>NW_026991718.1:6250000-6875000 GCF_029215605.1 Mirounga angustirostris
GAAAGTCATCCTCATCACTGCAGCCAGCATAGGCTACGCTCTCTCTTTGAACTTCTTGCAGCTTGTTATGCAATCACTGAACACGTAGCTCAGGCAAAATGTCCAGTGAGGCATACGCTTTCTTCTATGAGAGAAATAATTGATGGGTAGAACTTGGCGGTTATTGATGGGGGAGGGGAAGGAAGTGGGTGAGCAAATTTATATAACAGAACTCAAGGATCCTTTGAGAAAACAGAAACCCACATCCAAGCCCCTTCAACCCAAGATTCAGTGATCAAAACTTGGCCGATGGACTTAGCATGAGCTTGATCCAGGGAGGCTCTGATCAAAGCTTCCTGGAAGAGGAGCTTGATGGGATTCCTGAAATAGAAGCACTGTGGGCCATCAAGAGACACACCAGTGGCCTAATTCCTGAGAGAAACTTCCATTGAAAGGAAAACATGGGTCATTGTCTAAGAGTAGGTAGATACTCAGACCTAGCCAGAAGCAGCTCTCCTGGGAGCCCAGGCTGACGCTGGCGTGGTGTGTGCATGCAGAAGCAGCTTACCTGAGAAAGATTGTTGTAGTCTCAACTTGAGGAACCATTGTGTCTGGTCTAATGAACCAAATCAATTATTTGAGCATGGCCTAGACAAGAGCCTTGGGTCCTGATACATCAACTGGGTGCTTTGGAAGCTCTGGCTTGGGAGGTGGTTCAGATCCCTCCAATCTCAAGGGGCCTTTCTGATTTCCAACCCCAACAATGAGATGAAAGCCTCCAGGGTGACCACTGAGCACTAAAAACACCACCTAGGAGATTCTGGAGATTTTCCTAAGAAAGGAGTACCTCACGACCTGAAGTCTTGTGACATTTGATAGGGACATTTAAAATAGCTGTGACCCATTTTACACCCTGGTTTCAAGCAAGTAGGATGCATAGTTTATACTTACATTGTTATTGAGCTTTTTTTTTTTTTTAAGATTTTATTTATTTATTTGAGACCGAGAGAATGAGAGAGAGAGAGCATGAGAGGGAGGAGGGTCAGAGGGAGAAGCAGACTCCCTGCCGAGCAGGGAGCCCGATGCGGGACTCGATCCCGGGACTCCAGGATCATGACCTGAGCCGAAGGCAGTCGCTTAACCAACTGAGCCACCCAGCGCCCTGTTATTGAGCTTTTAAAGTATCTGTGGGCACAGCCTAATTGCCTTCCCATGAAAGGCAGGAGCTTAAGGAGATTAAGCCACCATTTCCTAATTCTGTATTCAAGAGTTTATGTGATTATCACAAATTCAAATTTTATTTTGGTTTCCCTGTAAGCTTCTCCCTGTTGTATCTCTGCTTGGACAAAGTCCATCTTGTGTAGTCTATACCTTGACACTCTGTGGTGGAGGCTTTCAGAGCCTGTCTGGATTTCGGGTATATCATATAGCTGCTTGCACAATTATCTGTGTACATCTCAGAAAATCTGCCCTAATTTAAATTTTTAAAAAATCAGCTTTCTGTACACAACATATCATCAGCACAGCATTTCCACAAGACCTTTGTGGTAAAATATATTTGGATTTATTATTTGATCAAGAGGTTATATACATTAATGTACATATTTTATTATATATGTTCACATATATATGATGTATTCTATATTTTTATCCTGAGGCTTTTCAACATGCATATTAACCATAGTCATCATGGATCCTCATTTCAGAAATGGCATCTCTGGCCTAAAAGTAAAAATTTCATGTGTGCTTTTTACAGTACATAATTCCTCATACATGCTGTGCCTTTGAACCTATAACAGTTAGTAAGATGGTGATAAAGACCAAATTTTTTGAATAAAGAAACTGAAACCTATAGCAACTTGGCCAAGGCCCCATGACCAGCAAAGCATAGAGTCAGAATTTGAACCCAGGTCCCATCCTGTAAACTCAAGGCTTTTTTCATTAGATCATTTTCAAGAAACAGTCCTTCTGCACTATTAATTGAGTATTTAATTGGTGTGCAGCACTTCCCAGTTCACTTAGCATTTCTCATATCCTCAGTCTAGTTTAACCATAAGGTGAAGGAGTGCTGTTCTTCATTTTGATGAGGATGGATCATGTGCCAAGGACCACACAGCAGTAATCGGGGCAGCCAGCACCAGTTCCGACTCTAAAAACACTTGGGTTTCGCTTTTGTTTCTTTACTCTTTTTCTCCTCACTTCATTCCTTTCTTATTTACCTTATCCTAACCTCCTCTAAAAAGAAGGGAAGGGAGATATATTCCATAACTCACGTTGATGTGTGTATTTTGTTGCATAGTGTAATTGTGATGCCTTAATTTTTTTCTGATTATAAAGGTAATGTGTGCTCATTTTGTAGGAAATTTGAAAAATACCTAAGAATGAAACACATACCCCATTATCCCATCACCCCCAAAATAACTGCTAGTAATATCTAGCTATCCACTTACCTGTTTGTCTCTTTCATCTGTCTTTTTTCTATCCATTCAGCTATTCTGTTATCTACTTATATCTCTCTTTTATTTGTGTTTCTAGATCTCTACAACTATAGCCCTAAAAAATAATGAAAATACTTTTTCATTTATAAATGTACTTTTAATAATTGCCTATGTAAGAATTTTCAGAAATACGATTTTAATTGCTACACAGTGTGATTTATTTAATCAGTTCCCTATTGTTGGCCATTTCTGATGTATCTGGTTTTTTCTTTAATGAATAACATTGTAGTGAACAGCCTTCCCAGATATGCTTCAACTTCCTCAAAGAATTGAGCATCTTTATAGTTCACTTGTAAGTTAGCTTTTCTTCCTAACACAGGGGAAGTGTGTGGATGCAGCCGGGCCCAAAAGCAAATAGCTAGGGCTTTGGTGAATGCTTTAAATCCAGAGTTGGCTGCACACAGACCACTGGATGTTCTGCAGTCTCTAGGTTTGATGGTTTTGGTGAGCTCTTGGCTCCATCAGCTTCATAAAAGCAGACATTAGAGTCTCCGTCAGAATATCAAACGGGCAAGGATTATTGTTTAGAAAATGAGTTCCTTCTGGCCTTAGATTCCAGTTAGATAAAAGGACGGTTTCTGATCCTCCAGGGGAATAACATTACCTGAAAGCTCTTATCCATAATTCAGAGCCTTTGGATAGCATATATATATTCACCCTTGGGAAGTTTCTTTGTGGTGTGCTGGAATTATATTAGCTTGGTGGGATAAGTCTGACTGTCTTGTTCAACGGATATATTTAAAGTACCTACCATGTGCAAGGTATTTATAGGTGTCTGGGAATTGTAGTAAGCCCTTGACTTTCATGATCCCTTCTATCCTTCACAATGATTCTAATGAGGGAATTTCACTAACACTTCCCATTTTAGGCATAAGAAAACTGAGATAGAGCAAGATTAAGGAATGTTCCTCCAAACCATATATCTCATACATGGTGAAGCTAGCATATAAACCAGGTTTGTCTCATTCAGGGCTTTTCTACTTAGCACCATGAATATTTTGGGCTGGATCATTCTTTGTGGGGGTGGAGGTTGTCCTGTACATTTGGGGTGTTTAACAGCGTCCTAGATCTCTACTCACTAGATGTCAGTGGCACCTTGCCCCCCTCCTCAGTTGTGATAAGCAGAAACATCTCTAGACATTGCCAAATATCCTGTGGGGGCAAAAATTCCCCAGGTTGAGAACCACTGGTTCAGTTCCGTCATTAACCACTGTGCAGCGTTTCATCTCATGGGAAAACAAATTTTGCTTAATGAATTCAGTTTGTTAGAAAATTCATTTCTCCCAACACGGGTCTTAGGTTGATTTAGTGACATCTCACAAAATAGGTCCGGGGGAAAGGGGAGAACAGCAAAAGATACAATCATGTTTACTGGCCTTTTAGGTCTCCCAACTTTAAGGCAGCTTTTCCTTCTTAATGTGGATAATTTCAGTCCAGTCCTCAAAGAATGCACCTTTTTTTTTTTTCTTTCTCCCATCAAATAACATGCTGGTCAAAATAGGAATCTTTTTTATTAACATTCTGAACGTCTGGTAATTTTATTCATTTCTGTCTTCATTCTCCAGATTGCTGCCTTTTCCTTTTTACAAGCTGCCTTGATGTTTCCCAATCATTTCATACCTGGCACTGGGGGGACAATGGCAGCTTGCAAAAATGCCTACTTTTGCTTCCAAGTTAGCGTGCAGGAGGATGGAACTTTACTTGAGTTGAAAAAGTCATTCCCTGAAATTAAATGGCAATTGCTCCTCCTTAGTTGTCCAGGGAGGAACCAGAAGTTGCCAATGATCTCTGTCCAAATTGGTCATTAAGGGGGTCTGATGGCAAAGTGAATATTACCACCAGAAACTGCAAATTTTATTGCTACGTGGGCCTGAAAGCTCGTGTTCTGCATTCAAATATAGCTGCAAAACAGCTGTGATAGAAAATTGGTCATTTACCAGTGCTTAATGACTAATGCCCTACCCAATCTGAATTAGCAAGATTTATGACAGAATTGCTTTGTTCAGCTGAACTCTGCTGTTTGCAAAGAAACCAGAAAAGCCCGGCATGAGTGAGTGATAGTGCTGCCTGGGCCTGCTGATGGGAGACAGGTTTGTCCCACACCTCAGAGGAAAAGGGACTGGATAACCAGCTCTGGGCCTGTGATAATATTGAGCCACATGTCTCAAGACTGATTCAGTCGTGGACTCTGAGGGGTCACCTTAGACCATCCTGGTTGAGACCTATCTCTAATCAACTCCCAAGTTCGGAACTGTTGTCAAGGTGAAGGGATTAACTCATCTACTCAGGCCAGGTTCCAGCTCATCTATTCTTACCCATAGGGGCTATACAGAGAAGGGTAATATTAATTGAGAAGCACTATAATCTAATAGCAAGAGCTTGGAGATTGAAGCCAAACTGCCTGGCTCTGTCACTTGAGAAACCTTGAACAATACACCTAATCTTTCTTTGTCTCCATTTCCTCATTTGTAAAATAAGGACAGTTAGAATACTTTCTTAATGGAAAGATGGGTAGGATTGAATGACAGCCATGGAAAGCTCTTAGAACATTTCTTGGCTCATGGTATGTGTTCAGTAATTGTTAGCAGCTATCATCATCGTGAGCATCATCGTGATCATCAATTTGTTTTTTATTTTAAAAACTGGCGATCTCCAATAATGTCAAGAATTCATCTTCCATTAATAGAAAACATGCTTTTAAAGGACAGCAATCTTTTAAATATATAGACTGAATTTTTTATCAATTCACATGTTTATTTATTTGCTCACTCTTTTAATCATTCATTGACATATCCACATAATCTTCATTGCTTATTTGCCAATAAATATGTACCCAACACTGAGTTGGGTTCTTTGGATACAGAGGGAAGGAAGAGCTCCTTCCTTTCTACCTTTGTAGAATTCAGAAATTAGTGGAAAGATCAGCACGAACAAGATTGGATGCAGTTATGTCAGGAGCTGAAATGGAGGTGTGCATGCCATCGTGGGGACACAGAGGGGCAATGGTGCTTTGCGGAGACCTTGACTGGGACAGTCTTTGGTGCCAGAGGCTGGAGCAGTATTATTTCACTCATTATAACAAATCTGTGAAGGGCATTTTTTAATCTCCATCTTACAAAAGAGGGAAGGGAGGCTTTAAGTCTACACACTACCTACTAGTGGTAGAGCAGAAGTCACCCAAATCTGGGCTCCAAGAGCATTCTTTCTTATTGAACCCCCAAACTGATGAGAAGGGGTAGATATTCAACACAGTTGCCACAGATTAACCATAATTTTTTTTCATTATCTTATTCATAATGAGCCAAGAATCCATGAAACCATCTATTCAATCATTTTTCAATACACAGTATTGAATATGGAGAACTACCATCATCAACTGTCTTTTTCCTTGTCTCCCTAGGGTTGACCTCTGTGAATAGTACATGGTACATTCTTTCAGGTCTTTTGTGCATTTACAAAACACGTGTGAATATGCCCATATATACAGACATCCCCCATATCATCTTAGATCACAGGACAGACCTTAAGGCTTATGAATTGATAGACAAGATGGTAATCTGTTCCCCCACCCCATTTCTTTTACCAACTTAACTTTTCCACATGACCAACAATTATTTCAGTATTTTACCTGATTTGGCATAGGTATCCTCAAGCAAAAGAGCAGGAGACCATCATAACCTGAGAGCTTGGCCATGTTTTAGCTATTTATGAGGGTAAGAGTGCATTGTTGCTCAATGCCACAAGTTCAATAATCCTGAGCATACGTCCCCTGGGAGCAAAGGACACCCACTGTGCAAAAGTCTGCTCTAATGGAATTAATAAATAACACAGTCGTTTCCTTTTGATGGCACATACCCCTGAGCCAGGTGGCAAGCTCATGACAGGCAGCCTTTTCTCCTGCAATGCTTTGGTCTCCAGCCATAGGAGGTGATTCACTGGGGGACCCGCACCTGTCAGACTGTAGTGGTTGTCATTGATTAGACCATCCCTCCAGGCTGGCTGGAGCCATAAGTACATCTCAGAGAGGAATGGACAACGGCTTCCCAGAACAGATGCTGCTGCTGGAAGCAAGGAAACCTCACTCTCTGCCTAGTGTGTTGGAGCCCAGCTGGGCATGAGAGCCAGGCTCCAGCCACACACACGCCTTGGGCTCCAGCCCCTTGCAGGTAGCCAGACGTGCAGAGGCCAACAGATGAAAGGCTGTTCTCCAGATGTCCCCTGCTGAGGGTGAGACAGCTTGTCCAGAAATGTCATGTTTGGCAGCTGCTGAAAACCCCCTCCTACTGCTACTGGCTCGTAGCTCCTATAGGGCAAGAAAGATGCTTGCAATAATGTCTCCTAAAGAGACAACATTAAAGGGAATTTTTGGCTTCACTCATATTGATACTCAGCTGACAATGTGATATGCTTTCTTGGTATCTCATTAATGGCATTTTATAATGTAATGAGAACCACAGTAATTCTGCTAAAATGTACATCTGATTACGTTATCCATCCATGGCTTCCCAATTGGTGGGTGCCAGGATAGAACTCAACTTGTAACATGGCTTCAGTTTGAGGATTGAAAATCTCATATATTCTAGAGTCACACTTGTGAATAAAATATAGCTATTTGATTTTCTACAGTTTATACAAGCTTTCTCATGAGCCTTCACCCTTCTGGGTGGCAAGAAAACTTAAAGGCTTGCCAGTTGATGAGTCTGCAGCCTCTTCTAGTCCAGACACATAACTTGCAGTTGAAATGTTGGCTATTAACAAAACTCAGCTCTTTCTCATTGCTCCTTTCAGGGTTACTTTTAGATATTGTAGAGTCTTGTAAATGCTCAGATTTTCCAAGATGCCCTTTCAGTCCTTTCTCCCCAAGATGGCACTTAGGATGGGTGAGGGCACCGACTTGTTCTCATGGGGGCTGGGAAGAAGAGAGCTTTGCATCCACAGAGCCTCATTCGGATCTTCACTGGTCCCTCCCTACTCTGGGCTTTTTGGGTTTGCTCTCTGAACTGGTGACCACCGGCACTATTTGGGCTTTTAAGTAATTTTCTGGCACTTACTACAGAAGTAGACCCACTTTTAGTCTGGTCCACAACCTCCACATATTTTCCTCCCCAGTTCTGACTAGAATCCTCTTATGTCCTACCGGCTTTTCAGCACTTTTGCATTTATTTGTTGGGCACACTGAGACCTCAGGATGCTCTCCATGCTATGTGTGGCCACAGGGGACAGGAACTCTGTGTCAGGCTCATCCATTTGTCCCTTGCAGCCAGCTCCTATGCATCATTTCTTCTGTTGGGGATGGTGCCAAGTCAAAGGCAGGGGTTCCCCTGAAGGCCTGAAATCTGCCCTCACCATGATCTCAGTTTGACAAGTGGGCCACTACCCCAGGCGACTTTATGCTACTCTCTGTTTATCTAGATATTCCTAAAGCCAACCCTGCCTCCCAGGATGCAACTCTGTCTGGGCTGGTGGATGAAGAATCTGAAGTCTGACCTCACTGATTTAGTTTCCTTCTGTCTTCCCATAGACTTCTTCAAACAATGGGTCAGAATGTGTCCCCCTCCCTATGTCATGTCTTCCTTATTAATTCAAGCCTGATGGACACTGTAAGACTGCTACAGAGGGAGAATCTGACTCTCAGAAAACATTTCAAAAATAATATATACATATATATGTATATATACATAACATCCCTTGACATGCATGTAAATCTCCCTTCACAAACACACACACACACACACACACACGCCCATCTACCTCTCTTAATTTCTTAGCCACTACCTATTTCTCTTGCCCCATCTTTCCCCTCTCCCTCATTCATAACTTTGTGGTTTAGCCACACTGCTTTTTCTCAAAGCTACTCTGTTCTCTCTCACCTCTAAGACTTCACAGGTGTTGTTTCTTCCTCCTGGTCACCTGGTTGACTCATACCTATCTTCTAGGACTTCACAGATGCTCTTCCTTCCTTCTGGTCATCTGGTTGACTGCTACCCACCTCTAGATCAGACCACAGTAGTGCTTTTGCTAAGTTTCCCTTATTTGGGGAAGCTAAGAATGGGCTATATGCCTCCATGACTGTGTCTCCTAAGATGACCCATCTCACACCTTATTGTCATTGTCCAAGTGATATCCCCATTAACTGTAAGAATGAAGAGGCTCTACGTATGTTGTCACCCTCTGTGTTACCCATGCTTGATATGGAGTGACCTAAGAACAAGTAAATAAAGAACTGACACAAGGCACAGAGAGATACAGGAGTAAATGAGTCTAAAGGGATCTTTCAGTGGTTTGATTTAGGTGGAGGCTTATTAGGAGTGTGAAGGGCCAGAGAGGACACTAAGATCACGTGACTTCACTGGCATTACAGCCCCCACAGACCTTCAATGGCTGGATTCTTTTTTTTTTTTTTTTTTAAAGATTTTATTTATTTATTCATGAGAGATAGAGAGAGAGAGGCAGAGGCAGAGGGAGAAGCAGGCTCCCCGCAGAGCGGGGAGCCCGATGTAGGACTCGATCCCAAGACCCTGGGATCATGACCTGAGCTGAAGGCAGATGCTTAACCGACTGAGCCACCCAGGCGTCCCTAATGGCTGGATTCTTGATCTCATTTTTCTGTTTTGGTTTCCTTTTAGTTTTGCTTTGTTCCTATGAATATGGCTAGAAAAGTTGCTCACATTATTAGACACCGCCCATGGCTCTGAGTCTCATGCAGTTCTCAGCCGTGATGGTGGCGGGTTTCTCTGTGAAGTCTGTGTCCAGCTGGAATCTGATGGTGGGCAAGGAGGTAATTGGGGGCAGGGTCATGGAAATGTGCAGGGCTCATCATCTCACGCAGTGGACAGTGTCGGAGAGTAGCTTCATCTCACACTGTGTGAAATCTGCACAGCCAGCTTTCACAGAGTTCACCTAGACAATTGTTTCTTTAAAATGCTCACTTGTAAGAGCACAATTGGTTTCCACTATTTTCATGGTAATAGGGAAAATTAAAGAATTTGGGTTGCCTTCTCCTTAAGCTTTTTTTCTGACAGCATTTTCCCATGTCATTACAATTTTCTTCGTCATAATTTTCTTACCAAAAACATTCACATCAACTGTATAAGAAACAAAAGTTACAGTCTATTGCTATTTGTATCTGAGGTTTTCCCTGAAATATTTTTTAAAAACTACATCAATAGTTAATACTTAATTGATCTTTGTCACTGTTCTAACTAGCTTCTATTCATGAACTTATTTGATCCTCACAACAATCGTTATGAGGTAGGTTCTCTTATTATCTCATAAACAGCTGAGGTCAAGAAATTTCCCTGAGGTCACACAGTAAGTGGTGAAATCATGCTTCAAACCTGGCGGGCTGGCCCAGAGTCTGTGTTCCTAACAGACTTCCTATATTGTATCTCAAGAGAAAACTCTATGATATGTTGTTAACACGAGAGTGGACATGACTGCAAGTTAGTTTGCTCCCTGTGATCTGAGAGAAGGAGCCAGGTAACCTTCCTCTGCTCTTTGAAAGAGAGTAGCTGGATCCCTCAAGATATTCAAGAGACCCAGTGGCTCACTGAGGCAGCCCCTGGAAGAAGCTTAATAAACCAAATTTCACACATCCTATCAAAGGCTTTGGGTACCTAAACACAGTCCTTGTTGGCATCAGACTCTACCTGTGAACTGGAAGGATGCTTTGGGCAGGATAAAAGCCAAATCATTCAAGATTAACCCAGTGAGAGTCATCTTCGAAGTGGGGAATGCCTATGTGTATAGCACAAACAAAATGGCGGAAGCAAGGCCAACTGTGAAGGTTAGGCAGGGATTCCCTGGGATGTGTCCGCTCCACAGTAGCTTACTCCCAAGGACCACTGCAGCTTCCTGAGATGATACAACTCCCTCTCAGCTGTAGCATGAAAGAGCTGAAGAGAAAATGATCAGCATTCTTGACTAAAGGCAAACATGTATACCAAGGTGTGCCTACACATTCTACTACTCCTCACACACAGGAAACATTGTCATGATAATCATGGAGAACAGAATAAGGAAACTGCTGTTTGTTTTGTCCCATACCAGGTGTTATGTGGCACCAGAGATGCTCTCACAAAGACGGCTACATTCATTTGCATCGTAAACCTCTGAGGTTGCGTCATCAGCTTCCTTGTCTTCTATAAAGAAACAATCTTAGAGACCTAGAGATCACATCTAAGTAACCCACCTAGTCACTGTCACAGCCAGGGTAAGATTTCAGGTCACACAGACTCCAAGCCCTTGCTTCTCTCCCTTGCCACACTGATTCCTAAGTAACCGCAAGTGATAACCCAGAGAGTGATCCAGGGTAATAATGATGGAGTGTAGAGGGGTTGCTTGTCTATTTCAATAGGACTCCGAGCCTTCAAAACCAGACAGTAAAGTTGCTAAGCTCTCCCCTTTCTGTGGATAAATGAAACTTGATTTTCACTGGGTCTGTTAACACTCTACCTCTGCCTTATAGAGAAATATGAACCACAGAGGAAAAATTAAAAAGTCAGTAAATGCTCACACCCTCTGTGGCTGACTCAAAAATTTCTACAAGTGCCCTGCATTTATAGCTGGAGAGAGGGAGACAGAGAGAAGCAGCTGCTTGCTGTTATTTCGAAGAACTTCAGGCTTCCGACCAAAATAGTCTTTGAACTTTTGAAACTCCATTCTAATAGTCTCGAAGAGGAATGAACCGATATCCTAGAATTTGAGATGATATTTTTAGTCTTGAAATCAGTTGTGCACTTTGCTCCCTCCTTCCATCATAATTCCCTCATGCTGTGTGATGAGCATGTTGTTTTGCTCAGGGGAGTGTCTCATGGTATCTCATGTGGGGCTGGTGCCGAGTGAAACTTGGATTAGGACTCAATTAAAAAAAAAAAAAAGAAAGAAAAGAAGACCTCAAAATATTTATAAGTAAAAAAATGCTCCATGGAATCAAGAAATAATTTAAACTATGTTCATCAAATTTAAAAAGATAGGAAAACTTATTTTTAAGCTTAATAAAAGTGCTTATTAAAATAGATTTGCAGATGCTGTGGCCCATATGCATATTGCATATCTGTGTTCCCTATATGAATATATTAAGCTCAAAATGTCATATGCCATATGCACATATTCTTTCCTTTATTAAAAGCAGTACTAGCAATAGAATTAAGGCGAATCACAGACAACTGAGTCCATTGATTACCATCTTCAACCAGAAACACTGACATCGGACTTTATTCTTACCCCTTTTCAATTGCCATCTGCAGCCCGTCGGTAAGACCTGCTGGTTCTACTTCTAAACTGTGTTTCAGATCTGCTCTCATGTCTTTATGTCCGCCGCCATCATTTAGTCCAGGTCACCTTTAGCTCCTGCCTGGGTCTCTGAAGCAGTCTTCCAACGGATCACTCCCTTTCCACTGCCAATTCCCTCCACCCCATGCTCCCCAAATCTATAAACGTGATGACCATCAGTGCTGTTTCTGCCCTCCAAGAATCAAAACCCCTGACTTGGGCAATGACACCTTAGCTATCCTTTGAGAACTCTCTCCTCTGCTGCATCAGCCTCAGGGGGGCTGTTGATGGGGGAGCCCTCCCTCTCCCCCTTCCATGGGTAGAGCAGGTGATCTAAGCTGGACAATCGGTTGCTGACTTGGGAGCTGGAATCTAGAGCAAGGACAGCAAGAGCTGGGAATGTTCGAAGCTGGTGATGGATTTCTTCCTGCTGTTTAGATGTCCGGAGTGCTTGGTACCCAGCCTTTCTAAGAGCTGCTTGTTCAGAGATTTTATCATCTCGAATTCCTTTACTTTGTTTTGCCAGAATTGTTTTGTTTGTAGCTGAAAAGCCCTAACTGACCCTAGCTGCCTTTGAGAATATAGTGAGGAGACATTACCCCTCTGATTAAAATTTTAATGGTTTCCCAGTGTGTTTAGAATACAGTGTAAGCGTTATCATGGTGCTGGGTGATCTGGCCCTGCCTGTGCCCCCGATGGCAAATTTGATGGGCACCTATGGGGCTTATTTACAGACCAGGGAGGTGAGGTACTGATGGTTCGATGACTTGTACTACAGTACACAACTGTAAGCAGTCGAGCAGAGATTGAAATCATTCAGAATTATTCCAGAATAATTTTAGTCAGAGTTCTTCAGAGAATCAGAATCAATCAGAGACAGATGATAGATAGATGATAGATAGATAGATAATTTATTATGGGAATTGGCTCATGCTGTTATAGAGGCTGAGAAGTCCCATGATCTGCCATCTGCAAGCTGGGAACCCAGGAAAGCCAGTCGTGTAATTCAGTCCCCGTCCGAAGCCCTGGGAATCTAGGGACCAATTGTGTATGTCCTGGTCTGAGTCCAAAAGGCTGAGAATCAGGAGCGCCATTGTTTGAGAGCAGAAGATGGATGTCCCAGGTCAAGCAGAAAGCAAATTCTCCTTTCCTCTCCCTTTTTTTTTCCATTCAGGCCCTCAAAAGATGAGATGATGCACATTGGTGAGGGTGATTTTTTTTTTTTTTAACTCAATTCAGTGATTCAAATGCTAATTTCTTCCGGAGACACCTTCACAGACACACCCAGAAAGGATGTTTCACCAGCTACCTGGCCATTCCTTCGCCTAGTCACGTTCACACATAAAATTAATTATAAAAAAATTTTGTCTCTTTCCTTCATTTCATAGGATATTTGACTTCTTTTTCTCACTAACTTATTCCCTGGGACCAGGACACAGCAAGCTACATTCAATTTTGCACATGGCAGGATGTATTTTCAGAGGCTCTGGAAGAGCTTGTGTATCTTTCTTCTACCAAACTCAGTGGGTGTCAAATGACCCTAAACTCCAAATTCCTTGAAAGTTTATCCTAATATCAAATTACTTGTTTAGTTTGTGTAACATATTTGAAGATGTTGCATAAATCTTTTTAATTACATGGAAAATTATGTTTGTGACAGAGTGATTATGGAGGAATTAGTTCAATATGGCACCATTTGGGGGTATGAAATAGGCATGGCAGAGATCTCGTTGCAGACCATTAAATATTTGTCCCTGTGAGTGGAAGGGCATTGTGAAATGCTCCCACACTTATAATCCCTAGTTTTCCTTTCTCGGATACATTATTTGCATAAAATTGAAAGAAGACTTTACAGGAACCAAGGCTGGGAACAAAATGGGCCATGTCTCTCTCGTTTTGCTTCTGCCAAATAATCTGTAAATTATAGTCCATTGCCGTTTTTTCATTAATTGCACATATTCTTTTTCATTTGGCTGCAAATTCCATCACTTTGGCCAAAAATGTGTACTTCTGCGACAGCACAAAGTAAGCACTTTGAAAGGACAAGCAGTTCAGAGAGAGTAGGTAATTATACCAAGAAAACCAAATGCAAGAGGAGAATAAAGCCCCCAAGATTGAAATGAGAGAAAACGATTAAATAAAATGAAGTCACCTTACAAGGTTTTAGATAACCGGATACATGGTGCAGGAGTTAAGGGCCAGAGGGAGGACCAGTCCTTCTTAGTGTTTCCATGTCTGTGCGGTGGGATTCTTTCCTATAGTCCTCCTTTCTCTTTGGCCAGGTACACCCCTCCTCTCCCCCCACCCCTCCCGCCATTTGTCCTGGGTCATTTGCTGAGCACCTCTTGTGTGAGAGACTTCCCCTTTGCTGCTCGCTATGCTGCCTTTTCCTGCTCTTGGCTGCACAGTGTGTTAGCCACTCTGTTGCCCATCTTTTTTTCAGAAGAGAAAACAGAGTTAGAAGCTCTAGTGGATTTTACTGACTATTCCAACAGAATCAGGCTTTCAGCCTAGACTGTCTGACTCCAGGGCTGGGCAGACTTATTGCTTGAATTCTGAATGCCATTCTCTTCCTTCATCAGAAACCTCCAGAGACAGTGCTGGATGACATGGGGAAAGTGCCTGAGCACATTCTTCCAGAGAAGGCTTTGCATTTGTATGTTTCAGATCAGCTAATTAAACTCTCTTGTGTTTTTGGGGGGAGATTTGGGAGGTAGGGTAGGATATGACTACTCTCTGTTTTAATTTTGCTGAATTGTCCAAACTTGCAAACTCTCCACTGAAAGAGTAAATTTTGTTGTATGTAAGTTATATCTTAATTATAAAAACAGAAATAAATATCTTATGATTACTCCTTTTTGAGATTCAAAACCAGAGCCCTGCTATTGAGCAAAGTCTAAGTCAGGTTCTCATGAGAGAATCACCAGTGCTCTGTCTTATCCCCATAAGTCTGCCACCTTTGCAAACTCAGTCTTATAGAAGAGTAAAATTTACAGTTGGTTAAAAACAAATGCAGATCCTCTAATGTATAGTCCTAGACCACCCTAGAGAGGAGAACCGCTTTTTTTGTTCAAACAAACACTTTGAGTTGCTTAGGATTAGTAGACGGGAAATGTTTTGCAGGACATTACTTCCCCATATTTAATCACGTAATTATATGTATTTTAATAGAAAGCTAATTTGTAATTTCTAAACAATCCACATCCTGCTGGGTGAGGGCTTTAGGAATAGTGGAACAGTTTTCTTTGACATAGTACCCTTCTCTCCATGGGTCTCAGAACTCATTCCAGAGCCATTGCAATACCAATAGAGGAGCAGAATTTCATGTTATATGTAACTTCTCACATGCTTTGGAAAGACCAGAGAAAGACCAACAATATCTGAACTTTTCAGACATGTTGGATCTTCATTGCTTCCTAAAAATAAAAGCTTGTGGAAAAAGAAAATGTGTGCACACAACTTCCAAATGTTTCAGCACTAGTAGATCTGATATAATATGGAATTTTCTCAGAATAATATTCTAAGGCAATAGTGTTTTGCTTTTTATTGGCATTCATTTAATGACTGTGTTGAGGACTTTCCTTCCTTAAGACCTTCTCATGTCATGGGGCACCTGGGTGGCTCAGTCAGTTAAGCATCTGACTCTTGATTTCCGTTTGGAGTTTGATCCAGGGCCATGAGATTGAGCCCCCCCCACCCCATGAGCTTCACGCTGGGTGTGGGCCTGCTAGAGATTCTCTCTCCCTCTCCCTCTGCCCCTCCACCCTCTCTCCCTCTCTCTCTCTCTCAAGAAAAAGAAAAAGACCTTCTCATGTCATATCAGTGTGGGTTCAGATAGGAAAATAGAGCCATTCTAATTATTCTGAGAATAAAGGGACTATATATGGATATTAGGGCTTATGTGAATATAGGGAGAACTCTGGGAGAAAAGATCAAGAGAACTTTAAGTGGAAGATGAGGACAGACATGGGAGCTTAGGCCTGAAACATAAGAGGTAGTAGCTACCAGAGGTTCACTGGAAAATGCTGTGGTTCTCAAAAGTACCTGAGGAAGCTCCTGCCAA
This sequence comes from Mirounga angustirostris, assembly GCF_029215605.1. Classification (NCBI taxonomy): domain Eukaryota; kingdom Metazoa; phylum Chordata; class Mammalia; order Carnivora; family Phocidae; genus Mirounga; species Mirounga angustirostris. The sequence continues at coordinate 6,265,814 of NW_026991718.1, forward strand.
CTGCCTTTGTCTGTAACAGACAGGCAGGTGGGTCCCAAACACCTGTGGAGAAGCTCTATGAATCCCACCTCTGTTTCCAGGTCTGGTACAACTGCCTCTGGAAAACCGAGGCGTCCCTCTTCTTCTGCCACCAGATACACGTGGGTTTCTTTCACTAGCAGACTCTGTCCTGGACCAGACAGGGAAAGGGTTGCTGGGAGATATCATTGTCCCCAGCTTCTCCTCCCATTGCAGAGGGATGGTATGGGTGATGCCTTGCAATAGATCATCCTCACACATGTGCCATTCCATCCTCCTGGAACACTGTTCCTCTCACTCCTATCCTTCAGGTCTCACTCTAAGTGTCGCAGACTTAGTGCAGCCTTCTGCGGTGACCCCATCCAAAGCCTGGCCTTCCTAACTAATTTCTCATTAAATTCTACTCTTTCCCTCATAGAGCTTATTACAGTTTGTAAGTATGTAATTGCTGGATGTATGGAAGTATGTAATTGCTGTTGTCTAGCTCCTCACTGGAATGTAAGTTTCCGTGAGGGCAGGTACCAGACTGGCTCTGTTTGCTGCTGTATGTCTACTTCCTAGTATGGCACTTATAAACAAATATATATGTTGATTAACATTCTGAATTTAAAATTTTCTTCTGAGATATTCTGGGACCACTCCTTACCATTTACAAGGTATATGCACCCATTTAAAAAATAAAAGAAGAACTACTAAACATCAGTTATTTGCAAGGCAGTCCTCTGGATGCTGTGGGAGGGGCATGCAGATATTACACAGAATGCAGTTCATGTCCAAACTTTAAATAATTTAATCTTGGATACACTGCTTCCAAAAACCTCACCCCCAAAAAACCTTTTACTTGTTTCCCACTTAAGTTTGATATGGCCTCCATGTCTCATAGAAAAATATGATCCTTTTTATTTATGTAATTTATGCAGTGGTCCAGAGTAGAAGAGCTTATATTAGCTTCCAAGGTTGGGAAAGGGATATATGAGCTGAGAAATTTGGAATTGGTCTGTGTAGCCTGGGTTTCCAACCAACACAAATACTGTTGCCTGGGCGGGCGGGGGCGGGGGGGGCTTATAAAAACGAGGCCCATGGCGCCAGCTTGCTGGGTCTTGAAGCTACATACTACTATTTCAAACTTAGTTTCAGTCAGGCTTAGTTAGTTCTCAACTTGGGGAGAAAATAAAAGTGTGTGAATCTCTTCTTTGGTTTTGGATAACACAGACATACTATAACTTTGAGATTATTTTTTTCCTCTGGAGGGGGAAGAATAAAAAAAAAGTCTTCATTCGGATGTAGTATTGCAGCATCTACCCACCAGGTTAGATGTCTATCTAGTTAAGAGGGGGATTTTAATTAAAGAACATAAAATTTAAATGGTTTGGAAAATGTCAACATGGTTTCCTATTTTGAGCCCAACACAGATGATAGAACAAGAGGGTATAAATGAAAATTAAAGAAAAACAAATTCAGAACAGATGTCAGGAAGTGTTTCTTCTTTTTTTTTTCCATGCAGAGAATCATAAATGTGTGGAACAGCTTACCAGGCAAGATAGTTAAGGCAAAAAGAGGGAGGTCATTAAATAAACAATTAGACTGCAAATAGATTGCAAAAACAATGAGAAGTGGTGAACCAAATGGTCTGTCTCTTCTCCGGTGTTTGGATGTTGCGGATAAAAGGAATCGTGGACATCTCTCAAACCCTAAATGTCTAGACCATGCAAATGGAGCTTGCAGATATTCCAGTGTCTATATTTCTGCGCTTCAAATGAGAGCTTGTTGGGTGTCATCTTAGAGATTTTCATGTTGGAATTCTTCCACTCCAACACATGTGCTTCAGGAGAAACACGAAGTGTGAAAACATTAAGTTCCAAGTAACAAGAGGCATGGCAACTAATGAATAGACTCTGAAATGATGAATAGATATGGACAAAGAGTTGCATCTACTGCCTGTATTGAATAGTAAGACCTAATATGAACATTTTAGCTAATTACACTTACGATTGTTTATGTTGGCATACGTGCTATGTTGACAAAACGTTCACTGTAGTAGATGCCTTACTGCAAGGTTGACAGGCATCTGCCTATACAGGGCATGTTCTGTTTTTAATGATTTTTTTTTCCTATGTCTTATATTGACTTTGTCAGGAAGTCCTAATTGTCCCATATTCAGCTTTTATCCATGAATTACAAAAGTCAACAGAGTTATTTCCCACTATAGTAACTGGGGCGTGTAACTGGCAACGCTATCTGACAATCATACCTCTACAGTCAAAGTTCTGGGCGATATCTGCAGTCTAGCCCACAAGATTGGCTGATGGAAAACAAAAGAATGAACTGAGAAGAGTTAAAAGGACTTTTTTTTTTATATTCAAAACAGGGAAAGATTGTTCTTTGGCTTAAGTCCCAAGTTGTGAACAAGTAAACTACTGTTAATTAGAGATAACCCTATACCACTGACCATGCTCTGAAAATCAACCAGTCTGTAACTGCCTCACTCCAGTGGTGGGTCATGCTTCAGAAAATCAGCAAACCAATGACAGCAGCAAGCTTCAGAAACTAAACAAATTAAAGACAGCCTTACAACTGTGGACAAGAGCCAGTCAACAAAGGCTTTACCCCAGTGACCTTGCTTCTGAAAGTTAGCCTTACTTCAGTGACCACAGTGGCACAGCTGAAAGTTCTCAATGCCTGAACACAACCACCTCTCAAAGTCCACAAACCCTTGTAGGCGAGATCCCCAAACCTCCTGTAAGACTAGCTCTGATGGTAGGAGACTGTCCACAATGGTCCCTTTCAAGCAAACTGGTAAGTTCACTGCTTTCACACAGGTGTAGAGCTTAATTTTTTGTTAGTTCACAAATTTGCAACCCTTTTAATGATTCATTCAATCTGTTTACAGTTAGGAGCTCAAACTTATGAGTGACCAACACACTAATGTGGCACTGACGAGCTCAAATTCAATCTTTTCAATTCCTGTGGTAGTTGCTATTATCCTTTTTTTTTTTTTTCCATTAAGACTTAATTTTTTAGAGCAGTTTTAGGTTCGCAGCAAAATTGAGAGGAAGATACAGAGATGTCCCCTATATCTAATACACACACACACACACACACACACACAACCTCTCCCATTTTCAACATCCCTCAACTCTCGGTGATGTATGCCATGGGTTTGGCAAAATGTATAATGATATGTATCCATCGTTGTAGTATCACAAAGTATTTTCACTGCCCTGAAGATCCTCTGCATTCTGCCCATTCATCCTTACCCCACCCATTAACTCCTAGCAACCGCTGATATTTTTACTGGCTTCATAGTTTTACATTTTCCACCGGGTCATATAGTTGGAATCATTCAGTGTGTAGCCTTTTTAGATTGGCTCCCTTCATTTAGTAATATACATTTAAGTTTCCTCCATGCCTTTTCATGGCTTGATAGCTCATTTCTTTTTAGTGCTGAATAGTATTTCATTGTCTGGCTATATCACAGTTGATTTATACATTCACCCACTGAAGGACATTTTGGCTGCTTCCAAGTTTTGGCAATTATAAATAAATCTGCTAAAAACATCTGCATGCAGATTTTTGTGTGGACATAAGTTTTCAACTCCTTTGCGTAAATATCAAAGCCTACAGCTCTGGCTTGTGTGAGAATAATGTTTAGCTTTGTAAGAAACTGCCACTCTCTCCCAAAGTGGCTACACCATTTTTGCATTCCCACCAACAGTGAATAAGAATTCCTGTTTTTCCATATCCTCATCAGCATTTGGTCTTGTCAGTGTTCCAGAGTTTGGCTACTCTGCTAGATGTGTAGTAGCATCTTATTGTGGTTTAATTTGTATTTGCCTGATGACTTATGATGTGGAGCATCTTTTCATATGCTCATTTGCCATCTGTATGTCTTCTTTGATGAGGTGTCTGTTCAGGTCTTTGGTACATTTTTTAATTAGGTTGTTTTCTTATTTGTGAATTTTGAGAGTTCTTTGTATATCTCAGACAGCAGTCCTTTATCAGATGTGTCTTTTGCAAATATATTCTTCCAGTCTGTGGATTGTCTTCTCATTCTCTTGATATTGTCTTTTACAGAGCAGAAATTTTTAATTTTTATGAAATCTGGCTTACCAATAACTTCTTTCATAGATCATACGTTTGGTGACTTATATGATGAGGCCTCACCATACCCGAGGGCATCTAGGGTTACTCCTTTGTTATCTTCTAGGAGTTTTATGGTTTTGCACTTTACTTTGAATCTACTGATACCTTTGGAGTTAATTTTTGTGAAAGTTGCTAGGTCTATGATTAGATTCACTTTTTTTTTTTTCTTTCTTGCCTGTGGATATCAAGGTGTTCCAGCATCATTTATTGAAAAAGTATCTTTGTTCCACTGTATTGCCTTTGCTCCTTTGTAAAAAATCAGTTGACTCGATTTATGTGGACCTATTTCTGGTCTCTCTATTCTGTTCATTGATCTCTTTGTCTATTCTTTCACCAAAACAACATCCTCTTGGTTATTGTAGTTTTATAATACATCTTGAAGTTGAGTAGCACCAGTCCTTCAACTTTGGTCTTCTCCTTCAATACCATGTTGAATATTGCGGGTCTTTTGCCTTTCCCTATAAACTTTAAAATCTGCTTGCTGATATCCACAAAATAACTTGTTGGGATTTTGATTGGGATTGCATTGAATCGATACTATATATCAAGTTCTTATCCATGAACATGGAATATCTCTCCATTTATTTAGATATGCTTTGATTTTGTTTATTAGAGTTTTGTAGTTGGCCTCTTATAGATCTTTTACATATTTCATTAAACTTATGCCCAAGTGTTTCTTTTTTGAGAGTGTTAACGTAAATGGCATTATGTTTTCAATTTCAAATTCCACTTGTTCATTGCTGGTATATAGGGAAGTGATTGGCTTTTATATATTAAACTTGTATCCTGATACCTTATTATAATCACTTAATTAATTCCAGAATTTTCTATTGATTTTTTTTAATTTTCTACACAGATGATCATGCAAACAAAAATAGTTTTATTTCTTCCTAATCTGTATATATTTTAACTTTTTTTCTTGTCTTATTGCATTAGCAAGAATTTCTGGCACAATGTTCAAATGGAGTGGTGAGGGGACATCCTTGCCTTGTATGTGGTCTTAGTGAGAAAGCTTCAAGTTTCTCACCAGTAAGTATAGTATTAACTGTAGGTTTTTGTAGGTATTCTTTTTCAAGTTCAGGATATTGTCTTCTATTTCAAGTTTACTGAGATTTTTTATCATGAAGTAAACACTTGTCAAATGCTTTTGCTGCATCTGTTGGTATGATCTTGTGATTTTTTTTTTCCTTTTTAGTTTGTTGATGATTTTTGAATGTTGAGCCAGCCTTGAAATATAGCTGGAAGAAATCCCACTTGATTGTTGGGTAAAATTCTTTTTCACATTGTTGGGTTCAATTTGTTATTTTGTTGAGGATTTTTGCATTGAAATATTGGTCTTTAGTTTCTTTTCTTGTAGTCTTTGTCTGGTTTTGGTATTAGGGTAACACTGGCCTCATAAAATGAGTTAGAAAGTCCATTTTGTATGTGTGTATATTTGAAGTATAAAATGCCAAAATGCAAGTGTAATTTTCATGATGAATTTTCTGCACAGTGGACATTATTAAACAAGGAAAACATCCTTCTGAAGCTCTTGATTCAGTATACAATTGTTCATTCAATATTAAAAATGGTGGAAAGTAATGTATAAGCCAGTAAATATCGGGAGCTAAACCTAAAAGATGTGTGATTTCCTCAAGCAGTATCAAAGAAGAAGATGAATAACAATTTTTTAAAGAGAATTTAGATGAAAAGATGACAGAATGGCAGTAGAACTTTAAGTGCTTTCCATGTGGTATGCTGTCATCAGTACCTCAGCTTTAATGACTATTTGAATGTATTCCTACCAGAAGTGTTTCCCATCCCAAAACTGCAAACAAAATGTTATGTGTTAGGACAGAATCTACTTCAATAATAAAACATGTGATAGTTCCATTTACTATTACAGGGATTATCAAAGATCTAAGTGCCTCACCTTTTTATGACAAGCCATAGGTACATGTAATCACAATGCAGAAATATTTTTCCTTTAACGTGTAATATTTTTTCTCATGTAAAGTTAGCCTTATGAGGCTATTGAGAGTAAAAACCCTTCCAAATGAGACTTCAGAAACAATAGTAAAATTTTGCAGAGACTTGTGCATTGTGTTGAAGAAGAAAGGAATAAAAAGTAATTTTTGTTTGTTTTGGGCAGTGAACAATATTTTTAGAAGTTAATTAAGAGATTCAATATAATCCTGAAGAATGAAAAAAAAAAAAGTTATGCCATGAAATATGTGGTTGAGCAAGTCAAATTTGTCCGTGTACGTTCAGTATACTGGTTCATAATGCTAATGTTGCATGTGATTTTCAATGGAAAAAATGAAATAAGTAGATACAATCTTTGTAGGAACTATGTGGATGGACAGAGACTCTAACTGAAAGGAATCGCGTGTGGAAGTTCTTAGGAGCAAATCATTGAGGGCAATGAGGTGGATGTTTGCCTAGGTGAGAATAGGTCTGGTAGGGACCCCTCTCCTGGTTTGCAGATGAGGTGGGTGTTACTGACTGAGCAATGGATTCTGAAATGGACAGTGTCAGCATTCTAGATTGGAACCCTAAGTCCAGAATTTTGAGGGCTCTATTTGAAATTTGTATCTAAGCAGTCTAACTGAGAGAGAGCAGGCTGGAGCTGGAGGTATGTAGTTGGCAGGTCAAGTTGTTGACCGAGGGGACATTGAGTCCTGAGCAGTTTGAGAAGCAGCGGAAGAGCAGGGATGGGAGAATCTCTATGAAGTCCAATTGTGGAGAGTGTGAGAAATATTCTCCTAGTGCAATCCTGAGTGTACGGTGTTCTTTTCTATACCAAAATTAGCGTGCCCACTGCCCCCTGAACTGATGCCCAGTGTGGTGTGTGGGGAAGGGGAAAGGACTCCTCTGCACAAGCATAGATGCCGAAGCGGAGACAAAATATCTTCATCCTCAGTAAACTGCACTTATTTCTGTTGCACCATTTCAAGCACAGATTCAGCACCTCTGTTTGCGGCAGCTCCTGGTTTCAGGATCTGTATCATAGAATTACAGGCTCTCCAGGAAAATAAAACATATAAAAGAAAGTGGTAAAAAATAGACCCTGCTACTCTGGTATTTAAACGCAATTAACTTTGTCTAGAGATCTTTATAAGCCGGTCCAGGAACAATCAAGGAATGAAAGATCTAAGTAAGAGGAGGGTAATTGTTTATTCCTGCTCATACCTTCCCTGTATCTCCAGGCATTTCTCAGAGACTGCATTTTTTTAATTTTGAGAGTTGGTTTTGAGGCGAATGTTTTAAACATTGATTCTCATGTTATCATTCTCCTAATGCAGTCTGCCAGGATGTTGCATTCAGCTGCTGCAATCTGCTCAGTCCTATTTTATAAAGGGAAACTCATCTCAAATGAAACTCTCTTTCTCTTTCTCTCTGTTTTTGCAACAATATAATTCACAAAGGAATAAAGGTGTCAAATTTCATGGTTTTTTTTTAAGCAAAAAAATATAGGCATTTGCTAAAACCTACTTTTAGATGATCAAACTTAAGATATTTATATATGTTTTCCTCTTCCTTGAGTATCATTTTGCTTCATCACATATTATTCATTAATTTATTTAAATATAGAGGGCAGTTATCATGTGCAAGACAATAGTCACTATGCCAAATACCAGGACCAGAGATCTAAAAAAGATGTATTCCCTGTTATCATGGAGCTTGTGTTCAAGGGGAACAGTACTTGTTTTTCTTGTAAATTCCTTGTAAACTTGTAAATTCCTGTAGGAAAACTAGTTCAGTGAGAGAGAAATCCACAAGAGCAAATTAACCCAAGCACAAGCAAAGTGTGCTTGGAACTTCGGTCACCTGAGTTCCTCAAGACTGAGCAAAAAGAGGCTCTTGAAGTAGATCTAAACTTGAACCCCATCTGTGACTTATTAGCTGTGTGCTCATAGTCACATGTTTAATTTCTCACAGCCTGGGTTTTCACAACTATAATTTAGCTACCTCTCCATATTGTCATAGAAGTTAAGATGTCAAAATGTTACTGACCATGGTGGGTGGTTAACAAATGTTAGTGATCTTTCTTCCTCCCATTTTCTTCAAGAACTCCAAGAATATCTTTATACCCTGCTTTATCCTGTTCATATTACTGATTTGTCCTGTCAGCACAACTCTTTTATTATGCTACTCAATGGATGAATGCCTTCAAAATATTGATAATTACTGAATCAAAATGGAAAGTCAAGGAATATATCATTAGAATACTTGAGCAATTCAAAAGGGTGTGTATGAACCTGCCAGTGTGAGTTTGTATGATTAGAAGAAATGTATGACGCAGTGCTTTTTCGGCTGTTGGCAAGCTTTTGATCTAGTATGTAATCGTGTATATGCAGGAAGATTTTCCGCTCATGAAGATTTCTTCCTTTATCCATTTAGCACATTCAGAGAGAGACTCTGTTGGTTTCTGTAACAACTGTGTGCAACAGGTTATTGAACAGGACTTTGCTAGTCTGGGTATCTTGAGTTGTACTCCAAGACAGAAGAAGTAATTAATCCCCAGTATTCAAAAGGGAGGTACTAGATTTCTCCTCACTGGGCTGAGTGACACAGCTCTCGTGTTGGGGCAGCCTCACCCCCGCACTCCATGTAGCCTGAAGAATGTGCAGCGGGAGGAGGAGAACAGGGCAGCCTGAGGTCGTCTGTACCCCCCGTGGTGGGGCAATGCTGTGTTTGGCAGGTGCTGAAGAAAGTAGCCAAGCTTGAGCTGCTTGGAAAAACTAAGGCCGAGAGAGTGCCTGGTGCTATGAGGCTTCGGGGTAGGAGGTGTGCGGGTGGGAGCTGGTGACCGGTGATGCGAGGGAGGGAGGGCACAGAAGTGAGTTGAGGAGCTCTCCGTGTGTCTCTGGGAAGCATGCACTGTCCATGGTCCACAAGGCTTCTGAGGAACCCAGATACCTGCATCTGGGGAAAAGCCCAGCATTTGGACACCTGTCCCTCGAAGGGCCCCAGTAATTTATTATAACAGAGGCAGTCAAGTCAGACATGCGTGTGTTCTCAAGTCTTTCCTCATCCTGGCTCGTCTCAGCAGAAGGACCAGGTAACCAAACTCGGTGGGAGCAGAATGTCTTCTCTTCACACTGAAGGCCCCTGAGCTGGGGGTCAGGCCCGAGCCTGGGAGTGGGGAGAAGCTTTGAGTCAGACTTAAGGGAATTTTACATCCCTTACAATAAGTCTTACTTTCCCAGAGTAGCTCAGAATAGAAACTAGCCAGAGATCCATGGCGATTAGGGTGAAAGGTGATGCTCCAGAGCACACTGGGTAGGAAACAGTGACCAGAGGAAATCAAGCTCTCTGCTTTTTGCACTCACCCGTTGAAGCCCTCGATACAATACTGAGACCCTCACTGAACTCTGGTTATGGACCACGAGGGGCCCAGTCTGCAGATGCCGATGGCACTGAGAAAATGGGCCTGACGGGAGGAAGAAACTCATGCTCCAAATCCCATTCCTGTGCTTACTGCCAGTATGGTTCAATGGCTTAAAATCCCACATCCTAATATAGCTTTCTGCAAAGAGATTAGACTTTGTATTATTTTCCTTATGCTTGACATCAGCCCAGAATTAATCTTGTAAGACTCATGTAATCAGAGCCATGTAATTAGAGACACTTAATACTCGAGGGATGAAGGGAGAACCCCAACTATGTCACACCACTTCTTCCATTCACATTACTCGTGGAGCCTTGGATGCCTACAGAAGGTGCCCAGGGCCTGCCTGCTGATACTTGTAGTTCAAGAGACTCCTCCCCTCCAACACAGTGACCGTACGCATAGATGCATTATACACATTGATCTGCAAGTAAAGAATATGTCAGGGATCAACCTCAGAGGCAGTAGAAACCCGACAGAAAGACTGAAAAAAAATGCTCTTTCTATAATTTTATTGCATGTGTCTTCACTCAGCTCTGAGTTCTTTTGAGTGAGGGGCTCAGGGACACTGATTGCATACTTAATAGCTTTAGGCTCTAGATACAAAATATCAAGGCTAATGGTCATGTAATTTTTTAGTGATTCACCAGTATACTTTATGAAGGAAGGGAGGATAAAAATATACCTGATAATAAAGTACAAGAAAAAAATAATTTTCCATTCTATTATCATCAGCATAGTAGTTAGTATGTACAAACTGAATAAGTATCTACCTTGTACTTCCCACATTTGATTTCATTTAGTCTTCATTACAGGTATTATCCCCAGAATGAGACTAAAATTTAGTGTCGTTGGATAACTTTCCCAAGATCATGCAGCTATTTGGTGGCAAAGGCTGGATTCTCTTCCAACTGTAGCTGATTCCAAACTGGATGCTCTTAGCCACTGAGTTATACTACCATTCACGTTTGGGTAGAGCTTGGGGGTAAGACCTCTTCAATCAAACCTCAGGGTGATGCCTTGTCATTATTTCTTAAAAGAGTTTGTACCCAGTCACAACCATTTGTGAGATGCCTACTATTGTAATAATTCACCATCCCCTACAATCCATTTCCTTAATGAGAAAAGCAGTCTGAATTCTTCTTAGTCAGCAGAGAATTTTGGCTGCTGGGTATTAGAGTTGCCAGTTATCTCTGTTGGGGGCAACTGAAAGAAAAGAGGGGAGTGACATCTTCAGTTGAAAAGAGAAATAGGGTGGATGGCAAGAGAAGAACGTAATTTTCATAGTGAAGTCTTGAGAGAGAGAGGAGGGAAGGCACATGGAAGAACCAGCAGCCACTTCTGCCCTGCCTTGGCTGATTATCTGGGAGGAAAGGAAAGGTTGCAACCAGCCCACAAGGACCTAATGGCAAATGCCCACACATGTACTCACGGGGAGAAATTTAGAAAAGCCTGAGAAGAGGCTGAAAAATACCTGAAACCTTTTCCTATCTCAGACATCTGGAAAATTTAGCTTATTGGAAATCATGGCATATCTCAGAAAGCAAAAAGGAAAAAAAATCTTAGATTATGAGATCAGAAATGTGTTGAGCATTTGAATGGAGGACCAGATAAAGGCAAAATAAATGACCCCTAATCTGTTGTAATCTACAGTTAAGCCAGGTGGATAACAAGCATTTTATTGACACTATAAAAAAAAAAAAAGATAATTCTTTAAAATTGGGTGGGGAGGAAGGAAAAGGAAAGCAAAGGAATAAAATGAAATTAATTTATAAATACAAGTTTCTTATATTCTTCAGTATCTTGATATCCATATTCATATTGAATATCTTGTATTTTCATCATGTTGTTGTTGTTCTTCGAGGGGCATCCAGGTTGTAGCAGGTGTCAGAATTTCATTCCTTTATAAGGCTGAATTATATTCCATTGTGTGTATATACCAAACTTTGTTTATTTACTCCTCTGTTGATGGATACTTGGCTTGTTTTCACCTTTTGGCTATTATAAATAGTGCTTCTATGAACATGGGTGTACAAATACCTGTTTGAGTCCTCACTTCTAATTGTTTTGAGTATATACCCATAAGAGGATTTGCTGGACCATATAATATTTACATTTTTGAGAAACAGCCATACTGCTTTCCTCAGTGGCTGAAACATTTTACATTCCTATCAGCAGTGCACCGTATTTTGGTGTATTGGTTATAAAAACATTTATTTTCTAAGGATTTGCAAACTTTTGCACACCCCCCTTACTGCATTTTCCCCACACAGATTCAGTGCTAGCCCTTAAACCGTGGATTCTTCTTAGCTGGAAGCTATTCTAGAGTAAAATTCCTATGGTAGACCAGAAAACACTCTCCTAGCAGAGTACTTTTTCAAATGTTTTCCACAACTATTATTTCATATGATCCTCACAATCCTGTGAAACAGGCATCATTATTGCAATTCTCATAGGTGAGTTATTTCTGCTGCCTGGCTTGTGTGACCTGCAAAGTGTTGCAGAAAGAGTGTGGGATGTGAAGGTGAACACATCTGCCTGTTCTTCTGCTCTGACCTTCAGCAAATACTATGGCATTTTGCTTTGTCCTGAGCACCTATCTGTGCCCTTGTGGCCGGGTCCAGGCTTGAGCTGGCCTGATATGAATTGCCCGCAGGCTTGCTTCTGCCTGGATGGAATCATCTGTTCTTGCTGTTATATTCATTTATATTCACTTATCAAAAATCTAGTTTCTTTGTGAAATAATGTCTAAACAACCCCCCCCCCTCAACAAAAGCCAACTGCTGGAACGATGATGAAAATGAAGAAAAAGTGAGACAAGCTATGGCCCTGAGGATTCTCGGCCAGAATTTAAAAATGAGTCAATTAAAGAGAGAAATGAATTCAGCAGTGGCTCAGATCTGAGGAATGAACAAGTTCACCAATTTCTCCCTACAGAAATGAGAAAAAGACATTTGTGAAACTGTGGTAAATGATCCAGCCAGTGAAAAAATTGCTCATCAAGTGAGAGATAAGACTTAAGTGAAAGCTGAAAAGGGGGTTAATGTGTAGAGTGAGAATATGCACAGGAAACACAAGACTTCTGATGGAAACGGGACTAGGCAGAAAGCCCAGATCCTGTACAAACATTTCCACGAAGCAACAGATGGGGAAGACTCCAGTGTGGCTCCTCAACCAACCTTTGCTGTGAGTAAAGTTGATTAGAAAGCTTGAAGAAGCATTTTTTTTTTTTCCCCTTGGATTATACAAAGTAAGTAGGAGAAATGGCACCAATAAACCTCTTGGTCGATGATCAGTTTTCTTCTACACCCAGAAAGATCCTAAAAGTGAAGTATGGTAGACCGGAACAAGACTGCAACACTGGTTTTAAAACCTCCATTGGACTAGAAGTGTCTTCATGAACCTAGGAATCCACGAGGAGAGTGAATACTAAGATTAAGGGCAGCCAAAGACAGTCTTCCGGGCTTTGGGGATGTGGTAAGCTTTGTGGGTGAGCCAAATTTGCTCCACCCTTCCTCAGACTCCAGGGCACTTAGAATCAAGGATGAGAACTTCATGTCCATATAATATCCATGCTGAAAAAACTGTTGAGAACATGGCATGTTTCCTTTTGTGCAGGACAGCTGTTTTGGCCAAGTGGAATTTGGACTTGTAAGTGTCTCAAGACCTTTGCCTCATGTTACAGATACGGATATGGAGACAAAAATCACCCTGGTAAAAGATGACTGAGCCTCCATTCAAAGACAGATCAAATTGACTTCAAAGTCTATGCTCTCCCCTACCAACTTTCAGTAGTTGGGTCAGGCAAACTTATTTCCCCAAAACTTGCACTCGGGGCTGAGAAGTGGACAGGTACAGAGCCCTTCTCTGGTTGCCTTCCATCCACCCCCATCCCCAGTCTACCACTGGGGAGCAGGAGGGAGTTGGTGGAATGATACATCTACCTAGGTGCATTATATATAATAGAGCAGACTCCCATAATGTGATAGGCTCCATTTTGATTGTATATGTTTTAAAGATTTTTTTCTATCAATACTGTTCACAATTTAATTACAATAATTAACATAGTTTTCCAATATTATTTTTGCATTTGATTATATGCCTAAAAATGTTGCAGCTGTGTTTACCTATATGCCTTTTGTCTTAGGCTTCATTTAAAATGAGAAGTAAATATCATTTTTATATATAGCTTTCCACTTGCTTTGTGAACTATTTTCATAATACCCCAATTTAGCCACATACATCCTCTGCTGTGCTCAGAACTCTCCAATTAGGGTAAGAGCGGGACAGAAATCAGGGGACAGCATCAGTTCCCTGGCCCCAGCAGGCGATGTTTCCAAGTGCTAGCAAAATAAATATATTTTTCTTCATAAAAACAATGTAGATAATTTGTAGTCATATTTGGCTACCCATAGCTTTGCAAGCAAAATGGAACAAAACAAAATCTTTTTTTTTTTTTGGCTACTCTACCTCAGAGGAGGGAAAAAGAAAACGAGTTGCTGACCAGAAGCCAATTTCATCTTGACTGTTCAGAGAAAAAAAAAAAAAAAAAGGAAGAAGAAGAAAGAAAAAGCCTTTTAAAGACCACATGGCACAATTAAACAGCAGAACAGAGCATCAAGCTGCTTCTCAATTTAGAGTCTGGGTTTGGGCTGAAACACATTGGTGGTCGATAAATAGCAGGGAAGAAGCAAGGATTACACTTGTCAACTCAACTTACTTCTTGAACCTAGACTAGAGGTGTCAGTGACTGAAACTATTGATGGAATCCAGGGTCCTGAATGCAGAGAAGGAACAGTGACTAAGTCAAATACATGTAGGGTACTTTGAACACATTAATTGCTGATTGTGATTAATTATTTCAGTGAAGGTTGAAGAGACAATTACAATATAAATGCCTAAAAGCCAATCATATAATTGTGAAACATACCTAAATAATACATCTGCTGCAAAGTCTGGGCATTAGCATATTTTTCTTCTTAAACTAGCTTAGTATTTCAAAAAGTGTAATGTGTTTACCATGGCAATGCAGGGTGATTTTAGATAGAAGTGCTGGCAGAGGGGACAGAAGCTGGGGCTGGAGGGGGCTGTAGAAGGCCAGCAGGTTGAGAGGAAGGGAGAAAGGACAGAGGGGAAACCAGGAAGGTGGGAAGAGCGCACACACACACACACGGGCTCACAGCCACCCTTGCCAGCCAACAACCCCCTGCAGGTGTGACTGTGGTATCTTGAGCCATGAGTGCCAGGGATCCCCTTGTCTGCACGTTCTAGGGGCCCTGCTGCCTGAGTAGGGACCCTCCCCCCAAGGTAAGGCCCAGTTAAGGAGGGGACATGACACTAGTGTTTTGCAGGGATTGGGGCGGAGCTACAGCCTCTGATTCCAACTTAGAAGAGAAGAGGATAGTTGTGTAATTTAACATTCCAAGGTTCAGTTTTTGATGCTGATGCTTAGCTATAACTTCTTAGCTATTTGACACCAGGCAGGTCACTTTACCTTCTTGAACCTCAGATTCTTAATTGTATAATGGGGGCCCCAGTGTGGGATAGGGTGGGAATTAAATGCTAGTGGGTGCAGACCGTTGACTATGGCATCTCAGTTAGTAGAAAATGGTGTCTATTTTAATTATAATTGTTTGTCAGACAAATATGCCCAGACCTTGGGAGTGACTCCTCTGAGAAATTCACCCGTTCAATGAAATATCTAAAACATTATTGTTGATCAACTTGGCTATAAATTCATGTGAAGTAGCTGAGAACTATTTTGAACATCATGAAAAGACAGTTGAAAAACTTACTACATGGTGTTTGTGGGTTTTTTCTCAAGTCAGATGACAACAGTGAGTACTGGATTCGACATTGATATTTGTACTCTTTTTGGATATTGCTATGTAAACGGACATAGTTGGGAGAAGACTGATTTTGTAGAGAGTGCAGATCTTCCAGAAAGAAAAGTTCATTGGACAACTCACTTCTTTTGGAGAAACTGTGAACTCTCAGTATTTAACAGTGTCTGAGAAGATGTTTTATCCTTCCCAGCTGTATGTGAGTGAGGTAACTTGGTGCTGGTTAGCTAAAACTGAAGAAATTAAATTGCCTTATTGACACAGACTCCCTGCATGTCCAGCTGCGTAGACCCTTATCTAACTGCTCAAAAACTTCTTCCTCTCTAACATTGAGTAACTTACGTTCAGGCAGTCATTTGAAGGAGATGTTTACATTTATTATATTTGCATTATATAATTGATTAATTAGTTGCACAGTTTTCTTTTAAATTGAATAAGTTTTTTGCATTTATCATTCCAGTTATATTTCATTTGTGCAGTGGCTTTAACCTCAAAATAAATTTGTCAGAAAATAAAAGTGAATTGATTTAAAGAAAACTAGTATGTAAATATAAGTATGTAGGCATACTGCAAAATTCAGGAGTATATTATAATAACAACTGGAGTTTGGAAAACAGTAATCAAGGATATACACATGTACTATCAATTTAGTAGGAGCTTCTGCATATTAGTTTTTATTCAGTTGACCTCTGTCTTATTTTTTTATTCTTTCTTTCTTTCTTTATTTTAAGAAAGTGTGTGTGTGCATGTGTGGGAAAGGCAAAGGGAGAGGGAGAGAATCTTTTGTTTTTTTTTTAGTTTTGCTTTTGAGATACAATTTTTTAAAAATTTTTTTATTGTTATGTAATCACCATACATTACATCATTAGTTTTTGATGTAGTGTACCATGATTCATTATTTATGCATAACACCCAGTGCTCCATGCAGTACGTGCCCTCTTTAATAGCCATCACCAGGCTAACCCATCCCCCCACCCCCCTCCCCTCTAGAACCCTCAGTTTGTTTCTCAGAGTCCATCGTCTCTCATGGTTCGTCTCCCCCTCCGATTTCCCCTGCTTCATTCTTCCCCTCATGCTATCTTCTTCTTTTTTTTTTTTCTTAACATATATTGCATTATTTGTTTCAGAGGTACAGATCTGAGATTCAACAGTCTTGCACAATTCACAGCACTCACCATAGCACATACCCTCCCCAATGTCTATCACCCAGTCACCCCATCCCTCCCACCCCACCCCCCACTCCAGCAACCCTCAGTTTGTTTCCTGAGATTAAGAATTCCTCATATCATTGAGGTCATATGATACACGTCTTTCTCTGATTGACTTATTTCGCTCAGCATAATACCCTCCAGTTCCATCCACGTCATTGCAAATGGCAAGATCTCATTCCTTTTGATGGCTGCATAATATTCCATTGTATATATGGACCACATCTGCTTTATCCATTCATCTGTCGATGGCCATCTTGGCTCTTTCCACAGTTTGGCTATTGTGGACATCGCTGCTATAAACATCGGGGTGCGCGTACCCCTTCGGATCCCTACATTTGTATCTTTGGGGTAAATACTCAGTAGTACAATTGCTGGATTGTATGGTAGGAGAGGAAGAGTATCTTAGGCAGGCTCCATGCCCAGCGAGGAGCCCGATGTGGGGCTCAATCTCACGACCCTGAGATCATGACCTGAGCCAAAAACAAGAGTCAGATGTTCAACGGACTGAGCCACCCAGGCACCCTTATTCAGTTGATTTCTTAACAAATACATTTTCATTTTAATAAATTCAAGAATCAATATTATATAAAGTTTAAATAGGGTCTACACATCCCTCACAGATGACAAACAATGCATACTGTGCTTCTAGCCACATTTTTTTTATATAAAAGGAATTGAACTATGGTCATTACCTGCAACTTGTATTTTTCATTTATACTAAATCTGAGACATTCTTCCATGTCAGTAAACCTGTCTTAACTTACTTACATTTTAAGTGCCTGCATAGTATTCTTTAACATAGAGGCAATATAATGTATTTCATTACTCCTTTTTGCTGTGCATTATATTTCCAATTTGGAAATATGACAAATAATGTCACAGTGAATATTATAAATACTGGTGCATATAGTTAGATGTTTCTTTGTGAGGGCTTCTTGGAAGTGGAATTGCTGTGTCAAAGTTGTTTTTTTTAATTGATACAACAAAATTGTCCATAAAAAGCTTCTCCTATTTACAGCATCCAACGCTGCATGACATAGCCTGATTTTTATTCACTTATTTATTGTTGCTCTTTGAACATTTTGTCAGTGTAAAGAATGAAAATAATATGTTCTTAATTTTCATTTTCCTCATTATAAGAAAGATGGACCTCTATTCTTATTATCCATTTGGGTTTCTTCATCTGTAATGTGTCTATTCATATTCTTTATCCATTATTATTCTACATTTACTAAGTGTTTATCTCTTCTTATTTGGTATGTAGGATATCTGTTTGTTCAGGTATTTTGGATATACTTCAGATGCACACGCATGTGTGTGTGCATGCATCAGTGTATAACAAAAATGTTTCTGCAACTGGAAATCATATTTTTAATCTTTAATGTCTTTCTTCATAAGAAAAAAATTACATTTTTATGTAGTTATGTTTATCATTCTTTTTCTTTAAATCTGAATTTGGCACCCTGTATAAAAATGCTTGTTTTACCAAAATATTATCAAAAAATAGGATCCTATATTTTCTTTTAATATTTTTCCTTACAGTTCCCTCAGAACTTTTTGTATTATATAGAAGAAAACTATTGTTCTCTAAATTTTTAACTCTTTCTTTTCCTTACATAGTTTATTCTGTACCACTGAAGGGAGGTCTAATAATTATTGTATTAATCAGGATGGGTGAGGCGACGCGACAGCAACATATGAACCCCAGAACCACAGTGATGACACAAGGCAACGTTCTCTTTGTTCTCTCACTTGCATGAGTGTCCTTGGAAAGCAGCTTGGGCTCAGCTCCATGTAGCTGCTGGGAGCCGGGATGATGCAGGGTCTGACATCCCTTAGCTGCACAAAAGGGACACGTGACCGTCAGGGCCACCGTGCAGGTGAGACTGAAGGATCTGGGGCGCTCTCACTCCTTAACCTGGGTGCGGCTGTCGTGGGTCTCTTATGCTCACATACATTGGCCAGAATTTGCCTGAGGGCCTTTCCTCATGGAGAGAAGACAAGGAGGACAAGATGGAGCTCACCTTTTCCTCCAGTTCTAGTCTGTTCTGTTGATGAAGTTGGAGAGTGAGAATTCCGAGAGCAAATTCAGATAGGAAGATAAAGTGTTTTCTCCCAGACCCTTTGGTCCTTGAGTTTTAAAAACAAGTAGAGAAGGTTGCTATAGCATAGGGCCATCAGAAAACTGATTTGAATCTATTCGGATTCTGAATTTAGAAACCAAAGGCTGGAAGAGCAGGGGATACCTGTGTTTGGCAAGTGTTGCTTTCTCTGCCATAGTTATATATAAAAATAAGTGGATGTACACAAACAATGAATCATGGAACATTACATCTAAAATAATGATGTAATGTATGGGGATTAACATAAGAATAAGTAAAAAAAATAAATAGAAAAAAAAATAAGTGAATGTATGCAATAAAAACCCAATAGAATGATTTGTGAATATATCATTAGCTGCATCCATGCTTTGGTAAACTTCTTTATTTTATTTAAAAATTTTTAATTGTTGCATTTTAAATTTCTAATAGCTTAGAGTTACATTATTTGCAAACTCTTAAATCAGTTGAAACTTATCCTCGTCTGACTACATGTAGTAAAGATTTTTAGCCATAAAGAATCAGTGAAGCTATTAAGCTTCTCTGTGTCCTGGTTTCCTCGATGTGTCTATACAATAATAACACATCTGTATCAGAAGAATATTGTGTCTATTAAATGCACTCACATATAGAAGGAACTTGACACTTGGTGCTATATAAGTATAGAATATATATGTCTCTCTATATATACCTATATATATTCTATATCGAGAGAATTATTACAGTAGTTCCATGGTTGATTATTTTGAAAATTCTAGGTAGAAAACGTTGTTCAAAACCCATGCCTCAGATCTGTGCCCTAGACAGGATCTTCTGCCGGTGGTTTGTAGAGAAAGTGTGTTCTCTTGTGAAAGCTGTACGAGGGTGGGCTCAGCTGTGGTCCAGCCTCAGGCATCTCCCAGGACCTTCTGGACCAGAACAGCATCTTAGAGCAGTGAGACCTGGAAGCAACAAGGCCTGTCTTTTATACTCCCAAAGCCCTCAGTTATTGGCTGCCGCTGTTCCAAGTGGAAAGCACTTCTCCCAGGCACTTCTAGGCATGCTGATTTCCTTCCTGAGGGCAGCTCTCAGGAGGTGGGGCAGCTGTGGACTTTTGGAAGCCAGCACTCACAGTGGCTGGGGGTCAGGGTGCCGTGGCTGGACTGGAGCCTGGGCCGGATGCCGACAGCCAGCACGATTGTTTGCAGGGAGGTTCTCAAACTTCAGCATGTGCCCAAATCCTGGGGGCTTGTTAAAATATGGATTGCTGTTTCCCACTCTCAGTTTCCCAGCAGGAGGTCTGAGATGGGGCCTGATAGTTTGCATTCTGATGGGGTGACACTGCTGATAGAGGGGGGCACACTGAGAAACACTGCTCTGTGTTTTTCCATGCTTTTGTTTTGTTTTTTTTTTCCCTATCTCATTTACAGTTTACAACTTTTAGTTTCTGTGATAATGAGCATCGTGTTCTTGTTTCTGTCCTTGGTGGGAATGTCTCTAATGATTCACCCTTCATACCATGTTGGTTGTGGTTAACTGGGAGATTCCTTTCAGCAGGTTTAGAAAATTCCCTTCTGTTTCCAGAGAAAGCTGCTTACCAGGAAGAGATGCTGAATATTATCAAGTGTTTTCCAGGAAATGTCACGGTAATCATGTTTCCTTCTTCTGTTTATTCACATTACCAAATAGTGAAGTTTCCTTGAAGTCCTGGTTTAAGTCTTGCTTGTTTTATATGATGTCTTATTCTTTAAATATACTTACTAATTTGATTTATTACTATATATTTTTAAGGATTTTGCGCATAAGTGACATTGACTCATTGTTTTTGTTCAGTTGTTTTCTCTTCATTCCTTCCCGCTATTCTTTCTTCCTTCCTTTATCTTGCTATCCTTTTTCCTCTAGCTTTCAGAATCATGCTAGCTTCACAGAATGAACTGAGAATTAGCCCACCATTCTCTATGCCATGGAATATTTTCCATAATATAAAAATGATGTGTTTCTTGAATGTTTGATATAATATACCTTTAAAAACTGTAGGTTTGGGGTGCCTGGGTGCCTCAGTCTTTAGGCGTCTGCCTTCAGCTCAGGTCATGATCCCAGGGTCCTGGGATCGAGCCCCGCATCGGCTCCCTGCTCCGCGGGAAGCCTGCTTCTCCCTCTCCCACTGCCCCTGCTTGTGTTCCTGCTCTCGCTGTGTCTCTCTCTGTCAAATAAATAAATAAAATCTTTCTAAAAAAACTGTAGGTTTGGGGTCTTTTTGAAATATAGATGTTATACGGTATTTACTGTTCCTTCTGTATGCTTTTTAAATGATAACTATAATTTACAGAATATTTACAAATACATCAAGTTCCCTGTAGCCTTCACCTAGCTTCCTCTAATGTTAGCCTAACCATTGCATGTTTGTCAAAACTAAGAAATTAACTTTGGTGCAGTACTATTAACTATACCACAGGCTTCATTAGAACTTTGCCAATTTTTCTAATAATATTCTATTTCCATGTCGGGTTTCAGTGTAAGTGCAATGTTATGTGTAGACCCTGCCTCCTAGTCCTTTCTGGTCTGTGACGCTTTCTCATTCTTTCTTTTTATTTCATGACCTTGAAGCATCTGAGGGATACTGGTCAGGTATTTTGTAGAATGGCACTGAATTTGGGTTTGTCTGATGTTTTCTCATGATTAGATGGAGTCGATAGGTTTTGAGGAAGAAGTCTGCAAAGATGAAGGCTCTTTTTCATTTCATCTCAGGAGATACATGATATCATCATGACATTACTGGTGATATTAAAGTTGATTGTATGGTTAAGGTAGTGTTTGCTAGGTTTCTGGCATAAAATTTTTATTTTTCACTTTTTTTTTTTTTACTCATTTCTTTGAAAACCAGTTATTAAGCCTAACCCACACTCAAAAAGAGAGAGAAAATAAACCTACTCTCCTTGAGAATGGATATCAACATTTAAGAAAATCTTCTGTAAAGAAAAGTTTTCCCGGGGCATCTGGGTGGCTCAGTTGGTTAAGCGACTGCCTTCGGCTCAGGTCATGATCCTGGAGTCCCGGGATCAAGCCCCACGCGGGCTCCCTGCAGGGAGTCTGCTTCTCCCTCTGACCCTCCTCCCTCTCATGCTCTCTGTCTCTCCTTCTCTCTCTCTCAAATAAATAAATAAAATCTTTAAAAAAAAAAAAAGAAAAGTTTTCCCTTGTGTCTCATTTTTTATTTATTCCTTTATTTGTTTATATTACTATGAACTCATCAATACTTATTTTATTGGAATAATCCAATATTATCATTATTTATTTTGTTCAAATTGTTCCAGCTTTGGCAATTGGAGGGCCCCTTCAGGTTAACTCCTGCGTTCTTTTGGATTCTTTTAGTGGAGAATAATATTTAGAAACCAGGGTTTCTTGGGGTGCCCACTGCTTGAGACTAGGGGTACCCATTTCTTCTGGGATGGCACTGCTTCTAGGCCCTCTCAGTGGAGAGAGCCAGGCAGTGTGTGCATGCGAATTAACTTGTATATACAAACATATCTATAATTAGTTCTGTACTTTTTACTATTTAATTTTTCAACCTCTTCTTTGGTAGATAGTTGCAATCCATATTTTACTAAGTGATTATGCATTTAACCAGATCTTAAATTTTTGGTGAAAATTCAAAAAAAATTGAAATTTTTCATTGAAATAATTTGTAAAGGGCATCTTGTATCCTGCTGCCTTGCTAAAACTCACCACTAGTTCTAGTAGATTTTGGATTCCTTCAGATTTTCTACATGTATAATTGTGCCATGTAGAAAAATCCAAAGAGTCTTTTTACTTCTTTTTTTCCAATCATTATGATTTTTGTCTGTTTTAATTATTGCACTGGCTAAGGCCTCTAGTATAATGTTGAAAAGAAGTTTAAAAGTAAGCATTCTTGTCTTGATCCCAAAATATTGATTAATTTTTGAATATCATATCAACTTTTCACTACAGGAATATACCCTGCTTGACCATGTTGAAGTCTCCTGTATATCTCTATATTGCTTGATTTAATTTGCCAATATTTTGTTTAGGATATTTGAGTAAATGTTTATGAGGGGTTTTTGTCTATAATTTTCTTTTCTTGTTACGTTGCCATCAGATTTTGTTATCATATTACTTGTTTCTTCAATTTGGTGCTTTCTTACCCTGATTCTAAAATGCTAGTTGACCTGACTTGGGCACTGAACCTACTTTTTTCTCTGCATGCCTACCCAAATGCAGACTTACAGCCAAATCTGGCTGTGGTGTTCTGCTTCATCAATATCCACTGAGTTCCTACTATGCACCAGACACTGTATTTGGCACTTGTCAGAAAGAGCAGGAGAACTTATCAAAATGAAAATCAAAACAAACCAGTACTCAAGAAGTTTATATCTCAATGATATTTTAAATGGCTCTTTGCCAGAACACTTGGTGGTGCCCTAACTTGGGTTTTATGTTTTATTGAACACAGATAATCCTTATTCCTAATGTCTATTCCATTCCATATCCCCAGTTCCAGTTGAACTGCTAGTTTGAAGCAAGGACTACTTCCTGCTCATTTATCATGGTTTGTATTTGCCCCTGCAAACCTCTCATCCAAGGTTTTAGTGCTAAAAAGTTACCCAGGTGTTATAGCTAGGAAAAAAAAAAAAAACAAAACATAGTACAAACACTCAAATAAGTTAGGAGAGGATTTTCCCAGCCCTGACATCTAGACAGTTCATAATGATTTATTTACCCAACAAATATTTATTGAATGTCAACTCTGCTGCACATAATATTAGCACATATTGTACTGGGTCCTGGGAACCTGATTATAAATAAGAGAGGATGTAGTCATGCTTTCCTAGAGTTTGTATTCCACTGGGAAAAGATGATAGTCATGAAACATACAGCTTCTACTACTGCCAAGTGACATGAGGAAAACAACACAGACTAATTGTGATGAAGAGTGCTAGGAACCAGGACCAACATACCAAGGTTCTCATGGAAAGCCTCTAGGAGGTGACATTTATTGAGTAATCTAAAAATTAAGGGTTAGGAGGAGATATAACCTGGGGGAAGAGATTCCAGGTGGAGCAAGTGGAAAAAGTACGGCAGGGAGAGGAGGAAGGCCAGCGTGCAGTGAGCAAGGTGGGGAGTGTGTGACATAAGGACAGAGCACAGCTTTGTAGTCACAGTGATGAGTTTGGGATTTAAGTGTAATTGGAAACTGTCAGAGGACTTTAAGCAAGGACATGAGCTAAGCTCCTCCTCTGACATTTTAAAGGATTCTTCTGACTGCCCTCTGGAGAATGAAAAAAAGGGCGCTTGTAGAAATGGAGGCAGAGATACCAGTCAGTGGCCACAGTAGCACTCCAGGTGAGAGAGAGCATCATGGCTTGGGCTCGGATGATTTCAGGGAATATAGAGGTGGACGCACTTGTGATACATATTTATAAGTTGAACCAGTAGAATCAGAAGATGGTAATACATGGGATGTGGCAAATAGTAAAAGATAAAGAATCAACAGTGACTCCTAGGCTGTTAGTTTGAGCAACTGGATCAGTGGTGGGACCCTTTACTATCATGTAGAAGACTCAGGAAGGAATGGATTTGGTGGTGGTATGAGGCAGAAATTAGGAGCTCTATTTTGAAAATGTTAAGTTTTGAGACCTATTAGATATTCAAGTGTGTAGTGTATGTTGAGTATGCAATTATATTCACAAATCTGGAATACAGGGGACAACTCAGCTGGAATGTAATTTTGAACTGTTAAGGAAGATGATATTAATTACTAGACTTGTGCTACACTCCTTAAGTATAATCAGAATTGCTCTTGATATTTTCTGTGGAAGATGCCTTGCTGGAGACCTGACATACCACCTCTTACTAAGTCCAGCACAGCAAGATTGTTCCTCCTATTTTGAAGCATTTAGCTGTTTTTAGCTTTTTGGGGGGTTGAGGTCAGGTCACTGACTTGTGCTTAGCAGCCATGTTGAAGAACAAAGACTGTCTTAAGACATTATAACCATATCCAGCATGACAGTCTCATAGATATCTCAAACTAAATATTTTCAAAATAGTATTTATTATTTCATTCCAAAACTCCATCAAATTTGTTTTTACCCAAGGACCCCCATTTTAGTAAATGGTACCTCTAGCCACCTTGTGGCTCAAACAACCAATCTAAGAACAATTGACTCCATGAGAGGTTCACAGATACAGGTACATTGAAGGAGTGGGAGATTTTATTTCCTCTTCCATTTATTTTGGGCATAAACAGGCAAATGTGGCAGCCAGCCTCCAACCTGGCTCCGCATGACCCCCATCTCCAGGTGTTCATACCCTGGTGCAGTCCCTTCCCACACTGTACCAAGGTTGGTTTGTGTTGATCAAATAGAATATGGTAGAACTGACGGTATGTCACTCCCAAGATTAGGTTATGAAAGACCCCAGCTTCCATCTAGAGCTCTCTGTCTCGGATAACTGACTTTATCACCAGCCTTGGGTCTCATCTGGCCCTGGGGGAAGCCATCTGCTTTGTCTTGGGGATACTCAGGTGGCTGCCCTATGGAAAGACCCACGTGAAGAGGAACTGAGACTTCCAGCCAGTAGCCAACAAGAAACTGAGGACTCCAGCCAATAGCCATCTGAGTGAGCTCTCTTGGAAGGGGCTCCTCTAGTCCTTAGAAGGCCTTTGGGGATGCAGATCTGGCCAACAGCTTGACCACAACCTTATGAGAGACCTTAGCCAAAGACCTGAGCCACTCCCGGGTTTCTGACCCTTAGAAACTGTGAGATGATAAATGTCTGTTGTCTCAAACAACTAAGGTTTGGGATAATTTGTTTTGCAGCAGTATATAACCACTGCAATAAGGGAGTATGCCTGTAAGTTATTTCTGGCTCTGACTTTGATTGGGGTCTCTGTCTTCTACGTCTCTCAGTCCAATTTGCCACATTTCAACTTGTGCCACTGCCTGACTAGAGCACCACCTCTCTCTGCAGTCATCCTTTTAAATCGGAAACAAGGTGAACATTTCACTTAGCTTTGGCTGAAGGACACCACACAGTGTGTTAGAGAGCAAACCGCTGACCATGTAACTGGTCACTTGGCTCAGTGCCTCAGTTGTTTTGTATCCTGTTGATGAGAGAGAGAATGAGAAATGCATTCTCTGCATTCATAAAATTAAAGACCTTATGGGTTCCTCAAATTTGGGGGTTACTTTTGAAAATCAGCCCCTCACTTCCAAAAGAAAGCATGTAATATGCCAGTTGGAAAGGAAATTGGAGATTGTTCAGTCCAGTTTGCTCATTTTTTCACAGGGAGCCACTGACATCTAGAGTAAGTCCTCCACCACCTGGTAAGAACTGAGATGAGAAGTCAGGTGTTGTAATTCAGTGCTTCAACCACATCATCCTGAATCCTGACCTGGAAGGCAGTGAGTCACTAGCATTGATGACCAGAGCGGGCACAAAGAGCTCACCGCGTGCTGGCCCTGTCTGTTTGCTGAATTCATGAATTCACTCACTTGTCATACTAACCCTGTTGGTATTGTTATTCCCATTTTGTAAATGAGAAAACGAGACATGGTGAGACGAGGTGACTCGCCAGCTTGTGCTCTCAGTGAGTGGTGAGACTGAGATTTGACTACGGGAGGTTTGATTCTGAAGTTTGTCTTTTTGCCTTTGTACTACTATCTGTGTACTTTCTGAAGACATTGCTTTTTCTTCCCCACATGCGTGTGCAGCAATAATTTTACCTTCTCTCTTCTAAAACGTTCATCAGTGGGAAAGTTCTGTGAGTGTGAGTTCAGTCTCTTTTTCCATCATTAATGCTGCTCTATTACTTGAAATTAGAAACTGCCACATTTTGCCTCAACCCTTTTTTCCCAGTTAGAACAAGACATTTATAAATTTCTCTATTGCAAGGAAAATAGTAAATGGTGTAGAAATGCTATTAAAATATCCTGCGAGAATTATTTTTAACTTCTTCCACGTAGATGGCAATAGCTTCTGTATTTCGCTTCCCTTGATGAGTATATCCTGGAGTGCAGAGAAATGCTTGTGAAGTCAGCTTAAAGCCAATTATAAATCACCTCTCAGGGCTGGTTCCCAGGCCAAATTCTAGACATGATTTCATTAATACACCTTTATCTCCACTCAGAACTCTGTGCTGGCCCCTCAAAATACATTCTGGATAGCTGGTGCTAATTATAATATGGTGCTAATGGCCTTAAAAGAGGCCGAAATAACATGAGTAGACTTCTTGTACTTTAAATTCAGGTCCAGAGGGCTCAAAGGCTAGTCTGCAAATTCACCAGCCATCTGTCCAGAGTGATCATTTTGTTTTTAGCTCCAGCTCCTTCATTTCTCATTTAGTAATGAGCTTGGAGATTACTTTTTAATTATTGGCTGAATAACTGTCTAGTATGTAGCATGAGGAGAATGAGGATGATTTCAGATTTGCCTGAAGAACAGGAGTGAGTGAGAAGAGAGGCGACTCTCTTATTTCTAAACACCCAGGAAGAATTAAGCCCTGTCCTGTTCAAGGGGGCTTGCCGTCATTCTGTGATGCCGGTCTGCTGAGGTGGGTTCCTGGGGACTCAAGATGCAGCTGCTCTGGATTGGGCCTTTGAAAGCTCCAGTGGAGCTTTTCTTAGTGAACAGTGGTTTTGTTGTTGTTGTTGAGAACATGCTCCGGGTCAGGCACGGTGCAAGGTGCCAGTGAAGCAGCAGAGGACGTGACATGGTTCCTGTATGCCCAGAGAGCTCACGGGCTCATGCTCAGAAACTGTATGCAGGACGCTTTCCGGAGGCATGTATCCCAGCTCCATTTAACACGCACATAACGTGGGGCCCTGAACTCCGGCAGTTCACACAGCAATGTGACAAAGTTAACCCCGACGCAGACTTGATTGTCTCCATGGTATGGAATGGTGGGGAGGGTATGAACCCCCTCGCCCCACATGTGGGGGTATAAGGGTAGGTGTAGAGGCCCGCACGGGTGGCCCTGGTGCAGGGGTCGCCGGGAACTGGAGAGATGACAGGGTGACATGTGGGGAACCCGTGTTTACAGAAGGTGCACGAGTACCGCAGCGATTGTCCACTATGGAGTGGCAAGGAGGGACGACACCTCTCTCTGAGAAATCGCAGGAGTCACACCAGACTCAGCAGTTTCTGTGAAGAGCAGTCACAGGTGAGCAGGATTTCAGAGAAGAATCAGTCAGTGAAATAGCAAATCTTTTTTTTTTTAAATATTGTTTCTGTTCCTTTGATACAAAGGCAAGATATTGTCTCTCAAATCTGTTTGTTTAGAATTTCACGTTTACTTATAGAATCGAAAAGTTCTGCTCTTCTTTTGACCTTGATGGTCTTATATTTGAGGTTTTTATATTTTGACATTCTTAAATGTTCATATTCTTGTGAATATATCTGTGTGAACTGTAATGAAAAATATCATACTAGCTTCTACTTATTACATTAAGTCCTAACTCCCTTGAAGTCAGAGATCATACCTTACACATTATTTTCACTGAACACTCAGTAGATTTTAACCTACTCAAAAGTTTGACAGCCCGGGATGAATGAGATAAAAGTCCAGAGGAATTTTCTAGAAGTACTTTTCTTGAAAATATTATGTGTTCTGCACCAATGTGATAACTCCTGAGTGGAAGCAGAGGGGATGCAAGCAAGGGAAGGACAGGAGTGTCCCCTACGGAAGGCCTGACCAGGCCCACAGTGGCTGCATGTGTCTCAGGAGCCCTGAGCTAAGGAGACAAGACAAGATTAGTTATCCCCGAGCAGAGCTCAAGTGTGCCTCTGACAGATTCTGTCTGGAAAGCTGAGCTGGGGGCTGGGAACGTGAATGTTCCAGCACCGTGATGGCTCCATCAGAAGCTTGCTTGTAGGTGCAGACTTGTGAGGTCCACTGCCTATAACACAGATCACAGCCCCAGACAAGTAGCATTTAACGGTTGGGAAAGGAAGAGAAAACACCAGGAAAGATTCAAAGGGGACAGACAGAAGTTTAACTTCAAAAATAAACCACATTCTTTCTTTGAAATATTTTTAGCAAGAACTAGGTCAATATGCCATTAATGATGGGGAGGGATATCAAGTTTTTTAACTATTACAATTTTGTACTTCACTCCCTTCTCCTTACCCTACTGTTTATGGCTACACAACTGGGGTGGATTTTTCTCCTCTGAGTTGAATGAACTGCTTGCTGCCTGTCTAAGCAGACTGGCCTGGGGTTAGTGTGAGGCCGTCAACGTCTTTTCTGGCCGTGCCAGTCCCCGGGCTAGTCCTGATAGAAAGTGAATCCACAGTAAGTGCAGCTTTGTCACTATTTGATTTTTATCACCATTAATGTTCTAAATACATGCTTTTGTAAGTTACTCAAGCACTTATACTTATTGAAAACACTTTGTAATTTTTTTGCTCATTTCCTCTATTACTGTTTTTTTAGTGGAATCCTTGCACTAATATTTCCTTTCTCCCATGCTTGTGCCCCTCGTAGTGGTTTCATTATGAGCTATCCGAGGGGAAGGTGCAGGCCTGATTCTTGTTTGCATCACCCCAGATGGATTGTGGAGATATAATAGGTGTGGTTTTTGGTTTTCAGGCGCAGGTGTTCAAGTGTTACCATTTACTATTTTATAACAATTTAGCCTTTGAATTTACACCTAGCTATCAATAAACATACCTTCACAATCTCAGGAGATTCCTCCTTCGCTGATATTCCCATTTTCATGGTGCAGTCCTGATTCTGGGATCCTAGGAGGGGACGAAATGTGGGCTTGCGCTTCTGGTCAGCGCTGGTATGACAGAAATCGCCATGGGCCTTGGCACAGTGCCCCATGAGCTTGGTGGGGAGGATTGGCTTTGTAATTTGCAGGGCCTAGTGCAGGACGAAAATGTGGGGCCCTTGTTCTTTGCTCATTTTTCTATTGGGTTGTTTGTCATTTTTAGTTTATTTTAGGATGTCTTTATAGTTTAGGAAAGTTAGCACTTTGTCTAAATTTCCAAGTGGGCCTTTTATCTTTAACTTTATTTAGAGTGGTTTTGTCATCAGAAATATTTAATTTTTATACAGTCTACTTTATCAATATTTTCTTTATGGTTTCTGCTTTTGCTCCAAATTTAAAAAGGTCTTTCCCATTATTTTTAGTGGAGATTGAAATCATCAGATTTGAGTCTTGAAAAGATCACTCTAGCTACTGCTCAGAAAACAGGTGGGGGAAGGCAATGCCAAGATGGAGGGTAACCACGAGAAAACTATTGCAGATGTCCATGTGAGTGATATTAACAGCTGTCCTTATGATAATGGCAGTGGGAGTGGAAAACATGGATGAGAAAACATGGATGGGCTCAAGATCTGTTTAGAAGGCAAAACAGATAGACAATAGATTGGGCATGGGGGAGGAGAAAGGTGTTTGGTTTGAACAAATGGATTAAGGGTGTCATTCACTGAGTTAAGGAAGCCTGGCAAAAGGACCAGTTTGGGTTCTTTTCTGTTTCTTTTTTAATTAATTAATTAATTACTTTGGTGCAGGAGGTGGGGGAGGACATGATGAGTGTGGTCTGATACACATTAGCTTTGGGTGGTTTTAAGACCCCCTAAAGGAGTTGCTGAGTCCAC
The DNA here is from genome assembly GCF_029215605.1 of Mirounga angustirostris. Classification (NCBI taxonomy): domain Eukaryota; kingdom Metazoa; phylum Chordata; class Mammalia; order Carnivora; family Phocidae; genus Mirounga; species Mirounga angustirostris. Next base: position 6,296,104 of record NW_026991718.1, read on the forward strand.
ATCTCAGGTTCCCAGAGGAAGGGAGCTGGCTAGAGGTGAAAACTGAGGAGTCGTGAAGTAGTCCATGGTCATCGAAGTCTTGGGTGTGGATGAGGTCGCTTATGAAGGCAGCACGGAGTACAAAGAGATGAGAACCCAGAAGTCTCGAAGAACTCCAACATTTCATGGCTGGGTCAAGAGGATGATCCTATTCCCTATGGCTCTGAATGCTAGCCAGCTTTGGTGTTGTGTGCTTACCAGGGGTTAAGAGAAGGACAAATCTCAAGCAGTGAGAGGGGTGCCCTGCAGCTGGGCTGGACACCCGGTAGGAATCTGCGAGGGCCGGGCTGGAGAATCCACTGGGCTGGGTGGCTTTGTCTACTGGGACACTCTGGGACATCTCGGATTTTGCACATTTTCCTGTCTGCCTTTGTGTTACCATTTCCACATTATGAGAGGAGATTCAAAAAGCAGATTCCTCTCACTCTTCCCCAACACTGACATCAAGTGTTTTCTTGCCACCTTAACTCGTTAGTGATGCAAAAAGACTTATTCAAGAGAAATATGCTTTGTTCTTTCCAGGCAAGATGGTAGAATACATTAAAGGCACAGCATTTATACTTCCAAATTGGGGTGTGAATAACATGGGGAAAAGGGTTTTTCAGCGTTTCTACCTAAACACCTGTTACCGTTTTTCTTGTTGTTAGTGTAGTGTCATGGAAACAGCCTGGATGTTAAAAATATCTAGACCTTGGTTCAAACCCCAGCACTATCTCTTGCTACAGCTGCAACTTAAGACGAGTTGCTTAACATTTAAACTGAAGTTCTCTCATCTGTAAGGTGAGGATCGTCGTACTTGTTTCCCCAGGTGAACGTGAGAGCTGCGAGAGGGACCGTGATAGAGAACCTAGTAGCAGAGGGCTCTTCACTGACGGGGCATCATTGCCTCCAGCATCTCTCCCTCCCTCTCCATCATTGGCACTCTGGATCTTAAGCCAACCTGCTCCGTCTCATGCACATATGCTTCTTTCCTTCCATCACAAAACCATTGAAAGCCTCTGTATTTCCCTTTGAGCAACAGAGGCTTTCTCAGGTGAAACGGTGCATTCGTGTTGTAATTAACTTTGCCCCCGGTTTCTGCGTAACCGTAGTTGATGAGTAAATATTCAGAGCTGGAAGGGATCAGGCTTCACGGTCTGGAACATCGATGCATTCAGAGAAAGGAGACAGCGGCACAAAGTGTGGTGGGAAAGGGAAAGGGGAGTTAGGGACATGTTAGCCTGTGTGGTAGGCCTGGAGGCTGGAACCCGAGGCTGCCCACGGCTCTCGGGTCAGCGTCCTGTCTTCAGAGAGGATCGTGTGGTTCCTCGTTGACATCACCTACACCTAGAGGAAAGCCTGTGTGACATTTCTTCCCTAAAGTCTGGTTCATGTACATCCTGTTTCAAAACGTTTGGGCATGAGACCACATCTGATTCAAACATTCCAGTTTTGTCATGTTTGGGGAGAGAAGAGCATCCTGTGTGGGTGGAAAAGGTCCCGGAATGGGGTCCAGAGATTTAAACTGTGTCCCCAGCTCTGGCAGTCGCTTGCTGATGGAGTGGATTCTGCCAGACATCTGCCCTCTCTGGGCCTTAGAGTCCCCATCTTTCATATGATAAAAGGATGTGCCTGCCCTTTGACCTCTAGGGTCCCTTCTGGTTCTGAGGAGCTGTGAAACTAAAGGCCAGGAGATCGTGTAACTTCACTGGTGCTGGTGTTGGTGCTCTAATCCCGATATGGATCCAGCTCTCATATTAGCAGATCTCACATTTTTATTATTTGCATCTCATTGTGCAGCAAAGCATGTATTATTGGTTAATTAATGCTGCCAACACAGCACTCTGCTAAACGATTGTTTAGCCTAGAGTGGAATAAAATGCTGCAATGAGTAGTACAGTATCATTATGTAACAGAAAATTAAAAATCTGATAATTGATTGGAAGTCTCAGGTGAGTTTTTTGTATAAAAATGTTAACCTCAAGTAGCTATAAGCAGGTAAATGTTTTATTCATCCCACTGATACGAAATAAGTGCTTATGATATAAATTATGTATAATTAATACCCCTGGGGTAAAAAAAAAATGTATGCTAATAGGTTGTCAGTTAATTAAGGAAGGAAAAGGAGGTAAACAAAGGTGATTATAATTTGTCCTGGGACCATAAACAGAAACCGTGCCTTAAATAATCTCTGTAAAAAAATACATGATCCAGCAAATCCTTCGTTTCCATCCGGAGCAGCCGGCTAATGGTTTACAGCCACTGTTCAGCGGAGGTGTGGAACCGAGAAACAGCTCGTGAGAGGGGGCCGGGCCTGGCCCTCCAGCCACAGGGGCTCGGGACTTTTATGAGCAGCTCCGGTCTTTTCGGGAACATTCTCTGAAATACAGCTGTTTGGGAAGCCAGAGGCTACATTCAAAGAAAAAAAACAAAGAAGACATCCAACTAATGAAAACTTGGAAAAGTATGCACATATTAAATGGCAGTCTTGTGCTTTCTGGCTAATTTAATCCTCCTCTTTGAAACTGGGTAGCAGATATGTGGCACTCGCCCCGACCTGTGGCTGGGTAAAGTCGTAGTGATGGACGGTATGCGCCAGAAAGAGGTATCATCTGAGTCTCTCTGAGCCTTCTTCACTACTCACTCATATGTTCATTCATTCAACAAACACTTATTGACCACATACTCTGTGGTAAGCATCAGGATACACATGCCTTCTGAATGCTGTCAGTCTTCTCTCCTTTCGTCTCTTTTCGCTAACCTATGGGGTCTGGATGTTCTGATGAGAATATATCGCAAAGAGCTGGATATGAAAATTCGCAGCTCTGAGGAAAAGTCTGGCATCAAAGTAAAGGTTTAGGTTACCTGAGTGATAAGAGCAGGGGGACGAGGGGGAGCTATCCAGGGGCCATGAACACTCAGGTGCTGGAAGAAGCAGAGCCCCACTGGGAAGGAGGACCAGCCAGCAAGTCAGAACAGTGCTTGGAGGCTGGGTGTCACAGAAACTAATGGACAGGGAGACCCAAGAAAGACAAAGCCATCCACGGTGTCAGTGGAATGGAGGGACCCAGCCCATAAACAAAGATGTGTTCTCAGTGGATTCTGAGCTTACATGGGCATAGGAGCCCCTACAGCAAAGTGGAGGGTGCGGGCTTGGCTACTCTGTGTGAGACAGGTATCAAGCTAGTGAAAATGATCCTCGGAGAAGTTTGGATACAAAATGGGGGAGAGGGTTTGGAGATGAAATAGATTTGGGAGGGTCAGTTGAGAGGGCAGTTCGGTTTAAGAGTGATACATGAGGGGGCCACATACATTTTGGGACTGAAGAGACACGCGTTTTTAAAAGCTGTCAGAAAGAGGCCTGGAAAGAATTTCGGAAGGTATTGCAGGCATACGGGGAGGGCTTGTCCTCTGGGAGCACAAGGCCATCTCCCACCGATGAGGCATGAGGGAAAGCGAAAGGTACTTAGGATGATCGGGACTCTCTGTAGGTGTGTGGGCAGAGGCGCTGGGGAGGGCAGGTTGGCCTCAAGGCCTCTGAAATAGGAGTTCCTGATTACAGGCCAGACTGGAGCGAAGGAAGTTGAGCGAGAAAGTAGGATCATGGTGAATATTCAGAATTGTCCTAAGAGGAACAGGAGACAGGAGAGGAGGTTCACCAGAGACAGGAAGAAGCCTAAGTGCATCTCTTCCAGGTCCATTTCCTTTCTTCTCCTGCTCTTCCCAACCCCACTGGGTGCTCGGTCTTCCCTTCCATGATCCAGGAGAGATGGAAGGTTTTGAGGGGGAATTCCTTTATTGTGTATTCCATCGGCCCCTCGCAGTGGGTGTTTAGAATGCTCATTTTACCAAAGTCTTTCCTACAGCCCTGTGAGTATTCGTTCTTTTCTTTTCTGTTTTCAAGGGAGAAAACAGTGTTTCCCCTGATTCCAAAGATTCACAATTCCCAATTTTGCTGGATGATCAGAAGGCATTTCTGTGGAATAAGACCCAAAGGCAGCCATCAGTCCCAAAGGTTGTTTGTTTCTGTCTAGTACCAAAAATGTTTTTAAATTCTTCCTGAGAAAAAAGGTTTGATGAGCTGCATAGGATGGGCATATCTTATAGCTCTTGGATTATACACCTTGACAGAGGTTGTTACAAGGAACCGCAGAAAAATAGTTGATGGAGGCTACAGGCTGGGGACAGGAATCCTGTCACCATTGATCCTTGTCTCCTTTAGACAGAGACGAAGACTTTCCAGCACTTGCATGTCACCATCAATACTAGCAACAGCTTGAGTGAGTTAGTATTTCCAAACTCAGGAGAACTTCTGAAATACAAATGGAGACTAATAACATTATTTTATAAAGCTAACCATGCTGTGGGGTGGGAAATTCCTGGTACGTGGATCAGACAGACTCTCAGATGGACGGTTCTGACTCTGACACTGGTGGGTGGCTCTGAACAGGTTAACTAACTTGAATTTTCCAGTCTGTGAAATGAGGATAATGATCCCTACCTCCTAGGATAGTGTAAGATTAAAAAGAAGGAAATATCAAGGTGGCACATCTAAGATGAGGTCAGTAAAATCTCCAACCTATTGTCTATCACCTAGTGTAGAGTAGACACTGCTTTCATTGTATTTGAAAATATTTATCCATTGTCGCCTTCATCACCATCTTCATAATCATGGCCCCGAAACTTATTATCTGTGGACTTTAAGTCATTTACTCTATTAGGAAACTAGATGCCACTCTATGAACCCCAGTCAGAGGGTTTGTTAATGTACACATTTAACTAAAGCTTAATGTGCATAGAGAAGAATACACAAACACTAAGAGTGAAACTCAATGAAATTTCACAAACGAAATGTGCCATGTAACAGGAATCCAGATTCAGAATTTGGACATTCACAAAATGTAGCCCCTGTAACCTCATGTCCCTTGCAGTCATTACCTCATCAAGAGTAACCGCTCACTACCCTAACTTCTAAAATCACAGATTACGTTTTCTGATTTTTAAATTTTATACAAATAAAATTATCTAGTAGGTATTCTTTTATGTCTGAGTTCTTTTGATAGTGATTCATCTATCTGTTGGAGGGAATTATAATTATTTACTTCTTACCACTTTATAGTATTTCATTTGTGAATATGCTGTAGTTTATTCTACTACTGATTGGCAGGTCTGGGTGTTTTCCTAATACGAGCCTATTCAAACATTGCTGCTGTGAATATGCTTGAGTATATGTTTTGGGAGATATATCTGCACATTTCTATTGATGCATATGTAGGGTGGAATTGCTAGAATATAGGATATATTCATGTTCAGTTTTAGTAGATAATGCCAGTTTTCCAGCCATATGAAAGTGTGATTGTACCAATTTAATCTTCTATAAACATATGAATTCTAGTTGCTCTAAACACAACTCCTGGTTTTATCTGTTTTTAAGTTATGGGCTTTCTCTCCTGTGATTTTTTTTTTAAAGATTTATTTATTTATTTTAGAGAGAGAGAGGGAGGGAGAGTAAACATGTGCACGTACATGAGTGGGGGGAGGGGCAGAGGGAGAGAATCTTCAAGCAGACTCCGCACTGAGCGCGAGTCCCATGTGGAGCTCAGTCTCACAACCCATGAAATTACGACGTAATCCAAAACCAAGAACCGGATGCTTAACGAATTGAGCCACCCAAGCGCACTTCTCTCTTAATGATTTGCGTTTATCTGGTGATCAATGAAGTTGAAGAACCTTTTATCATTTTTGTTTTGTGGTTTTTGAGATTCAGATCTTGTTTTCTCATGTGCCTGTTCAAGTCTTTCTGTTATTTGGCATGTCTGCCTTTTTCTTACTGGTTTAAAATATATGTCTTATAAATGTATTTTCCTATTCCATGCCATGCCTTCTACTTCTCTCAATGGTGTCTTCTGGTATTCAGCAGATCTTAATTTTAGTGGAGTTCTGTTTATCAATTTTGTCTTCTGTGGTTAGCATTCTTGTGTGTGTGTCTTGTTTCAGGTTTGCTTACCCCAAGGTTACAAAGAAGTTCTTGTGTTTTTTCTTTTAAACCTTTACTGTTATACTTTTCCCATATAGATCCACAATCATCTGAATTTGAATTTTAAGAATGTTGTGAGGTATGGGGTCAAGAGTCACTTCCCTCCAGCATGGACATCCAATTGACCCAGTACCATTTATTGAAAAGATGACTCTTTTTTCATGGACGAGGGATTAAAACCTAACAAACCATTTGGGAGGGCTAGGGGTAACAGAGAAAGTGAAAGCATTGCCAAAGTTCTCCGCTTGCAGCACTGAAGCAGGAGATGCGCAGGGGTTTGTCTGGGAGCTGCTGAGAGGTCCCACCCCCTTTCTACCCATACTCTTATCAGGGAGTCCAGTTGTACCTCTGGGTGTGACTGCTTCTGGGGAGACTGACTTCGGCTTCCCTTCTGAGGTCAGAGGCACCTGGAACTTACAGGGAAAGGGATCCTGGGAAATGTAGTCCTGGGATTCTTCTCTGGGATGTAGCAAGGACTAGAGAAGGGGACAATGATGATGCCAAATTGAAAACACAGTTCAGCCTAGACACTTAATGTTTTTGTGCCTCAGATGAGGAAATTAAATTTAAGGTTGGATTAGAGGCTCTCCAAGGACTTCCTGGCTCTAACAGTTATTAAAAGCATATTAGAAAAGCTCTCTCGGTAGCTTTAATTCATTCATTCAGGTATTGTATCCTAGGCCAAGAATAGAAAAATAAGAAGGAAAGCTACTTTTCCTAGAGGCACTTTGAACACCACTGAAATAGGGGCTCGCCCCAGACGGTACGGCATGGTGGAGTCGTGGCTGTGACTGTAAGAAGGGCTGCAGAGGGCAGGCAAAGGAACAGCCCGTCAGCCTGCGGGCTTGCCCCGTGGGGTCCTGGAAGGCTGCGTGGGGCCCCGCCCAGGGAGCAGTGTGGGGATTGCGAGCCCCAAGGAGAGAACAGCAGGTGCATCCAGGAATGCCTGCATTACCTGGGAAAAATGTAAACTCAAGGTTTGTTTCCTTTTATCTTGAATTTTTTGAGGAAAACCACAGGTGCCTTCAAGGAAACAGATGGAAGTTGTAATCTGTTTTGTGTAACAAAAGCATTAGGCAGCGTTTATGTGGCTTTGGGCAGGTTCCTTCCTCTTTGTGCAATGATCTCCTCTCTCAGTAAAATATCCATGTTTCTTCATTCCTTCTCGGTCAGGATTTCTAGGGCTCCTCAGTTTTCTCTTCCCCTGCACTCATTCACAGTAGCAAAACCCGAGACACCTCGGCTTACTAGGTGGATTTCAGTGGTGTCTAGATTGGCTTTATTTTCCTTATAGGTTTCTCTCCAGAACCCTTGGGAAATGGGGTAGAGTGGAGGCAGAGAGGGGAAGAGGGAACTCGGGGTGGGTGTCAGTCAATCACAGCATATTTCAGTGATTTCACATGGATTGTAAAGTGTTGAATCATGAGGAGGCTGGCAAAAGGGCCTGCTCCTCATGAGGTCTGGTTAATATTAGGAATTATTGCCTCAAACGCTGCAGGTGTGGATCGATCTCTTTCAGTCCCAGTAAATGGGGTTGCAACTGCCTTTGACAGCCTCAAAGGCACACAGTGCTCGTGCCCCAGGGCAGACAATGATGTGGGGGAGCTGCTGATTTTAGGATAGAAAATTGCAATGCTTTATAGTAAACAGCACCTGGAAGTTTACTAATGATTTTTACAATTAACAGCAGCAGTGTGGTCTGATTATTCATGCACGCTTTCTATGAAAGAAAAGAAAGGAAGCAGATGTTGAAAAAAGTCACATGGCTTAGATTTTACTGGAGGGGGGAAGTGGTGGTGAAACCAGGATGGAAGGGTAGGGGCAGAAGGAAGGAAAGAGTCTGAGGTGGAGATTGCTGCCTGTTATTTTCTTTAGGCCGTCGTATGCAAATCAGCCCCTTCCAAATCTGGAAAATAACCTTCAGATATGTTTGATATCATAATGGCTCTTTTCTACATTACACAGATTTAAAATCCTATATATTTTACAGTGTTTGAGCAATTTTATAGAAGCATTAAGTATTCACCGGAAATATACACGATCGGGCAATTCTCTGTTTCCGCACTGAGGACTGGGGTGCTCCGCACGCGTGCAGGGTGCTGGCTGGAATCTTCTGGATCCCACCAGGTGGCCTCATGGTTAATTTCGGAAAACTCCTACTTTCTACCTGGAAACCGTCCGTATTGTATTTTAAAGCTTGATGACTGCTTCCACTTCTCTGCACCCGTGTCAGATCAAATTTTTGTAATCCTTTGCTCAGCCTATGGTAAATTTCATTTCCTTTATCCTTGTACCTATTTACTTTATATATTGAAAATGTGATGCAGCCATATTAAATAGTCTTCTGAAGAATTAAATATGCCCTTATCTCAATACACATATGCAACAGATAATTTCGTTTTTCATATTTTTGTCCTGGCCTCTGTCTATGCAAAGACTTCTTTTATGTAGTTGCAATCACAGGAAATATGTCATTTGTGTATTGCCTTTTTTTAAGTTATAAAAACAAATGGAAATGTTTCCTATTTCCACATGGAAAACACATTTTATTTTCATGTACAATAATTCACCAATTATTGATGGGGAATTTTGTATTATTTTAGGCAACACTGTAGTGAATGCATTTGAGTAGATTTTCACTTCTGTTACACCGTTCCTTAGGGAAGTTCCTTCTTCCCCCTTCTGCTTCCACTAGATGACGGGATCATCTGGTCACAGGAAAGGGGTGATCGTAAGGGGGCTCCGGCTTCTTGTCACCCTTGGACTGGAGAGTATCCTCAGGACGTGTGTATACCATATTCAGCACAGACTCATCAGTACCGGAACGACTGTGTGTGTGTGCATGTGTGCTAATTTTTCCATCTATAAACTAGTATCACAAGGGGGTTTTTCATCTGAATACTTTTGATTATTGTCCAAGGAAATGTTTTTTATTTTTTATTTATTGAATTTTATTCCATCTGTCAAGGGACCTTTTATATTTTCCCATTTATCCACTACTGAGATCCTAACATTTCATTTAAGAATTGCAATATACAATAATCTTTCTGAGGGCAGGAATATATGTGTATATATATCTTTTTTCTTTTTTTAATTTTTGTTCTGCTAATGCTTAGAAGTATCCGTGGTACAAAGACAGTGCTATAAGAGTACTTGTTGAATGACATAGTAGGATACACATATGTGAAATTCTTATCAATTCCTGACTATTTGGGAACAAAATATCACATGGATGTTGAGTTCCCCTGGCAGCAGCAGAGGGTGGAAGAGAGGGTATATAACGCCTGGAAGAGAGGAGACTCATGGCCCACAGACAAGAAGAGAGATGGACTGATCAGGCTTTGATGGTGTTTTTTGCTTTTTCTTGTGCTTCTTCCCGGGATGAATGTCTGCTGGCCCATTAACATCCACAGAGTAAGACAGCATCGGTCCGTCCCCTGTCGTCGAGGCCAGACGCTGGGTAGAGGGTCCACAGCAGACAGTGAAGCATGGCTGGCCCAGTTGGTGCGGCCCCTGGCCGCCACCTTCACCCCTTGTGATGGGCAAAGACGGAGAAGCGCTTAGCTGCAGGGCAAGAGCAGAGCCTGGGGACTGCGGTTGGAATAAGGGGCAAGAAATATTTAATAATAGCATAGGGAATCTGGGACTGGAGCTTAGGTTAGAAATCAGGAATTTCCTATGACCTCCTTTCCACAGTCAATAGTTCGTTTTGCAGTTAGGTAAGGGCCACCCATGCTTCCCCGGTAAACCTGAGAAAAGTGATACTTGGGGAGGACATAGTGGAGTCCTTCCCAGAGCCACCAAATGAATCCTTTTTTAATGTGTATCGTGTGTATCCAGCACCCAGAGCCTTCTCAGAAGTTAATAAGAGGTCTCAGCTGTATAAACCAAAGCTACAAGATTTTAAATTCAGGAAATCTCATTTTACACTAAACAAACAAGGAAAAGGGCCCAAATTAGGTCCTACTGTAATCAGATCCTATTGCCTTCTTGGGTTCACAAAGTTGTGTTGGGGCCTGGCCCATGGGAGTGCATGCTGCCTGGGGTCCCTCTTGTCTGTCCCTGCAGAGGTTGAGACAGAAGAGAGGAGGAGCTGGGATATGACCTCGGTGGGAAGATAAAGCTCGCAGAGGCATCTGCTCCACAGGAAAGGGGCTTTTAAAAAGACTACTTTATTAAGGCTGTGGAAAAGAACTAACTCTTGGAAATGGCAGTTTTCCCATTAGATTGAATATTGCTTTGCCTTTGCTTTCATTCCTTAACTGATTTAATTCTCACAACAACCCTATGAGATAAGTAGAATTATTACCCCAGCTTTATAATGAGACTGAGCCTTATAGCAGAGCTGGTATGGAAACTCCTATCTCTTAAACATCAAGGTCCCTGATGTAAAGATCATGTCACATTGCTCTATTAGTCAGGATTTGGCAGGAATACAGAAGCAACTCTGTATTTTAAGGAAGGGGAAAAAAATGGTTCAAATCTTTTATCAAAAAAATGAAACAAAATAAAGATGCAGGATTTCCAAACAACTAATGTTAAATAGGGTGTTTGTAAGCATTATCTATTTTTGCCAAGAGCAGGTTTTTGCTCTGCTTTTTGGAACAGACTGTGGCAGGGACACATTTGTGTGTCCTACTTTGTGACGTTTCCAGGCATCCCAGGAGAAATACATTTCTAGCCTCCCCTGCAGTTAGGACAGGGCTTGTAACTATGTTCTGGTCCGCAGAACATGGTGGAGAAGCCATGGCTCTCGGTTTCAGACCTGGCCCTTAAAGGCATCCTGAGCTGCCTCTGGCTTTCTTTATCCAGCCAGAATCCTAGGATTCCAGGTTTTCCAGATGGCATAGATACCAGATAGGGGAGACCCCTAGACCTGCAGGATCCTTTGTTGAGAATAAACACACCTCTATTGTGCCAAGCCCTGCAGATTTGGTCACTGTTATAACAGCTAGTTTGTATTAATTACTCTAACTCTTAAGGGGACCCCAAGACATTGGTACATTCCATCTTGCGGAAGAATAACAGGCAATTGTCATTCTATTTCCTCCACTTCCCATAAAGAGAAAAAAATTAACACATGGTAATATTAAGGGGTCCCTGACTAGTTTTGTGAGCTCCTTGTGGGCAGGGATTTTGTAATAATCACTTTGGTATTTTATGATCTCCCTTCCTCCCAGCATGGTGGCTGGCGCATAGAGGGTACTCAGGCAATGTGTCAGGAGGATTTAATGAAGGACCAGATGAGTCTTGATTTTAGCACATTGTTCTCATCCAATGCATTTTTATTTTTTTATTTTTAAAGATTTTATTTATTTATTTGAGAGAGAGAGAAAGCATGAGAGGGGAAGGGGCAGGGGGAGAAGCAGACTCCCCACTGAGCAGGGAACCCGATATGGGACTTGATCCCAGGACCCTGGGATCATGACCTGAGCTGAAGGCAGACGCTTAACTGACTGAGCCACCCAGATGCCCCTCAAATGCATTTTTAAATACATTTTAAAGTACATTAAATATTTTTAAATGCAACTTTTAAAATACTTGAATGGTAGATATGACTTGTTGATTTACTCAAAAATAATAAGCAACTAAAAAGAGGGCTAAAATCTATCTCACTTGTATAAATAAAATAGATTTATCTGATTTTTATTAATGTTAAAATTCTATTTTTTATTAACTCATTCTTCATCATTTGCATCAATCCAAATTCCTGTGGCCCACAAAGAAAGGGAGTTTTGATCACATGTCATCCTTCTGATGAATCTGAGATGTTCTGTGCTCATCCATCTTATGAGGTTCCCTCAGCCGAATGTCTCATTTTCCTACAGAGCTGGAGGAAGGCTATGATGTTCTTGCCATCTATGACTGCCTTTGAAATGGGTTAACTTTAGTTAGTTTCACATGTGTGTTTTTTCTTTTATGATTTGATTAGTGTGTGGATATAAACCGTTAATCTCATTTCCTAAACTACCTTCTCCTCTGTGCGTTTTTATCCCTCCGATTTTGAACATTCCTGAAAATGGCTAGCAGGGAGTATCTAAAGGACCTAATGTAAGTCAGAATGACACTACACAAATGCAGCTAGAGTGGCCTAACCCCTCCTCTTAGTGACCCTGGGACGCTATTTCAAGGAGATGAAATGATTTTAATTAACCAAGTAGGTATTGCTAAGCCACATATCCCACTGTCTGCCAGAAACTGTCGTAGCTAAACTGTCCCAGGGTTTATTTTATGCCAACAAGACTGATGAAAAGTGACCAATGTTACATAATTACCCTTGTCTTATTTGGGACCACTTTGACAGAGAAGCCACTGAGCCTGCTCCAGTTCCATGATTATTAGCTGCTTCCCCCACCTCTGGGGCGGTGTGGTCTCGAACTGGCATCTGGAGGGAGTCCTCAGGGAAACTTTTACTTACCAGTCTGGTCTGTGCTAGCGGGGTTAGTGTTTGGATAGGCCTGTGAGGGATTTAAAGGAAGAATGGCAGGTGGATACATACGTTAACCGCTTCCTTGGAGCAATGGTGATCTTGAAAAAGAAACTCCGTAGCAGGCACCCCAAAATTTGACTCTTATTTGTATTCCTAATCATTGCTGTGAATAACAATAATTTTAAAAATATAACCAGGTTAAGAATATAATTGCGCTGAAGACTATCCATCAAATCCCGTCCTTTTGGATATTTGTCACCCCAATGATCTATTATTAATGGGTAAAGAATCAGAAGTGATTAGGAAATTATTCATTCATTCCATGCATATTTGCCGATCCCCCTCTGGGGGCCAAGGACTATGAAGGGCATTGATGACACAAAGCCAAGTGAGGCAGTCTTTGCCCTTAATTGCTTACGTTTAATGTGAATGCAATCTTGGGAACTCACCGCTTCAGCATGAGCGGTTTTCAGGTCGTACGGTACTGCTCTCCCGAGATATGACTCAGCCCAGAATAAATACATGTGCAGCTCGGAAGGACTATACTCTTAGAAATTCTATTCCTTGTTTTCACTGATGCCCAGATGAGCAAAACGGAGTGTAAAAGTTTAACTCGTCCTTTTATTAGATACAGCCTTACTTTTCCAACCCAGTAATAGAGTCTTGCAGCTAGTCCAATGTTTAGGAGAATGTAAAACACAGAACTACAATAGACAGTGATGTGCTGCGTGTTTGTAGCCACCGAAGCTTTAAGCTCAGAGTTTTAGGCCTTCTAGTGACAAACATCTAGTGAGCTCTTTGGAGCTCTGCTGGTTTCCTGCTCGGTCGTCTTAGCTGGGCCCAGTACCATTCTCTATGTCTTAGGGAGTTCTCTCTCCCTGAAGTTTGACTGTGGAGAAGGGAGGGCATGGCCTCTTGTTGCCCCGGGGACTGAGTCACATATCGTTTGTGTTTTAAAGTTTGAAGCCTGAGAATCAGGACCAGTCAATCTTTTGTGTTTTAAAGATGAAAGCCCAGGACTCAGGACCAGTCAATCTGGATTTGAACTGTATCTCCATCATGCAAGCTGTGTGTCTTTAGGCAACATGTTTATCTTCTTTTAGACATTCAGCTTTAGCTTTCTCATTTTAAAAAGCAAAGATGAAACAGTGCCTTGGAGAGCATCTGGCATGGCATCTCATGCAGAACAAGTGCCCAAAAAAGGCACTGGCCCTCCTTGGCCCATCTCCATGTCCAAGCCGCCTCTTTGATAATAGTAAGAGGGTATGCTAGGGAGAAATTACGCTCTGCTAAGTGCATTGGCTAACTTAGCCTTCCACACAAACTTATGAGAGAGGTGCTTTTATTACCCAGAAGTTATGGAAGGGAGAACTGAAGGCAAGGAGAGGATGAGAAGTTTACTCAATTTCCCCCATCTTGTGAGTAGTAAAGTCAAGATTTAAACCCAGGCAGTTCCAACACAGAGCCCTTGCTCTTTTTAATCTTTCGAGATTGTCTTTGACACTCATGTCCCTCTATTTTTTCTGATCACAATTATTGGATATTGATGAGCAGGAGAAAGGAAAGAAAGCACACGCACAGACATGGTGCTTGACGGGAGAACATGATGTTCCTTCTCTCGTGTTTCATGTTGTTTAACATCAACACCAAGGTGGTGGCATTGATCACAGCCACACGCGTGGCTCTCTGTAATGTGTGCACTGGCCGATCTCCTTCCACTGTCCTATAGTCTCTGCCTCACACCTGTGTGATGGTTGTGGAGGCTTTACCCCCAGCTGGCATCTTGCTAAAACAGAGGGAGATGAATCAGATCACCTTCTAGGAGATCTTTCCATGGCAAAGTCCATCTTGGCCTTGGAAATGGCAACCGGAGGCCAGAAGCACCAGGATGGAACTGGGAAACTTATTGTCTCACAATTCTGGAGGCTGGAAGTTCTAGGTCAAGATGTTGGCAGGGTTGGTTCCTTCTGGGGGCCAGGAGGGAGAATGTGTTCTGGTTCTCCTTGGCTTATACATGGCTCCCACCTGCCCATCTCCCACCCCAAGTGATTGGGTTGGGTGAGCCCTGTGGATCAGAGACATCCTAGCAATGTCCCCTGGCCTCTTTCTCTTTCTCCTTTATTCATGCAGTGGATATGTTTTGGACATGCACTGGGAAATCCCTCCTAGTTGAGCCTAGGCTCAGCTGGGTCAGGCTTGGTCCTGGCACTCAGGTTGCTCACAGTCTGTTGGTGGAAAAGCGCTGATTTCTGGAGCTGGTACCAGGCCTGCCCTCCAGCTCCCAGTTTTGGCCTTTTCCTCTGGGAAACCTTCCTTGAACTGGGAGTTAGGTGGGTTTCTTCCGTCTTCTAGATTCCCCTTGTACTTGCCTTCCCATGTCTAACACAAAAGGTCTCTGAGATCCACTACACAGGCCCAGCCCCGCCTGACGTTGTGTGTATAAGGGGCTGCTCACTTGTACAACAGAGAGCAGACATGCATGAGGCTCCACTCTCTACTTCTTGTTGGGTGGGCTCCCGTGCCCTGACCTGCAGGTCTGCCTGAGCTGAGACCACCCTTGGGGGGAGGAAAGAGTCCCCAGCACTGACAGCACTGAATATCCTCTGTGACACGGTGCTCTTGAACCTGGGCACTAGCCATGGAGAGAGACCCTCGAAAATAAATGTACAACCATAGCGGTGGTTATTCTGCAGGACGAGCTAGACAGAGTGTCTAAGCTCGTGAGCCAGCCTTGTGTCCCACTGCCCCCGGGAGCAAGGCAACCTGCGTTGGTTTGCTGTCTCCTCAGTCTCCCAGCACCCACAGAGCAGGTCAGGCCTTCAGCATCATCTCGGAAATGCAGCCTGGCCTCTGCCCTGATGCTCAGCAGGCAGGTGGGAACCTTGTATTCTCATATCCACCCTCTAAAACACCTGCATCCTTGGGGTTGGACATACTATTGGCGTTTTACCCATGCCAGTGAGCTAATAGGAAAGAGACCTTTTGGAGAATGTAACTCATCGGAGAGGTGATCCCAGAGCAGAGAACTCACCAGGAAGTCAGAAATTCTGTCTCAGTATCCTGATTCTGACTCTGTAAATAAAGGCTCCCCCTCTCTGGAGTTCTCATGCATCTCCACAAAAAGGGACCCACGATATGGACCTTTTTCCACCTCACAACCTCATGAGAGGATGGGTCACACAACACTGGAAAAAGATGGTAGGATTCAGAAACTACTTCTTTCATCATCAAGTCTGTAGCTTAACTCTGGGACGTGGATTCTCAGCCACATCCTGTTGTGTGACCTGTCTAACTTAAGCTGGTCCATGGGCAAGATTTTATCAAGTTATATTAGTGTTGTGTGGTCTTTGTATGAGGTTGGAAGGGAAAAAGAAGGAAGGCCCAGGTGCTCATGCAGACTTTCAGAAGGAAAGGAATGTTTTCGAGCCTGCATTCCCTATTTAACCACATATAACGACAAACATACTGCTTCCTTATCTGCTGTTCAAAGAAGGGAATATTACAGCATAACAAGCCACAAACTGCAATTGTATTCTGTTTGGGAATGGTGTTTTTAATTCTGTACTTGAGAGGGATTGTATTGTTACACCATTAACCCACTCGTAGAAGTTTTGTTGTCTTAATAAAATAATTGCTATATTACAGAGACCAAATACTACTATTAAAAAGAAGCTTAAAATCTGTTTTATTGATATCTAACAGAATAGTACTTGCTATCAATTATATACTATTCTAATGGCCTGAAAGCTCCTTTGAATGTGTTCCTTTTATCTTCTTCCACCTTCCACCTTCTTTAAAGCCTCTATTACTGTTGATAAATATGCACACACAGCACACACACCCAAGAAAAGAAAGAATCTGCCTCTCCTTTCTAATTTCCCAAGTATCCATGCCAATGAGTCTTGATTCTTAAATTTAGTGTGGATAAAATACCAGAAGTCTTTTAAAATGCAGATTTGGGGCTCAAACCTCCTAGGGACTTCGATGTAGCTATAATACGGGCATGAGCCCTTTGCCTCTTCATTTTTGCCAGTGTCCCAGGTCATTATAGTACAGAGGGCCCATGGGCTACGCTTTGACAAACACCACTTGACACCCACAAATTCAGTGCCAACCAGTTCTGAAGGTCAGCCTGCCCAAAGTAAAGTATTCCGCAGGGGCTCCCATGACAGCAGTGGGGGGCACCTTTTAAGCTGACCTTTGAGGGCCTTGGTCAAATGTGTTCACTCTTCGCTTATCGCACACTCTTCTGGTCTGACTCTTCCCCACCCCTCCAGGACTGTATTGAAATGAATTCTCCATACCGCTGTCTTCTCTTCCTCTTGGCTCTTCGCTCAATATTACAGAAGTTCCCACGTGGACCTGACAACTTTTTTTTTTTTTTTAAAGATTTTATTTATTTATTTGACAGAGGCAGTGAGAGAGGGAACACAAGCAGGGGGAGTGGGAGAGGGAGAAGCAGGCTTCCCGCGGAGCAGGGAGCCCGATGCGGGGCTCGATCCCAGGACCCTGAGATCATGACCTGAGCCGAAGGCAGACGCTTAACGACTGAGCCACCCAGGCGCCCCAGGACCTGACAACTTCTAATTCAAGGCATAGCATGGCACTTACCTGTGAAAGACTCTCAAAGTCCCACCCTGTCAGAGGAGATCTGGACAGGATCTTGCCAAATGACATCTGTCAATTCTGTAGACTTCTGTATGTCCTTCTCCTGTGACACTTACCCCTCTACCTTGCTTTGCGATTTGTTTAGTTCATGCTCCCAGGGTCTCAGTTAGATTTAGTTTGCACCTTACTTAGCATGGCACCTGGCACCAACACTAAAATCAATAAGTGAATCCATACAATAATTCAAATAAAAAGCAACCATACTTTCAATCTCTCTGACCTCCGAGACAGATTAATAACTTAATGCCCCAACTCAGCCAAAGCTAAATCTCAATTTAAGAGGCTTTCTCATTATTTGAGTGTTGAGGTATCCTTCAAGACCAGTGGATTAGTCAGTGGATGATTTGCCTGGAGAGACAGCAGATTTCTCTTCTATTGTCCTGAGCTGAGTGGCTTCTACCTCCCATAAGGCTTGAACTCTTCCAGCTGGAGGATGATGTATTCATTTGGTCATGTGACAAATATTTTTTGAGCAGTTATTTTGTGATAGGCAGTAGCCTAAGCATGGGGAAGACAAAGAGGAAAATACATCATCTCTGTCCTGAAGGAGTTTACAGTCACTCGGGAAGGAAGGAAAACGGGATGAAATTACCACCTGCAGCTCTGTATAAGCAGCATGTGATCAGCCCTGTCTAGTGGGCTAAGGAACGGATTGGCAAGACTCTTTAGGAAAAACACGGCTAAGTGGGAGAAAGGCATTCCAGGTAAATAAGATGTACAAACCTAGAGTGAGAAAGTACAAAATATAGTGCAATAATCGTAAGTGACTTCCGCTAGGCTTCCCAGGAGACAGATCTTTGAAAAGGTGATGCGCACATAGGACATTTTTTGCGGATTTCCTCCAGGATCATTTCTAGGAGAATAAGGAAGTTGGGTTGGTCAGAGGGGGCCTGTGACCTGTGATACAGTTGTAATGCAAGCCAATCTCCAAAGAAAGCTCTGAGGCTGGGGCAACGCTCAGGGTTACCCATCTTAGGGCAAGAACCGCAGTGAGCAGGGCTCACTGCCGCTGAGCCTGCCCCTGCCCCTGAAGGGCATTGCTTTAAGCTAGGTAGTTCTCTTTGACTGGAGACAGTTATTGAAGAGGCATTTTGTTGAAAGCTGTCAGTTGCCGACATTACCAGGGCCTGGTGAAATGAGTGCCTCAGTCCTTGCTGGAGGTCCAGGAAACACGGCAGCATCCACTACAGTCAGCCCAGGGAATAGGAAATGTGAGCTTGCAGATGCCAGTGTAGAGGTGACAGAAATACAGGGAGACAGTGTCAGGAGTCAGATTAAAAAGGACCCTGTTCATTGGAGGCAGAGGCCCATTCCAAGAACCCAAGGGGCCATGCAGAAGTGTGAAGAAAACAAGCAAACCAAAACCATGACCAGATTTCCTTCTAGAAGGATCTCTGGGTAAAGCATTGTGAAGATGGTTTGGAAAGTCCTGACAAACTTGAGAAAAGGATTTGAGAGCTGTTTAGAAGATAAAAGAATTAAACATGAGTGGCTGATTTTTGTGGTCAGTGAGGGAGAGGAGCTGAGTTCTGGAAACTGGTGAGTGCAGAGCACTTCAGTGCGCACTGTAAAGACGTCGAGAACCATGCCCATTCTTGACATCCAGGGGTTAGTTCGCGTAGGAGGCCAAAGAGATGCATTATGTGTGGGATGCATTCATCATCCAGTTGCAAGAGAATGAAGAATATGAAAGTTCCATAAAGGGAGATTTTGTTTTGTTTCTTGTTTTGTCTTGATAAGTCACATGTGACAAGAAAACTTTTGGATGAGGCTGGCGGCACTTGCCGAACAAATTGCATATTTTTCAAGATTGCCAACTCAAACTAATTAGAATTATTATAATTAAGATCATGTGAACGCATGTGAATGCCTATGTGTTTGTGAGGCTCTGTATTTATTATCTTCATGGTCTTAGACTAATAGATTACTCACCTCTACAGCAGTTCTGTTTATGGGTGATCTAGTGGAGGAAGAAGCAGCAGAGGAATTGAGAAGATGTGCAATTAATTAAAAGGGTATTAGTTCTTTTCCTAATTAAAAACCAAGTAAAAATAGGGACGCCTGGGTGGCTCAGTTGGTTAAGTGTCTGCTTTCGGCTCAGGTCGTAATCTCAGATCAAGACCCGCATCAGGCTCCCTGCTCAGCGGGGAGTCTGCTTCTCCCTCTGCCTGCCGCTCCCCCTGCTTCTGCGCTTGTTCTTTCTCTGTCTGACAAAAAAATAAATAAAAATCTTTTTTAAAAAAGTAAAAAGAGGGATTTAACAGGTGTTTGGCCATAAAAAGCATATCAAACAATTTTTAACCATTGGGGAAAAGTAGGGAAAACCCACAGAAAGCATTCCGAGGACATTTCCTAAACAGCCCTCTTTAGTGATGTGATGCCCTCAACACTTTTTAGAGATCCTCTTTCTTTTTCCCCCAGAACCAGTAGTCACCTATCCTGCTCTACACAGCTAGATCAGACATTCCATAGATCATCACAAAATGTTAAGCCATCTGCATCATAAATGAACAGAAAAGAAATTGGACAAAGCACGTGAGCTGTCAATTTGATTATTCCTAAAACTCAATTTCTCATCAACTATTACTAGAATATAAACTGCACAAGGGCAGAGATATATCTTCTCATCTGTTCACTGATAGGTCCTCAGTGCATAGAACTATGCTGGTAGAAAGTATGCATTCAGTAAATATTTGTGAATCAGTGAATCAAGAGTGAATGAATTTAATTTCTCTTAAAAAAAACCAAGATGACTCAAGGGGTCAGATTCCTGGCAGCATGGAACTGTACTGTTCTATGTGGCCAGTGAGCTTTCCTTGGTGGCACTGGCTATGAGGTTCTACAATGACACACAGGCGTGGGCTCTTCTCTGTTTACTGGGGTCTGAGCATACCAAGGTGATGTTTCATATTTGACAAGTGATGTCTGTATTAGTTTCCTAGAGCTGCTGTAACAAATTACCACAGACTGGGTGGCTTAACACAACAGAAATTAATTTTCTCACAGCTTTTGAGGCCAGAAGTCTCAAGTCAAGGTGTTGGCAAGGCTCTGCTCTTTTTGAAGGCTCTAGGGGAGGATCCTTCCTGGCCTCCCCCAGGTTCTGGAGTTCTGCAAATCTTGGCATTCCTTGGTTTGTAGATGTGTCACTCCAGTCTCTGCCTCCAGCTTCACATGGCATTATCCCTGTGTCTGTGTCTCTTCTTCTCTTCTTGTGAGGACACCAGCCATATTGGATTTGGGGCCCACCCGAATCCAGTATGACCTTGTCTTAACTAATTATATTTATAAGGACTTTATTTCCAAGCAAGGACAAATTCACAGTTCCCAGGGATTAGGACTTGAATGTATCTTTTCAGACGACACAATTCAACTCACAAAAATGTTCTTCCAAGATTGACTATACTTAGGAATTATACTCTTGGGGTCTGTCTTCAAGGAAACCAATGTCTGCTGATCCCTCCAAATATTTTCCCAACCCTCTATTGGATTTCTCTTTGCCCATTTCTTGGAGGTGAAATACATGCAAAATATCTCCATTTTCCTGGGACATGACACATACCAGGATATTTTTTGAAAGTAGTTTAGGCACAGAAGGGGCAAGACAAAAAATATTTCAATGGTTGATGTACAAGGGATGAAGACACATTGAAAGAGGTACATTAATGAAGGACAGAAGTGTATGGTAAACGAATATTCAGGACAAATTTCACAATTTTTTTTTCTCTAACCAGCTGTGTTTCTGATGATAACCTGAATTGTCACTTTATTTGAATTTTACTGGGGAAATTTTATATAAATTACATATATATATATAAATACCTTCATAGTGGGTTTTTTAAATGTCTCTTTTTCCTTTAGCAGATCCTTATGAAATATTCTTTGCCATGTGTTACACTGTATTAGGTACTGGAAGAACAAAGAATATATCAATGACTAAGTTGTACCTAAAAGGAACTAAAGTGTACTCATGATGTAAACTTAAAAGTGCCAAAAAATAGTGTCTCTTTTATTCTTATCATTCTGACATTAAGGCACTTGTTCAATAATCCTAGTAAATCTGATAAATCAAATAGTTTGTGATCTTCTCTCACTTCAAGTCTGGATTAGGCACCTACTTCTCCAACCCTTCGTTTCTCTGCGCATATCCTTGCATAACATTTGGCACAATGCTTTGTAAATATTATGCTTATTTGCTTCCTCCACTAGCCTGGAAGTCCCTGGCAGATGATCATTTCTCTATAATTAGTGGAATGACTAACAGATATAATTTGCTACAAAGTGGTACCAAGTACAAAATGATAGCTGTAGATCAAGCGCTTTGACATTTAAAGGAGAGCCTCTACTATCTGTACCTGTGTTCATTAGGGAGGGATTCTTGGAGAAGCTGGAAATGAAGTAGGGCTCAAGGATGGGGGAAAGTAAGTCAAAGAGTTTCCAGAAGTCATGCCACTTGAGGGTAACCACGGTAGTTGACACATGCCTGCCCTTGCCCTTTGCTAAAAACTCTAGTTTATATTCCGCAACAAATAATTGGCCCAAAGAATAAGAATTTGTGTTTAACTTAGTCTCCTTTTACTCAGTAAAGGCAACTACAATCTGTGGACCTCAAATTGATTACAGATTTTCAAATTGATTAAGATCTTTTAGATTCAATTACATAGAGGGTATTGGGTTATAATATATAGATAATGTTGGATTCTATTGTCAGGGAAAACACTGATATTATTTTTTAAAATCCCCAAGTGAAACAAGGCTAAAGCAACTTTGTTCTCCCTAAGATAGCAGGTGTGGTAGGCACATAGGCAACAACCAACTAGAGAGATGATACCATGTAGTTTCATTCCATCAGTTAACAGCTAGCTGTAGAGTACTAATGATACGCCAGGGACTGAGCTGAGGGCTATGAAGCCCAGATTTTAAGGAGCTCATAGTTTAATAAACACAATATATAAATACAGTATAATGTAGAAATGACAAAATACCATGGGTTCTCAGAGGAATGGCTTCTAGCTTTGTTCGCTAGGGAAGTTTTCTTAGAGGAGTCATCTGTGTTTGCCCTTAAAGAACAAGTAAGTTCTGGTCCTGGAGAAATACTGATGTTAAGATGTTCTAGGCAAAGTTCACATTGAGTTCACTTTGACTTCAGCGGGCTTGCTAAGGGGTGTGCTTATTTTAAGGATGGAAATATAGGTTAAGACAGATCATGGCCCCCTAAGAATTAAGGAATACTGAATAGATAATAGGGAATGTCAGAGATTACTGAACTTGACTGGCATGACTAGGGCTGCATTGAAAGAATATTAGTAGGGTGCTGTCTGAGGAATAGGAGGAGGGGAGACAAGGCAGACAGGTTGGGTGAGGAGGCTGGTTGAGATGGTCTTATAGTAGCTCAGGTGAGAGACCTTGAGGGACTGGATAACAGCATAACCACAGAGACAGAAGAGGAGCCAGGTGAAGATATTGATAAGACATTGCAACACATTGGTCGTAAGATGCTGAGAACTAAATGTAACTCACACTACCCTTGGGATCTATTTGTTTTATGAGGATATAGGTCATTCTGACCATATATTCCCAATTTCAAAACCCAGTTATGTCCAGGACCCTCCCTGCAACATTTGTCAGTCATGGATTTTCCTTCCAAATGGCCACGTCTCTCTCTCCTTCCACATCAGCTTCAGCTACTCAGGCTTCTGATCCCCCTGCTGACCTACACACCTTAATTTGCGTCTTGACTGATTCCACCATAAATGCATTCCCACACAACCTGTGTCTCTTCATGGATGATTTGTGAGGTCTTAGCAAAGGGCTGTGTGATCAGAGCACATGTGGCCAATCATGCTTTTGTGGGAATGCCCCAGATCTCTCCCTCGACCACCATTCTCAAGCTCTCCGCATCTCACGTATAGTGGGATTCTCCAGACACATGAGCATTTCTTGATTATTTGCAGTTTGAACAGAGAAGCAGACTCACTATCAGTGATGCAGATAAAGGATTTCTTGTATCGTATATACATATAGTTACAGGATTCGATATTGAGCTCATGCAGTTGTTGTTGCTAGTGAAGAAGTCTCCTTAAGATAGTTGTTTCTGTGTCTGGTGTTGGGTTTGAAGCCAGCGGAGCTGGTGGTTGAGAAGGAAAGGTGAATGTGAAGTGGAAGAGAGCAGGGGCAAATTGGACCCACATCTGTCTCTCACCACCTCCAGTCTCAGGGGTCGGGTACAGATCTGCTGGTGCCCTTCACTATGACACTGTACATGTGCCTGGCCCAAGACTCAGAGAAGCTGAAGGGGAAGATTAGGCAGGAGCTGGAGAAGCTGCAGCCTGGTTGCTGCCCTAGTCCCACAGGCGAATCCACAGATGATCGACAGTGGGCAGCAGCTATAACAGACCCTGGCCCCGCACCAGCTCCTCAAGCAGAACCAGGGTTGCTGCTCCCTTCTGGATTCCAAATCCCATGCAGATTCCTTTTGTGGCAAAACTTGAATATGCGGAGGAGGCGGTTCTGGGACAGCAGCTGCAGCTTAGCCGAATAGATCCAGGGCAAAGCCACACACTCTCCTCTGCTCGCAGTCTTCAGGCTGTGGGGCTCAGTTCTCAGACCCACTGAACCAGTGCAGGAAGATGGCACAGCTCCGCTATGCCTTCAGGAAATCAGAAAAGATTTCCAGGACTGCCAGACTCTCACAGATGACTGGTAATAGGAATAGTGAGCAAGGGAAAGGCCACTGGGTTTTAGCTCGGAGATTGTAAGGGTTGAAGAGTGCACAACTGAGTGTGGGGAGATTGCATGTGAAAGATGTGTGCATCGGACTAATGCATCCCGATTAGGAATTCCATCAGAGCTGTCTCTGCTTCTTTCCTCTGATTTGTATCTGGAGACATCATTGCTGAAAAGCATTGCAAATAAAGTTTTTATTTTTTTGTTTTTGTTTTTTGCGGTTTTGTTTTTGTTTTGCCTTGTCAGTTTAGAGCGGTGATTGGAGAGCATAGGAGGGAGGAATGTGTAGATCACACGTGCCTACTCACCTGAACTTCCGAAGTGTATGTGGCTTGGAAGTTTGACTGGATTTAGATATCAAATATCATTAATAAAGAGATGAAGTTTTTATGTCTATTAAAGGGAACAGAGTTTTAAGAAGTTTTTATATATGTTAAAAAGAATTATGAAAGAAAGGCTAAGTTCAGAGAAGGTGAATCTTGATTTGACTCAAACCCTTAGAACTTACTTATTAATGTCTGCTTTTGACTTATGGCTCAGGGCTGCTCTCCAAATTAACCGAGCAAAGGACGCTTTAATTAAAATAAGCACAATTTATTAAACACGTGCTTTATAGGTTTTATTGGAGAATGCTTTACACATAATTTTAAGTCCCACAACACTGTAATGTAGTTTTATGATCTCTCTTATATAGATGAGAAACTGGTTCTCACCAAGGTTAAACAACTTGCCCCCAAATCACACAGCTTGTAAATGGCTAAACAAGGAACCATATCAATGATCTGCCTCTGACACACATTTAAACAACTTTTCCCTGCTCTTTCTCTAACCTAAGCTCCTGGGGCCAACCTGAAGCTCATCTGAGGAACATGTATGAGCTAACATCACTGACATTTATTGTGTGTGTGTGTGTGTGTCACATTTCTCTGCATATACACACACACATATACATACACATGTATATATACACATACACATACTGAGGATGGGGGCGATGTCTGTCAGAAGTATTGATATATTCTAATGCCTAATGCAAAAAGTATTTGCTTTTTTTGTCCATGTGCCGAGTACCATGTTAGATGCTAGGTAAATGATGGAGAGCCTGGTCAGAGCTATACCTACTATCAGAAGCTGATAATCAAATGGAGGAAGGAAAATGACCAAAGGTTTATACTAATACATATGTAGTTACCACTTATTGTAATCTCAGTACAAAGAGATCTGTAAGAATTTGTGCCAGGGGTGCCTGGGTGGCTCAGTCATTAAGCGTCTGCCTTCAGCTCAGGTCACGATCTCAGGGTCCTGGGATCAAGCCCCGCATTGGGCTCCCTGCTCAGCGGGGAGCCTGTTTCTCCCTCTCACGCTCCCTCTGCTTGTGTTCCCTCTCTTGCTGTGCCTCTCTCTGTCAAATAAATAAATTAAATCTTTAAAAAAAAAAAGTATTTGTGCCAGAGGAATCTAGCCTGGACTAGAGAAGTCAGGTAAGTTTTCCTTAAAGGGAGAGGGTCAAGGTCAACTGAAAGAAGAGTCAGGGGAAGATGGGGTTCAGGCAGCAGAATATTGAAGACAAAGGAAACGGCACATGTGAAAACCCTGTGTTGGGAATGAATGGATGGTTCATTGATTAATTTAACATTGGGAAACATGGGTACCAGATTTTTTATTGACAGCACGTGGCAGGACCTACCATAGCCTAGAGTTCACTGGACAGCCCCCTCCTGGGATTATGTGGATGTGAGGTTAAGTGACACATAGGTACTAATGGATGTGAAATTAAGTTTATTACTCACATAGTAACAGAAAAAGGTTTCCTGAAGGAGAAGGTCAAGAGTGAAATAAGAGGGAGGGAGCGGTACATAGGCTTTGGATTATTAGTGCAGATGGGGGTTGGAGCCAGGGTGAGGAATGCCCTCCCAGGCAGGTGTGTGTATTACCTGAAATGTCTATCAGCCACACGATGCCGGGCCCAACCAAAGGCTCCCTTCAGGTTGCCCGATGTAGAGCACAGGGAGGGCAAGACTGGAAAACTGTCAGAAGTCATCAAAAACAGTCTTTCTCGTGATTACATGGGTGGAAGTTACTGCAGAGTGATTTGTCATAATTCCAGTGCAACAATTAAAATGCCAGTAAATTATCAGCAAAGGTAGAATGAACGCCTCCAGAAGTTGAAGTCATATAGTCAAACAGAAAAAAAAAAAAAAAGGTTTTTCCTGTTATCAACATTATTATCTATTCCTGCTCTTCCTGTGGCATTGATGGGGCTTTATACTACAGATCACAGGTAATCCTGCCTGCCTGATCACCCCATCCATCTAACTCCCTGGAAAAGCTTATTTGTGAAGGATTTAAGCTACTTTAATAAAAGCACAAAAGAAAAAAAGAAAAAAAATATTATCTGCAAAGAAAGGAAAACATTGGGTGGGTGGGTGGGTGGGTGGGTGTCTTTGGTTTGTTGTGTCTGTGTGTGTCTTCAGCTGTATGGGAAGTATATAAAAATTAATTATTAGTAAAGGACTAATGAAAACATTTTTTGTAATACTCCAAAAAAACCCAAATAATCTGATTAAAAATAGGCAGAGGACCTGAATAGACATGTTTCCAAAGAAGACCTCCAGATGGCCAACAGACACATGAAAGGATGCTCATCACTAATCATCAGGGAAATACAAATCAAAACCACAATGAGACATCACTTTATATCTGTCAGAATGGCTAAAATAAAAAAAGGTAAGAAACAACAAGTGTTGGCGAGGATGTGGAAAAAATAGAACCCATGTGTCCTGTTGGTGGGAATGCAAACTGGTGCAGCTGCTGTGGAGAACAATATGGAGGTTCCTCAAAAATTCAAAAATAGTACTGCCCTACTCTCCAGTAATTCTACTAGGTTTTTACTCACATATATACACACATCTTCTTTATTCTTCTATTGGAGGACACTTAAGCTGCTTCTGTACCTAATGTTGTAGCATTATTTACAAAAGCCAAGGTACAGAAGAACTTAAGTGTCCTCCAATAGAAGAATGGATAAAGAAGATGTGGTATGTATATAATGGAATTTTACTCAGCCATGAAAAGGAATTAAATCTTGCCGTTTACAACATGGATGGATCTAGAGGGCATAATGCTAAGTGAAAAAAGTCAGTCAGAGAAAGGTAAATGCCATATGCTTTTACTCCTATGTGAAATTTAAGAAACAGAACAAATGAATGAACAAAGAAAAAAAGAAAAAAACACTCTTAAATCTAGAGAACAGAAACTTGGTTGCTAGAGGGGAGGTGATGGGAGTGAAATAGAGGAAATGGAGAATACACCGATGCGGATGAGCCCTGAGTGACATATGGGGAAATGTTGGATGACTATATTGTACACCTGAAACTAATACAGCACTGTATGCTAATTATACTTCAATAAAAGTTTTTAATTAAAAAATAGAAATAGTTCTATGCTGCAAGTAGTTTTTAGTCCTGTTCCTCTTAATATATCTCAGGGAAATAATGTGAAATATGAAAAAATCTATTCCTGTTGATGTTCACCACAAATTTAAAATAACAAACAAAACTAAAAACAGTCTAATTACCCAGTAAGTGTTGATTGTTAAGGAAACAAAAATATAGTGACTTAAATGAAACCTTACATTTTCATTAAAAAATATGTATTCTTAGTAATACAGAAAAATTATATGATGTAATGTTTAGGGAAAAGAGCACTATGGTAAATTCATACTTTAATTTTCACTATCAAATTACTTATATATGATAAATTTTGGAGACAGTCACAGAGAAGTCATCATAGTTGATGTGTTAGGATGTTAGGTTTTTTTTTTTTTTTAAAGATTTTATTTATTTATTTGAGAGAAAGAGAATGAGAGAGAGCACATGAGAGGGGGGAGGGTCAGAGGGAGAAGCAGACTCCCTGCCGAGCAGGGAGCCCGATGGGGAACTCGATCCAGGGACTCCAGGATCATGACCTGAGCTGAAGGCAGTCGCTTAACCAACTGAGCCACCCAGGCGCCCCTAGGATGTTAGGTTTTATATGCATTTTTATATATGCTTTTATTTTTATATTTTTCAGACCATAATGTTCACTTTTTTATTAAAAAACAAAGGAAACATTATTTATATCAACACTCCTGGTGCCCTATGAGGTGTGGGATTATAGAGGTAAAGAACAAATAGGCAAAGAAAAGGAAGATAGCTAAAAAAGAGATAAAGAAGCAGCTTTTGAATCCCTACAATATACCACTGTCTGCCAGGTGCTTTGCATGAGTTGACTGTTTAAATCTTCATAAAGAGCTATTATGTTAATATCCATCTCATTTTGCAGATCAGTAACTGGAAATTCAAAGAGTTATGAATGATCACTCACTTAAGAAGTTATAGAGTTGGGATTGGAATTTATATTTGGATAATCATGACTAGATTTTCACTAGAGCCAACCTGTTCTTTCAAGTGCATCATGCTGAGCTTACCTGGATTATTTTTCTGCAACAATCCATTAAAAGTTTGAGAAATTCCGCCTTAGCTCACTCTTGCTATTGATTAATTGAAAGGAATTTTCTTGCATAAAACTTTATATTTCCCAACTCTTCCATGAACTCAAAGTTATTTTGAAACACAGATCTCCTTAAAACCCAATAAACACTTTTTAATTTATTCCACAAAACCATACAACTTTTCTCACTCTTGGAAATAATCATAAAAATGCTAATTTGGTCAATTTTACTCTATAATTTTGTCAAGGCCCTGTTTGGAAAATGTATTGGCACTGCATCTAATTGTACAATATTCCTCTGAGAATAGCAATAAAAAAATATCACTTACCCTGAAGTCTCAACATATTTTTCTTTCCTTTTCTCTTCAAGTTTTATTTTGTTTATAATTCCATTCCAGTCACCCTTCCTCTCGTTCACACCTTTATCTTTATACTCCCTGTCTAAAGAGACGAAGTTGGGACCTCGGGAAACATAGAACATTTGTGTGTTTGAGAAATCCCTGGAAAGATTTAAGTCAGAAGGTTCTTTTTTCAAAACTTCTTTGTTTGAAAATGTGGTTTGATAATTTGGGGGCTTGTAACTTGGTGAAGTCATTAGCTTCATCGAGATGAATTATAAGACCCGCCAGTTGTTTGAGAGGTGGAAACAGTGAGCATGTGTCTGTCCACCCATCCTCCCCTCCTTCCCGTCCCCGTGCAGTATCTATCATGCCATCCTGCCATCACGTGCATGAGTCTGCTGGTCTTCCAGGGGATGGTGCTCTTGTTTTCCTTTTACCCCACGGACCTTTCCTTTCTGGTTTCCTTTATCAGCTGCTGCTTCTGGCCTACACGTCTGAAGGACTCACCTCCTCCTCCTTCTCTTGTCTAATTATACTACCTCCTCAGGCAACTTCATCCAGTCCCATGTCTTTCTGGGCTGCTAAATCCCCAAACTCCGTCCCCAGACCCAAAATGCCCCCTGGTTTCTAATTTCCTACCTGAAACCTCTATTTGAATATCTAATTGACATTTTAGATTTAGCATCTCCAAAATAATTTTTGATTTCTTCATTTCTTTCTCATTTTAGAAAATGTCACCAACATTCAAGAGGTGAGCCTTCTGATGCCTCTCTTTTTCTTGAACCGCAAATTTGTAACACTCATAGGCTCTACCTGATGGGCTGCTTTCCACCTACACTGACCTCTCCTGTCCAGACGGGCGGCACAGACTCCACACTTGTCTCCTGCTTTCAGTTCTGGCTCCCCCACAATTAGTTCTCCAGCCAGCAGAATACTTGCTGGAAAATGCAAACTGAGTCATCAAACCATCAGCCATCAAACCCTCTCGTCTTCTAATTACACATGGGTAGAACATAATCCCCAATGGTGCCTCCTACCACATGGCCTGCACCACCCGGTCCTTGCCTTTCTTCCTACCCTTGGTCTCGTGTTTGCTCCCCAGACTCACTGGCCTTCTTGCTGCCCCCAGAACAAACTCCTGCCTCAAATCACTTGTACTTGCTGTTTCTGAAGATAGAGCTCATTCTCTGACTTTGAACATCTTCCTGTGCCCCACCCGCAAGTCCCTCCTCCATCATGTCACCCCCCACTGCCTCATCCCACCAGTTCTCCTACATTGGACATGTAACCACATGACTTTAAATTCACTGAGTTGTGCTTTTACTGATGTGTCGGTTCATTGTCTGTCTCCCTAGCTAGCATGTAAATTCCATGAGGGTAGGAACTTGGTCTTGTTTACTGTCCCAAGAGTGGCAGATGCTTAATAAAATATCTGTCGCATAAGTGATCAAATCTGCCATTTCTTCAACAAAAGGTACTGATCGTTGTAATAGTTGGGCAAGTATTTGGCTGCAAATAATTGAGACCTCAGTTACTACTGTTTAGGCAGATAGCAGAATGTCTCATTAAATAACAAATTTGGAGGGCAGAGTCCAGGCCTCGTTCGACTGCTCAAGATTGTGGTCAGGGACCCTACTCCTGGTCTTGCGGCACTGCTTCCGGCGTGGCTCTCGTCCCGTGGCTGCAGACCAAGTGCTGCATTGCCAGGCAGTACACCCATGTTCCAGTCTAAAGGGCAGAGGGCTTGCCCCAAGTGGACTTGCCCTTCTTATTTCACAAAAAGTTTTACGTCTACAAGTCTTTAGCCGGAACCCTAGCTGGCCACATTTGTAGCTGAGCTCTGCTCTGAACTTCAGAACAAAACCAGGCTCTGTTAGGAGAGAGGAAAGGGAGGATGGAGAGCTGGTGATCAGGGAGCTGGATCTGCCACAGGCACCATGAGCACCAGCCCCTTGGCTGTAAGACACCACAGCGACATCTTCTTTTGAGGGACATATAGTGTAGAGAGCATGAAAAGTAAAACTAGACATCGTAGGAAAAACAAAGACTCTTCTGAGAACCCAGCAGACGGAGCCATTGGCTTCTTGGTCTGGGGATCAGGAAACACTTTGCAATTTTTTTTATTGCATCTTGAGGGAGGTTCGCTAATTGGAAAGGTCTGAGAAGGGTATGCTGAGCAGAGGAAGGACTATTTGCAAAAGTATGCAGTTTGGGTGCCGAGGGCATGTTTAGAGACAGCAGTTAGTGTGGCTGAAGCCAAGAAGAGCAGGGCGTGAGGGTGGGCAGGGGGACTGGAACAGTGGGTGATAAAGAACTATGAAAGGACTTTCAGTAAGGAAGTAGTATTAGTAAATACATTTTGAAGGCTTGATCACTTTTGGTGGGGAGGAGGCATTAAAGAGAGAAAGACTAGGGCCAGGGAGATTAATTTGGAGACTATTGTCTTTGCTCCCAAACCCATACGGGCAGGCTCCTTTACTACTCAGGCTAGATGTGAGCACAGTTTAGACTAGTGGTTCCAATCTCAGATGGCCTACAGGAGCCAGCAGGTGACATCCCATGTGAATCAAAACCGATTTGTGGCACTGGGGGTAAGGAGCCATTGGCAAAGGGAAGAGCAACCCCCCACACACCCTAAGGACATGCAAATTTAATTTAGAACAAACCAAAAAATGCTTCACCTGCCAAAAATTCCTCAGGATGGATTTTGCCCAGGGATGGCCAGCTTGCAAGCCCTGGTTTGGGGTAACCCTGCTTAAACACACACAGTGACAGTCACACGTCATGTGGGGACACAGAGGTGCCCACCCCCAGGAGATGAACTGAGTCAGAGAGAATTATCATTCTTGGCTCATGTACAAGCTCTCCTGACTGGCATAAGAATAGGCCAAATGGAGGAAGAAATACTCTCAGCGAGGGGATTCAAAGTGTGGACGCCTGAGTTTCTTCACCGAGGATGGTTTTTTCACAGCACGCACAACACAAGATAAAGAAGAAGACAGGTAGAAAAGCTGAGTCTCATTCAATACAAACCTGACTTTTAAACCACAATAGCAGTACAAAACTTCAAAAATAGTTGTTGAGAGCTTACAATATGCTAGACATTCTTCCATGTATTACTTAATTTTCATAATCTCTCTGCAGAAGAGGTGGTCTTACACCCATTTTATAGATGTGATACTGGGTGCATACACCTGGGGTCACACAGCTGGTAGAGCCTGGTGTCAGGCTTCGGTAAGTGCCAAGCCCCACACTGTTCCCAGCATGTTGGGTTTTTAGTTATGTCCCCGGCAATTAGAACAGTGTTCATCTGAGCCCTTTGGAGTTAGGCCTGAATTATTTATTTTTTTTTCCACTGAAATTTTTTTTATTACAAAGATTAAAATGTTCATTCCTTTTTTTTCTGTTCTTTTTTTTCCTTTTTAAAATTTTATTATGTTATGTTAATCACCATACAATACATCATTGGTTTTTGATGTGGTGATCCACGATCCATTGTTTTCGTATAACACCCAGTGCTCCGTGCAGTACGTGCCCTCCTTAATACCCATCACCGGGCTAACCTATCCCCCCTCCCCCCTCCCCTCCAAAACCCTCAGTTTGTTTCTCAGAGTCCATAGTCTCTCATGATTCATCTCTCCCTCCAATTCCCCCCCCATTTTTCCCTTCCTTCCCCTAATGTCCTCCATGTAGTTTGAACTTACTTCTCTTCTGCAAATACTCCTGAGCACCTCTCAGCTGGTGAAGGACACTGCCCACTGCTTGCCTATGTAGTGGATCCGAAGGGTGAAGGGAGAAGCAGAGCAGAGCCTCATCCAAGTCTTCGTGTGCTGAGGATTGTACCAAGAATCTAGGTCAGACTCAGACTTAATTTCACATTTATTGAGAACCTACTACTTGCCAGGTTGGATGCCAACAGAAATCATCAGTAGCTATTTTTGACTGATGCTTGACATCTCCACCCAAATTCAGATGTTAAGACCAACTAGCCACCCTCTCTTCTGTGTTTGGAGGGTACGATTTGTTACACTGCTCTGGCATTCGCCTTATTTTGGTGTAACTCGGGTGCGTAGATGGCCGTGAACTTCTGCAGAGGAAGCTCCAAGGATGCTATCATTTTGAATCCCCATCTTGCTCAGCACCGGTTCTGGCCGAGAGCAGAGGCTCCATTTAAAAAATAAAAATAAATAAAAATAAAACAAAAAAGCTTCCCATTGGATACCAGTCTCCCTCTTTATGCTCTGTCCAAGCCACCTTCCCGCAGCAGAATAATTTTATTTTCACATGGAAGGAGCAACCACCCGTGGGGATTTTCTTCTCCTACAAGGGTGGGGGAGAAAGGAGAAATAAATAATACACTTTCTGAGCCTTCTATTATTATTTCTGGGAAAACATAATAAAGCTACAGCTGGCAGGCACTTATTTTTTTCTTAGCATTTAATAATAGAATTAATTGCTAAGTGGAAAGCTTGCAACCCCCTTTCTGTTGTATGTTGCCCTCTGCTATCATTATGAATAGATGTAAAAATCAAAGCTAATTATCATTCAGAATGTTTGAAGAAATAGACTGAACCACACACACAAAACTCATTTTACCCCTACCCCAGCTCCAGGTTACAAAGTTGAAAAACACACACACACACACACACACACACTAGGGTAGAGGCAATTTCCATGGATACTCAGTTCTTCCTTGGATGTGCATCATTTTAGCCAGAGCCATTAATTGCAGTGTGATGATGTCCTAGAGCCCTGATGCTTTTCATTGTTCCTAGGAATTGGGTCTGTGTCAGTTGGAGGTCCAGGACTTGGGTTGTCCTGAGAAGCTCTTTATCGAGCCAGTTTGTGGCCAACTGGCTTTGAACATGAAATGAATGACCCTCTGAGCTCTCAGTGCCACCATGTAATGTCAAAAAGCAAGAGTGGAGGCCACGAAAATGGGAGAGGGGAATGGAAGTATGTCTCAGCATAGAGAGGAAAGGCCATAACAGGGCATGAGTGCGGGCAACAAGGGAGTTTAGAAAGGGAAGACCCTTTAATGTTACGGGACACGCAACCATGTGGAGCACATAGATCATGATAAGGAGGACACCTGTTGCCCCCTTAGCTATGGAAGCTCTGAAGGCCCCCAAAAGAGAGCTGGGATCAACGAGGGCTATTAAAAAACAAAACAAAACAAACAAACAAAAAACAGTGGTTAGGAATGGAGGTGAAAAGCTACTTTCAAGGTGTTGGTTGTAGTTCATTTTGTTTTTTTAAAATTTATTTTAAGTAAGGGATAAAAGTTAAAGTCACTGTTGTCAAGAAAATATGAAATAAGCACAGATCAAAGGTTTATTTACCCATTAATTAATGAGCAAGCCAATAATATTTTACATCAGATTCCAAGAGCATTTCAGAAGCTAAATGTGGAAACAGGCATGGCTAGAGCACAAAACAGGTTAGTGTCCCGCAGAGCCACAGGCCTCCGGGGTTATGTTTCAGCAGATAGAAATTCTTAACATCTCTAATGGGCAAACATTTACAAGTTAACAAGCAACTTCACAACATCTGAGTCCCTTCATTGCGAAGGAAGTTAAACAGTTCATTTTCCTAGAAAATTTTTGGGCAGCCCCTTCCCCCGTATAACATTGAGAGGTCATGATGCTCACTTCCTTGCTTATTTCCAGGTTTTGGATCTCTTTCCAGACCATCCACAGGGTATGCTGCCAGCAAGGTTCTGGGGCAGGGATGGGAGGGGGCTTTGAGAGTGAAGCTGCTGGCCACTGGAAATCAGTTTTGGGTGAATTATGTGGTGATTATGTAGAGTTTTTCCTGCATGTGATATTAACCTTCTTTAAAAAAAAAAAATCTACCTTTGAAATCTTCAACAAATCTACATGGCTTGATAATGTTTTGTAGAGTGGTGGGCATACCAGGACCCACTGGGGGCTGCCCATGGGAGGTATCCATGTTCCCTGTCCCCCATGCTGGAGTGTCCAGGAGTCCCATTACAGTAGGTCATCAGTCCTGGTAAGAGTCCTCAGAGGTGGGTTTCGTACTCAGCATTTTAGAGATGAAGTAACTGAGATATAGAGAGGTCCAGTAACTTGCCATCTGGTGAGCTAATGCCAAGCCAAGATTCAAACCAGTTCTGCTAACCTCTAGAGCTCATTCTGCATTTTTTCCATGGGCTTTGTAGATGACAAGAGTCAAGGAAGTGAGGGAAACTGCCATTCTTCAGCTTGGAATCCAGTAAAGTAGGCTAAGGCATTTTGTAAACTACATTCCAGGAAACACATGTAGCACTATGTTAATTTGAAATACCACTTCATATATTTTCCTTCAGTCATTTTGTCATGAGAGCTAAGCCAAAAATCTTGGCTTGCTGCCCCATATAACAAAGACCACCTAGAACCTGGAGCCTTTGCTCAGCTTCAAATTTTGTACTAGACTTAAAATGCTCTAGCAAGACAGTGGCATTTCAAGAGAGAAAAGAATTTCACTGGAAACTCTCAGGCTAGAATTTTGCTTATCAGGAATCAATGCTGGAAAAATGTACCACAGAACAACCTGCAGGGATGGACGGGAGAGAGGAAGGAGGAGAAAGCTTGCTGGAGTGGGTGGGGCTTCCATTGGGCCCAATGTGTGAAGAAGACAGGTTGACCAGAAGGGTCTAAAAAAGAAGATTCCAGAGCATGGGAGACGTGTAACAAGGTGCGATGGACGGCCTAAAATCACCATCAGTGGGCACGAGTGTAGTACTGAGAAGAGCAGGTGGGACCAGCCACACCCATTGGTCCCTTCACCATCTCTCTGTTGTGTCCCCTGTTCCCACTGATCTCCAAGTACGTGATATGAGTCCTTTCCTAGTTAGATACACTGAGCCAGTATCTTCTCTCAATTTGTGGCTTGCTTTTTGTTTTTATATTTTATAGCTTCTTTTGGTTAACATAAAATTTTAATTTAAATATGGAGCAATCTGTCATCTTTTTCCCTCAAGGTTAGTGCCTTTCATGTCCTAGCTCAGAGAGCATTCACCACCCTAACAATAGGAAAAGTGCATCTTACGTTACCTTCTAGAAGCTTGTTTTGCTCTATACTGTTGAATCTATTTATTTAATATAGAATATGAGATAAAATCATGTATCATATGTATTTAAACAGCCTCACCACTGTTTATTGAAATGACCTTTCTTTTCCTTCTGTTGTGTAGTTTCACCTCCAACAAGTGTGTCTGTGTATGTAGGTTATTTCTGGGTGTGATTTTCTGTTCCATTGGTCTTTTGTCTGTCCTTGTGCCAATGTCTCCCTGGTTTATGATAAATTGTGATAGCCACTAGAGTGAGTCCTTCCACTTTGTGCTTCGGATATGCCCTGGCTGTTCTTGGCCTGGTGCTTTGTCATATATGCTTTAGAATGACCTCTTCAGGTTCCCCCAAAAAGTCCTATTTAAGTTTTGATCAGGATTGTATTGAATTTTCTGACCTTTGGGGAAAACTGTCATCTTCAAAACGTAGAGTCTTTCAATCCATAAACATGGTGTATCTCCCTATTAGAATTTCTTTACTGCATCTTTATTTTTATTTAATATTATTTAATATTTATTATTTTCTCTACTGTATCTTGATTTTTAAGTGCCATTTTAGTTTTATAATTCTTTCATACATATTCTGTTACTTTTTTTACTGAGTATTTAATTTGCTATTTTATTGTGATTTGTATCTCTTCTTTCACATGTTTATTCTTGGAGTGCCTGGGTGGCTCAGATGGTTAAACATCTGCCTTCGGCTCAGGTCATGATCCCAGGGTCCTGGGATCCAGCCCCACATCGGGCCCCTTGCTCAGCGGGGAGCCTGCTTCTCCCTCTCCTTCTACTGCTCCTCCTGCTTGTGTTCTCTTGCTCTGTCAAATAAATAAATAAAATCTTTAAAAAAATAAAATAAAATGTTTATTCTTCCTGATTGTTGATACATAGAGGTGAAATAATTTGGTTTTCACTTTATATCCAATACCTCATTAAGCTTACTTATTTGTTCCAATATTTTATCTGTAGACTTTCCTGTATTTTCTTTGTAAGTAATCATTTCACCTCTGAAACGTGGTGTCATTTTTTTTTTTTTTCTAAATAGTATAACTTGTTGTTTTTTTTTTCCCCTGCTCTTGACATAGACTAGAATCTCTAGTTAAGTTGAATAGAAGAAGCCATCCTTGTCTTCCCTCAGGCTTCCAACCGGAAATACTCACTGTCAGCCCTTCCCTCATGGCCCTTTATCAGGGCTTCTCAGGCATCATGCAGATGTGCTTTGCTTTGCTTGTTTCCTTTCTCCCTTCTTCTTTTCTTCACTTATAAGGTTTCTTGTTTTAAGCCACCAATTTTGTGGTAACTTCTAATGCAACAATAGAAAATCAACACAAGGAGGGATAAAAGCCATAGCAGAAATTAAAAATGTCTAGTAAATAAATCACCCAGAAATTATTTTTGGAAAAAAGTAATCTAAAGGCATATCCTCCTCATCAACTGAGAGATGAATAGAAATAAACGATTCAGAAACGGGGGAATTAAAATAGTAATAGCGAACAGCTCTTTGAATAACTCCTGGATCAAAGAGGTAATTTAAAAAAATCAATTGCCAACTATTTAAAAAATAATAGCATTGCAGGTATTATGTATGAGTAGTTGAGACGCATACATATTCTACTCCAAGTCAGATTTATAATCCTAAGAATTTTTATTATTAAGCCACAATGATAATTAATAAAACATTTAACACAAATGATTAGTGAGAGAACAATATCAAGTTTATGAAAAGGAAATGGAGTATATTTAATACAAAAGCAGACATTAGTACATTAGAAAAAAGAAATGTGAAATACGTAAATATCAAGAGTTGTCTCTTGAAAGAAAATGATAAAGTATATAAAACACTAGCAGATCTAATTAAGCAAAACAAATGGAAAGCATCAATTCAATTAGGCATAAGAACAGGAGGACATATAAACTGATACACGGGAAAAAATTCAAAAAGAAATTCTCTATCCTTTTAAATCTATATTTTAATAACCCATATATCTCTTCAATAATGTCTACATCTCCTTGATATATCTCTTAGTAATCTGAATAATCTACCTCTTACTTAATAACAAGTAAATTCTTCCTTCTTTTGTGCTTTCCAGATTTTATGATGGAACTGCATAATGTTTAAAATCAGAAGAAAATGATGCCTGCCATTTAGTGCCTGCCTCCTCCCCCAAATAACAAAGAACCACTGGGACTAGAATCTACTCTTTGTTTTCTTGTATAAAATCTGGCAACTCTCTCACCTTTCTGGACCTCCATGAGGAAAGTGAATAGTCTCAAGTATCCAGCAGTTTAACAGAATGAACCATTGTGCCCCCTGCCTCTTGGTGTGGTCAGGATAATCAAAGCTCACTTATCAATGTACTTGGGATTCCTTGGTTAGCTAAGAACTGAACAGAAGCCTCTTTGCTCCAGCTCTGCTAATAAAAGAAATCTTCCAAAATGTAGGAGAGGAACAAATATTTTTAAGTGTATACTTGATAGGATGAAATCACATATCTAAAGAAAAGGATCCCATATGTGGGGAAAGATTACAACAAACCAGTGGAGGAGGCTGCCTAGCAGAGGGCCACAGGGCCATCCAAGGGGGCAAGAGAGAACCACCAAAGCCATCAGCTAAGTCAGTGCTTTGCTCTTTTCCCCTTTGTCTGCTTCCTGCGGATTCTGGAGCATCCAGAGGGCACATAAGGGGGGAGGAGGGGAGAAGAGGAGAGATAGAGCAGACCCTACCCTCCTTCCTCCGACACCTGGGGAGGGAAGAGCTCCCTGAACTGGAGGGTTCGATTTAGGCACACTAGTCTTTTAAAATAGCTATGACTCTTAATGGTCTAAAATAATTGTATATATCTGGCAGAGGCTGCTTGACAGCAGTGACCAAAAAAAAAGAAATCAGGCTTTTTGTATTTATTCTCAAGCTCGATATACATTCCCCCGTACAATAAGTAATTATTGAGAAACTGTTATGCAGAAGGTAGGTCCTGTGGATAAAATGATCATGGTGGCCTCTAACCTTGAGGTCCTTAACCTAATGATGTAGGGAGGGCATGACAAGTGAACACAGCGCAATCTGGGAAGGCCTGTAGGAATGGTACACCTAGGTGCATGAACCAGTCACCCCTGAGGTGGGTGAGTCGGCGACTCTGGGGGCTCAGCTCTGGTGCAGGCCTTGCGTGGCTGACCTGTGGTCTCTGCCAGCCTCCTGTGGTGCATTTGACACTTTGAAGCAGAGTAGTGTGTGCTTTTGAAAGAACTGAGAGTGGGGGCAGGAGACAAGCTAGGAGGCCACTGGATGTGGGGCAGGATCGAGTGTAGGAACCAAGAGATAAGACAA
This sequence comes from Mirounga angustirostris, assembly GCF_029215605.1. Lineage (NCBI taxonomy): Eukaryota > Metazoa > Chordata > Mammalia > Carnivora > Phocidae > Mirounga > Mirounga angustirostris. The sequence goes on from NW_026991718.1 coordinate 6,335,203, forward strand.
GAATTCATTTTCATAGAATTGCTCATTGGAAGCATTATTCTTATGAAGAGCAAACTTATGCCCATAAAGTCAGCATGGATTGGAGTGAGCCCAGTGGGGGGTATGCCTAGCTTAAATTGCTTAATTACATCTGCTGCGTGATATTCTGTAGTAGCTTAATGCTTTCGTTTGCGGACACTGTCTATCATCTGGATGCCAGGCTTATTTCACAGTGGGGCCCAGCTCGTGGCATCAGACCTCGGGGACTGAACCCGTCTTCGTGGCCCCACACACAACACCTTTAAGATGAGTGTGCCAACCCGCAGGGTGGGTTCAGGGAGGTTGAAGGCGAGTTCTCACTGTTGTGGTTTCGGGGCCCGGGGACAATGAGAAAGCAGAGGTGAGAGTCGGGAAGAGGGTGATAAACAGCTTCTCAGACGGCTCCATTCACATGTTCAATGGAAACCCGCTAGTGCTTTCAGCAACGAGGGACATCTTATCTGCAGCCAGGATGAGAAATTTCACTTGTAACAAAGCTCGGCATAGAAAGGGCTCTTATCTCGGAGTCCAGAATGAGGATATTAGTAACAGCGCCTGCTTCTTTCTCAAGCCCTATTAGCGTCAGGTAATAGGTTTCCCCAATGGTCTTAGCATTGGCTCAGCTGCAGAGAGCTACTGAAAAAGAAAGTTTCTTTGGAAACAAGGTAGATTTATACTGAGAAACATCCCGAATCATCGAGGTTACTACCAATTCAGGTATTTTAGAAAGGTTGCCTGTGAAGAGTTTCTGGAGAGTGAGTCAGATGCTTCCCATTGACTTTCATTACACAGATGAGAGCGGTGTACCTCCGGACGAGGTTTCAGGTAGCCTCGCAGAAAAACTGCATTTCTGTGAATGTAGTGCCTTTATGATTGTATAGTGCTTTACTATGACAGTTTGAAACTTTGGGGATATGTGAGTAAGCTTCAAGGGGCCCCCAAAGTCCATAAAATTGTATCTAAGAATTGTGTGCATTTTGTAGGGGAGGAGGGGAGCCATGGCTTGAACTGGTGACACCTACATTATTGGAGAAGAGCCTGAAGGAGGTCCGTGGAAGCCATTCTTGCTCTGAGGTTGGAGCAAGCAGCAGGCGTGGAAGCCTTGAGTCAGTCAGGAGTGCTCCTGAGATGCTCAAGAAATAGCTGGGAGGCCAGTGTGAGTGGAACAGGATAGGGAGAACTATGGCAGATGAGCTCAGAGAGAGAGCTCATGTATGTGTAGGGGAAGAGCATGTCCTAAGGAGCCCACCGGGCCATTCTAAGGATTCTGTGTCCTGCACCATGACTGAGATGGGAAGCCAAGGGAAGCTTTGGAGCCCAGAAGTGTCTTGAATGGATTTTTATTCCAGATGATCCCCTGGCTGCCATGTTGAGCATGGAATCACTTGGGGGGCAAGGGCAGCAGCGGGGTGATTGATCGATTGGGAGGCCATCACAATGATCCAGGTGATGGGATTTAGATCATGGTAGGAACAGTGGAGGTGATGGATGAAGTCATTTCCCAAATGTGTTTCATAGAGCCATGAGGGTTGTTAATGGATAGGTTATGAGTGTCACAGAAAGAAAGGAACCAGGGATGACTCTAATTTTCAAGGCCAAAGCACTCAATCCCCTTTTACTTGGAAATCCTGGAGCCCAGCTGCCTTTGTGTTGGCAGCTATTAAGCAGCTGTGTGCTACTCAGTCTAGGCAAAGGAATGGCTTAGTGCCCTGGTGTTCACCCTCTGGAGGGGTCACGTAGGGGAAGTCTCGAACCTACTGATCTGTCCTGATAACCTCTTCAGATCATGAACAGACTCTGTGGGAGAAGTTAATATCCATGTCACCTTTGTACTAAAGGTAGAACAAGAAGGAAGCAGTGAGGGCGCCTGGGTGGCTCAGTTGGTTAAGCGACTGCCTTCGGCTCAGGTCATGATCCTGGAGTCCCTGGATCGAGTCCCGCATCGGGCTCCCTGCTCGGCGGGGAGTCTGCTTCTCCCTCTGACCCTCCCCCTTCTCATGTGCTCTCTCTCATTCTCTCTCTCTCTCAAATAAATAAATAAAATCTTTAAAAAAAAAAAAAAAAAAAGAAGGAAGCAGTGAAGGTGAAGGAGAAGAGCTGGTGCCCCCAGCCCGAGAGCAAAAACAGTGGGTGGATGCTCAGTTGGGCCATGCAAGATAACCTCCTGTTTGCCTTTCACACCCCACACCGTGCCCTTCTGCATCCTGCACTGTGACCCAGGACATTGACCCATATGGACTACACTGCGGGTCTGGCTTCAGGTTGAATTTGGGTCTTGAGGGGGCACTCGCATGAGATTGAAGAGAGGGAGCAGAGTGGGGCCAGAGTTTTATTTCCCTAGCTCTCTCTGTTGGGCCCAGGGACTGGCTACATCCCCTGACTTACGGGGCTATAGCTGCTGTCTGGTAATGCTCCTCATGCCCCTACCCTCTCCTCTCCTCTCTCCAGACTACAAGTATTGACAGCTCTAGGATGTTACCAGCCTCAGGAAAGTGAGCAGTTCTCATGATTACCCCATACCGTGTGTGCTTCCTTAGAACAACCCCTTTATTAAAGTATACTGCAGTTTGTCTTGCCATCTTTTTCCTGCAGGGACCTTGACTGATATTTTGGTTCTTCAAAGGGAGTTGAGAAGTACAGACTGAAGATTATAACTTTGACAGTTGATTTCAGTAAGCTTCATTGAAGGATAATTTATATGCAATGAAATTTGTTCGTTTGAAGTGTACAACTTGATGAGTTTTGACACATGTATACAGTCATGTAACCAACAATGCAATCGAGATATGGAACATTTGTGTCAAGACAGAATTTTCCTACCACCCTTCCCTCCAGTCTGTCCCTTCGCTCTACACCCTGGTCCCTGGCAACCGTTGCTGTGGTTTCTGAGGTTTGTCGGCTTTCTTACTTCAGCAAGTGTGTCCTCTGCGTGATGCCCCAGCCAAATGGAAGAGATTAGCAATAGAAGCTTTTAAACAGGAAGACCTTGCCCATGTCAAGAGCCGGGGAGATTTTAACCTGTTCCAAAGCCAGGCTCCATGAATAATACTGATGTTGATAGTCACTGGAAGGCAAGGGGCAGAAGAGAATAGGAAGAAAAGGTCACTGCTTGGGAAGCGGGTCTGAGCCTTAGATGGAGGTTTGAGGTAAGGAATAGAGAGGTTGGTCCTAACATTTAAGAACGGGCTCTGGGGTCAAACAAATGATGAGTTCAAATCCTGGTGTTCCTGCTGATCAGCCTGGTACTTTCAACTCTGTAGACCTCTATGGTTTCTCGGTAAAAGAGGGATCTTTATACTTAATTTATGTATTCTTGTGAACATTAAAGTGAACTTGTATATGTGATGACCCCAGACCAATATGAAAATATATTCATGCAGCACATAGGCTTCCAGTGAGTCGTTATTACAATAATTATAACCATGTATGTTCTTGCTCACTTTTACCCATCAGTAAGATTTGTAAGACCTTCATGATACATGTTTTAGTTTTTTATTTATCAACCTTGCTAAGTTTTTGCTTGTTTTAGTGTAAAAAACCCAGTATTCATTTCTAGAAATTTCAACAAGCCTGACAAGATTTTGAAATGTCTTATTGAGATTTCTGGCATAAGCTCTGGCTCTGCTACTCACTAGTAGCAGGGGGGGGCAGGGGTCCCCTTGTGCTCTGCTTCCTGATCTTCAGTTTCTTCCTCCTTAAAATGGTTTGGTTGGGCCGAGTGATTTCTATTGTCTCTGCCAGATCTAAAATATTATAGCTCTTGGATTCAAAACAGGAATATATAATATCTAACGGGAAATGCTTTGAGTGACTCCAGCCTGATTTGGACAGAACAGCCTGAGCATCCACTGCACCTGTTACTACAGTTCAGTGGGATTTTCCTGTGGAATCTAAGAAGGAAGCGTGAAGGAGAAGTGCAGTAGGATGTACTGTATCTCTGTGTAATTCACAAGCCAGGAACATACCCATCAAATCTGAAGATGCTAGAGGGCATTCTCCGTCTCCCCAAATAAAGAGAAAGCAAACCTTTTGGAATTTCTCCTCAGCAAATCTCTTCTTTAATAATGCTAGTTAACAGAATGGCTACTGATGCTAACAGCTGTCAATGTTCAGATGTAAAGAGCTATTAACCAGGGAGTTCTTTCTAACTTCACACATGCAAAGTTAATGGCAGTTTGGGCTACCTAAATGGTAAGTTAGAATTCAAAATATGGACTTGGAAAACAATTAGGGTTTTTCTAATTCATTCCCTAGAAAGTTCTTCCACTGGGTCCCTCAAGAGAAGATGCTCTGATTTATTTTTTAAGCCACAGTTAAGCTTGTTTCAGTGTATCCAGCTTCTCTACTAGAATTATTTTTCATTAGCCCTTCTAACCTCGACAACAACTCGGATTTAGGTACTACTGGACTCGTTTTACACAGGAGGAAAATGAGGCTGCCTAATGTGGCCAGCATCATGGTGTAGAAAGAGCATAAATGGGGATTTGGCCTCAGGCCTCTCTGATGTCCCTATCCCAGGTTGCTCTTTCTTCTGAGCAATAAAGAGCCTTTGATATCTTGCTTTTCCAAACCAGTGAGCCAGAAATGCCAGTGCAGGTATTCAAGCAATGCATTCATGCTCAACAATTATTAAAAGGCAAAATGGTAGGATGAGCCAGGAGGAAACCGGAGGGCTAGGTTACCTGGGAGGAACTGAGCCTAAGAAGGGCTTTTTGATGAGTGCTTTGCAGACTGGCCTGAGCCTCCCTGACAGTTTTAGTTGCACTTCTGTGACACAGTGCAGAAAGGTCCATACATGGAAGCAGTAGATGTCATGGCCCCTATAGCTGTCCTGTCCATACTGCTCAGAAAAAGAATTCCCCAGTAGCCCAAGCTGGAGCACTTGTGAGCTTTATTTTCCTTCTTCTTTCTAAGTGGGTTTACATTACAAAGCCCTAAAACATAGTCATAGCCAGATAAAGAGTCCCCCTCTAGGTAGAAAAAAGGGATACTTAGGGTGTCTAAGCCGGAAAACCAGAACTCTTTTGGGGAGATTGATATTTGGACACCCACACTCATATATGAATTATTTTGCAGTAATAATGGTTGTCTTTAATCAGTGGTGTACTAGTAAATGTTTAACAAGTGGCTCTCATGGTGGGGTGGGGTGTTGATTTTGTAGCATTTTTTGATTTCTGCCTTGGTTGATTTCAGGCTACCAAGGTGATATTTAAGAGAGAGTTGCAAAGACATGCTCAGAGGCACACCATTATATAATATTTCCACTGTACAGATATAACAGAAGCAAATAACCTCAAAAGCATAGATAGTAGTATATAGGCCATACACCCGAAGCAGGAAAGCATGCAAATTTCTATAGAGAAATGAATCTCAAAATGTGATCCCAGATCAGCGAGCAGCAGTAGCAAAATATGGGTGTTGCAAATTCTCAGGTGCATTCCAGACCTACTAAATCCAAAACTTTGGGGGTGGGACCCCAAAATCTGTTTTAATAAGCCCTTCATCTGATTCTGAGGCACATTACAGTTTAAGAAGCACAGATGAGTCTTAAGAACAATATTTAGAGAGAAAGTGTGGTGTGGTAGAAGGCAAAATTTACTCTTAAAGCACTTGTTTCAATAGTCTTGTGCATGGGAAACTGGAAAAAATAAACAGCAAAACCACACCTCCCTACCCACTGGCTCCCACGTTTCCCTTGAATCAGAGCTGTTGGAGAACATCTTGGTTACAAACCTTAAATGAGAAAGGTATTTCTTTTAATTATGTTAGTGGTATATACATACATCACATACATTCATTTCATTAAAAACTGTTCAAGCATTACTTGTAAGTTGACAGTCCCCTTGATCACAATCTGAATCCCAACACACTCTCCTGAGATTTCCGTGCTACCTCTCTGGTGTAGACCCTTACCATTTTCTATGCATTTGTGTGCCTCTGTATACATATGATGGTGATGATGATGTTTTACAATAAGTGCATCATCCTCTATATATCTTTCTGCATTTTTTAATTTTGATTTAAAATACATCTTAGAACTATTTTTGTAATAATATGTGTACATTCACCTCAGTCTACATGTATGGAGACATCATTATTTATTTAGACATTTCTCCATTGTTGGACAACTGGCACCTATCCATTTGGTTTTGTTGATTATAGTAGTGAGCCTGTTGTACCCAGTGCCGATATGAGGCTCCTCGTGACTTTTCACTCAATAAATATGATGCAGAGATAACCCGTGGTGCTGGTCCGGCTCCTGTTGTGTTTCTCTTGAGTACTTAGATTTGGGATTGCTGCGCCAGAGGTTATGAACATTTGAAATGTTAGTACAATCTGCCCAAATTGTCCTCTGCAGTGACTGGACCAGTTTACATCCCCTCTGTACAGGACGAGAGTAAAAGCTTTACTTTTGTTCTGTCCAACACTCAACATTGCCAGCCTTCTCGAAATTGCTGATCTTATGGATCTAAAATGGTCTCTGTTGTTTCTATAAATTTTCTATTTACTTCTGGGATGATTGATGCTTTTTTCATATTTTGTTATCTATTTACATTTTTTTCTTGTGATAATTGCCTGTTCATCTCTTTTGCCCATTGTTTCCATTAGATCTTTTATGCACTTCTTATTGATTTTCAAGATCTATTATTTTCTCCTGTCCCTTTCTCCCTTGTGCTTACATATTTAATGACATCTTTGGTCACATAAGAATTTTGTCTTTTAATGTAGACAAACTGATTATCTGTCACCTATGGACACTGTCTTTTTGTCTCAATTATGAATCCCTTTCCTAGTCGTTTTTTTTTTTTTCCATTTTTTTCCCCTTTTATGAATACTACAAGGTAGGAATAAAACGACTTCTCCTAAATTGATAATTATCCTTTTTTGACATCATTTATGGAATATCTTCTGCTTTCCCCACAGATTATCACATACTAAAATTTATGGGGTGTTTCTAACTCTGTCTTAGACATTGACCTACTTTTTATTCCAGCGCTATTATCATATTCTTTTAAATATTATGGAAAAATATTTCAACTTTATTATTTTGAAATGTGTTTTAGGACTGACAACAATGATGGTATTTTTTAAATTTTCTCCATGTGATGTATAAAATATTACTATTGTTACCTCACTGCCAAAACTAGTTTTACTAAGTCAATCCATTTTTTGAAAATTGAATCTTTTCTAGAAATTACTGAAGTTTGAGCTCAGCCCCATTTATTTCCATATTCAAAGGCAGGATAGCAAATGGCGTGCAAGGAAATCTTTCCAACCCGTGTGAGACACAGGCTTCCTGATGTCTTCAGAAGGTGTCCTGGGAGCATGAGCAAGATTTATGACTCCACAGAAAGTCTTGGATTCACAAAATTATATGTGATTTCCTCAATGGGCAAAACCTGAAATCTATTCCCTGACCTTTTATGTTTAATTGATGATTTCCTAATAATCCAGACTGTCTTAAGTATACCACTTACCTTGAATTTCAAGGGGATTAAGAAGCATCGTGTGTGCCCACCTGTGTGTGAATTTTGATTGGATCAATAAAAATGTCTTAGTTCCGTAGATCAACACCACTTAAAATTTAGTACATTACTTTTTTGGGGCACAAAAGAAAATTTGAGGGAGGGGTGCCTGGGTGGCTTAGTCGTTAAGCATCTGCCTTCGGCTTGGGTCATGATCTCAGGGTCCTGGGATCGAGCCCCATGCCGGGCTCCCTGCTTAGCAGGGAGCGTGCTTCTCCCTCTCTCACTCCCCCTGCTTGTGTTCTCTCTCTCGCTGTGTCTCTGTCTGTCAAATAAATAAATAAAATCTTTAAAAAAAAAAAAAAAAGAAAGAAAATTTGAGGGACAGTTACCAGAACATGCTGATTCTCTTCTTCAAAGGCTCTAAAACCATGGCATATGCTAAACAGAAGAATTTAAGTTTATAACTTAGATGACTATTTCTCAGCCTACCTGGGAGAGTTACCATTTACATCTGTTGTGTTATAATGGGAATTGATAGTGCTTCTTCATTCTCTGAAGGCCTGTTTTAGATAATAAATCCTATGGCTTCCCTGTGCATGAGGTTCATAAGCATATCTGTGCCTGCTCAGGCCTGCAATTTTGCTGGCTGAGGGAGTTGGGCCTTGCTCTTATGTCCCGAGGTGTTTGGGGATTCACGCATGAAGCTGAGCATGAGCTCAAGGAAAATGCAGGTACTGAGGATGCAAATCCATCATTTTTGCTTCTCAGAAGGGATATGCTAAGGGAGAGTAGGATTGTTGGGTTGTGGACATCTGCCTTCAGGGGCCCTGTATTTGCAGGGAGTTTGCTGAGTAACACAGGCATGGAGACTTTCGAATAGAAGGTCTGGGCCTTTGATATGACAGGCAGCTGTGCCAAGATGGGAAAGCATGGACCTTACTGTTAGATCTGTCACCTACTAGCTATGTGGCTTTAGGGATACCATGAAGCATTTTTGAGCTTAAGATGGGGAGGATAATGCTCACTTCACAGGATTGTGGAAATTAAGAGGTATAAGTGTGTGTAGCTGTGCACAAATGTACTTGCTGGAATTGTATATGAGGAAGGAAATGAAATGTCTGCCAGATGAGGACAAGTGCAATGACTTAAAGCTTCAAAACATGTTGCAGATTTTAGTGTAAATCTCTCCAGCAATGTTAATGCTGATTCTCATTAAGTGTGGGGTGGAGGAGGGAGACGAAGAGATCTTTGTTACTATGTCTAATTGCTTTGAAGAACATGGATTGAAACACCCAAGGTTGACCTTGATATTTTTGTTTTTGAAAACACTTGCTGTCATCTAATTCAACCCCTACTGTCCTGGTTTGACAAATTCATTAAGCCTTGCACAGAACCTCATTGTTTGGTGACTGGAAAGAGCTGGAAGATAGATATACAGAACACTCCCAACACAGAATGTCTGTGCATAGTGTAAGTGTTGGTCCTAGAGGGTGATTCAGAGGATCCTCTTGAAGGATAATAACAGAAGTGCTACTTGTGGGTCAAAGAAGACCATTGTAATTAAAAAGAAAAAAGAATAATAAAAAAATAATTATATGTTTAATCAAGTCTAGGGATGGTATACCATTCCTTGTCTGCCAGCAAATTTATCTGCTCAATGGGCACAATGAACAGCAATTATCTTCTCCAAGCTATGAAAACCTGGTGGCAATTATCAGTGACAGTGGCATCCTATTGGCTCACAGTTTGAGGGAGCCTGTTACTGGTAATCTCATCAGGTCCCCTCCCTGGGTCAAATTGTGATTATGTTGTGTCAAGTTTTCTTCTGCATTCCCCCACCCCAAACATGATTCTCATAAAGGCCACGGCTTGCTGAGCAGATGGAGACATAGGCTTCCAGCCTCAATTCTGCTGGATCATCAGTTGTACATTTGATCTGGCACCAAAATAGGGCAAGTTTTATGATCAGTTTGCGACCCCAAACACCTAAAGAATTATAGCAGCACAGGAGCTTTGTTTCTCTTCTATGTAGACATGGCCCGAGGCAGGCTCTTTACTCTTTCCCTAAGCCCACTCCGAACATTGCACTTGACTTCTAACCTCTCCATGTTGGAGGAAGGCCAATTTAAGGAAATACAGGACAGTCTGCAGGAAGCAAAAGAGGATTTCCTTCAATAATGGCATTTTTAAAGTCCTCACGGTACTGTTCTTCACCTAAGAATGGGCCTCAGTGAATGTTCTCAAATTCGATGAGCTTGATTGCCTCTCTTCCTCCCTGACTATGGAATCAAAGAACAGACCCACAGGAAATGCTCTTTCTTCTAGATCAGAGCCTTGCAGCTGGTTTTGCGGTGGGTACAGGTCTGCTGAGATATTCATCCCTCTCTTCCCTCAGTGTAGGAGGGATTCCTGAGCCTGGTTTTTGTTTTAACTGGTATATTTTACAATACTGCTATTTTCTATATCTATCATAGCATGAAAACTCAGAAGCTCTATTCTAGCAATTGGCCAGCATTTTCATTCTTTTCTATGTCATCCTGCTTGTTCTAACTTCCAGATCTAGAGTCAGTTAGGATGTTGTCTTGCTCACTTAGGTTGGAAGGTTTCTGGAATGTAAGAATATCCTACAGTCTCCACCATGGAAGTATTCTCCAGTCACACTCTGCCTCTCTCCGTCCGTCCGTCCATCCATCCATCCATCCATCCATCCATCCACCTGTCTATCATCTATTTCTCATCAAAAAAAACCATGGGGACCCTAGATCAATACTTTGTGAATTAATGGCCCTTTGATAATGATGCCCCATGTTTGTGAAATAGGTCAGGATCAAACATTACTTAAGTTTTCCCATAAAACCTGCTCCGAATTAGGCTGACTGACTTGTTGCTTCTATTCCCTTTCTTAATTTAGGCTCAACAGCATTATCAGTGTCCAGGCTCACAGGTTGTGTGTGATGTATAAAGTATACCAGATTTGGGTGACAACATTGCTCAAAAAAATATGTCAACCCTGAGGTTTGATGCCATATTATGTAATGTGACAAAGCATATCCTTTACCAGTAGCTCATCTCAAAAATGAAATATCCTCCCACCTTTCCCACAGAGAAATCAGAGACCAAATGGATCAATTTCCTTCCCCACCACCACAGAGACATTAGACCTGAGAGATACACTGAAGTATCTTGTCTCCTGTATGTCTCCCTGCTCAGCCACAGTTGGAAGAATATGTCTTGAGTACCTGGTTAGAGTCTGTTTCCTTCTGGAAATTGCAGTCTGGACCTTCCTGCACTGAAATGGATACAAGGCACATTTCAGAAAGTTAATGGAACACAGATAACTCCAAGTCCCAGTCTTGAGAACTTAAAAGCAATTACAACTGCCCAATTCCTGTCTATACCGTCATGACTTTATTCTTTGCACTGGCATAATTTTCTATTCCAGGAAACTTCCTGGAAACTCTTATGTAGGAAGATGAAATTACAAGTAACTTTATGGCTTGTATCAGGAGCTTCCCTAAAATCTATTTCTTTAAAGAACAGACCACTCGACGAGTCCTCATTATCCCCTTCTTGGCCAATAGATTGCTTACTTTGTCCCATCAAGCAACTCTTTTCTCACCAAACAATTGAGTATCTTTATGACTCCCTTCAAATTTTCTTCTTTCTGTGTTCACCAATTCTAACCTCACCACAGCCAAAACCTTTCTCCTCCCCTCAGCTGCTACTGAAACACTGTCAGAACTGTGTAGTAGATTCTCCCGCTGCCGTAAGCAATAAACTCAGCTTCAGTTCGTCAATGGGTTATGTTGGTGGTCTTTTGAGACAGTTAGTACTTGATGGTTTTAACCACAAAATGTAGAAAATATAAATAGTTGCCATATTCATATGTTACTATCAAAGCAATTTATAACCTAAATATCAATTCCCTTATATAATAATGTTTCTTAGACCTAAAATTCCCAAAGCCCAATAAATAAAATCATGTGGAAATTCTGGTCAACAGTGAAGATTTCTGGACCCACTTAGATGAATTCTGATTCATTATGTCTGGGATGGAATCAGGGATATTCAGTTCCAGCCTCAGAGGTAACAGGCTACTGGTCCCCAGACCGTTTTGGAGAAACAGTGATCTAGACCCACATGGCTGTTTGCAGCCAGAGACAGTAACAGAGATTGTTATCTGGGGAAAGAGGTGAAGGAAACATGTATTTTCTTGTTTCAGCAAAATCAAATACGAGTCAACCCCCGTGGGCACACTTAGGTTAATTCTATGGACTTCAACTCAACTGAGAACATAATCTCATATCCAATGGTTGATCGAGATCTTAGGCTGCCATTTCCTATGTGGGGGAGTAGGGGTTGGAGTTGGCAAATCACCACTCATAAAGACTATTTCCTCTTGAGTAGCATCTAAAAATATTTTTTTCACACATAATAAAAGTGCTACACTGACATGCATATTTCTCCAAGTATTTTCTTCTCCAATTTTATAAAGCCTCTGTGTATCTCTTTTTTTCCTTATTGCCTCTAACATCCCAGTATTGCCATGCTAAATCAACTCTAGTCTCTAACAATGGACTTGACTCCACTTTCTGCCTGAACTCATAGGGGACACATTCACATCCTTGCATCCTGCATGTTGCCAGGTCTTGGTCTTTCTACATTTGTTCATTCTCTGGTAGGATGTCAAGGTTCTGCTGGTCGTTGATACCCCGGTGGCTGCTTCCTGCTCAGGCATGAGGTGGGCCTTGGTATCTGTCAGACATAGGACACTTTCCTTTTGCCCCTTTGTGTTTGTTCTGGGCAGAGTGTCCACCTCAGCACTTTGATGACACCCACATTCTCACTCTCAGGACGTCTGTGTGGGGCAGACATGTTTATTGTTCAGTGTTCAGTTGCTGGGCATTTAGCCACAGGCACTCCATCCCTTGCTTGAGATACATTCATTTGCTCAGGCACACTCTGTTCTTGTCACATGCCACCTTGGGGGTCACTGTGATTACATGGATGGGATCTGAGTCTGTTGGGTGCATTCTTAATGAGGCAAGGCACACCCACTTTGCGTCCTTTGGCAGGGTGACTGCCCAGCAGGTGTCCTCAATGCACCGAACACCTAACCTTTTCTGACTCCTGAGTCATGAACCTACCTGGCCCATCCGTGCCCTTCACAACACCCTCCACTCCTGGGAAGCTCCCCGACTAATGCCTGGAGTCATCTTCACTCATCTTCTGGACGTTCCTTCTCAAATCTGCCAAACCTTTAACTGCCGCTTTGTGTGGTGCTCACCCAGAGTAATCAAGGAGACCGGTCCAGGGCCGCTTGCCATCAGGCTGCACACACATGTATGCCCCATGTGGCCCACCCTGAAGCTCAGCTTATCCCCCGGTGAGATGTTATGTACATATCTAGAACTCTGTCTCTTTGACATTGGGGTATGGAACTGGCTATTTATTCATGCATTATTATTTTATGCAGTCTGAGCTCCCACCCTGTGCCTTCCCAGTTGGACAGATCTTTTAACCACGTGTAGTAACTAACTTATGTCAGGTGACTTTCTGGGTCTTTGGGGTTTAATTAATTCTACTATTACATATACATCCTTGACTTAAAATACAGAGACTAATTGGTGCGATAGGCAGCCTTTTGGGTCACTTGTATAAGTTAGCTTCTTCAGAAGCTGACCTTGGTAGGAGGATTCACGAGCAGGAATTTAATAGAACGTGCTCTCCAGGGAGGTCCGAAAGGAGTGGGAGCAGCATTCCAGAGAGGCCTGGAACCAATGTCTGGACCGTCCCATCGGGGGAAATGCATGTCCTCTGACCGGGACAATTGAATTGCCCTGACCCAGGGTGCATCGTATGTGTTCTACCTGAACCTTGACCTTTAATAATAAAAACCAATTACACATTCTGCTGAGGAGAGACACTTCATCATAGATTACCTGGAGCTGTAGAAGGAGCCTCTAGGAATAACAGAACGTAGAATATTCTGTGTCATTATTCCATTGTCCTCCAGATAATGTGGCCATTGCGTGTCTTTGAAATGGTGTGTGTATGCTGGAAATGAATATATTCTCCTCTGAAATCCCTGAAATTATTAAACCTATTTATAAAGCCTATAACTTCTAATTGGTTCTAAATCACCACTTCCCAGACTATAATCTAGTACAATCTTCCATTTCCAATTTTGCTCTATTTCTATTAGAAAACATTTGGATTTTCCTAAAACATATTTACTGTTATTTACAATTTATCTTTTTGATTGAGGATATTAATTAAACATGGCAACCCATCTAAGTTTTCCTATATTTTTCACATCATTCTTTCTGCTAGGTGTAATCTTTGTATTTACAATTTGCAAACTCATTTTACTGTTAAATGTCTTGTCTCAAATTCCCTTCCTAACTGGGTTAGCATAACTGCAATACTTGGCATAGTTTTTTAATTTTGTTTATGGGAATGTTTTCATGATTACCTTTTAATACATTTTGAAATTCTGCAGGCATTTTATCTGATCCAGAGTAGAACTTAATGCCAGGCACTCTGCCATCCTAAATTTCATCATCTTATTTTACTTATGTTTTGCTAGAATTCACAGGACTCCAATGTTAGATATTTCCTGTAAGACTCTGAATTTGCAAAGGATATCTGTTCTTATGTTTTTCTCAAATCTCTCTTCCATAATTGTCAGATAGGGTGAAAACAAAACAAAATGAAACAAAATAACGTGTAAGGGAACTTTATGTGTCAGTTGGTGGTTTAAAAAAAAAAGTGGGCAGTACCCCAGGGATTTACTTGAATATTGCACTATGTCACGTAAGAGAAGCTCTTCCAACTTCCCGTGTCACTGGCTAATGTGAAGAAAAAAGGAAGATTCGTGGGAGAAATGAGTCACACATTTCAGTTTTCATTATGGAACAACAAAGTTACCAAATTCTTAGAGCAACCTCATAGACCAAAACAGGACATAGGCAACCAAAATAATCCTGCAACCATTAAAAATAAGAATCAGTAATTTAATATCTTCCTTCAAAGATCATAGCAGCTTCCAAAGGGGCAAGCCATGAGGTGAAGGGGTCGAGGGAGGGAGTGATGAGAATATCTGGCAGAAGATTGCAATCAAGAGGTGCCCCCAGTGAGAGACGGTGAGGAGGCCAGAGTCCTGGAGCAGCTGGGGGGGGGGGGGGGCGGTAGTGGGAGGTGCCATCCCTGGCCTTCCGGGAGGCAGAAATCACCTAAGCTCAACGACTAACTTAGGAACCTTGTCATCATCTACAACCCGGCCATCTTGCTCCTGAATATACCCCAGAGAAATGCAACATATGCATAAGATGACTGATCCCAGAATACCTGACCACCTCAATTTTTGTAGCCAGGGAACCCCAGACACAATCTAGTGCCACCAGCAGGAAAGTGGGTAACTGCATTGTGGTGTCTTTCCACAATGGAATGTGATAGACGAGTTCTAGAGCTGCATCTACCCACATATCAGTAACTGGCACAAACAGTGTCATTTATCTGAGTGTTGTTTAACACTGTGTGTGTGTGTGTGTGTGTGTTCTACTAAATTTTTTAGAACCTTAAAAAGGATGATGGAATTGATTGCAAGGATATAATGAAGAGATTTCAATTTTATGAGTTGCCTAAAAGTGCAGAGGGTGTGTTTTGCCACCTAACTCTATTAAGGACTCAGACTGGTTGAACTTCACTTATCCTTACTGCTGGAAATCAGAGTTCTTCAGTGGGTTTTAAAAAGACAATTTTAGGGTTTCCTGGCCCCCTTAGATGTTATTAATCTCTGGTTTGGGGAGCTGGTAGACGGATTCTCCCTCCCCCACATTCTACCATCATTACTAAATGTTCTCACAGCTGGGAGGATTGTTGGGGAATACTCAGAAAGAGCTAGAAGAATTACCTCATTTATTCTGTATGCCCAGATAGCTTCCTAGAATAGACACTCAAGGAAACTGGGTCACGTGATTGGGTGTTGAGCACCTGATACATGCCATGTGTACGTTCAGGAAAAGTGGGTCACTGTGTTTATGAACCAGAGAAGAGTGCTTTCTGGGGGAATGAATCCGCCCAGATTTAAGATGTAGGATTCTATTTACGTAAATGTTTGCGTGTTTTAACCTGATTTTCTCATTTTCTGGGTGTTTTGCATGACAGACAGCAGTAAGGTAACTTCACCTGCTCAGAGACCTGGTCCTTCTCTCCCCTCTCTTTCGCACGCCTGTCCTTTGGACCCTTGTCCCCAGCCACCCGTGGCACCCTCCCAAGCCCACCCCTGCAGAGGTTCATTCTTCTCCATCTTGGAATTCAGAGAATTTGACAAAATCCCTCATGACCAAATCATGTGTCAAAGTGACCTGAAGGAAAACCTGCTAAGGGGGGAAGAGTGGGGAAAAGCTCTAAAAACTAAACTTCTACCCGCATTTCAATGTATCTTACGCTTCTGAGAGTACAGCATTACCGCCCACAGCACTGCATCTCGGATGTCCAAATCCATGTAGTTCTAAAGCCAAATGAAGTTGAGACAAAGGTCAACAGTTTTAAAATAACTTTTGTCTTCAAAACTCATTTGGTGATAAAGTACCTCCTCTTCTTACATGAGCTGTTTGTGTATCTCATTTAGTGTAAATATCCACGTTTAACTGGAAATAGGAATGTATTTAATGACTAAGCACGGCCCCAGATACTGATGGGCTGCCCGTGTTAAATGCCCAATCTTGCTTGCTTGCTTGCTTTCTTAAAATCTGAAAAACACTGAATTCTAAAACAAATCTGGCTGAAGCATTTCCGGTAAGAGAACTTATCAGCTCCCATTTCATCTACATCAGTGCTTTCTTTCCTGCTTCCTGTACTCCAGATACTAGCGTGGAACACTATCCTTTTGTAGCAAAACAAAACAAAAAACAAAAAAGCGACCTATTTGTACTCCACTGTACTCAAATCTTAAAAAGGACTGCAGTGTTTGGCGCCTGGGTGGTTCAGTCACCTGAGCTTCTGACTCTTGATTTAGGCTCAGGTCCTGATCTCAGGGTCGTGAGATCGAGCCCCAAATTGGGCTCTGTGCTGCATGTGGAGCCTGCTTAGGATTCTCTCTCTGCCTCCTCCCCAACCCCCACTCTCTCTCTAAATTAAATTAAATTAAATTAAATTAAACTACAGTGTACTAAACAGTTTTGAACAAGTTGTTATATAGGATCTCTTTATTTGAAGTATTTAGCAGATTTCAGCTGTGAATGTTTAGAGTTTTAGTTAATCTTCTCACACTGGAGTACATAATTATTAAGCATGATGGATTATTCCACATTCAGCTTAAATAATTTAGACTAGCACATTCAGTAGTGCTAACGGTAGGCAACTTGACTTTCAAAATGATGGTACGCATTTCTGAAAATAACTTTTTACTTTAAATTGTAGTTCACTATTTTCCATTCCAAAAACAGAAAAAAAAAAATGTGAAGAGGCCGTTGTGACCTCCAGGTAGCGATGGGGATTGTTTCACTTACATTGTAACTCACACCTGCAGGCCAGGGGTGAAGAGCACTCACATAAACGTCTCGAGAAGTTGTTTTGAAGTAACCAAATCAAAATTTCATAGTGAATTCAGTTTTACTTGCTTCTCCTAAATAAGACAAATTTTATATGGAGTACGCTCTTCAGAGAGGGTAAAAGTCACACCCTTTTTTGGACTGATAAAAAACGAAGAGTCAGACACAGTGAGAAGAGTAGGCATTTTTTTTTTTTAAAGATTTTATTTATTTATTTGAGAGAGAGAATGAGATAGAGCATGAGAGGGGGGAGGGTCAGAGGGAGAAGCAGACTCCCTGCCGAGCAGGGAGCCCGATGCGGGACTCGATCCCGGGACTCCAGGATCATGACCTGAGCCGGAGGCAGTCGCTTAACCAACTGAGCCACCCAGGCGCCCAAGAGTAGGCATTTTTAAAGCAACCCCTTGCTGCAGAAGGAGCATTCCAAAGCAGAGTTTCAGTTTTAAATAAAAATGCTAAGAGATCACACAGATTGCATATAAAAGGCAAGATCTCCCATTTACTGCACCTGAAGAGAAGAGAGAGTGGTTGCCTCAGATATGAGAGTGGAAAGAACGGAGTCTTTTATTCATTAGCCACTGAGCCTGGGAAAGGCTCTGTCATCATAGTTCTGGCTCAGCCTGAACCCGGAACTGGCGGCACTACTTGGAGCAAGAATAATGTTAATAATCATAATGTCTGCACCTAACGCCTATTATGTGCCAGGTAGGGTCGTTTCTCGTTTAATTCTTGCAGTGTTGTGTCCGTTGTTTAGGAGTAACTGAAGCTTAGTGGGACTGCCAGGAGGCAGTGACTAAGATGTGATGAGCAGCCTCGCTGTCTCTAAATCTCACTAGACCATGTCTTTTTCCCAGAGAAATTGTGTCAAAATGCCTACTATCTCCCTCCCACCTTCCCCCACCCCCCAGCAATCTGGCTTTCAAGTATTTTCTAACATGTATGTGCAAAGTTGTACTTGATATGGCTCAGTGATACTAACAACAAAAATCCCTGACGTGTCTTTTAAAAGTAAGATGATAATGGCATACAATTAATTAATTTAATAAATACTGATTAAATTCTCATAGTGGGCCAGGTTTATGTTTCATAGAGATCAAATCCAGATATGGTCCCCACCCTCGTGGAACTGCTGGAGAGTGAAAGATATTAATTAAACAGTCACATTAGCAGATACATAATACAGACAAATCAGATGACTGTAATTCTGGGTGAGCAGATAAAACTGGGAGAGGCTTATCGGGGAATGATGACCAGAGGAGGCTGGGCTGGTACGAAGATTTGTAGGTGCTAGCTAAGCGAACGAGTATCATCCCAGGCAGAGGTGGACAGCCTGACCAGGGCAGAAAGAACACAGACATCCAAGGAACTGAGAAGTATGGTGGGGCCGTGCGCCAAGAGCAAGAAAGAACACAAAGGGAAAGTAGACAGGAGCCAGACAAGGGAGGGTGTCCTGGGGTCCCGTGTGAGCAACGTTAGACCTTATTCTCAGAGCCATGGGGTGCCGTCAGCGAATCTGACAGGACCAAATACACCTTGAAAGTGGTCACTCCAGCTCCAGTCTGGAGAACTGGATGGAGCAAACAGAGTACGTGAAGGGACACTGGTTAGAAGTGTCAGTAGCTGAGAGATGATGTAGCTTAGGCCGGATTTTGCAGGGGACACGGAAAGAAATAGATGGGATTGAGAAATGTTTTGGAGGAAGAACTTGACAGGACTTTCTGAGGAACTGTACGTGGGGTGAGGGTGGGAAGGAAAAGTCGGATGATCTCTAGATTTCTGTACTGCATGACTTTCAGAGATTGGAAACACTAAAAATATCAGACCTGGAGGAAAGTCATAATTTTGGTCTTGAAGTTGGATTTGTGATTCCTTCGAGACATCCAAGTGAGCGTACCAAGGCAGGGTTGGAGCCAGGGCTTGTGCTTAGGAAGCCACAGTGGGGAGGAAGGAGGTGTGCAGGCTGGGGGAAGATGGGGGAGAAGCAGCTTCCTCAGAGGGCCCCTCAGTGGCTGGACGTCCTAAAAAGGGCTCAGGAGACCTGCTGCCCCGCAGAACAGAGGGAGGAGCTGGGAGTGGCCAAGACGGAGTCAGGGAATATACGGGCACCGCACATAGAACCAACACTGCCCCCGTATCCCTCCTACTAGAGGGGTTTACACACTGGCCCCCGGCAGCAGCAGCCGTCTGGGGAGAGCCTGGGCTCTTTCCTTTTCTAGATGTGGCTTCTAAAGCTCTGAGCGGGAGAGTGGCTGGAGCAGGGCCCTCAGCTAGTCAGCACCACGCCTGACCCTTCCGTCAGAGGTCACTGCCTTCCCCACCCTCTGTCACACAAGTCAGCACAGGGCCAGCTCCCCGAATCCTAGACTGTCTTCCGGATTGTGCTGCAGCTTTGCACAGAGATGACAGTGACCGCGTGTGCGTCACGGCTGCTCTGAGCCCCTCCGGTCAGTAGTCAGAGCTTGGTGTCGCCTGGCTCACCCAGTGTCCTTGTCCCTGCGCCCAGCGGTGTTCCCGCGCAGTAGCTGGCTTTCAGGCTGTGATGAGAAGCCCCTCAGTGCCGATGGGACGTGCTGTCATGCTAGCCGAGCTCTGGGTTGTTAGTGGAAATTAGCAAGTGGAGATGGATGGGATGCCCCTGGTGGGGTGAGGAGACGAGGAGGGGAGAGGCAGAGAGAAATGTTCTGTGACTGTGCGGGGTGGGGTGAGGGGCTGCAAGTTAAAAAGAAAACACCCCAGAGATTTCATTTGTTGCAAATTGCAATTAAAGGGTATCAATTTTTTTTACATAACTTTAACTGAGAAAATTAGAGTAAAATGATCGGGGAATAACATTCCCTGCTTATTTACTGACTCTCAATAAGGTAAGTACATTAAAGTGTAGTATTTTAACAAGAGAAAATGTAGGAAATGTCAACAGGAATAAAATCTAGAGTAGAAAAGTCAAGAGAAACCTCTAATATGAAAGCCATATATTTGGCCAGTAACACTGGGCGTGAGAAGCAAGAATGAGTCAGGTATCAGAAGAGACTCTGACAACATGTCCAGAAGACACTAAGCTAATTGTAAGAAATAGATGTATATGTGTGTGTGTCTTGTGTGTACATATGTGTCTGTATGAACACGACGTATAAGGATAATTACCACAGTGCTCAACACACAATAAACCCATAATAAGAGCTAACTATCACATACACACAGATACACACACAGACACAGGACCTGAGGCCCCGTGCTGTTTGGGGTCTGGCACCTTCTTTTTTAATCAGATTGTTCACTAAGACACTATTTAATAAATGGGCCAACTGAAAAAGTTAAACCAAAATTTATTTTTTCTTTTATATGCCACAAAGAGAAATAATATCAAAGAGAAAAGAGTGAGATTACAAAACTGCTAAGCTACTATAAAAGCTTAAGAACCTCCGGCATCCGCTATGAATAAAAACATATTTTCCCAAATACTGGCTTTAAAAACTGGGAACACCCACAGCACAGAGACAGTGGCCTGCAGCCTGGCACTGTCTATGGGTATGCTCCGTGATGGTGTGGTGTCATACAGGAAAGCGAGTTTCTAGAATTCTTGGTGCATGCATCAGAGAGGTACTTTCCTAAGTGTTCTTTGTTCTGCGTAAAGAGTTGCTAGGAATGAATCAGGACGTGCACATCTGAGTAGGTGGAAGTCCGGGGTCCTGCCATCCAGAGCGTGGTCCTGGCACCTATGGAAATGCTTCTCCACCATGTGGGAGCCAAATGCTGCCCCGGAAGTGGGACCGAAACCCGGACAGTGTTACGCCTGTTCTCAGTGGAACAGGTGTCTTAGAGAGGCTTAAGTCAATGTCCCATCTCTCCTGTGTGAGAGTGTTCTGGAGAAGAGGCCATTTCTGTTCCTGCCCACCACCTTCCACAGCTGCCCACGGTCAGAACTAGGCTTAGAGCCTGGTGAAAACACGTCCTGTTCCTACCAGTGATGGTTCCTCAGGCAGAAACCTCAGGGAGAGAACCACTTAGTGCCTGTGACCTCTATACCTGAGAAACTGCTTCTTGAGGCCGAGGAGCCGGGCTGGGGGAGGACCCTGTGCCCTCCCCAGGCATCACTGGAAGGGTGGCCCTGCAACCCCTCCTCTTTGTATAACTAGTACATTCAAGGACCTTTAGAAAGGGATCCATGGCTGAGGAAGTTCAAAAAAATGTTACTTGATAAATTGTGATACAGAAAGAACCTCCTTGAATTCCATTGATACTTTTTAGTTGGGAGAATTTATGTTGTCACAATTAGCATGACTATTTGGGGGAGTGTCTAGGTTTGTATTTGCAAGAATACTAACTGATTTGGTTGACAGGGCCAACAGATACATATTTTGTTGAGCACGGGATTATTCAGCTCACTCTGCCCTTTTATCTGCATGCCCATCATTCCTACTTCTGAAATACTAATTTTGCATGCACGAGAAAGTTCTGCTTCAGGAATGGATTGCATCTGAGCCTTTAACGTGTAGGTCATTTCTTTAGGATTTGAAACACAAACCCCGATGAAGACAACGGCGAAGAATACAAATAGAGGTGACTCCTACGGTCACTTTTTAGTGCTTAGTTTTAATTGAAATAGGCTACCGTGGGGGCTGCTTTGAGGACTACATCTGTAAAAAGAGAGTGAAAGGAATGAACAAACTTGGTTTTGTGGGTACTGTTTCTCAGCACAAAAGAGCACCTGTTCTTCACTTCCCATCCCTACACCTCTTGTAAGCCTTGGTGGCCCCGATTCTCCAGTCCACAGCGGGAAAGGCATACAGGAAAGTTGTTCAGGAGATGGGTGGGCAGGATAAAAGTGGACTTACAGAAAAGAAAGAGTAAAACTCTCCGGTCAGTCCGGGTACTCAGTGTAGGCCAAATTTTCAAACATCTAGACTGTTCTAAATGGATAGTAATTTGGCCAGCATCCAACTTTAAGGATCAAAGAAGTGAAGGTCATTCTGTCAGTGTATATTTGCATGGTACTTTATGATGTGAGAAGTATTTTTATCTACCTTATATAATTTAATTTGTCCCAAACCTTGTGAAATGGTTGTGACTTACAAATGTAACATTGGTGGAAATAACCAAGGTTTAGAAAATACGTTTACTGTATCCAAGCCAGAACTAAACCCAGATTTTGATTCTAATCTATTCACTTAGAGCATAATTACTACCTAAAGAGAACACACCCACTCTTAAAATGCTTTGGTCAAAGTGAGGACAAATTTTAATTGTTCAGTCTGCATTTTTTACCCTTTTTTTTTTTTTTTTTGAAAAGAAAGAATATCTTCGTAAATTATCCTGGTCCTGCTGCAGATGCTAAAAATTGGTCCCCATGTCTCTGCCTCAGGGAAGACTGGCTTTATGCGCTCACCTGTGTCTTCTCCTTTGAGAAAAGTCCCCAGATGTCCAGCATGGAGGGAAGTACCTGAGAACCGTAGGCGCCATGCAGCCCCGTGCTCTGCCTCTTTACTATGAAGTGACCCTAAGATCTTCAGGGATCAAGCCCAGCAGAACCTCATCTTCCTTTGTGTAGCATATGTCTTGGTGCTCCCCAGCCTTCCCATTGAGTTAGTCTGCCCCACATCAAGGCCCCCATGAATGTAGACTCTAGAGATGGCATTTGACAATTGTTCAGTAAACTTTGAATTTTACTTCAAATCTATCAATGCAGAAGGATCCTGCTAAAAAATCAGTTAAGCACATTTCTGGAGAGTATTTATACACACGGCTTCCAAAAAAGATTATTCTTTATAAATAGCAAGATGGCTTTTTCATGGTAACTCAGAAGAACTCAGTTCAGCAATCGTGACCCAAGTCACACACGCCCCTATGAAATGAAATAGAGTTATGACCTAATCAGGGAAAGAGGGCTGAGGCTTCCTAACCTGTGGCATGGCAGAAGTTCTACCTGCCTATGTGCAATTGGAAATAATGCAGTTCTTTTCTGAAATCCCATGACACCCGTGTTTGCCCCAGACACCCAAGAAACAGATGCCGAGGTGGCTTTAACATGCAAGAAATTTATTGGGTAAAGACTAAGACAAAATGAAGAAAGAGACAGGAGGAGCTGGGAGAGCCCTTAGAACACTCGCCAGTCGGACCCTGCGTAGAGGAGAGAGGGACAAAGGAAGAAAGTGTCTTGGGTGGCCATGAACTTCTCAGAAAAGTTCAGCCAAGCTGCCGGCAGTCCTTGAGTCAAAGGTGTCTGTCAGAGGAGTCCTGAGTCCCCTGGGGAAGGGCCAGCCTTGGTGTCCCTGTCACATGCAGACATTGCTAGGAGAAGCCCTTGGGAGTTTGGCCTTGCAGTGATGATTTCAGGTGACAGCAGCTGGATCCTTGGTCATTTGGAGATCTGAGAGGTGCATTCTCAAGGCCACCACCGTGCCTTTCTGATAAGACAAACAATCGTGAAAACGATGTGTGGTTTGCTGAATAATCTCCTCTCTCTGAGATGTCCACGTCATATTCCCTGAAACCTGCAGATGCTTCCTTACACGGCAAAGCGGCTTGGCACGTGCTGGAGATAGGGGGACTTTGCTGCGTTGTCTGGGTGGGAATGGTGTCATCACTAGGGTCCTCGTAAGAGGGAGGCAGGAGGATCAGAGTTAGAGTAAGAGGTCAGAGAGAGTGAGCTTAGAAGATGCCATGCTCTTGGCTCTGCAGGTGGAGAAAAGAGTACGAGCCGAGGAGTGCAGAAGCTTCTAGAAGCTGGGAGGGGCAAGCAAGTAGGTTCTCTCATGGGGTGTTCAGAATGTTCACTTCAGCCTAGTGAAAACCACTTCTGACATCTGACCTCCAGAACTGGAAGACTGTAAATTTACACTGTTTTAAGCCACAAATTCGTGGTGATCTGTTATAGCAGGAATAGGAAACAATGACGTGTCGTTCACTAAAGGGAGCAAGCCAGAGGAGACCAACACAGTGCTGTGGAGTTCTAGTGGAGACAAGAGTCCCATGGAGTCAGGGCGAAAACAAAGGTCAGGGGTTCATAAGCCAGAAAGACCCACTCTGTCCCTTGCTCTGTGGCCTCGGACAAGCCACGTCACTGCTCTGCAGGGCGGGTTCCTCATTGGGAAAAGGGGATTTTCAGGGTTGTTGTGAGAACTAGATATTCAAAGGTATGATAATAATATGGAAGGATCCCAGGAAACCAGCTCGGTTTGTAGGACAGCTAGAAGTAATAATATTATTATTATTTTTATTTGATCTTGCTGAATGGTTTTCATTAATTGATTTAGTCAAAGCTCTATTTACTACCTCTTCTATGCTGAGTGCTGGGCTAGGTATTGAGGGTAAGTTCGGTGAATAACAAAAAGCTCCAATCCTGGGAAACATGCATGTAGGCAAATAAAGCATTAAAGAAATTAAATATTTTTGATAGAGGACTGTGACATCTATTGAATATGCAATGATATCTATGTCCAAGATGACTGAAAAGTACCTTTTCACACACTAGACTCTACCTTTTCTTCCCTATAGCTGCCGGGCTATCTTTCACTCCCCTGAACTGGCTGCATTCCTTTCTAGCCCCAGGACATTTGCACTTGTCACTTCCCTCTGCCTGAAATGGTCTCCCCAGTCTCACCTGTGACATGGTTAATTCCTTGTTATTCTTGCCCAGGTGACTGATATCTCACCTTCAGAGGCCTTTTCTAACCACTCAGGTTCAAAGTGGCTCTTGTTCCATCAGTTTCTATCTCTCCCCTAGTTCTTTCTTATTTTATTTTATTTTATTATTTTATTTTATTTTATTTTACTTTATATTGCTATTTATTTTGTTGAAGAACAGTTAATGTACAATGTTATATGAGTTTCAGGTGTACAACATATTATTTGATAGTTCTGTACATTGTGTGGTACCCACCACAATCAGTGTAGTTACCATCTGTCACCATACAATGTTATTGCAATATTATTGACTATATTCCCTCTGCTGTACTTTTCATTCCCATGACTTACTTCAGAACTGGAAGTTTGTACCTCTTAATTCCCTTCATCTATTTCGCCATCCTCCCTTCTACCCTCTGGCAACCACCAGTCTGTTCTCTATTTATATCTCTTTGTTTGTTCATGTGTTTTATTTTTTTAGATTCTACATATAAGTGAAATGATATGATGTTTGTCTTTCTCTGACTTATTTCACTTAGTATAATACCCTCTAGTTCCATCCATGTTGTCATGAATGTCAAGATTTCATTCTTTTTTATGGCTGAGTAATACTCCATTGTGTGTATATACCACATCTTCTTTATCCATTCAACAGTTGGTGGACGCTTGGGTTGATTCATGTCTTGACTATTGTGAATAATGCTGCAATAAGCATAAAGGTATCAGATATCTTTTCAAACTAGTATTTTTGTTTTCTTTTGGTAAACACCCACTAGTGGAATTACTGGATCATATAATTCGATTTTAATTTTGAGGAATCTCCATACTGTTTTCCACAGTGGCCTCACCAGTTTGCATTCCCACCAACAGTGCATGAGGGTTCCCTTTTCCTCCACATCTTCGCCAACACTTGTTTTTTCTTGTCTTTTTGATACCAGCCATTCTGAGTCCCTTGTTCTTTCATTTGCATTTAGCACAACTTAATTTCTTTCATTTATTTGTGTGATCACTTGTTTGTGTTTGCTGTTCTCCTGGGCCCATACACTTCAGGGAATAGTGACAATGTCTGGCATGTCCAGCATTGAATGTCTACAACTGGGACAGTGCTTGGACCGTTGTAGGTGCTCAGGGTATATTTATTTTGTTTATGAAGACACTGAGGCTATTATTGGGAGTGCTTGAGTTATTTTCATTACTTAAAAACATCGAGTAGAACTAACAAGACCCGAATTTTATTTAACACTCGCTCTCAGAAATAACTCATGATAAAGCGACATAGACTAAAATACAAACAAACAAAATTACTTATAGTCACTTCTGATTATTCGCAGTAGTTATGTTCTACAAAGTTATCACAAATAATGAATTAACAAATACTGAACCATTGCTCCTGGGAAATACAGGGTTAGGTTCCTGAGAGCTTCCAGTAACAGCATTTTTGTCAATAATCAGTATATAATTTTGCTTGATGTATGTTTGTTTAAAGAAACCTTATTCAATATAGAGTATTGATTCATTAACATTGAACTGAACAGCACTACACCTCATGCCTGAATGAAGCTTACCTAATGCACTGATTTTCTCCCTAATGACATCTTACCACCCTCTTGCACTCAGGAACACCAAGCAGCACTTTGGTACATGCTTGTGGGCAATTTTAAGCAGCAAAATCACCAACAAAAAGCACCGAAATGTGAAAAACATGACATAAATCAGACCATGAAAAGGACACTTGTCCACATTGAGAGAGTGAAAACAAGAAGCAGACCGTTGCTGTGTCCAGCCTGGCTGGGAATGTGCCCGTGGAGTGACTCAAATATTGTACGGCTCTGCACATGTTCCTGAGTGACCACGGAAGACTTTCAGGGTTATACACAGGTTTTAGAGAGTAGACAGATTCACACATACAAAATCTGTGAACAATGAGGATTGCCTGTATTTCCTTTGGGCCAAATGTAGCATCTTAGGGTAACAGTAGTGGATATCTTCTGTCAACACAACCTCTGACAGTCGTTAACATGGGGATTCCTGGAATGTTCGTGTCTGGCATATGAGTGTTTTGGATAGTCAGTGTGGGAAGTGTGTAGTCACAGCCGCAGGTGAGGGCTGACCTGTATACTCTGGATTGGCAGTCGAACGTGCCTTTGGCTCCTGGCTGATCTTATTCTGCTGCATCCCGTTTCTTCCATACAAATGGATTTGAAAACGGTGCCACAAAATAGTTCATGATGCATTCTAGAAAACAACTTAAAGATTTAAAGGGTTAAAAATTATGCAGAAAGGCAGCATAATATCGGGCAGGTGAGGCCAAGTGGGCCAGAAGTTCTACATTTTCCCTTCAGTCCTGGCACAGACTGGCTATTGGACCTTGGGCGCATTCGGACTTCTGTGAAATTATAAACTCGTTTATTTGCAAAATGGGGGCTATACTACCACATCCTTCAAAAAAGATTCTAATGATCAGTGAGATAATGAAAGTGTTTTGTAAATAGTCCCATAAAATATACATGCGTGTGCGTGCATCTGAGTTTGTGTGCCTATAAACTTGACCCTTTTCACTAGCACCTCTTCCATCATATCTGTCACCCTTCTCCCACTCTGGTTCTCTTAAAGCTTGTGCATTATATGCACAAGTATCTGAAGGATAAATGGCTGCTGAGAAGCAGAGTCTGGAAGAGGCAGGCGTGGGTGGGGGCAGGTGCGAACCCGGGGTGCAGATAGGACACGAGCACTCTGTGTGGGAGGGCGGGGAGGATGTGGGCTGGGTGTTGCTTGAGCAGGAGATGTAGGTGCCTACTTGCCCTACGGGGAAGGGATGCAGGATCACAGCCTTCAAGTGTCTTGTTTTCTTAGCTAAATCCAGAACACACTGCCTTCTTAGACGTGTCCCGTATTTCACTCGCATATTCTGCGGAGGAAACCTGCAGAGGTTCCCATCAGCCAGCGACACGGGGGCTGCAGAGCAGGACCGTTTCATGATGTGTTCTCCGCACAGGTCGTTGGTCCCTGAGCTACCAGCCGATTCTCTCAGGGAAATAGCGCTGAGTGCTGTGAACCTGCCTCCTCAAAGCACCGAGGCCTCAGAGCAGAATGGTGCTGCGTGCACTTCAAACGCATCCCAAAGAGGCCTGGGCCCCCAGTGTTCTTTCTTGGTTCTGAAGCAGATGGAGGTGGGGGGGGGTGGATATGAAACCAGAGGCATGGGCTCTCCAGGCCCAGGCTGGCCCTGAAAAAGAAAATCTGTCACTGCCAGTGTTCACTCCCCTTTGACATGTGCAGAGCCCCCTGGAGAGTGTGAAGGATGAAACAAGGTGATTCAAAGAGGCAGAAACAGAAAATGTGACCAGAAGCCTGCTTCTACTGCAGACTGCGGTGGGCTGGCCTCACTGAGGGAGACAGGACATTTCCTCATCCCACACTCAACAGGCATAGAACAGGACCCGGGTTTGCTTTCCCTGAGGAGGTCCAGTCTAACAAGCAGAGTCACCTGAGAAATTCTCTGGTTGTCACACTCTCTTCCCCCTCATGAGTAACTGGTCAGCAAGGACAGGATACCACTTGTGGTCAATCTTTAGCGAGATAACTGAGAAAAACACTGCGGCTCGCTGAGCAGTGGGTAGTACATGAGTAAGATTGACATTACAGAGGCTGAACGATGGCAGTTGCTGTGAGGTTAAGAGAAGTAAAATTCTGAGAGAATTTAACAAAACAGAACTAACTAAGCTCGGTGACCAGATAGATGGGGTGGGGAGGCTATTGGGTTGAAGGAGAGAAGACACATTAGATTTTGCCCACTTGGATTTGATGTGCCGGTGGGACTCCTAAGCGGAGGGACTAGTGGGAAGTTTGATATATGGGCCAAGAGTCCATGAGTGGCCGTGCTCTGGTATGTTAGGGGCAACAACAAATCGCTTTGCTTGGAAGCAAGTGGAGGAAAAGAGAGAGATCACCCAGGGACAGCACGTGCTGGGGGAGGGCCCTCACCTTCTGTGCCGTGCGGTTTATGTGAACGTCTCCCAGCCCCTGTGTCCTGAAGGCCAGGAATAGATTCTTTCTGCATTACCCGTATCTGACACAGATGTTTTTATAATAATCTGTTGTCTGTTCCCCTCTTTTATTCAGTAAAATATCTATTGCATGCCTATAATATGCCAGGCTCCGATCCGATCAGTCTCTGGCAATATATTTGATATATACGGTAAAGTATATTTTAGAGGAAGAACAAACTAATTTACGAATGAATGAATTCTTCCTGTAGTTTTAGATTTGTATTAGTTAAATAAAATAATTCCACTGGACTTTCGTACAACTGCCCCAGAGTACTGCTGAATCCCTAGCAAAAAGCTATTGACCAGTAACTACATGTTGATGTTCCCTGGAAAGTAACTTGGCCTTAGTTTAGGATGGAACTCCAGGCCCCCTCTGTGGCCCAGTTGAGACGTGAGCAAGTTCATGAACCACATTTGGGTGTATTCTCATACAGCTATGTCTGGACATTCCTCCTGAAGTCTGTGGTGATGATGGAGGCTCTCTCTCTGAGGAAAACACAACCTGTGTCTGGCTTTTGTTTCTCTTTTCTCTTTCTGCAAAGCCTTCCGATCTCTGCTTTATTGTTTTCTTTCATAATCTCCTGATTTCAGCCCCTCTGCCCCGTGCACAGATGTGGCTGGCATCAGCTCTGTCCTGGACTGTTGCTGACAGACCATAGTAGCCGAGGACACCAGCTACAAGTTTCCAAGGGTGTCTGGATGGGGGGGGGGAGGTGCTGATACTGGTCTTAGGCAAAACCAGGGTCAAGGCCAAGTCGTGGATGGCTAGCACACACGTGAGCAGGTCATTAAACCAGGTGGATCTGGAAGGCCTAAGGTGCTTCCCTACCTGCAGGTTACACAGATGCCATGTCAGGGTGTAGTGCTTCTGAGGAAGGCTTGTTGCTCTGATAAAAAATTGTTCCATTGCTTCTTCCTTTGTTTTTCACAGAGTGATCTTGGTTCTGCCATCCTGGCTCACTTTATCAAATGTCCTTCTCCACAAATGACCCCCTGTCCAGATATGCGTGTCATTTGTTGTCTTCTGCATGGGTCTGTCCTCCGTGGAGGGCTTGTGGTCAGCCTTCTCTGCGTCTTGAGTTGATCTCCATTAGGATAATGCTCATTCAGAGATTCACACTCCCAGGAGAGGGGCGTTCTGGAAGTGGAACTTAGGCCTATGTCTCCTGCTGACCTCAAACTCCTCTAATGTTAGAAATAGTCCATAACTGCCTCAGGTCCCAAGCTGCCCTCCATACAAACATGTCCATATAATATATCACTCAGCCAATTTTCTCTTGATCTTGTTATCAACTGGCATCAATTCTCGGGAGAACAAGGTTACTAGCAAGATCCCCATTCTAACGAGTACCCCAGAGGTGTGTGTGTGTGTGTGTGTGTGTGTGTGTGTTGGGGTGGTGGTGTTGCTGTTGTTATTTTAACTACTCAAACATTTTAAGATATGTCCCCTAGAACTAATGTTGGATTATTAATGAAAATTATTTTTATTGCCGTGCTGATATTTCACTCTTTCAAATAAAGTTTCTCTTTTAACCTTCTTTGACAACTAATCATGTTAGTCGAGTCTGTGTTTAATGAGATACAAAGGGCAATGGCTAAGACTTAAAACATAAATATTCTGGTCCAATGTTGTGACTTAGTGATTGTGATCTTGAGTGGGTCACAAAACCATTGAACCTTAATTCTTTTCTTACCAAAAAACAGCACAATCTTTTCCCAACTGGCACAGATATTTTAAAAAATAAGTTAGATAAAAATGTTCAAATTGTTTGTTAACTCTGTTGAACAGTATAAATGAAAGGCAGTGTGATGTCACTGTCATCCTCTTTATAACTACTTAATTCTCTTGACCTTGTAGTTGCCTTTCTGTAAACTTTCATGAAGATAGAGATCGCATTTGAATGCATATGTTGTACACAGTCATATTAAAACACCCAGCACAGTGTGTGACCCAAAGGAGGCACCCCATAAATACTAGGTGCAGAATTTAATGGAACATGCCTAGCATTTAAAAGAAAAGGCAGAACAAAATGAAATGAACAAAATGAAAACAGACTCTCGGTGCAGTGCAGCCAGTAAAGTTGGGGACCCCTGTGCTCCTGTTGTGATTTGTCTGCCAGAGATGCGCGTGTGTATTTGCATTTGTATGAATCCCAGGGTATAACGTGCTCACGCTACCTACCCAGAGACGTGGTCAAAATGTGTTAAAAAACAAAACAAAACAAAACTATGTCTTTAGACAAGAGGAATACAGATTTTCAAATCTATGGAGCATTCGACAATAGACAATATGAGTGAAGAAAATTCTGTGTTGGAAGTAGTCAGGGTACGTCCCAGGAGAGGATATATCTGCACAAGTCAGGCTTTTTCCTTTTCTCCTCTCAGAAGATATATAAAAGCAACAGGGAGAATGTAAAAAAAGATAAAAGTACAAGCTCCACTTTTAGTTGAATTTAGCCACACATAAAATCCACAGATTTCTAAAATATACATAAAGCCTGTCAAAAAGAACCCAAGATCATGCAGAAACTCTGGTGTGAGGAGTGGCAGAAGAGAGGCCAGAACTAGTGAGAGACGCAGCAGGTGACCTTGAAATAGGCAAGAGGGTCATCCTGAAATGACAGTGTTTACTGCAGGAGTGACAGCAATGGTTTGGACAGGAAGAGCAGAGATGGTGGTGGAATTGTTTCTGGACCTGGTCTGAATCCAGGAAAAGATAAAGTAGGGCATAGAATGGTCCCCACATTTTATTAGAAGGGAATGATGGAGCCTTTGAGCTTTGAACTTTGCATCGCTACCTGCTATACTGGTTTCTCCCCAACACCCAGCACTCTCAGAAATCGATGATGGGATCTAAGAAGATCTAACCCACCCAATACTAAGTAGTAAAAAGGAGACATAAAGATACTTAAGAAATGAATACAAAAACCCTGGCAGCACATGATCACTTGTCAGAAAGTGTTGCCGCGCAGCAATGAAAATTTTCCCAGTTAATCCCTGATAAAAACAACAACAGCAACACAGAAAGCAATGAAATAGTTAACTCTGAGAGGAAAGATCAACAATTCAGAAGTCTAAGACCGGAGGAAGAAATTGCAAGCTGGTGGGAAGATCAACAATGCTGGCATAACTCCAGAACAAAATGGGAGAAAAGAAACAAAAGCAGCATAAAAAATGAAGTGTGGGAGAGTAGACACTTCACCAAATCTACCAAGAGACAGGCTGCAAATGAGAGATGTGGGAAAAGGTGAAAGGAAAACAAAGGATTAAAAAGGAGAAAAAAGAACAAGATAGTTAGTGAAAGACTAGAAAAGTAATGGTAACTACACTTACATAATTGGAGTCCCCAAAGGAGCATCGGAACACACTGGTGTACGACAAGTATTTAATGTTGCAAGGGAAACGGTTACTTTCCTGGAATGAAAGATTTAAATCTACACATTGAAAGTCTCAACTCTGTGGAATGGAAAGTTGACAGGTGACGATCAACTTGAATGAAGTTAATGGTTTTAAAGATAAAGAATCCATAGGGCAGCTGGGCAGAAAGCCACGAGTAAGGGTAAAAAGAATAGTTGGTTCCAAATTCCTCACCCTCTTCAAACAACATGTTTCTCAAAATAAAAATGAAGAGTGGGCCCATACCTTAAATCATACACCAGTGTAATTCCAAAATGATAAGATATTAGAGTATAAAAAATTAAACCATCAACATGTGAAAAGAAACAGAGGTACTTAACCTTACAGCTTTGTATTGAGGAAGACCATTTTAATATGGCTCAAAATTTAAAAATAATACAGGAAAATAATGATAAATTGACTAACTAAAAAAAAAATCTACAAAAAACCCTTCTGCATAAAAATAACCATATAAGCAAAATCAAAAGTGAGAAAACTAGAAAATGCTTATATTTCCTATCCCCAAAGGACTGACATCTGTTATATATAATGAACTCTAAAAAACTTTTTGTAAAATGACTAACAAAACAGCAGGAACCTGGGCAAAGGGTAGGGGAGTGGACAGTTTATAAGAGGGGAACTACCAATGGCTCTCAAGCATGTGGAAAGATGCTCAGCTCCTCTCATGCATGGGAAGAGTAACTGAAAACTACACCAAGGACCATTTTTACCTCTGTGTTTAGTAAAAGTCAGGAATTTCATCATACTGTTGGCAGTCTGCATCAGTGGCCACAGTCAGACATAGAAGACATCCGCAAGTCCTTCAAACCCTTTTGCAGGACAGTTTGGTAGTAGCTGTCAGAGTTGCACGTCCGTGCAGTCTCACATAGTTTCCTACTTTTGAGGCTTCCATGGGTGTATCCGCATGTAAGGGAATGATGGAGGTCCAGTGCTGTCCGCCCCAGAGGAGTACTGAAATCTAGCGACATGCCCATCAGTGGGGACTATTTGAATAACTAACTGGTGCTGTCTCCATTCCTGAGATTCTGTCCAGCTGTTAAAAAACGTAATGATGGCACTCTGCTGGTACATATAAATATATCCCACACACATTCAACTCTTCCAGAAAAAAGAAGTATATATTTGTATCTTGTGCTTGAAGAGATTCTGGAAGGATACCCAGGGAACTTAGCGTTTCTTTGATCTTGTATGGGCCACCAGATGGAAAAATATGTATACCAAAACACATGTTCCTCCTGATAAGCTTCATAAATCTAACATTGGCACATATACACACCTGCAAAATCTAAATTGATATAAGGATTCTGGAGGATAATTTGGAAATACATTTCAAAAGCCTTAAAAATAAATATACCTCAAGGGCCCAACAATCCCATTTATAGGGAATTCCCGTAGATGCTAAAAACAAACTTTATAAACCTTACAATTCCTTAGAAGTACGTTAATGAATTGGAACAGAAAGCTATTTTCTTAAGTAACGACAGGTATCTCAAGCGAAAGGCCATCATTTTTCTTATTGGGAAACACTAGAAGCATCATAGGTAAAATCAGCTGAAAACCAATAAAGTGAAGTCTCATTACTGTCATTTAGCACAGAGTCACTCACTAGCCACTTCAACTAGAGAAGCAGTAGAAACATATAAAAAAAATTCAAAGGAATGAGCAAAATGATCTTTATTTGCAGTTATTAACTGTTTAATTTGTCCCACTGTCTTAAATTGAGTACAACACGAGGCAGGAATATGACATTTCCCCCAGCTTGATGGCTTTTGTCCTAACATAACGCATCCAGTACACTGTTTGCCCACTACTTGAAGGACAGATCATCTATAATAACAGTACTAGAGTTTACTTAGGGGTGCACTTGTGACTGCCTAAAACAGATCATCTTTTATTCAATGGGAAACTTTGCGATGGTAACAAATTTCACATCCGAATAATGGTTTTAAAAGATGGGAATAAACAAAGCAAAACTAGCTATGCTTGATTAACAAGGTCTGGGAAATAATGTTGACATTTTCATCAGAATTATTACATCATCCAGAAGAAAACAGAAATATTCTGATGAGAGGGAGATTGAAGGGGGAATGATCAGTATTTCTCTGGGCCACTTTGGAAGCCCATTGGTCGGGACCTTTCAGTGAGTAAATTAGTTTAATATGTGTAGAGAAATAGTTCTCTGAATTGGATTTTTTAAATGTACAATTATAATAATTCCATAGGTTCAAATTCCCCCCTCTTTTTTTGCAAATAAAGTAATAAAAGGGAACATATGTAAGTTTTTAAAGAGGAATCTCCTGGGGTGGGGGGGAAGCCACCACCTCAATTTTATGCCTTTTTTTTTCCCCCAAGTGTTTTGGACTGTGAAACAAGAGCGTCTTCCAAAATCACATTAGTTGAAGCCTTGGGTGGTTGGGGAGTGGAGGCCAGGAGAAATGTTGCAGTGAGTTTTGCTTTCCTGAAGCTGTTGTTGAATTACACACAGCCCATCTGACTCATGTTCTGCATTTTGAGCTCACCACGAGGTCCTGGTGCACTCATGTTCCCCTGCATCCCAGGCTGCATAGATCAGGGTGAGACCCAGGAGAAAAAACACTATGAAAAAACCAGCACTGACTTTGAGGATTTTCCTAACACAAAGGACATTCAAGAATAGACTGTGGCCCCCTGAGTATTTGGAGAGAAGAGCTAAGTTGTAACCACTGGGGGTAAAAAGGGGGTGAGAGGCACAGAGAAGACCCCACACAGGTAAGAGGCTGTTGTGAGGGAACTTGGGCCCTCAGGGTAGGTTCAACCAGGGATTCCCATATTCTTTTGCCATATGCCCAACTACAGAAAGAAACAATAGGAGAGAACAAAATGCGCAGCTACACGTAGATGTTTTACTGCTTTATACGAGGGAATTGACATCCAGCCACACCAGGTCTCCCCCTGAGCTCTTCTCCAATTACTAGCACAACAATTAGGACCACTTTTCATGTAAAACCTTCATGCCTGCATTTTTTCCATGAATTTCCCCCAGGAAATTAACTGCATCAAATATTGCTAAGTGGTTTCTTTTGACCCCATCCTCCCAAAAGATCCAAGAATAGGTAAAGTCTACTCAATCACAAAAATAGATCACATGTCTACTATGTATCCGTTATTTTTCTAGGCACTGAGGACACACAGAACACAGAAACTAAGTCCCTACTTTTTCTACCAGACGTCCCAGTGATGGGAGGTAGTTGAGATAAACAAATAAAAAATGTGTGTGTGTATATATGTTAGAGCTTAATAGATGCCAAGAGCTGAAATAAAGCAGGATAAAGGGAGAGGAAGTGATGTGGGTGCTGCTTTAATTAGATTGGGCGGGCACATTCTCTGATTAGAAGGCCTTGGGAAGAGGCCTGCAGGAGCCAGAGTGGAGAGCCATGCAGACATATGCAGGAGTGGATTCCAGACACAGCGGACAGCAATGTCAGAGGCCCTGAGACTGGAATCTGCGGGGCAGGTCTGAGGAACATTCCAGGGGCCAGTGTGATGGGAGCCTCAGTGAGGGGAGTCTGCTGAAAGGTTGGCCCCTGGTGAAAAGGTAGTTTGTAAGAAGGTAGTGTGCACAAAAATGAGTTATAAAATGATATTATGCAAGACCGATGAATAATTATGTTAATAGAACTTATTAATTGAAAATCACATTTAACAAAATAATAATTACAGACTTAAGAAACTTGGAGATCATATGAAATTAATAATTTCCCTAGTTCCCAAAATTGCTTTAGGGATGCCTGGGTGACTCAGTCTGTTATGCGCCCGACTCTTGATTTTTGGCTCAGGTCTTGATCTCAGGGTTGTGAAATGAAGCCCTGCATCAGGCTCCATGCTTATCGGGGATCTGCTTGGGATTCTCTCTCACTCTGACACTCCCCCACCCACGCTCTCTCTCTCTCTCTAAAAATAAAGAAATAAATCTTAGAAAAAAAAAAAGACAACAAAGGAAATTTAAACAGAAAAATAATTGTGGAGAAAATTAACTAAGGCTCTCCAAAATAGGGCCTGTCAGTTATCAATCCCTTGCCCCTCAGATCCAATCACACCCTTTCTGTGATAACAGAATCCCTCTATGTCTAAGGGGTGTGATGGTAAGCTTTCTCAGTAGAGGGCGCTGGAGGGGCACTGCAGGGAGAAGAGGCTTTCCCTAGAGGGTGGGAGGCCCTGGCCATGTGGGATGAGGACCCCAGTAGAGCCAGGCCTCACCACCAGCCCCTCCCAGACTTGGTTTGGTAGTGACCTTTCTGTGGCTCTCTTGACGTGGAAACTAGAGCTGTGTATGACCCTCTGTCAGTAACCTCTTGTTAGGACAGCCTCAGCAAGCTCCTATCTTACATGTACACAGCTCCCTAGGGCCAGGAAGGTCACTCACAGGCCATTTGTTCCTGCTGCATCTCCCCCACCCCGTGTTGGTCCCCTTCCTCTCCCAGAGCAACCCTCTATCTCTGAAAGCCTTCTGTGACCACCTGTTTCCCATCTACACCTGAGGGATCTACCTATTGTCTGCCAAGTGATTATAATCCAGCTACCTGGCTAACCCAGAGACTTTCTCTATATGCAGGGCCTAAAGTACACCTTCTCCAACAAAGTTTGAAACCCTTCCAAATTATTTCCTTTCTTGGGTGCCCTCCCTCAGTCCTAGGATGCCAGAGAGAGTTTCTTTATATCTTGTATCAGTTACTCTTATCATAGTCAGTAATTATTTATATTAAATTTCCCTATGTAATCTGTTGTGTGGTTTCTGTCTCCAGATTGGACCAAGATTGCTGCAGAGACCAAACTAGGCTTTTAAAAGCCTTTAACTTAGATGATTTTCTTTTTATGCAAACTCTTCTTTTGTGTGTGTTTCTATAATGCCAGCATAAAAATGTAAAAATAAAAAAGCCAGACAATTTTCACTGGTAAATGTTGATATAAAGATATTAAATAAAACAATAACAAACAGCAGTATGCTAAGAAAAGAGCACAGCACGTTGGTCAGTCTCCTATGTCAACTTGGCCAGGCTACAGTCCCTAGGTATTCAGGGAAACATTCATCTCGGTGTTTCTGTGAAGGGACTTTGGAGTTGTGATTCAAGTTCATAATCCATTGAAATTAAGTAAGGGGAGGGCGCCTGGGTGGCTCAGTTGGTTAAGCGACTGCCTTCGGCTCAGGTCATGATCTCGGAGTCCCGGGATCGAGTCCCGCATCGGGCTCCCTGCTCAGTGAGGAGCCTGCTTCTCCCTCTGACCCTCCCCCCTCTCATGTACTCTCTCTCTCTCTCTCATTCTCGCTCTCTCAAATAAATAATCTTAAAAAAAAAAAAAAGAAATTAAGTAAGGGGAGATGATCTCAGATGCTCTGGGTGGCCTGATTCAATCAGTTGAGAGGCCTTAGGAGCAGAGCTGCATCTTCTCCAGAGAAGAAATCCCACCTACGTACCAGCTTTATGCAATGCCTGAGAGTTCCAGTGTGCCATTCCTGATGGCCTGCTGTGTGGGGGCTGGGCTTGCCTGGCCAGCCCACAGAACGGCATAAATGATTTCCTTGTAGTATATCTTTTCTGTCCAACAGAGTGACGTTCATTCCAGCAATGTAAAAAAATTATTTTATGATCATGGGAAGACTGGATTGACATCTCAGTCCTTACATCAAAATAAATGACTAATGGATTTAAAAATACACAAGAACACTACTGAATAAAACAACTGGTTGTTAAGGAGTGGTAAAGTCTTTCTAAGTATGATACAAAACTGAAAAAGCCATAAAGGAAATAAATGAGACACTTTACCACACAGAGATTTAAAAAAAATCTGAATTGCAAAAAATTCACAATGAAGTTGAAGGTCAAAGACCAAAAGGACATATTTACAAGAGGACAGCTTATTTCCCTCCCATGTAAATAACTAGCACAAATCAGAAAGAAAGAATTAAGCAACCCATTGCAAATAGGTACAGGTAGAAAGAGGCAGAACTTAGAAGTGGAAGGGTCAATGACCAGGAAGCAAATCAGAAAAGACTTTCCTCAGTATCAATTCAAGAAATTTAAATTAACAAAATTTTAGAAAAACTGATGTAAATGATCTGGGTGAGGGTTTAAGGAAATAGAAATGCTCATACACTGCTGTTAAGTATCAACTGTTGGAGGAAAATGGGCAATATCCATTGTAATGATTTTTTTTATGTTCAGTTAGCCACTGTACGGTACATCATTAGTGTTTGAAGTAGTGTGCAGTGATTCATTAGTTGCATATAACACCCAGTGCTCATCACAACGCGTGCCCTCCCTAATACCCATCACCCGGCTACCCCATCCCCCCACCCCCTCCTCTCTGAAACCCTCAGTTTGTTTCCTGGAGTCCGTAGTCTCTCATGGTTTGTATAGTCTCCCTCTCTGATTTTCCCCCCTTCAATTTTCCCTCCCTTCCCCTATGGTCTTCCATGCTATTCCTTATGTTCCATATATGAGTGAAACTGTATGATGATTGTCGTTCTCCCCTTGACTTATTTCACTTAGCATAATCCTCTCCAGTTCCATCCATGTCGATGCAAATGGTGGGCGTTCATCCTTTCTGATG
Source organism: Mirounga angustirostris (assembly GCF_029215605.1). Classification (NCBI taxonomy): domain Eukaryota; kingdom Metazoa; phylum Chordata; class Mammalia; order Carnivora; family Phocidae; genus Mirounga; species Mirounga angustirostris. The sequence continues at coordinate 6,373,921 of NW_026991718.1, forward strand.
GCTGAGTAATATTCCATTGTATATATCTTGTACATCTTCTTATCCATTCATCTGTTGAAGGGCATCTCGGTTCCTTCCAGTTTGGCTATTACGGACATTGCTGCTATGAACACTGGGGTGCATGTGCCCCTTCTTTTCACTACATCTGTATCTTTGGGGTAAATACCCAGGAGTGCAATGGCTCGGTCATAGGGTAGCTCTATTTTTAACATCTTGAGGAACTCCATACTGTTTTTCAGAGTGGCTGCACCAGCATGCACTCCCACCAACAGTGTAAGAGGGCTCCCCTTTCTCTACATCCTCGCCAACATTTGTTGTTTCCTGTTTTGTCAATTTGTTAATTGTAATGATTTTAGAATGGTCATGCCATTGGAATCAGCAGTTCTATTTTAGGAATTTATCCTAAGGAACAGTCACACTGTCATACAACATCTATGTGAAATCACAGTCCTTATGTGTTTATAAACAGTGGGAAATTTGGAAACCGACCAAAGATGTGGTTCTGTTCACCTCTGATCCATAGGAGTGTCATTGAGCCCATTCATCGCACAGTTGCCCTCAAAGCTCTCCTTCCTTCTGAGACATGCAGGTCTCTAAAGCCACGTCCCAAATCACCAGAGTGATCCAAAATTAAGGAGAACTTAATTTTGCTGGTATTTTTTTAAATTCTCCTAGTTCTAACAATCTCCTTATCTTCACCAGAGAATCCTACCTATCCCCAGTGAAACCTTCTAGGATGTCTGTCCCAACCTACTCCTTCAGTCCCCTCTCTCCTCAATCTTCATATCAAAGTCTGTCATTCTGTCTCAGATCAAAGCAAACAGTGAAGCTGGTGCCAGATGCTTCCTTGGCCTGCTTCTATTTCTTATCTCGTCCTTGCTGCTCTCAGAGGTGGTTGCTTCAGGTGATTGGGGCATGAGCATCTCCCATTCTGGGAACCCTGGTCAAGTGTTCAGCAGCCCCCTTCCCAGACACGTGTCAGCATAACTAGGGCTGCCAGCCACATGGCTTCAGGTCAGGCTGGTTCTGACCTGTGGGTCTCACGGACATTCCTCAAGTCCTGGCACAACCCTCACTTCGTGTATGGATGCTTCCATTTGGATGCCCTGCTTGTGCCGTCCCTTCCTGAGATGACCAGGACTGAAACTTGCCAGATCTTCTCTGATAAGGACTTCCAGCAAACTCTGCATTGTGCTTTCTCCCATGCCATCCATTTCCAAGCCAAATTATGAGTTTGGGTGGGAAAGAAGGGGGGAATGCTGGGTGTTCTGAGTGCCCTCTGATGGTATATATACCACAAGACATAACAGTAAAAGGAGAGTCAAGAACCCTACTGTGGGTTGAGTTGTGTCCCCAAAACAGATATGTGGAAGTCTTAACTCCAGGTGCCTGTAAATGTGACCTTCTTTGGCTTTCTGTAAATATGATCAGTTAAGACAAGGCCACATTGGAGTCGGATGGTCCCTTCATCCTGTATGACTGATGTCCTTGTAAGAAGAGGCAGAGACACCGACATGGGGAGCACGCCATGTGCCAATGAAGGCAGAAATTAGATTAAGGATGAAGGCAAGATGACTTAGTGTCTCTAAGCCAAGGAAGGCCAAGGATTGCAGGCAACCACCAGCCGCTGGAAGAGGCGAGGAAAGACCCTCCCCTAGAGCCTGCAGAGTCAGCCTGTTCTGAGGACACCTGGATGAGAGACTTCTGGCCTCATAAACCCTGAGAGAATAAGGCAGCCAGTCTGTGGTACTCGGTGGCAGCAGGAGGCTGAGCCAGCCCTGGAGTGTCCCTGCCGTGTCCCCGCTCTCTTCCATCTCTCAGATTCAGGCCATTCTCCTATACTAGATGGTGAACTGCTTAGAGACGATTCTTTGGTTTTTCTGATCTTTGGGTTTCCTAGAGCCAGGGTCAGCCAACTGCGGCCTGAGGACCAAATCTAGCCCACTGCCCGATTCTGTCAAGATTGGCACTCCGTCACTCCCGTTCAGTCATGTGCAGTCCGTGGCTGCCTGCCAGCCCCAGAGACAGTCATCAGAGACCACGTGGCCCACAAAACATTGACTCCCCGACCTTTACAGGAAAGGTTTGCCAGGCCCTACCCTAGGCCATAATAAACATTCCTCACATTTTTAGACAAATGAAAGAAGTGGCATGGATTCACGCCCCTAAGACTGCCCCATCCACTCTTCTCCAGGGGTGGTGAGGTGTGAGACAACGTCCCTCCCGGGCTCAGCGAGGGGAAGATGGCATAAGCTTGTCATAGGACTTACAAGAGGGAAACTGCACGGTGATCAGGATGGACCTTCCAAGCTTTAGAAAAGCTTAGCTTTGTTTGAAAGAAAGAATTATTTGCGGTGGAAGAGAAGGCAGCCTGCCAAGAGAGAAGAGATTCCTCTTTTCTAAACAAAAGGTTTCAAAGTGAAACGTGAGACAGGGGAGCATGGCTTTGGTATGGTCCTCCGAAGCGGGGGCGGCCCGGAGCAGAACCCCAACTCTGCTGCTCACCACAGGGGTGGCCTTCGGAAGCGTTTGCCAATGTCTCTGGGTCCTACTCTTCTCGTTTATAGAATATAAGATTTCAGTAAGGAGCTAAACCAAGGCATGGATGAGAATAACCTGGGCAGCTTGTTTGAACATGGATGCTCAAGAGTCTCCTTGGAGACTGTCACTGCACGGTTCGGAGGGAAGACCCAGGAATAGGACTCCTTAAGAAGCAGCCCGTGTGTCAGGCTTCCACGGCTGACATAGGGCATCTCTGAATGAGTCTAACAGTCCTTCCAACTCACTGACTCTTCACTGAGTCTTGATAATTCAGTAACCTCACCCAGCCTTCATTCACACTGCGCACCACCAAACCCCTTTCTTGTGTCTGTTTCTGGGCAAACACCCCCCAACACATGCCTGTGTGTGTGTGTGCACGCACGCACACGCACACACGTGCACACACACACCATTAAGCTTCCTCTTTCCTGATGTTCTGGGTTTCCATTTTCATGAGGGAAAAACAATGCATTTTTAACTAAACTGGCCTTTCCTGAGGGTATATCATATTCCAGAAGATACTCACCCCGAATTCATCTCAGCCACATGTTTCACTAAAATCAGAAGCCTCCTCATTTGCGGGGCAGCCACAGTCCCTGCTGACAAAGGACCTGGGACGGAGCCAACAGGTGAGTGAGTGCCGCTGGGTTCTCTGTGCACCTGTGTTCAAACAATTTCCAGAAACATATTGTGCTTTCTTAAATCAGCGAGCAGTAAGCGCTCGCAGTTTCAACTCCAGTGCTTGGCATTCTCCAGTTTTGATTTTTTTGTTTGTTTATTTCTTGATGATTTAAGAAGGTGAATAATTTCTGATCAAATTCGGTATATTATTTCAAGGGGTCCAAATAGCTCAGAGGATTAATTTATTGCTTTCTACCAGGTTGAAACAATTTGGCAATTCCTAATTTTCAAAAGGGATTAAGTTGTGCTCCTTTGAACAGATTGTCATGCATTTTAGTAAGTAAGTAGAGGTTAGAGACACATGTGATTACATGGAATGAGGCGATGAGTTAAGAAGCATGTATAAAAAGAGGTTTAAACACCAGACGTGTGCCATTTCTGCTGCATCTAGGGAGGGGAGTTAGGAATACTGAGAAATGTGTCTGTTTTCTCCCCTTCTCTCTCCTCTTTCTCTCTGAAGTGCTTACCTTGAACATAGAGGCTATAGTTCTGTTACTAAGTCAATTTTGTTTAATTAGTAAGATGATTCCGTAAATAAAATCCATGCCACGATACTGTCTGAATGTGTGTTCAGAAACATACTTAATCTGCTTTTCTGGTACCTTAAAACAGTTTAAAGCAGCTAATAATTCTGGCTCCTCAGCTCCAAAGTTTTCCCAGTAGCCTTTGGGCAAACATAATCTGCTCTGTTCTGATGGGTCTCAGACGTAAGAGTCCAATCCTGCAGCGTCCACCTGGCCGCAGGAACAGGAACATATTTTCTGTTTCTCCTTCTCATGTTTAACCTGGGGCGTCATAAGCACCTGCTCACGATGCGGAAGGAAGGGAAAAGCGACCGCTTGCCTGGTGCAGTGACCAGGACCTAAAGAGCAGAGCTGAAAAGTGTGTTTCCTGGACTGAAGCACCTCACAGATTGATGGAGAAACAGATCTGTAAAGAAATAATTGAAAAAAATAATAATAATTGAAATATGTAGTTGTAAATGCTATGCTATGTAGGATTATCCTTAATATTCTTGATTTGCATTGTGCATTGAGGCACCCTCCCCAAGTAAGAAAGAGCAGTAAAGATTGTCCCGGGTGACCAATCCACTGTGCATTCTAACTCCTGTGGAGGACCAGAAACCAGAGACCCCAAGACCCTGACGCGCTTTTAGCAGTGTGGTGCTTATGGTCAGAAAGACAACAGGGACTCAGAAATCTCTGCTCCCCCCAAACAGGTCCCGTCTGACCTTTTAGCCATGCTTCCTTCAAGATGTCACCTGTCTGAAGTGCCACTGTGGGGATTGAGGGCAATAACCCAGGCCAAGTGGTCAGCCAAGGCTGGCTGCTCGATAACCATTCGTTTTATTCCTCTTTCCAAATACAGAACAAGTTCCTTAATGAGTTTGTCCCATCCATACATCTTTGTCCGAGTGCCACGGAAATGTAGTGTTAAGAGGGACTGACAGGGGTCACATCCCAGGGCCTCCCTTACCAGTTGTGTGTGCAGATTTTCTGAGCTTCTGTTTCCTCACATATGTGCAAAATAGGGAGATAACTGCCTTTCTCCACTAGCGTCCTTGCAAAGGGGAAGTGGGTCAGCATGCGTGAAGAGCGTACAACAGTGCCTGGTGTATGCCCATCTCCACTGTTCAGAATATCGGCGACATCTATGTGTCGTCTCTTTCTGCTGTACAAATTGCCTTTATTAAAGACCGTCTGTCTTGGGATGAAAAGGGGCCCACCCATACCTTAGTCTTCACTCAACCGTGGGACCACAGTGGAATTCCTTCGAGACCTCACTGTCTGTCCCTCACCCAACACATAGAGCTTCCTCTGGCAGAACTAGTAAAAGTAAAGGATACCCACTCCCCACATTTCCTCTCTGGTGCTGGTTTGCAAGCCTGTGATATATATCAAAAGTGGAAGGGCCCTTAGAGGCTGCTTGTCTACACCCTTCATTTTCTGAAGATGGCCTTTGGGCAAACATAATCAGCAGATGAAGAGAGAGAGACACTGAGACAGAAGGAGGGCTTTGTCTCTGGCCAACCAATGTCAGAACTTGGACTAGAATCTAGTCCCCTGACCCTGCCCCCTGCTCTCTTCTAGAGTTTGTTAAGAGGCAGCGCAGTGAGTGGAAAGAACATGAACTTAGAGAGTCATAAGGCCACGTCCAAATCTTGGCTCCTCTGACGCGTCACCTGACCATCTTTTTTTTTTTTTTTTTTTAAGATCTTATTTATTTATTTGACAGAGAGAGACATAGCGAGAGCAGGAACACAAGCAGGGGGGAGCGGGAGAGGGAGAAGCAGGCTTCCTGCCGAGCAGGGAGCCCGATGTGGGACTCGATCCCAGGACCCTGGGATCATGACCCGAGCCGAAGGCAGACGCTTAACGACTGAGCCACCCAGGCGCCCCATCACCTGACCATCTTTATCAAATAAAGATATTAACTCCTTTCTCACAGAGTTGCTTTGAGGATTAAACAAGGTTCTGTGTGTGAAAGCACCTGGCTTGAAGCAGGTGCTTAATGAATGTTAGTTTCTTCCCATTGCAATAGAACGTGTATATTTATAGATGCTTGGAAACAGGGGAGAGACCCGGAATTAACAAAGGCTTCTGACAGAGCAGCTGGCCCAGCGCCTTGCTCAGGGGTGTGCACAGGTGAGTGCCCTTAGGCGCCGACCTGAGCAGAGACTGAGAGTTACAGCAGAGAGCAGTGGGGTCTCTTTTCTCCAGGAACAAAATCGAACTGGTTCAGACGCTGTGGGAAGGGGAAGGGAGGTTGTGAAACTCACAGGTGGCCCTGAGCAGAGCAGTGACCAGAGTCAACGTCAAGGCTGTTTTCCTCTGGGCTGTGCCCACCGCCAGGTTTGTGGGGCCCGTGGCCAAGTCAAACAGGGCGCCCCACACTCAGGGCTGCATTTACTCCAGGCACTCCCAGGGACGAATGCGTCGGACTCTCAGGTCAAACGTTCGCCCCCTGTCACCGGGAGGCGGTGCCCCTATGTGGCCATCACGGGCCAGCTGAGAAGCCAGCCCCTCTGTTCCTCCAAAAAAGCTCCCGGGTTTGCATTTTCCTTAAAGCATCAAGCACCAACTGAACGCCAAGCCCTCAGCCAAGTCTAAACATTTGCCTTGGCACCAGGCCACCCTAACACAAGGCCTTAATGCCGTCCCAGGCTGCCGTGCCTTAAAAGAGATTCACAAGTTGAAATTCAGTGGGAGCATAAATATGCCAGGTAGACAGTTGAATCTGAAGATTAGAATCACAGGGTGAGTTATTAAATCCAAGGAGAAGTCAGGAAACAGCACTCTAGTTTTACAGCGTTCTGGAAGCCCCGCGCACGGAGAACGCCTTCCCCCTTCCTTTCACTGAGTGCTGCTCTGGGCCACGTCCCTCCTGTGCCCTCCTGCTAAGCCTTAGCAACAACTTATTGTTATCATGACTACTTTGTGGGTGCACAGCATGAGGCTCACAGGTCATAGGTGACTTTGCACAAGGTCACGGAGCTTATGTGTGATGCAGCCAGATTTTAAATCAAGGTTGGTTTAACAACAACAACAACAAAAGAGCTCACATTGTTTTTATAAACCTGTTAGGAAACCAGAGGGAGTGAAAAAGAAATTGGATATCCTCATGACAGAAGAGTCTTAACAAAAATTAACCAAAGTGGGGATTTCTTCGTTAGCTGGCTGCAAACAAATGCTAATAGCCTTCCCCGAAGGCAGGACACAAAAGTTCAGGTTTCCGCTCATTGCCTGTGGCTCTTCTTCAGTATTCTGTGCCCATGCCAAAGTGGATTCTTTTCCAGTGCGCTCCCCAAGGGCTTTCTCGTTGTCATTGCCTTGCTGTTCCTTCTGCAGAGCACGCCTTTCAGATCTCTGATTTCTGAAACCTTACCCACCCTCCACTCTCCTGCCCGCACAACGGGTCTCTGAGAACGACACACTGCATTCTGTGGGTGCTGGTTAAAATGCAGATTCCTGGGTCCTGCCTTAGAGATGCTGACTCACTGAGTCTAGAGTGGCCCCCCAAAATATCTGTTTGAATAAAGATTTAGATGATTGTGATGCAGAAGATACATGGGGTGTGTCTAGCGGAACACAAGCCTAAATCTGTGGATTCTCCCCTATTAGAAACCTTCTGTTTCTTCTTGTTCATATTTGCATGTTTCCATATGTTTATTCTTCCATCTTTAAGCTTCATGCAGGGGCTGTGCCTTGTCCATTTTTTTTTTTTAATTCTAGTGTCAGACACATGGTAGAGATTCTACAAATATTTATTGAGCTGAACTTGCTACTGTCTTTTTAATTTAAAAAAAAAAAACCCGATTTGGTAAATATTATTTTTGTATTTTTCCCCCTTGTAGCAGGTAGAAAGTAAATGTGGAGAGGGATGGGGGAATAAAAAGCAGGTATGGGGCGCCTGGGTGGCTCAGTTGGTTAAGTGACTGCCTTCGGCTCAGGTCATGATCCTGGAGTCCCAGGATCGAGTCCCGCATCGGGCTCCCTGCTCAGCAAGGAGTCTGCTTCTCCCTCTGACCCTCCTCCCTCTCATCCTCTCTGTCTCTCATTCTCTCTCTCGCAAATAAATAAAATCTTAAAAAAAAAACTTAAAAAAAAATAAATAAAAAGCAGGTATGAAGAGACAGGAGAACGAGGATGCTAGAAGGAAGTGTCTGAGTGAGGGAGTTTCTTGTGAAAATTCCCCTCAAAGCGGTGGAATGAGGGGGTCCCCTCACAACCTTCATGTTCTGAGAGAAAAATTGAAGAAGTCCCAGGACCCAGGACTTCATTCTCTTTTTCAACTCCAGTTGACTTTGGAAGACAACCCTAGACTATCTTAGAGCCCATCTATACAGATAGGAGAGTCTGAATCACATGGATTCCTCTAGCCCTTTGGACTCCCAGCTGGGTGAGATAGAACCAGTTGGGTCTCTTGAGAGTTCGTACATCTACACTTTAGATAAATTAATGGATCTGCAAAAGGCCTCAGACGTGATAAGCTCTGTGTGGCCCCAGCTCAAAGCTTCCTAAATGCCACATGCATTTAAACTCACCAAATTCAAAGTTCATAAGGGAATGTGAGGCTCAGCCAAAGCAAGGCTCAGAACACATGTTGTAGGCTTTGGAATCCAGTGTCTTCACAGTGGGCTTTAGAAAGCTTAACCTGAATCCCCAGGACAGCCCCCCCTGCTCCCATCCTCTTCCCCCATGGCCTGGATCCTTAGACCATTCTGGTTCATGCGTGTTGTGTTCATCCCTCAAAGGAAGCTTCCTTTCTTTTACCTTTTCCAGACCCCGGGAGATGTTCCTTTACTCAGTGGCTTGGCTCTCTTCTCCCTCCTTCCACTCTTTCTCCTCTTTCTATTGCTCCTAGAATGACTGTTGAATTACAACCTTAGAGGCAAATTCAAATTCTCTTTATATCCCATAAAATTATTCCATAAGGAGGTTTGAGTGAGGTTGTTGCTAAGAATTAATTTGTAGCATCCACACTGGTGGGTGGAGCATACCATAATTTAATTTATTTACTTGATGTGAAAGGGACTGTAATATCACATTTTAAATTTCTTAACCATTTAATGAGATGGCCCTTTTTTGCAAACAACTTTTACTATCTCACTGGATACCCAGGATCTTTGGGGCCAGAGCTGGGCAGCACTGGTTTGAACACTTAGGCATTTACAACTTTCAGCATTTACCTGGAGATTCTTTTAGATTGATGTGGTCATGCCACAACTCAAGGAATTCTCAGTCCTCTACTCATTAAATAAGAACAAATGGAAAAGCAAAAAAGAAAAAAAAAACCACCACCCATTATGTGCCAGGCACTCTTCAAGGTGCTGGGAAATATGATCTTCACTCCTTAAGAACTTACAGTCTATTAGGCAAAACCTAATAAAATGAAATGAAAACAGACAATTTTGATAAAACCAGGTAATTGCTCCAAAAGGGGTGTGAATAAGGTTGACGAGACCAAGGAGAAGGATGCTCTACAATTCCCTGGACTGAGTGTAGAGAGCACAGGTCCTGGGCACAGAAAACCTGGATTTGAATCTAGACTCTGTTTCCTCTTTGACCTTGAAGTAGTCATTTTATCTATATCTGTATCTGTGTCTATAACTGTATGTATGTATCTATGTAAGATGTTTCCTCATCTGAACTGGGGTCAGTAACAACACTTACCACATAGGGCTGTGTTAAGGTGATGTGAGTTGATACTTGCAAAGTACTTAGAGGAGTGCATGGCATATTTTAATAACTTCTATTAGTTCATAATAATATCTAGTTGCAGCATAAATGTCTATGAAGAGCATCTCACCGATACCATACCTTTGCATTTCCTACTAAATCTTGACGCTAAATGAATATGAATGGCCACATGAAATATGGTGCTGACCATTAGAAAGGTTATACTCCATCTTTACAGTTTCTCATTTAATTCATCAGTAAATTAATAAGCACCATCATCCAGTGGGGGTATGGCTCTATGCTAAGAGAGAGGGGGTATTAAGATCATCAAAGAACTTTCCCTTCTTAAGGTGAGTTCAAAGTTTAGTAGGACAGACAGATGTGTGGCTCTCATGGACAATTATAATAGTGAAAATTAGCATAACATGTCAGGAGAGTAGAGCTGGTCCACCTAATCCCACTCGAGGGTCTCAGCGGAAGCCTCCCAGGGCAAGACCCACCTGAGCCAAGTCCTCAAAGGTGAATCGAAGCTGGCTGAGCAAAGACATAAGGAGAAATGTCAGTTTGGTGAGGAGAGAAATGAGAAGCTCCGGTATGGCCCAGTTAGGCCTCCGCAGGGCCGGAAAGGTATGTGGAGGTCCCACTGGGAAGGGACTTTCTGGAGGCATGGTGGGTAAGGAAAACATTTGTTAGGGGTGTGTTATTTGAATCTCTGAAGGAGAGTGACTTTCCCAAGATGACATCATGGAGGAGCTGAGGCAGGAAAGCTGGACAGCCCTCCCAGAATGTGGGGCGCAGAAGCCCACAGCAGAGCACAGAAAGGCCAATCAGCCTGGCCCCGTCTCCATCACCTGTGTTCAGAGGTGCGCGCGCTCACTCTCGGCCCGGGTCAGGCCGCGTGGGCTTCTGTAATGGCTTGGCAGAACTGGAGGGCCTGGCCATACGCTGGCCTTCCCTCTAGGCCCCAGAGCAGCTCACTGAAAGCAGCTTCTTTCTTTGTATATCCAACCTTAGGAAAAAAGAAAAGTCTCAACGCTCTGTTCTCCCAATAGCTTAGGCTACTTTTTTTTCTACTGTAATTGTACATTACAGTGTCGTACCCATTAAAATGCTCCGCGGCAAGCATGAGAACAATCAGTGTACAATAGGGATGAAGAATGGGGCCTTGCTGATATAGTTTAGGTTGACTGGTTTACGGGAATTATTTGTATTCTATGGTAGAAATTTTGAGTATCACCAACAACACCAAAGACAAAACCTAACTTTGCAAAAACATTTGCATGCATGTTGATTAAAAATATTTAAAATATGATAAACAATATCTGCTTTTGTCATTCCCAGGCAGAGGAAAACTTCTGGACCTCATGTTCTGCCTTTGGGCACGTGCTGAGTCTCCCTAATTTTATGTTGCAGAGGAAGGCTCATTATTTCCTGGAGGTCTCTGCTTACTAAAGTCAGCACCAAGCCAGATCCCAAGTATCAGGGAGTGTTTGTGGACCAGAATAAAGCACCAGATAGCACCTCGTGTTTGGTTATTTTCGAAACATCTGATGTGTATCATCTCTCATGTGGTCCTCAAGGCAAACTTGGGAAATAGGCTGAAGATGTTATCCTAGTGTAGACTTTATAGATGAAGAAAGGGAGGTAATATTTTAGTTCCACACAGTCTGATGGCTGTCAAATGGCGTTTGTATCTTTTGACCACAAATAAAGGATCTGTCCACCTGAACCATGAGGAAGGTAGTTCAGTATCACCAGCCCGCTTTGAGTTGGGTGTGGCCAGAGTGATGTTGGCCAATTATGACCTCTGGACCTCAGCTCTCTCATCTGTAAGACAGAGATAAAAGGAACTGTCCTGTGGGACTATTGTAGGGTTACATGGGGCGGTGGGTGGTGTCTGAAGTGCTTAACACAGCACCTGAAACAGAAATTTCAGTGTTTTTTTCTTAAGGCATTAATATGTAAATTCCTCTTTCCTATCTCAACTTTAAAGTATCTTCTCTTCCTTGTCATACAAAGTAGCTTTTTTTAACTTTAAAAAAATCTCTAGCTTGTTTCTGTTGTAGAAGAGACTCATGAATCTCATTTTCATTTCTGAACATTGCACTGACCCGTGTTGGTAACGTCACCGAGGGATTTGGTGTGTAGGGAGCATAAGCTCCCCGGTCCCTGGTCACTGGTCTTTACCAGTAGGCTGTTGAGGGGACTGAAGACATGGCCCCAGAATGAAGAGGCCAGCACTGCTAATACCACTTTCCTTTGAGAGAAGCCAAAGGCAACAGACAGCTCTGGCTCTTTCTTCACCTGAGGAGGATTCACTTTGTCCTCTTTCTCTGAGAACAAGGTTGAAGGTTCAACCTTACTTTGACTTTGCCCCCAGTTCAGGTACTGGGTACTCTAGTGACCCCTCCAGGCTGACTTTATCGCCCACCCACGCAGAGCCTGCCAAATCCAGAATGACGTTCGTCCGCAGACCTGACCGTCCTAGAGTCTGTGAAATTGTTCCAAAACTCCCACTTTTCTTACTGAAGAAAAACCTAAGTCACTGGCTTGGGATTCATGATCTAAGTACTAGTTACTTTCCTGTCCTGTCTCACCGCCCGCCCGTCCTCAGACATGCTTGAATTATACATTTAACGATCACCCAGCAGATATTTTGTACATGTTGCTTCTGAAGTGCACAAAGCCTGCATTTTCTTCACCTCCTACAGAAGAACTGTTCATTCTTTGGGTCTCATTTCTCGGCAGTCTCTTTGGACCCTCAGGCATCTTTGGTCTGTCTTCCTTTAAGCTCTCGTGACTCCTTGCGTGACTCACTGTACCCTCTCTTCTACTGAACTATCTGACACGTCTTTCCCTGCTCAGGAAGAAGTTTGACAGGACTGGGTCATCATCGCTGCGCGCCTTGTCCTCCCACGGTGTGGGACCCACAGTTGGTGCCTGTTAGTACTTGTTGAATCCATAAACGTAGCTTCATTCTGGACCTCATGAGCTTAATAACTGCCACATACATGTTTACTGCCTACGATGTATCGTGCTGTTCTAGATGCTTGGGGTATGTGAGGGAGCCAAAAAAAAAAAAAGACGAGGAACCCCAACCTTTGGAAATTAGAATTGTGGATTGAATTGGAAATAAAGAATTGTGACTCAGCTCCTTCTACTTCTCTTTCTGTCAAAACAGAGCTTTTATTCATGTATTCCTTCTTCTCTTTCTTCCTTCACTTATATATCAAAAATGAACATGCCTTTACCACATGTCGGGTGTTTTAACGAGGGATCCCCTATGTGCAATGTAGTGTAACTTTTACAAAATAATTTACAAAAATTCTATGAGACAGCCATCATTTCCATTCTACTTATGGAAAAACTGTTCAAACTCAAAGAAGTTAACTACTCTACTAGGATGCTTTTGACGGTGGGCAATAAAAAAAAAAAAAACCTGGCTTACACTGGATTAAACAGTAGGCAATTTTTTAATCTCAAATAAGTAACTTCAGAGAGAGGAGAAACTTCAGGGTTGGTTGTTGGTGTTTTCAGCTTACAAATAAGGCTTAAGTTCTTTCTAGGTCTCTGCTCTGATGTCCATGTGACTGACTTCAGCCTCCTCCTGTCAACCCTTCTTACTTTAAACACAGCTGCCAGAAAATCAGGGCTTTGCTCCTCGTTCATATCCAGTGGAAGGGGGAGAGTGAGATACACACGCGTGCGCACTCATACACACACACACACACACACTGTGTGAGAAAGAGACTATAGACTTTCTTAAGAAGTCTCTCAATTTTTTCCTCACAAGTTGCCTGAAATTTGTCACATGCCCATTATGAATCAGCTAATTGGCAAAAGAGATGGCATTACTCTTGCACTAATTATTCCCAAACTCGATCTGAGCTCAGTTCTCCAACTTGCATTGCATCCAAGAAACACTAGAATAGATGTTGGGGAGTCAACAGCAGTATCCCCCACAGACGACAGCAGGAGTAGGAAGAACCAGAATGTCGATACACATCTGAGGGGCACCATGAGTCAAAGCTGGTGAGGGGGATCTTGTCATCGCTGGAGGAAAAACAGCTCAGACGTGCGTGAAGAAGCCAAATTTTGGGACTCTGGAAAGAGGAAATAACGAAGAGAATGAAGAGTGAGGACCAGGGAGAAGCCCTAGAGCCCACAATGACAGGCGGGGCCCCAAGCACGGATGCGGGCAGACTGCTGGAGAGACCTGTCCCACAAATGTCCAGTTTTTATCACAGGCTGAATTTTGACGGGGAGGGGAATGTTTTTGCTGGGCTCACTCTGTGCTGGGTATATGGCACATAGGCATTTGGATGTAGAAACTATAAATGACATTTTTTTCCACTTTGAAAATAGAATATGCTAAAAAATAGAAATATATTTTTTGATTCTCTTATTCACTTTTAAAATTTTGGTTCACAACTGAATATTCATATTTTTCAAACATTTTTAATCCACTAAAATACTATGGTAAAAAGATTGGTAAATGAGGCTACGTTGGGAGCGTAATAGGTACCGTTTTTTAAGCATGTTGATAATATTGATAATTAAAGCTGGACACTTGCAGCCCTGTCACCAAGGAAGTATGCATCTAGCATACCCAACAGAATGATGTGCATCCATTTACAGACAACGCGTGCAAGGCTGGTCATAGAAACAGTATTTTATCACAATGCCAAGCCTGAAGTAACCCAAATATCCACCAATAATAGAAGAGAGGAGGTGGGATTTCCAAAATGACCAGGCAAGGAGCTCAGAGCTCAGCAGGACTTCCCTCCAGCAAAGCAACAACTGACTGGTTAAAATCATGGCAGAAAACAATCATGTAAACTCTCTGGAAGTTGTCCTAAGCACACACACAGCAAATGGGGAAAAATTAATTCAAGAAAATATAAGTCTCCCTGTAATCAGTGAGAGTCTGTGGCATGCGAGCCACTCCCTGCTTCACTGACCTCCCTTCCCCCACTCCATGCTACAGAAGCTCTTCTGTGGGCCAGTGCAGTGAGAAGGGGTCCCTCTCCCCCCCGTTCCTAGTCTGGGCTACATTTTCCTTCCAAGAGGGGCAGGCAGCAGGGTCTCTCATCATCCCCAGCCCCGTGTTGAAGAAGCTTGGTTCCAGACAGGTGGGGCAGAGATGACCTGTCTATCTTCCCCACCCAACTGAGGCAGATGGGACTACAGGGACTTCTGTGGCCCCTGCCCCAGCTTGCTTGTAGGGAAAGGGTTCCGCATCTGGAAGGGCAAGCCAAGAAAACCAGAGGTTGCCCTTCCCAAGTGCCCGCTGTAGAGAGAGGTGTCACTCTGGGAGAAGTGGACTCCAGCACTGTCTATGGAGAAAGGCAGGTCATGAGGAAGAAGAGCTCCATAGCTCTGCCTGAGGAGGATGACTATTTGGAACAGGATGGGAGAAATCCATTCCTAAGGGTATTGTTGAAAAGAATGGAGATCTTGGTGGAGAGTAATGAAGAGTGGGCTGATAGCTCCAAGATACATGTAAAATGGCAGAGGACCCAGTTTAATAGGAAGAACCAGGAAAAGAGATGGTCAGGAAGAACCCTCTCAGCATCAGAGACAACTCTGGGGATCAGGAAAGCTGGGAGCATGTGCTAGACTGCACCCAGTCAGAAGGGGTAGGACGTGGGGTACACTTGCAGGCATCCCCCTGAGGGCGTTAGAAACCTGTCAACAAACAGCAGAAAAGCCTCACCAGCAAAGAGGCTTAAACATGAACTCTGCCCAAATACAGATGGAACCAAGTCTGACCAGGGACTACAGCTAGAAAGCCAGGCTTAAGATTAAAATCACACTCAGTCCTGGCAGCCTGGAAGGTTGTGTGTAAGTCCAGTGCTGCACTCTCTCAGGGATAATCATGAAGGGAATCTCCAAGCTACAGTCCTTGAAAAGCATAGGACTCTCTGAGTTGATAGCAACCTCAAAGCATATACTCATCCAATGACCAAGGGTAAAAATGTAACTGGCTAAGAGGACTTAAGCACAACCTTTGACCAATAAGGAGTTTATGCTGACCCAGAGGTGAAGCCTGTAGATAGCAAGGCTAACAGAATTAAAAAAAAAATGGGGAAAAAAAATCCAAGCAGGAACAAGAGAAACTGCTTTGCAAGGGAAGTAGATGCAATAGATTCAGTTTCAGCCAAGTCCATAAAGAAACAAACAAATGACCAAACAACAGCTGCCTCTGGGAAGGAGGATTAGTATAGAGAATGGCTATAATATGTTACCTACAAAAATTGTAAGTTCCTAACAAAAATTATAAAACATACAAACAAACAGGAATGTATGATCCACACGCACTGGGGAGAAAAAGCAGGCATTTTTGAAACTGCCTTTGAAGGTGAACTTGGCAGAGAAGGACTTCAAAGGAGATATTATAAATATCTTCAGGAATCTATGCTTTAAAAATTAAAGGAAAGTAAGATGACACTGATATTGAATATCAATAAAAAGAAGTTATAGAAAGACCAAGAGTTGGAAAGTATAATAATCTAAATTTAAAAATTCACTAATGATCAGAAATAAGACAAGGATGCCCAAGAGTGGACCACTTGTATTTCATATTTTCATGGAGGTCCTAGTCAGGGCAATTACATGTTAAAAAAAAAAAAAAAAAAAAAAAGACCTCCAGATTGGAAAAGAAAAAGTCAAACTCTTCTCTCTATATTGTAAATAGAAAATCCTAAGGAATCCACTAAAAATCTATTAATAAACTAATAAAAATTCAGGAATGCTGCAGGATACAAGATCAGTATGCAAAACTCAATTTCACTTCTGTACACTAGCAGTGAATATTCTTAAAATAAAATTAAGATAGTGATACCATTATGTTACTAATGTAACAAAAGAAGTGCAAGTCTTGCATACGAGCACTACAAAACAGTAATGAAATAAAGATCCAATAAAAGGAAAACATCCACATTTTAAAATTTAATATTGTCAATATGGCAAGACTCCCAAAATAGATCTACAGATTCAACTGAACTTTTCAGAATCCCAGATGCCGTATTTGCAAAAATTGACAAGCTTTTCCTAAAATTTTATAGAAATGTACAGGACCCAGAATAGCCAAAACAATCTTGAAAAAGAACAAAGTTGGGAGACTCAAAATCACTGATTTCAAAACTTAGAACAAAGATACAGTCATCAAGACAGTGTGGCACTGGCATGAGGATAGACACATAATCAAGGGGACAGAATTGAGAATCAAGAAATAAACCCATATGTCTATGGTCAAGTTATTTAGGATAAGGATTCCAAGACCATTCATTTGGGAAAAATAGTCTCTTCAACAAATAGAATCAGGAAAACTGGACACATAGATGCAAAAGAATAACTTTGGACTCTCACCCCACACCATACAAAAACTATGAATTTAAAATGGATCAGAAATGTAAAAACTAAAACTATAAAATTCTTACAAAAGATAGGACTAAATACTAGTGACCTTGGATTACATCATTCTTAAATAAGACACCAAAAGCATGAGTGATGAAAAAGAAAATAGTTAAACTGGGCTACATAAGAACTAAAAACTTTTGTGCCCCAGACAATACCATCAAGAAGGCGAGAAAACACCCATAAAATGGCAGAAAACATTTGAGAATCATTTAACTGGTAAGAGATTTGTATCCAGAATACATAAAGAACTCACAATTAGGAGTCAATTTTTATTTATTTTTTCTTTTTTTTTTTTAAGATATTTATTTATTTATTTAATAGAGATAGAGAGAGAGCACAAGTAGGCAGAGCGGCAGACAGAGGGAGAGGGAGAAGCAGGCTCTCCGCCGAGCAGGGAGCCCGATGCAGGGCTCGATCCCAAGACCCTGGAATCATGACCCGAGCCGAAGGCAGCCGCTCAACCGGCTGAGCCACCCAGGCACCCCAGAAGTCAATTTTTGAAAGACAACCCAATTTTTAAAATGGGCAAAGGATTTGAATAGATATTTCTCCAAAGAGTATATACAAATGGCCAATGAATATATGAAAAGATGTTCCATATCATTAGTTATCAGGAACAGGTGAATGAGAAGCACAGTGAAAGACCGCTTCACACCCACCAGAAGGGCTGTAATCCAAAGAACAGAGAATAACAAGTGTTGATTGGGAGATGGACAAGTCAAAAACCCTTATACATCCCTGGAGGGATGGAAGATTGTTCAGCCACTTTGGAAAACAGTTTGGCAGTTCTTCAAAGAGTTTATCACAGGGTCACCACATGTCCCATTCGTTCTACTTGGAGGTGTGTCCCTGAGAGATATGAAAATACACATCCATACACGTCTGCACATGCCTATTACAGCATGATTCATAATAGCCAAGATGCGGAAACAACCCAAATGTTCATCAACCGGTGAACAAATCAGTAAGAAGTGGTCCATCCGTACAATGGAATATATTCAGTTATTAAAAGAATTGAAGCACTGATCCATCCTACAGGAGACCTTGAAATTATTATGCTATGTCACAGAATACCACATACTGTATGATTCCATTTACACATAATCCAGAATAGGTGAGTGTACGGATATAGGAAGAGGATGAGTGGTTGCTTAGGGCTGAACAGGGGAGGAATGCATAGGGAAATGGACACTGAGTCTCTGGGTTTCTTTTAGTGAGAACCAAAAATGTTCCAAAATTAGATTATTAGATGATGGTGATGGTTGCACAGCCTGTTAGTACCCTAAAAATCATTGAATTGTATGCTTTAAATGGGTGAATCATATGCTATGTGAATTATTTTTCAATAAAGCCATTTTTAAAAGACTAGAACAGATAAATTGTGATTAATTTGTGCATTATTTACAGAAATGAGAACAAACTAATTTATACATGAAACATAGGTGTCTTTCACAAAGATAATGTTGAGCAAAAGAAGCCAAATACAAAAGAGCACAGGCTGTTTGATTCCATTTCCATACACGAGCTCATGTGTGCAATGGATGTAGAGTTGGGGTTGCCTTCGGGAGGAGGGAGCTGATGGGAGAGGGTGCCGGACAGGGCGGGCCTCTGACCCTCTGCTCAAGATGCTCGCTTCCTCCATCTGGGTGCTGCTTACCTGCATGCATTCCCTTTGTGAAGTCCATAGAGCTGAGCCCTGCTAGTTTTGTCTGGCTTTTCTAGATGCATGTTAAATTTCAATAAAAAAGATTTTTAAACACTCTATATGTTTTGTCATTTCATTGTGCACCCTCGTTTAGAGCTCTGGTGAAGAAGCAGCCAAGCACGCAAGATTCTCAGTTTGGCAACATGTTCTCCGTTGGGTCAGCATAATATTTAAGACCCACATGCAGAGCCTTTGAAAATGCCCTAGGTTTCTGGATCAAGAAAGTGGACTGAACGTTGCAACTGCTTTCTCTTTCCCCAAGTCCCCAGGGAATTAGCAGACAACATGTAGCTTTGCTTAAAAATAAGAAGGGGAGCCAGCAGTGGGCCAGATATTTTGAGATATCTTAGGAAACAGAACACAGATTAGATTGGATGGATGGAAAAGAAGAAAGAAACTGTGCATCCACACCATAGAGGTAGAGTGTGGATGCCATCCAAGGTGACCCCAGAAGAGTCTCAAATGGATAGCCACACAGAGAGCTGAGTGATCACAGCAGTCTTTGGGGTGATCTGGGAAAGAATGGAGAAGTACATTCGGGGCAGCCGGGCTAACGAAGCACAGTATGGTGAGCATCAGCTACGGTGACCCTCCACACCCCGTGCTGAGAGGCTGCAGGGAAGGCAGCTCCCCTAGGTAGAGCAACACTAGGGATTCTTCATCCTTGTCCCCTCGTTGGCATTGAGAGATACTCTAAGAGCTCACTGGGCTAAGGAGCAGCAGCGGGGTGGTGGGGGGGGGGGTTTGCTGGTTGAAAATGCAGACTCTCAGGCCCCACCCAGGACCCACCAGATCAGTCTTCATTTTAATCACCTGGGGGCATTTATATGCATATTAAACATTGAGAAACTGACCTGCTAATACTTTCGAATCTACTGTAACAATGTCGTTAGCATACATTTCAGTAATTACTACATGTTCTTTTAGACTCACTGGAGAAATTTCCCTCCAACCTCAGTGCCAAAAAGTGAATTAACTCATTTTGTTAGTCGGTGTTCCCCAGAGATGCAGAACTGATAGGATGCATATGTATCTATACATAGAGAAAGAGATTTATTATAAGGAATTTGCTCGTACGATTATAAAGACGAGTCACAAGTTCTGCGGAGTGAGTGTTCATTGGGTATTTATTGAGTTACGTGTCAGGGACTGTGAAAAGTGTTGGGGTGTAAGGGGACAAGAGTGAACATAATAAATCTTCACAGTCTGTCGTTGATCCCGTGAACGATCCAAACCTTATAACGGATATGGTTTCCCATTGCTTTAGTTATTAGGGACGTAGACTGATGGAGGATTCTGTCTGCAATTTTGTAAAATCCCTCAGCATTAATTTTTCTGTACTACAATCATTTCTTTCACAGCCTTATCTTACTATTTTCCTTTCTTTTCACTTCACTCAGAGTTTTTTAAAGATTTTATTTATTTATTTGGGAGAGAGAGAGCAAGCGAGCGAGCAGGGGAGGGGCAGGGGCAGAGGGAGAAGCAGGCTCCCCATTGAGCAGGGAGCCCGATACAGGACTTGATCCCAGAACCCCCATGATCACGGCCCAAGCCCAAGTGAGATGTTTAACCGACTGAGCCACCCAGGCCCCCCTTCATAGGTTTTTCGTATTTATTTTTGGTTGTTCCGTATATATGTTTTTGTTATCTGCTTAATCTCTCTCTGGGGCACTGGGGCACAGTTGACTAAAATGAGGATGTGTGAACTATTTCTGCTGGCCAAGGGTACTTGAGGTGCCCCTGCTAACGCACAGGCCGGCCCTGGGAGGAGGAATTTAGGGTATGGGGGCTGAGTAGAGACCAGGACACCCCTCCCATTCCATCTCCCCTCATGTGGTGCTTTGTTATCTAGTGCTCTTTCAGAACACCTGCCATTTACTCACTGGAATCCCCTTCTGCTATGGAAAGAATGATGCCCTCCCCCCAATTCATGTATTGAAGCCCTAACCTCTAAGGTGACCGTATTTGGAGACAGGGCCTTTAAGGCGGTAGTTAAGGTTAAATGAGGTCATGAGGGTAGAATGGATCTGGTTCTGTATATAACAGATTTCTTATTTTGACTCTGATTTAAAAAAAAAAAAAAAAAACAGTTTGACAACCGGATCTTAATCCAAGATGGCTGACGTCCCTTTAAGAAGCGGAAGAGACACGTGTGGGGTACACAGAGGAAAGGCCATATCAGGACACAGGGAGAAGGCAGTCCTGCTGATACCTTGATCTTGGATTTCCAGCCTCTAGCACTGTGAGCAATAAATTACTCTTATTATGCCCCACAGTCTGGTATTTTATACAACAGTGCTCTAGACTAACATACCTTTGTTTAGCTTAAGCCAGATGGACCCCTGATCTCTCCCCTGCAGCCCAGGACTGAAGCTCATCCTCCAGCACCCTTCAGTTGCTCACTTCTTGGTCTGGCTGAGTTGATCTGATTATTTTCCCTGAGTACTAGCAAGGGGCATTTCTCATGAACTCATCTGAAGGCACGTGAGAGGTGGCAGAGAGGATCTTTCTTTAAGGGATGGTGTTTATTGTCCACAGTGATTTTTCTTGACACCCAATAGCATGGTCCACCCAAAGGCTCTGTTTCTAGCTATCACATGGTTATTTCCACATCACCACGTCATCAGCCTGTGAGTGCAGAAGTTGGGGAAAGTAAAATCTTCTGCAAAGCCCTTCCTGCCTTTCTCACCAAGGAGTGTATGGTTTGAGCTCTGGATCCAGTTGGGTCCACCCACTGATGGACCAATATCCTATATATCTACTATGCCTATCAGGAGCTACTGGTCTGGGACAGAATTAGACAACAGGGACATCTGTCCCTTTTCCTCCACATTAACCTGCCCATTGACTCATGAGCCGTGCTAGTTCATTTTGTTTGGCTCCTTTGTCCGACTTCCTTTTTCCTACTGCAGCGGTTCTCAAACCCATGGAGCTTCAGAATCCCCTGTAGCACTTGTTAATGGACAGCTCGTAGGAGCCCATCCCCAGAGGTTCTGGTTCAGCAGGTCTGGGCTGGAGCCTGGGAGTTTGCGTGTCTCACAGATTCCTGGGTGAAGCTACTGCAGTCGGTCAGTTGAACCCTCTTTGAGAACCACCACAGTACTGTGACCCAGAGGGGCTTCTGGGTGATTATTGACTTTGGGCCTGAAACCCCACACTTGAGAGGACGGCAGGCCGCAGACCCAGTGCTTAGAGGAAAGCTACTGCCTAGTGCAACCTCAGAGCCAGCCAACGCCTCTGCCAACGATTTAGGCTCTGAATCAAAGTTCAGGTCAACCATGGGAAATGTGGTTTTTAGCAGCATCGCTGAAACCGAAAACTTTGCCCAATTTAAAGTGTCGGAAGCCTACATCCAGCATTGACTCTGCTTCTTTTCTTCTGCGGGAGTCTCTGCTCCTCTGTATGTGAAAGTTTCAGCTGCTATAGCACTTGGGGCTTGGCAGGGAGGGACATTCCACAGTAATGCGATGACCGTGTCCTAGAGGGCTTGACAATGCTGGATCTGTGTCTGGGTGACTTCCTCCACCAGCCAAGCTCCCTGGAGTCTGCCTCCCCAGGAGACTGACGTGCCTCCCCTTCCAGGCTCCAAGTCAGGGAGCCCCTTATGGAGGCGTCTTAAATGATACAGCCACCCCTAGCCGAGACAGGCCACAGCATCCATCAAACAAAAGTCCTATGGGAAGCATGTTGCTGTCACAAAGCTCGTGCATTTTACTGTATCAGTGCAAGAGAATCTTGCACGGAGGCGTGGCCAGATCATTATTATAAAACAAAGCCATGAATAGTATATACTAATATGCTAACATCCATAGTTAGTGACAGAAGAGAGCAGAATGAATACCTAGAAGATCGGTACGAATTTGAAAGAACTCCATGAGAGCAACAGTCTGGGGCCAGACTAGGGGACATTCATTCCTTGCACTTTACTATCTCTGAGGGCACTACAGGGCATGGTCAAGTGGATGCAACGTTCTCAGCCCACCTGGATGGCCTAGAACTCTGAGAAGGCTCAGCCAAGTTCACTGTTCTCAGTATAGGAAGCCTAAGAAATGTATGCTGTATGGTATTAGGATTTCTACAGAATGATAGGGGGACTGTGGACTCGTGCTCCAAAGCCCAGAGTCTGGGCTGCATTTGAATACAGACTTCTCCACTTACTAGCTGTGCAATCTTAGATAATTTACTGGATGTCTCTTGGCCTCAGTGTCCTCATCGGTAAAATGAGATTAATGATAGTAAGTAGTTATTAAGAAGACAAAAGTTTTAATGCATGTAAAGTACATTAGAATGGCCCATAGGATAACATATTCTTTATTAAATTAAGATAGTCTGGTAGCCCATGAAGTACTTTGTATTGTTTATTAAATAAATGATCAAAACAGAATTTTAGATGCGTTGTGCTTGTAATCATAAATTTTGGTTATGGAGAGAATTCCTATTGTGGGGAAGCTCCTTATTTTCTGATTCTGCTGGGTAAATGAGATGCTCTGGCTATTTAAGACTTACAGGAAGGTGTTCTGGAAGTAGAGAAAGCGTGGGTCTCAGTCCAACAGATTTAGGCCCAAATCCTGGCTGTGTCAGTTCTAGTCAATGACCTTGGGCAAGACCATCACCCTCTCTGAACTCTAGTCTCATCCTCTGAGAAATAAATATCCATGACTTATTTAAAGCACCTCACAAAAGCTGAAACTCTCACTAGGCCCTCCCTCAAAGGTGGAGGCGTGTGACTTGTGTGTGGCCGGGAGGGCAGGCCACAGCAGTGCGCTCTGACAGACTCAGGTGTGAACCCTACAAAGGCAAGGGACTGCAAGTTACCTGGGCTGCACCTGCTCACCGCCCCCCCCACTCCAGGTGCCAGCCACCTACCGGGTGGCCTGCTGACGTGTTTTAGGGCTGTTCCCTGAAATCAGGTATAGATGAAATGGACACGAGAAGCCACCTAGACACCTGAGCTCTTGTCCTATCTCTTTTATTAACTGAACACAAACTCAGGTGAGTCGCTTTCCCTTTCTGAGGCTCAGGTATTCTGTCTGTAAAATACTAAGCCTGAAGCGCCTTCTGGCTCCAAATCCATCACAGTCCACACTGACATTCTGAAGGGTTTTGACTGAGCCTGGATGAGGCTGCAGTGAGCTGTCCTGTTCTCACTCAGTTTGCTTTTGTGTTCACTGGCACACAGATCTTCATCCGCATACGTTGGTTTTCTAGCCATGTTGCTCGTCTCCGTAAGCCCTCGCCTCAAGAGGCCAGCCCCCAGCTATATTGTCCTCCCTCTCCGCAAACCTCATGTCCTCTTGCCAGTTTCCAGAATGTTTATATCAAGGGGCAGCTTAAGAACTCAAAATACTTTAGAGAACGTGACAAAATCATGTCCGACAAATGTATTTCAAAAGGATATGTGAGAAGGAAGCCACCTGGTCGATAGAGAAAGCCTGGGCTTTGGACTTGGCATTACTTGACCCATTCTCTGCACCTCACCTTCATCATTAGTGAAATGCGGACGAGTGAGAGCGAGAGCCAGCAGAATAGATGTGAAGGTGAAGGTCCTAATTCGTGGTTTCTGGTGCAGTGCTTAGAGCCAGAGTTGACAATTATGTTATCTTCTCTCTGTAAGTTTTTACTTTGCTTAAATATCAATATAAATTAAAAGACAAACTCAACTGTGGAATAACTCAGAAGGAGTTTCATAGTGAGAAGGCTGTGCAGGGTGGCATGCCATGCCAAGGACCAGTCTTTCTCTGCCTCTAGTAGGGACTGGCCAGGCTGACCCCCTCCCCTTTCCAGGGAAGGTGGTGGGAACTGGGGAGAGCACTGGGCTTGGATGGGGGAGAGATGGGCTGGAGTCCTGGACCCCACACCTGTTAACTGTGGGGCCTCAACACTGGGGAACCAGTCTCTGAGAAAGACCGGCTCCTCGAGGGTGCTCACTTGCCCTTTCTGGGTGGCAAAGAACAAGGCACTGTGAGTGCTCTGGAATAATGTCCAGCCCTCTGCCATATTGTTCTCACCTAGAATACAGGCTTTCCTCAACATTCCAAGGTGTTTGTTCTTGCCATTGTTTTCAGTATAGCATTTGGGAGAAAAAGCACAAGTCCTTAGGGCAGTAGTCGGAGTTTCTTGCAGCCTTTGCCATAGCTCTTGTTTTTGCATTTAAAAAATGTCACTGACATAATTTAATATTCCCTTGCAAGCTGAGTTCGAGTAATGTCTAAATGCAAAATGTTTGTGTGCAGTCCCCTTCACTTGCACCTGCAGAGCTGCCGATATGAAAGGGAAAGTATTACCTCACCTGAGGTTTTACCTTTTTGTCATCTCGTGAATTTTTTTTACAGCTTCACAATGGATCTTCTATTTCTCCATCTTTGAGCAAACAAAAACAGTTGGCAGATGTGAGACTACACCTCACTGAGCCACAGCCAAGTTCACTTTTCATCCGTTCCTGCCCAAGTGTCTTAGCTTTGGCCTTGAATGATGACACATCATTGGTGGGGTACTTTTCGGGGAATTAATCTGAGATCTTGATGTTTCTTGCACAGGATAGCTGTTTGGGTCATATAGCTGTCTGCTTGAGCCAAGTAAAACAGTGACACGCAAACCGATCAAAGCTCAGTTTCCGCCTTAGCTCTCCGCCCTGTAAAGTGCGGATTCGATCATTTGCTCATCCAGGCATCGGTTCATCCTTCCGTTTAATAAAGACACCAACCGACTGCTCTATCCAAGGCGTGCTGCGGAGCAGTGTGTCCGGTGCTGAGTTAACAGTGAATGTTCCACTGTGGCTAAATGCAAGGTGTCATGGAACGCCGGCTCTGTGCCTCGGAACTAGCTGACTGCTTCTGCGGTCTCACTGCCCGCTGGTGGTTGGGCCCCACTTGACTGAGGTACAGTGCAGGTGTACTCTTCTGGCTTTGGACTCAGCGCTTTTCATAGACCACAGCTCTCAGCCCTTGTCCGCCAGGCCCGTATGCAGGGAGAGTGACAGACAAAGAGGCACCTGTCCCTGCTTCTGTGTGTGGACGTGTATGTGGTGTGTTTGGTACGTATATGGGGGTGTGTGTGAATATGTATCTGTGCTGTGGTGGGTATGGCCTGTGTGTATGTTGGTATGTATGTGGGCGTATATGTGCGGTGTGTACGTATATGGTGTGCATGTGTGTGGTGTATGTATGTGTGTGTGTGGCATGCATGCATATGTCGTGTGTGGCGTGTGTGTGGTGGGAGCGGGGCTCATACTCCCGGCTTGGCCCCTGGGGGCGAATGTTGTCAGTCACCGAGCAGAGTCGGTTCCCTGACTCCCTGTCCGCGCAAGTGACGGGTGAGGCCCTCGGGGGCGCCAGGACAGGGGGCGGCCTGGTGCGCCCCTGCAGAGCGGCCCCGCGGGGAGGGCACGGCAGGTGCAGGGGCGCCTGGGTGTGCGGGGTCCTGGGCTCCGGGCCACGAGGCCTCGGGTGGGACTCCGCAGCCCTGACCCCCGCCCCCCGGGCCCGGGCGGCGCCCAGCTCGCAAGTGGCCTTACTTGGTAGGAAGCCAGCCGGCCTCGCTTGGCGGCCCCTCCTGAATTGCGCCTGGGGTCTGCGCTTCCTCAGCAGCGCGAGGAGGGTGCTGTTCTGGGTAAACAGGCTCCCCGGCCGCACAGCCCCGCTTGGCAAGTGACGGCTGCCAGACAGCGGCTGACACGGGCGAGGGCTAATTTGGTCATGGGGCGCGCTGCCGAGGGACATTTACTGGCTCCCTGGTGGAGCTCGCCCAGCGCAGCCCGGGGACCCCGGGGAAGTGGAGGGGTCTGGGGGCCTGGGGCTGGGGACCCGGGGGGCCTGGGGACGGGGCGGGCGCGGTATGCACCTGCTGTGTGGGGTATGTATGCGCGCATGAGGGGCCATTCCCCAGGGAAGCCGAGTCCGGCCCGGCGCGGGCCACGTCTCCCTCTCGGGGTGCCCGGGATTTCTCCACCACCCGCGCCCCCGGTCCTCGCTCGGTCCCTGCCCGCCCCGGGCAGCAGCGCGGTGAGACGCTGCGCTGTGTGAGAGGCAGAATTTCCCTGAGAAGACTGACCTGGCCCTTGAACTGAGCAGGGGAATCGTGGACTCCTTGGTGGAAAGAAAGCAGGCTCTGCCACCTTTGATTGCACTGGGGGTGAAACACAGTTCTCCCAGACTGCAACTGAATTTGATTCCAGGGGCCCGTTATGGAGAAAGATCTTGTTTTCAGATACCTGTCCTTCAACTTGGAGGTCGCTGGACTTTTTCTATCAATGGACAGTAACTGTTTGAGGTTTTGTGAGCCGCAGGGTTTCTGAAGTAGTTGTTCAACTTTACCCAGACATGCAAAGGCAACCCCAGAGAATGCATGGAGCAGTGGGAGAAGCAGTGTTCCCCTAAGACTTCATCTACAAAAGCTGTCCCCCAGCTGGATTTGGCCTGTGACTCTAATTCGTCTACCCCTCCTTTAATCAACACCACATATTGAGTAAATGCCTACATTTTCTGGGCCCTACAGAGACAGTGATGACCTCAAACACAGAATCATTGCCCCAGTAGAGTGCATATTTAGGGGGCAGAAAAACCAAAACTCCTAAATAATCAGGCAATAAATGAGAGGTTGCAAAGTGTGCTATACAGAAAAGCAAAGCTGGGTAAGTGACAGTCTTAACATTTATTCAGGCTCTTTAAGTTCCAACCTTGCATTCAACCCCGTGAGGACAGGGACCTAGAACATCTAATTTATTTTTCTGTTCCCTGCACCTTGTGCAGTATTTGCTCATGATCACTTCCTGAAACTGGCCTGTGCAACTAGATAAGAGAAAGAAACCAATGACATTAACACTTTGAAAGCAGACAATAAAAGTGCCTATTTGTGGATGAGGTGCTTATATTCCAATATGAAAAGTGTGCTTATATTCCTATATGAAAAATACCATAAACAGTAAGAAAATTCAGTTAATGCAGGGTGTATACACAATATAGAATGAAAAGGGGGGTTATTACAGCTTCCATTTTTAAATATATCTGTTTACATGTACACACACACACACACACACACAGTGGAAGAAATAAAGCCCATGAACAAAAACAACAAAACAACTTAAGAATAAACTTAGGATATATATGACCTACAACAAGAACATTTAAAAATATTTCTAAGGTAAGGATCAGGAAAATACAAGATGTGACAAATAGAAATGAATATTATATTTTTGATTAAGAAGGCTCATCATTATAAAGATATGAAAATTCCCAAGGGCAAATGGTTTATTTAATGTAAATATAAATCCCTTTTGTTTTTTTAAAGGGAGGTAATTCTCATTTGGAAAGGGACTTCTGTTTTATGCTTTCCTTTGGAGCTGTCTGGTAATAAAAGAGTTTCTGTTCTAACAAAGATACAGAGCCTACTTTCAGTCAGCACTGTCAACTTGACAGAAAAATAGGAGAACAGAAGAAGTTCCTAGCTCTGTTTGTGATTAGGTTAGTTTTTATTATTATTATTATTATTTTCATTAGAAAAGAAAGTAACTAGCTTCATCTTTAAAGAATGATGTAGATATTCTAAATAAAACTTCATTAAATTCAATCTGGCACTGCATTAAAATGATCAAATAGGGTGTATCTGAGTAACACATCGATGACTTAATATCAAAATATCTATCAGCATGATATGACATATTATGGATTTGAAGGAAAAATATATCATTTTAATAGATGAAGAAATGATTTAGGAAATTCTCTAAGCATTCTAGACTTTTTAAATTCTTAAGAAGTTGGATGCAAAATGCAAGTTTTGTTTTTGTTTTTTTTTTTTTCACTACAAAAAGGCATCTATCACAAATCTATAGTAAACATTATACTTACTGGTAAATGATGGAAAAATTTGCATTAAATTTAGGAAAAGATAGAAATTCTCATTATCACCAAACTTTATTTTTCAGCAGTTTCTTCAGGTAGCAGAAAATGCACTACAGTAACAGCAACAAAATGAAATAAAATATCTAATAAGAATTGGCAATATAGCAACAAAATTTTTTTAAAGATTATTTGTTTATTTGAGAGAGAGGGAGAAATGGGGGGCAGAGGGAGAGGGAGAGTGACTCTCAAGCAGACTCCACGTTCAGCTTGGAGCCTGACGCAGGTCTCAATCTCATAAACCTGAGATCATCACCTGAGTCCAAATCAAGAGTTGGACACCCAACTGACTGAGCCACCCAGGTGCCCCATCACAAAATTCTTATTTGCAGATACAGTTGTCTGCATACAAAATTCATGAAAATCTAAAAACAAACTTTGAGAATTAGTGATAGTTTAGCAAAGTTACTAGATATGTCAGTATCATATGAAAAAGGACACAATTTTCTTGCCAGCAAAGACAAATAAGATATAAAACAAATACGCTAATTTTAGTAGTGACAAAGCCATAAGGTACATGGGACTCAATCTACTTGATTTTCTTTTTTCTTTCTTTCTTTCTTTCTTTCTTTCTTTCTTTCTTTTCTTTTCTTTTCTTTCTTTCTTTCTTTCTTTCTTTCTTTCTTTCCTTCTTTCTTTCTTTCCTTCTTTCCTTTCCTTTTCTTTTCTTTTCTTTTCTTTTCTTTTCTTTCTTTCTTTCTTTCTTTCTTTCTTTCTTTCTTTCTTTCTTTCTTTCTTTCTTTCCTTCCTTCCTTCCTTTTTTTTTTTTTTTTTTAACTAGGCTCCACACTGGTGTGGAGCCCAACGCTGGGCTTGAATTCATGCCCTGAGATCAAGACCTGAGCAGAAATCAAGAGTCAAACTCTTAACCAGCTGAGCCAGCCAGGTGCCCCCTTAACTGATTTTCTTATGAAAAGTATTTTTATAAAAATTATGGATAAAGAGACTTTCAGTCCTAGAAATGGCAGGTTAGGTAATTAAAAGAAATCCTTTCATAGAAGACTGCAGTAGCAAAATTGCTAGATTAAAAGTGAGAAAATTCCGAAAACCTCAGAGAGCTAGTAACATACTAAGAAATAAGTGAGCTAAAATCTAAGAGTAGGTGATTCCCTGAAGAGGTAAACCTTATACTCACAAGGCTTTTCCTTGAGGATGACAGCTGATCAGGAAGAAACATCTGCGATACCAGCATTACGGGATGAAGAACTTAACGCCAAGGGTCTGCCCATTGCCCAGCCGTGCTTTAAGCTGGTGTTCAAAGTGGCTTAACCACAAGTTGAGTAGGAATCTGAAGTTAATCAGTGCTCATGTGGGTACCAACCTGTGTTTGCATCTCCTGGGTCTTCCAGAAAATCTCAAACCTTGAATATGGAATTAAAGCACTCCTAGAATGTTTCTCCCATAGCCATAGAAAAGAAAGGAAAATCTTCTTTTAAGAAATACTCAATTTTGGGGGCGCCTGGGTGGCTCAGTCAGTTAAGCATCTGCCTTCGGCTCAGGTCATGATCTCAGGGTCCTGGGATCGAGTCCCGCATTGGGCTCCCTGCTCGGCGGGGAGCCTGCTTCTCCCTCTCCGTCTGCCTGCTTGTCTGCCTCCTTGTGATCTCTCTCTCACTGTCAAATAAATAAATAAAATCTTAAAAAAAATATATTCAATTTTCATATACCTCAACTTTTGCCTAGAAATAGTCTTAAATATTATGATCAGCACACAAAAGTAAACAGGCACCCCACAAAACAAGGTGTGAGAATGTGAGAAATCAACAGACAACAGAGATGCAGTTACACAGATACACAAAATGTACACAGCCTGAAGTAGTTATGTGTCCTATACTTAAAGGTCCTTGTCTGAGAGCAAAGGAAATGGTGACAGTATACTTTAATAAATTAGAGAGGATCGTAAAGTTTACGAACTATTAAAGAGGCAAAAAGTGGAATGATAAAAATTCTCCATCAAACCAAACAAGGCAAGAAAGGAGATAAAGAAGCAGAGAACAATTAGGCCATATAGAAAGAACAAAATAAAATGGTTAAGTTAACTCAAAATACAAAAGTAGTTGTATTAAAGCAGAAGGTACTAAATTCTTCAATTAAAAGACAGAAATTGAATGGGTTAAAAAGAGAAAGTGACATATCTTACATATAAGTGCATTAGTTATTTATTGCTGTGTAAAAATTATCCCCAAACTCAGTAACATAAAACCACACACTTTTGTCTTCTAATAGTTTCTGTGGATCCAGACATGGTTCAGCTAGGTCCTTTGCATCAGGATCTCGCAAGGCTGCCAACAAGATTTTGAAAGGGGCTACAGAGTCTCTCTTCTGAAGGCATGCTTGAGGAAGGGTCTAATCCCAAGCTCACTCATGTGGTGACTAGTGATATTGAGCTCCTTCAGGGACTGATGGCCACCTCAGGTTCTTGCCTATCCGTAGGGAAACTCACAAGCTTCCTTCATCAGAGCAAACATGTGAAAAGAGCCAGAGAGAGAGTTTGAGTAAGGCAGAAGTCAGATTCTTTTATAACCTAATAATAGAAGTGATATTCTATCGTTTTTGCCATATGTTATTTCTAGCAATGAATGACTAATCAACACCCAAGGACTGTGGACAGCATAGGGTGTGAATTCCAGGAGATGGAGATCGTCAGAGGCCACACTGGAAGGCTGCCTGACAAAGCTTGTCTCTATCACAGCTCTCTGCAATTTTACTTCCCCACATAATACTCGATGGGTTGCTTTGTGTCTACTTATTTATTGTCTATGTCCACCCCCTTGAATAATACATCCATGAGTGCAGAAGTTGTGCCTATTATAGTAGATGATCAATAATACTTATTGAATATGGGAATAAACCAATGCATGACCTGAAAATACCTGAGAAGTTGGCTGTCTTTCCTGGAGAACCAGTAGGCTCTTCTCTCTGGAGGAGATTGCAGAAACCAGGGCACACTTTGACGGATGCAGGAACAGTGGACCGGGGTGTCTCTTATTTATTTTACAGCAGATGTTCTTTCTGTTCTCTGACCTCTGTCCTGGGGACAGCAGTTTAGAAAATGAAGGGGTGGCAGCACATGATTATGCCACACACACTTATTTAATTGAAGTGATCTCATTCGTGATAGCGATTGTAAACTGAGCAAGAGCCCTGAGTGGTGGCGGCGGCTGTCCTCCATGGGCTATTCACCTGGACCCTGGGCTTCATGGATCATCCTCTGTAAATCTCTCTTCTGCTTCCCTGGCCATTCCCCTCATCATTTTCCCCCTGTGTCTTCAAGATGACTTGTCTTCCTCCCCCAGCAGTTGAAATTTAATTATCCCTTGTTTCATGATCTCATGGTATTCCGTTTGTTCAACTTACATAAATTCTGGTCAAGGCTCTGATTTCAGTCATCCTCTGAAAGCCTGTATAAGGACAGCCTAAGCCCCTGCCTCAGAGTCTACTTCTACCCTTGCTCACTTACATTCTTTAGCTCTAGACAGTCATGAAACTTGTAGTGACATGCCCGTGCCCTGCCCTAGACATTCAGCCTGGACATGCAGCAAATAAATTGGTAAAGTTAAAGATAATGTTCACCACCCTTTCTAGAATTTCTGTTTTCTGGACCATGTGCTACCCTTCCATTTGCTATTCTTACCCTCTCACCAAAGCATCCTTGGACTATCAGCTAATCGGGGGGGGAGGGGGAAAGAACTCAACTTTGGCAGTGGTTGTGAATTTCAATCACAAACACAGATATCTAGATAATAAAATTTTCTTTTAATGTAGTCAACGATGTTCAAAGTACATCGTTTTAGAATCTGGTAGTACTATGATGTTTATAACAAAAATAGGAGACTGGGTTCCACCTCTCTCATTTCTATTCCCACCTCAAAGAGGTGGCCATTCCAGCCCTTCCAGCTGATTTTTCCTGTGTTAGTGACCCACAGACTTCTATAAAGCCACCAGATGCTTGTTTGTCTTGACTTTTCCAATTTTAGCTGTTACCTATTGACTTCCTATTATGGAAGATGGGGAATCAGCTCCCTGACAACACCCCCCCACCAATACAGACATATACACTCACATAGATATGTCGCAGCCTCCTTCCCAAGACAGTGATGATTTCTGTGCATTATGATGATCATCCCCTTCTTGTACATTTCATTTTGTTTTGTTTTAATACTTTATCTCTTGTACCCATTTAGATTTCTAAGTAGCCATAAATAATGCATTCTACACCTCCCTAACTGGAGGGAAATCTTACCTTAGCATATTGAATTTTTCTTTTTTTCCTGGAAGACATTCATTAGGAGTCTTCTGTTGTTCTCCTCTAATGAGCTAGACATGTGCCTAGCTGTACCCATGGGAATTCCCTTTATAGTTATCCTGGGAATTTGCCTATTCACTTTTTTTCCCCTTTGGGCTTAAATATTTCTCTCTTGAAACCCGTCCCCTCCTCTTTCATGGTTTAATTCCTCATTTATTTGAGCTCGTCTTCCAACAAAGAGCATGTGGAAAGTAAAATGTTAATTTATCTTAAGACATTCCATACATTTGCTTAATGGATGGTTTGAATACAAATAGGATTCCAGGTGAAAAATGACTTTTTCCACAATAATTTTAAAGGTGTTGCTCATTTTCTTCTAGCTTCTTCTGTTGCTCTTGAAAAGTTCTTATTTCACTTATATCTTGCTGAGTAGGAAACTGTCCCAGATATTAGTGCTTGAAACAGTAATTTATCAGTTGTCATGATTCTCTGGGGTGGCTGGTGGTTCTCTTACTGGACTTACATGGGCTACCTCACATGACAGCATCCACCTGGGTCATAGCTTGGGACTGGGCTCAACTGGGATTTCCTCTCCTTACAGTGTTTTGTCCTTAAGAGTGCTGGGCTTGGCTGGACTTCCTCACATGGTGGCAGCAGTATTCCAGAAAAGCACGACCCCAGCAAAATGGCCGCTTATTAAGCATTTCCTTGCAACATATTCACTGATGTCTGCCCATTGGCCAGAGTGAGTTCCATGGCTAAGCCCAGAGTGTTTGAGAGCTGATTATACAAGAGTGTGGGTACTGGGAGGTTTGATTCACTGGGCACCATTGG
Source organism: Mirounga angustirostris (assembly GCF_029215605.1). Classification (NCBI taxonomy): domain Eukaryota; kingdom Metazoa; phylum Chordata; class Mammalia; order Carnivora; family Phocidae; genus Mirounga; species Mirounga angustirostris. Next base: position 6,407,422 of record NW_026991718.1, read on the forward strand.
TGTATCAGCCTACAGCAGTCCATCCTCTTGCCCCAATGAGTCACTCCTCTCCATATGCAAAACACACTCATTGCCTAATAAGACCTCCACCCCAAACTCATCAGGTCACAACTATGAGTTTGAAGTCCATCATCTCGTGATCTACATCAGGCCCAGCTGTAGGCTGTGTGGCTGCTTCTGTCTCTGACCCAGAGATTTGTGAATTAAAAAGACATGCAATCTGCCTTTCACACATCTACATACAATGGTAATATGGGGACAAGATCACTGCAACAAAAACTCTGAATAGGAAAGGTAGGGACAGGAGGCACGTAGGGCTCCCTGGTCCATAGCAATTCTGAAAACCAGCTGATCATGTCAGAGCCTGTGTCTGGCAGCAGGAAATCTTCCTTGTTTGGGGCCAGTTCTTCCTCTCAGAAGTAGTTCCCTAATTCATGATTTTTCATGGGTTTTGGTTCCATCCTCTGGGATTCTTCCTTCTGAAACATCTTTCTTTCCTATAAGAAATAGCCCACGTGTTCACTTTTCTTAGCCTCCTTCTTGGCTGTGGGAAATTGAGAATCCCAGAGGTATCTTTCCTTTTTAATGATTTCTACCCCTTTCAGTCCAAACTTATACAACCCCTTTGGAAATTTTGTGGGCTTTTTACTGAATCTGATTGTGACTCACTTCACGTCCCAGAAGCTGTGCCCTTGCTTCTGTTTGAGCGAACGCTCTCGACTTCGGGCCAAGTATACAGCTGCAGTGAAGCAATGCTTTTAAGATTCTTAGAAGTGCTTTCTCCTAGTTGAGAGAATCTACTACGCTGGGGTCTTAAAAAGGGTCCTATGACCACATCCTTGGTTTACTCTTTATCCTGAGGCCATTTCTTATTTTGAGAGTCTTGTGCCAACTGGTGAGCCTGAAAATGTGGAAGGTTTATTTTTCAATCTGGTAAGTCTGGATTGGAAATTCTGCTTGCGTTGAATAGTTCTCTCTTCAGCTCATCTTCATCATCCTGTATCTTATCATATGCAACTAACGGAAACCAATTGGCACTTTCAGTGTTCTTTTTTTTTTTTTTTTAAGATTTTATTTATTTATTTGAGAGAGAGAGAATGAGAGAGAGAAAGCACATGAGAGGGGGGAGGGTCAGAGGGAGAAGCAGACTCCCCGCCGAGCAGGGAGCCTGATGCAGGACTCGATCCCGGGACTCCAGGATCATGACCTGAGCCGAAGGCAGTGGCTTAACCAACTGAGCCACCCAGGCGCCCGGCACTTTCAGTGTTCTGCCTAGAAATTTTATCTGCAGGCATAGATCAATTTGGTACATTGTTTTTTTATTTTTCAACTTAATGGAAATGGTAGTTTTGCCACTTTTTTCATTATAGCAAAACATGGATTCATCATCTGTTAAGCCTGTACTCTCAGTTTATCACTGCACGTTCAGCCTCCATTACCCCCCACCCCGCAGCATCTCCTGCAACTGCCCCATGACAAAACGAACACTCTATGTTGGGAGTCTTTGTTACAGCAGGGCCCTGTTTCCAGACCACTTTCCCCTTTTAGTTATCTATTGCTACAAAACTAAGCACCCTAAAATGGGATAGTGTATGTCACTATGTAAAGCACGATACATCCCTGAGAAATAATATTTTCATTATTAGGTAAGAAGATATTCAACCTAAAGATAGAACAACTTCTGTGTTCTCTGTGAATGGTAGAAAAGAGAATGAACACCAAACCACTAACATTATTCACTGATTTTTGGAAATGTCATACCTGAAGATCCAATGAGTGGCTTTCAGTGTCTTTCATCTCAAACAAAAGACATGCTATGACAGAATTGAGGAAAAAAAGTATTTTATTTTAAGATGTGTTTTTAATTAGAGAGCAACTGAAAATGCATTTATATGGAATTTAGGAAAGGCGGGTCGGTTTGCCTTTGCTTCTGTGAGTGGGTATCTGTAACAAATAACAAGCAGGGATTTAGAGTTCCCAGTGTCATCTCTGAGACCAAGTGTGTGACCTTGGGCAAGCCACCTCATTGCTCTTGCCCGTGTTCTCATTTGCAATGTGGCAAGGTTAGGCCATCTGCTCTTCATCTTCTCCCCTAAACTTAACAGTCGATGACAGAATAATTTGAGCCTTTAAACAAATCTTCCCCATCTGGAAACTGGACTTAGCATAAAAAGAAGACAGTGTTAGTATTGGGGAAAACTCCCGAGATAATTTTCATAAAAAATCTTGAGTTATTTTTTGTAAAGTGCCAAACAATTTTAAGTTTTTATTTACTAATAAGCTTGATCCTAAGGTAAACTAATGGGGGTAAATCACTTCCTTAAAACATGTTGATCACCCCCCCCAGCTTAATGTGATTCAGGTGATTAATCCAGCTTCTATTTAATTGTAGGAAGGAGAGCGTATTAAAGGCCGAAGAAACCATTCACCTGATGAGCATGGGCAGTTTGCACAAGATAATCTGTGTCTCTGTCTCTAATCATTTTATTTTATTCTTGGAGCAGTTGTGTGTGGACAGGCTAGAAAACATTCTTGAGAGCAGAGTCTGCAGGGATTAATTGAAAATCTCTCCAAAGGGACGGAAGTACAGAGAATCCTTTCTGCTGCAAAAGGAATTCAACTTTCCAAATAGTGTAATTTCTTTTTGAGTAGATTAATTATTTACCAGATAATTATAGTTTATCAGACAGAAGACTCAAATTCAGAAATGGAAAGACTCACATCACCTCTGAGACCTTATTAAACTTAACATCAGTTTAAACAAAAACAAATATAACAGTTAAAGTCTCTTTTGGGCTACCCTACTTGCAAAATGTATAATTTTGGTCAAATAACTTGATTCCACTGAGCTTTATCTTTATAGGTTGCTGTAGGATAAAAAGAGAATAAATGTGAAGACATTTTGTAAAGTATAAATTGCTATTAACATTTTAGGGCTTATTTTCATTCATGATGTTATCATAAATGCTTTTATTGAAGGCTTTTTAGATTGGCAATTAAAAAGCTAGAACCAATGTTAAGAAAGTTTTATTATCCTGTACACTCTAAATTGTTGTGAAAAACTGATAGTTATTAATATTATTTGTTTAGTTTGTGGGAGAGAGAAAGAGGGGATGCAAGGGGAGGACAGGGAGAAGGAATTGTATTTTTTTTTTATAAAATATGCTGTATTGTAAATATTTTGCAATTTAATGATTCATGCCCCCAAACTTAACTTGAAGTGCATGTGTAATAGCTAATCTTCTCCAAGTAGCCATAATTCCATTGATTGCTCATTTAAATGTATTTCTAATTTTAAAAATTGTAAATCATATGATAGTAATAATTTTTATACACAAATTAGCATCAATATCTCTATTTTAGTAGGATTGATTTCTAGAAGCTTCTGAAGTCAGGGTGAGGCCACTGGGCCAAAGTTATGAACTTGAAACAAATTGACAAATTATTTTAAGGAAACTTTGCACCAACTTGTGCTCCAGCAGGGAGAATTCTTTTTATAGCACATGCTCCCCACCATTACCATGTTTCCAAATGTGTTTCTCATTTGTAATAAAAAAGTCTTTTATTGTTTTAATTCACATAAGATTGACCATTTTAGAGCTGCACTGTCCAAAAGAGTAGCCGCTAGCCACAGATAAATTAAGATGGACTAACATTAAATACAATTAAAATTCAGCTCTTCAGCTGCACTAGTGATATTTCAAGCACTCAGTAGCCACATCATATGGACTGTGCAGACCATTGCCAATATTTCTACTGCTAGAAAGGCTAGGCTTTTTTTTTTTCATATGTTAATTAATTATCATCCAGAGTCTCAATTGCAGATAACAAAGAGAGATCACTTAAGCCCGTTTAAAAAATACAGGTAAATTCAAGAATGTTTTAGTACGTGATTTTTAGGCAGTGTTTCCCCCTCTCTCTCCGTCCTGCACACACCAGTCACCTCTTCTGTCGTAAATCTTTCCCTCAATTTCTGCCGTGCTCTCTGTTTGGTGGCAGCACCCACAGCTTGTGGTCTACCCTCTCCTCACAGCTAGTCCTCCCATTAGAGATTTGGCTTGATTCATTTTACTCATATGGATTAATTATAGATCAATTTTTAAAGGTTGGTTTGTTTAAATGTTAATAGTACTCAATTTTCCCATCTAGAACATAGTACACTCTAGTCAGTATTCACTTTTTTAAACGTCACTAAAATATTTTTGTGTTTATTGGCTTTCATAACAGTTTACACAGAAATCTTGCAAAACTTACACCTAAGTACTTCATATTTCTACTCTTACTCTCTATGTGGCCATTTTTTTTTAAATTTTATCTTCCAAAAGTTTATTGCTAATTTCTAAGAAAATTTCTGAATTTTCTGTATCTATTTTTTATCTGGATGTTTTGCTTAGCTAACATTTTGAGCCTAATAGTTTTTTCAGTTGATTCTCCTGAGATATTTAAAGTATAATCTAAGCATAATCATTGAATTGTATTTTAGTGTGATTGGGTAATCCTAATATATTTGGTATATTTAAGTATATTTTTAAATTACAAATGGACTGTTTTTCTTTATTTCAAATAGTTCTTAATATATGTGTTCTTTTTTTTAAGATTTTATTTATTTATTTGACAAAGAGAGAGAGCACAAGCGGGGGGTACAGCAGAGGGAGAAGCAGGCTCCCCACTGAGCAGGGAGCCCAATGTGGGGCTCGATCCCAGGACCCTGGGATCATGACCTGAGCCGAAGACAGATGCTTAACTGACCGAGTCACCCAGCACCCCAGTATATTTGTTCTTTTTTCATTCTCTATAACATTCTGAGCCATTTAAAATTTTTTTTATTTAAAGCTCTTATTAATAGTTCTGACAGTTTTTTATTTTGAAAAAAATCATGTTGAAAAGATTTAATACAAACTAAGTGCATTTTAAGAAATCTTTACTTGGCCACATATGAGACCTTTTAAAAATAGCTAAGGTGTTTTCGAAATAGCATTTTAAAAGCATTGTTGATTACCAAAAAGAGATTCTTTAGGAGGGAAAACCCGCAACAACAACAACAAAAAGTAAGACAGATCCGTAATTCATAGGAAATGCAGACAGTTTTAGTGGTGTGGTGAAAGGGGCAGAATAGAAGCACGGAAGGTCTTCAGCTCCGTTTACAAAATTTCTTATTGCCACATTTTCACCTTTTCCTTGTGGTTGGATGACTACACAAAGGGGGCAGAGTTGGTCCGCGGGCATTTACTTGGCTGCATCCTGCTCCGTGCCAGGAGCACAGGTGAGTTTGGCGGCAACTAGCTGCCACGTCTTTGGGCCTTCTCCTGAGCGAGGGTTTTCCCGATTCTGGAGCCACAGCCTTGAGGGGACAGCTGCCCCCACTGATTGCCTTTGTGACCCCTTCCTTGTCATGCCTTAGCGGGGAGAGCGCGTGCAGGTGCACCCGGGGCCCGCACCTCCCCCCTTGCACAGAGGGTCTGAGTGCTTCCGGGGGCGCATGACCACCTGCGCGGTGGTTGATCTCTCACATTCCAGGCTTCCTTGCTCTCAGTTGTTCAGAGGAGCTTTCCCATGTGTTCGGCATCTGCAACAGCTGAGACCATCAGGTTACTGCTTCCGCCAGACCTGCTCGCAGCCTGTAAGGCTGATGGTCCTGGCACCCTTCTTCCACGGCCCCTCCAGTCGCGCAGCATGAAGTTTCTAGACTCAGATCGCTGTCCAGGTATCTTTAGATTCACTTTTCACTTCTAAGAAACCAAAACCTGAAATTCAGACATTATGTTATTGGTTCAAAAACACCAGTACAGAATTCTGATCAATAAGCCAGTGGAAGACAAGACCTTGGATCTACACTGAAGTACTGGTGAACACATGAAATTTGCATATTTTTAAAGTAAAATAAAATATTAAACTTAATAACATATTATTAATCCCAATGTTAGGTTGTTATTTTTATACTTTCTCAAATCTTGATAACAGCATTTTTTAAACTTTTGTTAAATTATGTAGCAGTGCATATGTCTATGCTCTGGATGATGTTAATATTTTGGAATTAATCCTTTCTTAAATTTTGAAAAAAAAGTATTGATAGCATTGTTCTTAGTAGTAGTCTAATCATTCTTGCTACTATTTTGACAACTTTAAAATTTTACGGAGAACTCTCCATCCAGTGGGATTGTAAAAGTAATGGGCATTTAACCCTGCATTTTCCCTCGGTGTCTGTTGTGATGGCACCTTTCTGGTGTCTCATCTCTTTCTTTTCATGCGTCATAGTTTTGCTCTGTCATTGTTCATTATTTCAAACAACTGATTCTTAAAATTTCTCATTTGTATTGTTATTTCCTGTATTTGATTTCTGTTGTTTCCCTTTCCCTGTAGTTGCCCATCTTATTTTCCAGATTTCTTGAAATCAAAATCTAGTTTTTATCTATTTATTATTCTTTGATAAATAAAATATTTTAAGAGATGAATTTAACCCTAGGTATAGCTTTGGCAACACCCCATGTGTTGTAATAAGAGATATTTTCTTTTCTTTTTTTTTTCTTTTCCTTCTCCCCCTCCCCCTTTTTGTAAGTTGACACTCTCCTACCCCTTTTGCTTTTAGTAGAGCAGTATTTTATACACTACATGATGTGTTTCTCATCCTTGGATAGGCTACCTCTCCCAGGTTTTCAGATATCCTTGGGCTAACATACATGGGTGCTGTTAGCTTCAGTCTTTCGAATCTGATCTTAGGCTCAGACTGGTATGCCCAGCACTCCCTTAATGTGTGCTGGGTATAAGGTAGTCCTCTAGTGTTGTTTTGCTAACTTGAGTTTGAATCTTCAAATTGGCCAGCTTCTCTGACCATGGTAGAGAGTTAGAAGTAATCAGCAATTTTGGGGTGGGCTGAGTTTTATAGAAAAGGCAACACAAGCTACATGAGTTCTTCCTGCCTCTGCCTAGTTTCTTAAGTTAAAAAACAATTTTTTTTTTTTAAAAGGGCCAGCCTCCTAAGATCTAAGGCTGCTCCATATGCATTCTTTTGCCTTGTACCATTGTGCGGGCCAGGAGTACCTGAGTTAACAGAGGTGAGCGGGAATGAAATGCTGAAGATACTTATTGTGTTCCAGGCCGTGTACAAGTTGAGCAGGCATGTGACTCCCAGTTCCTCTATCTACTGAGTAAGAGGATTTGGGTCTGTTTTTATCACAATTTGTGTGTTTGTTTTCATTTTCTTGATTATATCTTGGTTCATTTTACAGTTAGCAGATGTCATGGGATCCCTGAGAATCTGGGGCAATGTAAGTGTTCAGAAGTCTTCTCCTACCATTTTTGGAACCATCTGACTTCTTTTAATAGGCAACATAGAAAGTTCAATAGTTAAGCATGTAGTTCTCAAGAGAATGCATAGTTAGGAGAAATACTGCCTATTCTTGGTTCTACTGTCCATTGATATCTTTAATGTACTATGCTAGTAGATTCTACATATATCTTTATTTAATATATTTTACTGAGATGGGAGAAACATTTAGCCATTCTAAATAGAAAGAAGTCTTCTTTAATTTGCTAAGTAACATGAAGACTTGGTAGAAACTTTGACTGATCTGAAGTATCTGCTTTGTCAGTATGTGACTCATTTCAGTCTTACAGGTAACCTCTAAATCCAGGATGGGGAACAAGGAGGAAGAGAAAAAAATCATCTTTTTTGTAGCACCTAAATGCAATGTATTTCCAAGTTTTAAAACTGCACTAGCAGTCTAATTTGATTGCCACAGATGGTGGAGCTGGAGCAACCCTTGGCCTTGGACCATGCTCCTAGGTTTCATTTATTCGACAATTATTTATTGTGTCCCAGGCCATGTACTCATTACTGAGGGTAAAACTGTGAAAAAGACATGCGGTTTCTGCCCTTGTAGGGTTTATGTCCTGGTGAAGAGAAGAAGGAAACTGTTTAGTGCATTGTTTAATGCAGCAACACCATTAGTAAAGAACAGCCCATTGAATAAAAGCATTGGCAAGTTGCATTAACTACAGTGAATTTTTTAAAAGTAGCTAAGTTTTAAAAAATAATGAATAGGAACCTATTTTAGATGAGCTTGTTAGGGAAGTCCTCTTTAAGAAAGTAATATTTAAACTGAGAGCCAAACTGTGAGAAGTAAGAGTAATTAAGTGAAAGGTAGACAGAAATCATTAAAGGCATAGGTAACAGCATATTATAAAGGCCCAGAGGAAGGCAATAAAAAAAAAAAAAAAAAAAAAAAAACAAAAACCAACTCAATATAGTTGAGAATCAGAAAGATAACCAGTGTAGCTGAAGACTTGTGACCAGATAAGAGTGTGGCAGGAGATGGGGAGTGAGATGGGCAGGGGTCAGGTTATGCCTAGCATTGTCAGGCCATGGCAAGGAGGGTGGTGAGAAGGGCATTGTCAGAAGGGCAAAGATACATTGGAGGGGTTTAAACAGACTAGGAACATGATCTTATTTAAGAACATTACTTGTACTGCTGTCTGAAGAATAATTAGAGAAGAGTTTGTTAGGACCCCTGTAGGAGCCTGTTAACAATAATCCAAGTGAGGACTGATTCAGTAGCCTGAATTAAGATGGTAGAAATTGGGATGGAGAACAGAACAGATTCAGAATGTATTTTGGACACATAACTGATGAATCTATATTTGTATCAATTAAGAAAATATAAGAGTTAATGTAGTCCTCTAAGAGAAAGGCATAAGGAAGGAAGAGAAGATGGTTTTGGGATTGGAGAAGTTCCAAGCCCCAGGGGTTTGGTAGAATGAAAGTTTATAGCAAAGGAGATGTAGAAGAATGGCCAGAAGGCATGAAGTTCACTGATGGCTGAAAGGAGAATATTGAAATTGGGCAAGAAGACCCAATATTGGATTCAAAACTGATGAAAGTAGAAGAAATGGACACTGCATCATAGAGAACTCTCAAGAAACATACAAGAAGAGTAGAGAAATAATCTGTTAGCTAAGAAATGCTATAAGGTCCAAGGATGATTTTTTTTTGAACACAGGAAATTCTAGGACAGTGTCTGTCTACCAATGAGAGTGATGCCATAGAGATTAATGAGGTACGAGAGAGAAGGAAACACTGGAGGCTGAAGCCCTTGGGACAGGGAATGGAGACAGAATTCAAGGGCAGGCATAAGCATGAGCATGAATTCCTTTTTAATTGTTGGGCAGATGAAAAAGTTGGAGCATGTATAGATGGATCGTTGGTTTAGAGGTAGAAATATAAGGGTTTATGAGCCTGGTGATTTCTATTTTCAGTGAGTATGAGGGTGCATGTGGAAAGATGGTGGAGCTTTCAGTAACAAGAAGACATGAAAATATAATACTGGGAAAACATAATTTTATTGCCAGGATTTTGTATCAGTTGAGGTTTGTGATTATGAATTTGAAGTGATTCTACTCCTGTTGTTTGAGTCCTGCTGGTATGGATTAAAAATCAAACTAACCAATTGTGATGAGGAAAGCAAACCCAGTAATTAGTGATCCTTACCATATGTTGACATGAGGCTTGTTGGTTGCCATGCCCACTACCAAGCCTCTTGAGTTAGTTATTACTTTGCTGGCACTCCTTTCACGCCCTGGGAAACCTCAGTTTGGCGACTTGGCATGCTGCTTTTGAGAGAATGCCAATCCTTACTTTAAAAGTTCCCAAATAAATTTTTATCTAAAAAACATAATCAGTTTCTATTATCCTACTTCTCCAAGAAATCTTCAAAAATCCTGAAATCTAAATATTTTCACTCCCTACCAATGGTAGTTTTGTATGGTTCTATTAAAGCACTTATGACATTGTCTGGCCCATGCCAACAATCCCCCATCATCTCATTCCACGTTGGCTTTCTCTTTGAGGCTGGGCCATGTTTCTTGTCTCTGGTATAGAGCGAATGCTAACACTGAATTGGTTTTCTGATGAAAATAGTATATCCATAAAAAGGTCTTTCCTAATGTTTCCCACTAGTTTTTCCCCCTTCTGTGTTTAAAAATATCTACCACTTTCCCCTAAGAGAGCACTGTCTTTCTTCACCCCATTGGTATCTCATGGTTTTGTCATGGGACTTGGTTTGACCAATGACATGTGAGTGGAAGAGACACTTGTCACTTCCAAGTAGAATCTTCAAGAGCTGGCACTTTAGTCACCATACCCTCTTTTCCACCCTGAGACCTTGAAAGCATGTGCCAAAGATGGAAGACCATTGGTCTGGGCCCCTGATTGAGTGTGATGAGTGGGACACATGACCTTGGCTTCTGAGCTGGCCAGAGAGCAGTAAGAAGACTCTCAGCATGGTTTGTAAGGGTGGTGATCCCCATTAGGTCGCAGTGAAACACTTAGTGAAACCGCCATCCACAGTAACTTGGAAGACAAATAATAAGACCATATGTAGGTTTAGTCAAGTAAGTGGGAATTCAGGCTTGGGCTGGCATGAGTTTCTTGTGAATGGTTACAATTGATGAAGGTTGATGAGAAAGAGATGAAATCAGGGAAGAATTGTCCAGTTTACAATCAGGGGAAAAAAAGAAAGAAAGAAATGGAAGGTCCATAAATCAACAGTTTGAAGGGTTGGAAGATGCAGCTGATTCTCAGTCTTCCAACTTTAAGCATCACAGACTGATTAAAACTCAGCCTTGTGACAAGGACCAAATCCAAGGGGTGTTTGTACTCTTTGTTAAATCACGTATGATTTTATTGAATTACTTTCAGTTGTATAAAAACAGTTCACATAGAGAGGGAATTGCTTTGTCTCTTGCATGGAAATCTACTAGACTCAAGGCAAAAGCAGCTAGATCTAGAGGGGGGAAAATCCATGTCTAAAAAATAATTTTGAATATGACTATTGAAATAAAGTAGCTAAGAGACTGAGCTAATAAGAGATTTTTGAGAGAGTTGACTGCCCAAAGAACCACTAGTCTGAACTAAAGCAGAGGGATCCTTAAGATTTAAATGGAGGCTTGGGCCTACAACACTATGCAGGAAGCATGCTAAGACATTGCTGAGTCCCGAAGAGAGATATCAGCTACTGATGTCCTTAAATGTGGCCCAGTAGGATAATCAAAAGGAGGATGGGACCAAGGAACAATTTGTTCAGTGGATTAAGGAGCAGAGCAGGGTCTCAGAAAGCAGTGTCTGTTGGGGGGTTTTGGAGTGTTTTTTGAAACTAAGCAATCCCTCTTCTATTGTGGTTGTATTGGGTACAGGGAGGAAAGATCCACACCCCCCCTTCTTCCCCTCCCCTCCTTACTCCTCCCTTCCCTTTTTTCAGTATATAGATCTCCAGAGCAAAGGAAGCTATTTGGGGAAGGAATGAGTGTTGGCAAGCAAAAAGGGGCGTAAAAGTAATATTTGTAACCAGAATGGCAGACTATGGGAAACTGTCCTGTCATTTATAGCTACCTGCTGTCCCTCTCAAGTGGAGGACACTTCCCTCCACATTGACAAAAGGCCTGGCCAAGTGAAAATGAGCATTGTGTTGGTCCATGGTAATGATCAGAAATGACTTTAAGAACCAGTGTGTGGGGGGCGCCTGTGCGTCTCAGTTGGTTAAGTGTCTGCCTTCAGCTCAGGTCATGATCCTTGGGTCCTGGGACCGAGTTCCACATCAGGCTCCCTGCTCAGCAGGAAGCCTGCTTCTCCCTCTCCCACCCCTCCTGCTTGTGTTCCCTCTCTTGCTGTTTCTCTCTGTCAAATAAAGAAGTAAAATCTTAAAAAAAAAAAAAAAAAAAAAAAGAACCAGTGTGTGGTCAGCCATGTTCTCTTCTATATCCCAGCTCTTATGATTATGGGTTAGGATAGAGCCTCATCCACCAGCCTGGACGCCTACTAAGAGCAGCTCCCTCTTGCACCAACAGTGAACTTGGGAGGCAAAGGAGAAATAAACTGCTGTTTTGAGCCAGTTTCGTGAGATTATTTGGGTGTTTTCCCTGCAAACCGTGCCTAGTCTAACTTATTCCCCTGGTATAGCTCTCATAGCATCCTGCTCTTTTTCTATCACCATCTGATATATCATTAGTTTTGTAACTTTATGAAGTGAGGTGAGAAATAGTATTACTTCTTCAGCTGGATATGTGTAATGAAGGATGCTTTTTGTTTAGGAACTTTGATCAGATGCCCAGAATAGCAGGTAGGGCACTAAGCACATGAGTTGGAGGGACAAGAAAGAGATGAATTGGACTTTCATAAATCATGAGCTGGAATTTGGGGCTAGCTAGGAGAGCAGAGAAAGAAGAGAGATGAGCAGAATTCCTGAGTATTTTATGGGACCAAGCTGGAGATGGCAGAAAAGGAAGAGTATTCCAGCTACAGGGAAGTCTAGTACTCAGATGACTCTGTTATCCGTGGAGCCATGCATGTCTACTGGTAGGGCAGCCCCAAGGGAGTTCTGTAAGAGGCACTGTTCTTCTGCAAGGGATCGAGCCTGTGTTGTATGTTCCTGTTCGCTTTTACATGTAGAAGAATAAGCCCCTAAATGAAAAATGGAAGCCAAAGTTGATTAGAAGAACTATGAGTCCCCAGGGATTTACAGAGATCTTGGGAAGAACAAAGGAATTTGGGCAGAATCTCTGGAACTGAAGGGCCCTTCTGACTCTAGTTGATATCTGGCTCATGTGTATTTAATATCTATCTCCTTCACTCTCCCGCAAGCTCCTTGAGTGCGGCACTGGCCCTGACTTGTACAATGTCTTTATTTCAGTGCTTGCCTTAACCCCAGACATAAAAATAAGTGACGCATGCATGCATGAATGAATGAATGAACAGTGACTGAATGAATTGAGTGGAGTTATTTATGTATATATTGGTTTTCTCCACCTGAGTGGAAGTTTCAATGAGCCAAAAGCCATATTGCATGTCTCTCAACATTCCTACTAGATAATGAACATAACAGGGGCGCCTGGGTGGCTCAGACGGTTGGGCGTCTGCCTTCGGCTCAGGTCATGATCCCGGAGTCCTGGGATCGAGTCCCACATTGGGCTCCCTGCTCCTTGGGAGCCTGCTTCTCCCTCTGCTTCTCTCTCTCTCTCTCTGTCTCTCATGAATAAATAAATAAAATCTTTAAAAAAAAATAATGAACATAACAATGTTTGGGGAGGTTAGGTATTAAACTAAATTATTCTTTCTTGGTTATTTATTTGTTGTAGTCATCATCGTTGTTGTTTTAATTAACTCCATTTGTCTGATTGACTTCTGTGAGTCTTCGGGACTAAATGTCTTTGCCTGGAAATGTGGGCTGCTATCTCTGAGGCTGCAAGAAAAAAAGTCAAGTGGAAAATTATGACTTTTGAGGCCAGATGGTTGTAGGATCAAATCCTAACTCACCCAAATACAATCTTGGGCAAGTTCCTTAACTCTGAGCTTCTGCTCCTCCTTCTTTAAAAAGGGCATTAATGGGGCGCCTGGGTGGCTCACTTGGTTCAGTGTCTGACTCTTGATTTTGCCTCAGGTCATGATCTCAGGCTCATGAGATCCAGCCCCACGTTGGGCTCCATGTTCAGTGTGGAGTCAGCTCGAGATTCTCTCTCTCCCTCTGCCCCTCCCCCTGCTCTCGCTCTTTTTCTCAAAAAAGGGGAGGGGGCATTAATGCCCATGTTGCAGTCTTTTATGATAGCTGAATTAGACAGCATGCTTCTTTTTTTTTTTTTAAAGATTTTATTTATTTGACAAAGAGAGACAGCCAGAGAGGGAACACAAGCAGGGGGAGCGGGAAAGGGAGAAGTAGGCTTCCCGCTGAGCAGGGAGCCTGATGCGGGACTCGATCCCAGGACCCTGGGATCATGACCTGAGCTAAAGACAGACGCTTAACGACTGAGCCACCCAGGTACCCCGTGAATTAGACAGCATGCTTAATGCCTCCTGCAAAGTGTTTGATGTTAGAGGTTTAATCCATCTTGGCTCCCTGGTAGAGGCCTAATGCTGCAGCCAGAAATGAGGAAAGCCCATCCCATTTCCACACAACAGATCAGCATAGCAAGTCCTGGCATGTTCACGTCCTACTGGAAGCTGCACTGTTTTCACTGCCACTGGGAGATCATTTCTAACTTTTACTATTGCCATTTTAGTTAGTGCTTGGTACAAGTAGTTGAGGTTCCCTGGTTCTGATATCATCCTTGGTGCAAATCATGGTTTCTCCAAACAGACAGACAGACACAAAATGAATGGACAGAAAATGAATTAGAGGGATTTTATTGAAACGTGGGCTCTTCACAGATCAAAATAAAGAAAAACGTCCTAGCCATTCAAACTTTCCTTTCTTTCCCTGAGTTCTGGAATGGGGGAGGAGACATGGAGGGAGAATGTGACTGGGATGACATTTCATTCTGTGATGATTCTGAGTTCACAACTGGTTTAAAGTATACATTTATGACATTTTGGTTAAAAATTAATTAGACATTGGACATAACAGCCAGCATGTGGAGGTCATTGCCATCTTGGACTAGGGTAGATCCAGAGACACGCGGCCACGGGGTCAGCAACTGCAGTTGTTGCAAACAATCATTAATCCCCCAGAGATGCCGGTTCCTGAGAACATTTGCAGCGTGTTGCTATGGAATTGGTGAGGACCCTCCCAGAGCAAGTCTGGTTGTGGGTCTGATATCACTAACCACAGGCTGCATAGCCTCTTCTGTGTCTGGGATCTGGGAACCAAGTCAAAGTTAAGGTGACACCACCCAGGTTGTGGGAAACGCACAGAGAACTAGGGAATTGGCTGCAGCCTGTGAAGATTGGATCATCACAGATACAGGTGGGAGGCCATTACCCCTGACACCTGTGTTGTGAGCAGGAAGTTACGGGTTCTTAAGAAGAGACGGAGTTACAGTCCTCATGGCTATTAGCATAGGTCAGTGATGGGGCTTTATTGCCAGTTAAAGAATTAATGGAAAACCTGCCCCCTCTTTCCTTGTCAGATCCCCCAAGATATGAAAAGTAAGGTCCCTGACACAACGGGTTCCATTTTTTTAGTCCTCTTTTCTATACCTCCTGATCTCAGAGATTCTGAAGTGGTAAATGGATTTTATTTTTTAAAAAATGAGTTTGAATTTAAGAAAGAGCACCTCTGGAGCTCCTATGGCATGTTTGCTGTTTGTTCCATCAGCACTGTGATCATAATCCTGCCCCACTAAAACCTTTAACTGGCTTTTCATTGCCTACAAGATGAGTCAGCATCATTTCAGCGAATACTCTAGATCCCCCATGAACTGACATCTGGCACCTTCTCACCTATTCTCTCTGCTTTTTGTCTGATTCCACACACAGGTCATGCTGAACTATGTGCATGCCATGGGTCAGGCTGGTTTTCCACAGATCTGTACATTTTCATTTTTATCACTTAACACTGAACTCAGGATTCTCCCTCTCTACGCACCCTCCCTAACCTCCCTCCCTCTTATGTACTAAAATTATACCTGGTTCTACTCCTATAACACGTTTGCCTTGTATCATAGTTCATACATCAACTCCCTTCATACCTTGTAATTTATTTGAGAAGAGAGAATCAGTCCAACTGATGACTAATCCAAGGTTGGCACATAGAAGGCACAAAATGTTGATGAATTGAGATAGAAAGTTCCTCTTAAGTAAAATATTTTTAATCATTAATAAAAGCTGGAGTTTTAAACACAAAAAAATAATGAAGGAAGAAAAGAGCAAAAGGACCAAGAAAGAGATGATTATGACTGATTTAACTCATTTGACCGTCAGATCCTTTATTCCTGTTATCAAACACTGTGCACATCTCGTAAAGAAGCATAATTTCAAAAGCCATTAATTATTGTCTCTTACATCACAAAATAGAGACAACAAAACCAGCACATCAAGGGAAAGCATGAGGCTGACGCACTCTTGGAAAAGCCATAGCCTGTCTGTAGCCACCAAGGGGACTAGGAGCCAAGAGGGTTAAAACCTTGAACTACAGCCACTGTGACTGGGGTCTCAAGTACAAGAGATGGAGGAGGCTCTGGTTACATTCAAGTCATGATGGATATTTGGGATGCAAGTGACAACAGTCTGACAAAAGGCTGCTTCCTTCCATCTGGGTGCAAAGCTAAAGTCCATCCTCAAAGATGTGCAGCTTCATAGATCCCAGGAACAATTTCCTTCTGGGCTCTTCCAGACCATTCCTAAGCAAAAGCTAGATTGCTTTTCTTTTCTCTTTTCTTTTTTGCTTTTAAAATATGTTGACTCGATCATGTGAACATAATTCTCCTCAATGGGCCCCAGCCGGTGAGATCCACATGATGTCATCATCGGACCCTCTGCACCCACGCTAGTTACTTCCCCTTAGCGTTTTGAGCTGAAAGGAGGCTCTCTTGAAGCCTTACCTCATGCCCGTCTCCCCCAGCTCTCTGCCGAGGAGGTTTCCAGATTGTTCCTTGCTCAGTGATGGCAAATTTGCTTTCACGTTGATCAAATATCTACTCTGGGTCAGGCATATGGTATACATGTACCTGCATCATTTTATTTAATCCTCGTGACCAGTGGAAAGGTAGTTACTGTTGTCCCCATTTTAGGGATAGAGGAATGCAAGAGCAGGGAGGTGTACAAACACAACTCCACTCAGAGCTGACTTATAGGAGAGCAGAGATTGCCTAGTTTGGGGTCCAGAGTCCTTTCTCCTTAATGATACTTCTTTGCTGTCTTTCCTCTGCCAGAGCACCGCCATTATTCCCCTGCTTTCCCACGTGATAGCCATCGAAGCGGGGCCAGCCAAGGTCATCTGTGAGATTTCTTAGCAGATGCACAGCCCCAAATATAGCCAAGTACCACTTTAAAAAAAGTAGATAATATCTCACAAATCTCACTGGCTTACCTCCTTAAAACCATGCTGTATTCTTAACATATACAATCATTTTTACTGTTGGACAAGAAGCCTATTCTTTGTCAATATTAATGTTTACTCAAAGTTGAGGGGGAGAAATGAAAATGCAGAAAAGTAGAAAAAAATCATCTGTAGTACCCCAATCCAAGAATAGTCAGTATTCGGTATGAATGGCTTGTTATCACAGTCCCAACAGACTCAGGTCACTCTGCTTCAAGGTGGATCCAGCCTGGTGGCTCATGTGACACCAGAGGCTCCAACCCACTGGGGTCAGCCACCGTTTACTGAGAAAGTTGTGTCTCCCTCCCCTGTTGGTTCTTAACAGGCTTCAATTGTGCATCTAGAGCACGTGCATAATTTGAAAGCTCACTTGTAAATTGCAACTTCCTTCTACTCAAAGAATGCTTCCTTTGTTGTCCTCAGGAAAGGCTTGTTGTCCCCATTACCCCCATGTCAAGAACAGGGGTGGGCCCACAGACCAGAGGTGAGACTTTATTTGGAGGATCTCTGAGAATGAGCAAAATAAATAAATTCATTTTTAATACCCACTCTCTGCCGAGTACTTTGACAAGAGATTTTTAAGCCCTGTGAGAAGCAAGGTTTGATCTGTCTTATTCCCTGTCATTTCCCCAAGACATAGGACTGTTTCAAACACACTATGGCATTTAATTTTTTTTTATTATTGTTGTGTTAATCACCATACATTACATCATTAGTTTTTGATGAAGTGTTCCATGATTCATTGTTTGCGTATAACACCCAGTGCTCCATGCAGAACGTGCCCTCTTTAATACCCATCACCAGGCTAACCCATCCTCCCACCCCCCTCCCATCTAGAAATCTCAGTTTGTTTTTCAGAGTCCATCGTCTCTCATGGTTCGTCTCCCCCTCCGATTCCCCCCCTTCATTCTTCCCTTCCTGCTGTCTTCTTATTTTTTTTTTAACATATAATGTATTATTTGTTTCAGAGGTACAGATCTGTGATTCAACAGTCTTACACAATTCACAGCGCTCATCATAGTACATACCCTCCCCAATGTCTATCACCCAGCCACCCCATCCCTCCCACCCCCCTACCACTCCAGTTTGTTTCATGAGATTAAGAATTCCTCATATCAGTGAGATCATATGATACATGTCTTTCTATGATTGACTTATTTTACTCAGCATAATACCCTCCAGTTCCAGCCACATCATTGCAAATGGCAAGATTTCATTCCTTTTGATGGCTGCATAATAGTCCATTGTATATATATACCACTTCTTCTTTATCCATTCATCTGTCGATGGATATCTTGGCTCTTTCCAAAGTTTGGCTATTGTGGACATTGCTGCTATAAACATTGGGGTGCACGTACCCCTTCAGATCCCTACATTTGTATCTTTGGAGTAAATACCCAGTAGTGCAATTGCTGGGTCATATGGGAGCTCTATTTTCAACTTTTTGAGGAACTTCCATACTGTTTTCCAGAGTGGCTGCACCAGCTTGCATTCCCACCAACAGTGTAGGAGGGTTCCCCTTTCTCCGCATCCTCGCCAACATCTGTTGTTTCCTGACTTGTTAATTTTAGCCATTCTGACTGGTGTGAGGTGGTATCTCAGTGAGGTTTTGATTTGGATTTCCCTGATGCCGAGCGATGTTGAGCACTTTTTCATGTGTCTGTTGGCCATTTGGATGTCTTCTTTGGAAAAATGTCTGTTCATGTCTTCTGCCCATTTCTTGATTGGATCATTTGTTCTTTGAGTATTGAGATTAAGAAGTTCTTTATAGATTTTGGATACTAGCCCTTTATCTGATACGTCATTTGCAAATATCTTCTCCCATTCTGTCGGTTGTCTTTTGGTTTTGTTGACTGTTTCCTTTGCTGTGCAAAAGCTTTTTATCTTGATGAAGTCTCAATAGTTCATTTTTGCCCATTATTCCCTTGCCTTTGGCGATGTTTCTAGGAAGAAGTTGCTTCGGCTGAGGTAAAAGAGGTTGCTGCCTGTGTTCTCCTTTAGGATTTTGATGGGCTCCTGTCTCACATTGAGGTCTTTCAACCATTTGGAGTCTATTTTTGTGTGTGGTGTAAGGAAATGGTCCAGTTTCATTCTTCTGCATGTGGCTGTCCAATTTTCCCAGCACCATTTGTTGAAGAGACTGTCTTTGTTCCATTGGACATTCTTTCCTGCTTTGTCGAAGATGAGTTGACCATAGAGTTGAGGGTCCATTTCTGGGCTTTCTATTCTTTTCCATTGATCGATGTATCTGTTTTTGTGCCAGGACCATACTGTCTTGATGATGACAGCTTTGTAATAGAGCTTGAAGTCCGGAATTGTGATGCTGCCAGCTTTGCTTTTCTTTTTCAACATTCCTCTGGCTATGCGGGGTCTTTTCTGGTTCCATACAAATTTTAGGATTATTTGTTCCATTTCTTTGAAAAAAATGGATGGTATTTTGATAGGGATTGCATTAAATGTGTAGATTGCTCTAGGTAGCATTGACATCTTCACAATATTTGTTCTTCCGATCCATGAGCATGGAACGTTTTTCCATTTCTTTGTGTCTTCCTCAACTTCTTTCATTAGTATTTTATAGTTTTCTGAGTAAAGATCCTTTGTCTCTTTGGTTAGATTTATTCCTAGGTATCTTATGGTTTTGGATGCAATTGTAAATGAGATCGACTTCTTAATTTCTCTTTCTTCTGTCTTGTTGTTGGTGTATAGGAATGCCCCTGACTTCTGTGCATTGATTTTATATCCTGCCACTTTACTGAATTCCTGTATGAGTTCTAGCAGTTTTGGGGTGCAGTCTTTTGGGTTTTCCACATAAAGTATCATATCATCTGCAAAGAGTGAGAGTTTGACTTCTTCTTTGCCAATTTAAATGCCTTTTATTTCTTCTTCTTGTCTGATTGCTGTGGCTAGGACTTCTAATACTATGTTGAATAGCAGTGGTGATAGTGGACATCCCTGCAGTGTTTCTGACCTTAGGGGGAAAGCTCTCAGTTTTTCCCCACTGAGAATGATATTCGCTGTAGGTTTTTCATAGATGGCTTTTATGATATTGAGGTATGTACCCTCTATGCCTATACTTTGAAGAGTTTTGATCAAGAAAGATGCTGTACTTTGTCAAATGCTTTTTCTGCATCTGTTGAGAGGATCATATGGTTCTTGGTCTTTCTTTTATTAAATTAATGTATTGTATCACATTGATTGATTTACGGATGTTGAACCAACCTTGCAGCCCAGGGATAAATCCCATTTGGTCGTGGTGAATAATCCTTTTAATGTACTGTTGGATCCTATTGGCTAGTATTTTGGTGAGATTTTTTTGCATCCATGTTCATCAAGGATATTGGTCTGTGATTCTCCTTTTGGATGGGGTCTTTGTCTGGTTTGGGGATCAAGATAATGGTGGCCTCATAAATGAGTTTGGAAGTTTTCCTTCCATTTCTATTTTTTGGAACACTTTCAGAAGAATAGGTATTAATTCTTCTTTAAATGTTTGGTAGAATTCCCCTAGGAAGCCATCTGGCCCTGGGCTTTTGTTTGTTGGGAGATTTTTGATGACTGCTTCAATTTCTTTAGTGGTTCTGGTCTGTTGAGGTTTTCTATTTCTTCCTGGTTCAGTTTTGGTAGTTGATACATCTCTAGGAATGCATCCATTTCTTCCAGATTATCTAATTTGCTGGCATAGTTGCTCATAATCTGTTCTTATAATTGTTTGTATTTCTTTGGTGTTAGTTGTGATCTCTCCTCTTTCATTCATGATTTTGCTGATTTGGGTCATTTCTCTTTTCTTTTTGATAATTCTGGCCAGGGGTTTATCAATCTTGTTAATTCTTTCAAAGAACCAGCTCCTTGTTTCGTTGATCTGTTCTACTGTTCTTTGGTTTCTATTTCATTGATTTCTGCTCTGATCTTTATTATTTCTCTTCTCCTGCTTGGTTTAGGCTTTATTTGCTGTTCTCTCTCTAGCTCCTTTAGGTGTAGGGTTAGGTTGTGTATTTGAGACCTTTCTTGTTTCTTGAGAAAGGCTTGTATTGCTATGTACTTTCCTCTTAGGACTGCCTTTGCTGTATCCCAATGATTTTGAACAGTTGTGTTTTCATTTTCATTGGTTTCCATGAATTTTTTAAATTCTTCTTTAATTTCCTGGTTGACCCATTCATTCTTTAGTAGGATGCTCTTTAGCCTCCATGTTTTTGAGTTCTTTCCAACTTTCCTCTTGTGAGTGAGTTCTAGTTTCATAGCATTGTGGTCTGAAAATAGGCAGGGAATGATCCCAGTTTTTTGGTACTGGTTGAGACCTGATTTGTGACCTAGGATGTGACCTATTCTGGAGAATGTTCCAGGGGCACTAGAGAAGAATTTGTATTCTGTTGCTTTGGGATGGAATGTTCTAAATATATCTGTGAAGTCCATTTGGTCCAGTGTGTCATTTAAAGTCTTTATTTCCTTGTTGATCTTTTGCTTAGATAATCTGTCCATTTCAGTGAGGGGGGTGTTAAAGTCCCCCACTATTATTGTATTGTTGTCGATATGTTTCTTTGCTTTTGTTATTAATTGGCTTATATAATTGGCTGCTCCCATGTTAGGGACATAGATATTTACAATTGTTAGATCTTCTTGTTGGATCACTATGGCATTTAAAAAGTACAATTCATTATATATTGACAACAACAGAGTTGTAAGATAAGCATCTCTACGAGCACTAAAGGACCTGAAAACTATGGCTTAGCAAAGTTCAGGGAGCTGTGCAAGGCTAGCCGTGGATGGCACAGCCGTCCTGGGAAGGACTGCTCCATTGCAAAGCTCATCTTTTTTGCTCAGGGCCATTCTGCCTTTTCCCTGACAGTGTATTTGATACACAGATGAGTGGCTTCACATCGTCCGATTCCAGTCCCAGCAAAGAAACACGTATCATTGATGAAGGCCTTCTTTTAGTCACCACTGATCCCTTCGCACCAGACCCCAGTCCTCTGACATGCTGGATCTCCTGACCAAAGCATTTTGGGTAGGTAGTCTCTGTTGTGGAAGAACTTGAAACTAAAATGAACTGGAGGATAGAAAATGGAAAATCTCACACAGTGTGCCCTCAAGAAAATAAAACTGAAGGACTGAGAGACTGATTTCCCATAAATGCCTGATTTACAGAAAAACTGATAATGTTGGAATTCTCTTAAGTGATAGGGAGTTGGTCCAGGGTTGCCTTATATCAACTTTGGAAGTTTTACTTTTGGTTTCTAGAGACATGAAAAAAGAAACAACCCAGGTCAGGTTGATCTCACAAAATAAGCTGAATTGAGCTTCATTTGTGTGACCGGACTGGCTTTGTCAGCTTGGGGAATTTTCAAAGATGGCCTTCATTTGTTTTGATTTTCACAAACTAAATGAACTCTCCCCTCTTCCCAACCCTGCCCATAAATAGAGCCCACCCCAAACCCTCACCAGACTCGCCTGTAGCTTGCCAGTTTGCATGTTCCGAATTGCAATTCCTCAGCTATTCCTGAAAAAACTCTTTTTGACAATTTTGAGCTTGCCTTGGTTTACCTCTTTTTATTTAGGTTGACACTGTCTGCTAGAATGTTCTAGATAATGTTCTTTATTTAAAAGTAGATACAAGTAATTTCTAATTCCTCCATCTTGATCAAGTATGCTGACATATCTCCTCTCTCCCTTAAGCCCTTAAGCCACGTTCAGGAGTTTGAACTTTATTCTAAGAGTATTGAGGAATCCCTCAGCAAACAGCTGAGTGGCCTAATCACATTTGCCCTTTAGAATTACCGAGGTGTCAAATGAAGAACAGATTGGAGAGAGGCAAACCTGGAGTCAAGGAAACTGGTTCAAGAATAGTACACGAGTCTAAGTGAGAGATGAAGGTGATGTGTGGTGAAGAATTAAACCCTCCCCAAAGAGGATTCTGGCATCTCCCCTTTGGATCCTGGGAAGTGAGCCCCAAGCCCTGGAATGTCATATCTGAGGAGTGTTTTTGTTTGCCTGCGGGCCTTGGCTCACACCCGGAATGATACAGGGTGGAGACTTGGGATCGCATTGTGTCAGCTCAACCTCTGAAGGGACTGCAGACCAAGGTCAGCCATGTGGGCAGCCAACCAGGTTTCCATGATTGAGCTCAATAAACATGCTGGACACCAAGGCTCAGTGAACTTCTCTGGCTGGCAATGCTCTGTGCATATTATCACACATCCTTGCTGAGACTGTAATGCTGCCCACAACCCCACCAGGACAGGACAACTGGAAGCGCCATGTTTGGAACTCTTCTGGACTCTGCCCTATCCATCCTTCTTCCCTTGGCTAATGTTAATATGTGTCCTCTAGCTGTGCTAACCTATAACCATGTGCATAACCACTTTGAGTTCCATGAGTCCTTCTAATGAAACTCAGAGTGGTCTTGGGAACCCCTAAATTTGCAACTGGTGTCATAAGTAAGGATGGTCTTGGGACTGTTCCCTCAAGAACAGTCTGTGTCTGGACCAAAGGAGTAGAAGTGAGAATGGAAGTGAGCAGAAGCTTACAAGAGACCTAAGAAATAGCACTGGTGAGCTTTGTTGACTAGACATGGTGAGGGGAGGATGAGAAGGAGTCATCTGGGTGGCATTCAGATTTCTGACTTGGCCGCTGGTGGAGTGCTATGTGGTTCTGACCAAACTGGATTATGTTTTCCAAGACATTTTATTCTTAATGCCTAGAATAGGGATGTTTTAGATACAAAATAGATGTTGAATGAAGAATGGTCTGGGACAGTGGGTAAGATCTGACTGATTTATTAACCAGAATAGAAAATGATCATGAATTTACAGTGGAATAGTCATTGGACAGTAAACCCCACTTTCATTTTTAAATCAATCTAGGAGGCCAGATTTTGGTTTGAATGGATGCTTGCAGTTAGAGGTATCCTATTATTTATTTGCTGCTTGCTTATAAAAAGAGTTTAATTTCAATGAAAAACTTAAATCTTCAGTGGGAGAATGAATGAAGAAGCTTTCAATGAAGAAGTTAAATCTTCTGAAAGATTAATTCCATCAAGCTATGTTAATGAACACTGTCTCATTTCAATTCAGATGATTTCTGCCCAAATAATAGGTATCGGTTCCTGTACTATCTGAACATCTGGAACCCCTGAGAGGGGTCATGAACAAAGCTTACTGCTTAGGAGATATCTTTTTGTTATGTTCTGCATAGACCACTGACTTTTTCTTTTTAATCCATACTTTGGTTACCACAAAATTGAGTTCACAAAATTTTCTAGATGCTAGTCATGGTTTCCTTGCTGACTTATATTTTTGTCATTTTTATACTCTCTTCTCTTTAGTAGATTTAGGTTACGCACAAGTCTCTCTCGTTAAGCTTTTAGAATCATCCTAGTGTCATTAGTATCACTTGTATGTATGTTATTAAATTGAAAAAAATCAGAAGACTAGATAACACTTCCTCCCACTCACTGCCCAAGAGGTCTGGATAGTCACCGTGAGAACAAGAATATTGATAACAACAACAATACATGGCCTGCTTAATGTTTAGGCTTCTTCAGAAGAATAAATGTGCTTTCATAAGCCAACTACTGAGTAAAATATAAAGTTGTATGCAACTGTTAGCTATATATGTTTTAATTAGCTGAATTCTTAGTGAATGACTAAGATCTATTTTTGTGTGTGTGAATTCTGTTATGTCCAATTTTAAGGACTTTTCTCTTTACAAATAACTTCACAACTTTTATCGTACTTATTCATAACAAGAGTCTGGTAAGGTGGCTGTTACGACAAGTTCCATAAATAGGAACCTGAGCAGTGGTGAGAGACCAGGTGACTTGTGTCAGGCCGCACAGCTCCCGGGTGTTCAGTTGGTCCCACCGACCTCTACAACCAAGCCGCCCCCTCCCCCATGCCATAGTTCTGTCCAGGTGGGACACATCCATAAAGCAGGTGAATGCCATTTGGTTCTTTTCTGAAGCACTCTGCCTTCCTTAAAATAGGGGTACGGCTCCATCGTTCATGTGGCAAGAAGAATCAAGCAGAATCAGGAAATCTCAGTCCTGGAATGATGTCTCGGTGGAAAATTACAATGTATGCAACTGGAAGTCCAGAGTGAGAACGGCTTCCTAACCATCTCCTAAGACAGAGGCTGCTGTTACACTGATGTTCAGGATTTGAAAACAAACGACGGGAAGCAAAAGCCTTTTAGTAAGTGTGCGTTCACGTGTGGCGTGGGAACGGAGGGGCTCCCACACGCGGGGCGGCCGGCTGTCTGTGCGGGTCGCGTCCAGCTGACAGAAAGGTCTGAGACGGCGTGGGGCAGACACAGGCTTTTTAGGGAGACTGCCTTGGTTTGGGGTTCTCTCTCCAGCAGTTGCTCACCGTAGACCTTTAGCTTCTCCAGACCTCAGCTTGCTCATCCCTAAGGCAGGGATTCCACCGTAGCCATGCCACACATTCTTGAGCAGGGAGCAGCGGGGCGGCATCTTTGCTAATTCTCCTTCTAGGCTGAGCCCCTGCACTGACGCTTACTGAGGGAAAGAGCTTGGCCTTCACCTCCCCCGGGAAGTGCTTGGGGGGGTGGGCGCATTCCATGTAAGCCTGGCACATGAAATCATCTGTCTTCTTTGTCTTTTAGAGGCAAAAAGTTCCAAAGATCTGCTTGCATTTACTGATAAGCAGGGAGTACAGGAAAGCGGTAACAACTGTTTGGATCTGAGAAAAACTAGCACACTCGTTTCTGGCTTTCATTTCCTTAAGTATTCCCAGAAGTCATGGACATTGTTCCATCTAATTTAGAGATACTGAATACCATTCATTGAGCAAATAGTAAAACCCATCTTCCCGTGGGTTCATTATGTTTACACCGATCCTATTTAGTTAATGTTGCATTTTTGTAAATTGTACTTTCCGTGGAGTAATTGTGAGTCATAGAGAAAAAGAAAAACATGTAAATTAATCAGCGCTTAAATAGTAAACAATATACCTAAATAGAGACTGAGCGGGAAGAACATTGGCAAAGGCGTGCGCTTTCACCGTGTCTGTTTCTGAGTCAGTGAAACTTGCGATGACCATTCGTTTCTCAATGTCATCTCCGTTTGCTGGATAGATGCTAGAGGAATACTGGTGCTTTTGTACATCTCGGGTCTGTGTCCCTGGCAGGGCTGTCGATTGGTGCAATGTGCACTTCTGAAAGGCAGGGGCACAGCTGCGAGGACTCGGTGGTCTGGAACGGCCAGGCCCCTCTTCCCTCTGGAGAGTCACATGGGGCACTCACACATAAGCCACGCTCGTTAATGGTAATGGCAGCTGCAGGTGGTTCTGGGGTGGGTTAGCCTTTACACAGTTCCACTTGGGGCACCCGAAACTTCTACACTGCCCTCCTGATTGGCAGTTCCCTGGATTCAGGCCACTGGGGCATCACACATTCCTCACAGTCCTACCCCAAACCAGGCTAATCACATTGGCCGGACAGTGTTCTCTATTGGCGTTTCCCAAATACGGAAGGAATGCCCAGGGGCTGCCTTTTTGCTGTGGCCTGACATATGGCACCTGCAGTCTTCGATAGCACTTGTTGAGTGGGTGCTGTTGTGCTGTGGAGGTTAAGAGAGAAAGAGCCAGCTGACTGTCTAGCAGCAGATCACAGTGCTGCATTTCCTCTGTGTGCCTGTGCACGAGTCAGGCAATCTCTCTGAGCCTCAGTGTTCGCATCTGTAGAAGGGGGATACTGTTGTCTACTTCTGAGGTTGTTACCAGGACAGCCCCACTGAATACATCACCAGGCAAGAGGAAAGAGCTCCCCATTGTGCAAACAAGGTTAGGTTCTAAAAGGTAAAAAAACAGTCCTATCACCTACAGCTTCCTCAGCTGTCCTAGACAAGAAGACAGTTGTGTAACTCTTCAGTTTTAAACATAGAACCCACTTCTCCCAGGAACTCATTTTAGTGGGAAGTGGATGAAGTCCTTCATCAGCCCCCCCAAGCAAGTCTCATGGGTGGCACCTACCTAGTAGTTAGTTCATTTTTAAAGCCCATCTTCATAGTGGGCTTGGACCCCCTTCTATTTATAAAGATCCATGGTGAACCCTCAACCCCACCCTCATCATGTCTGTCTTTGTTCTGTCCTTGGGAAGACCTGTCAAAACCAAAGACTAATCATCCTAAGAGAAGTTGGGATGCAGTCTTTCCATCCTTATCCTTCGGATAAAGCTGAGAGAAAGGGACATGAGGACTCTGGAGTGGAAAGCATCTATCTCTCTCTGGCTAGTCATCACTGGTAGGAATGAGAATTGTACAAAAGCAGAATAAACATACTTATAGTTCTACTGGAGTTCTACCCATATGTGACTGCCACCCCACAGGACAAAGTCCTATCTCTGCCTCAGAATCCACCAGCACTTTTGCTTGAAAAAAATTCTGTGTGTAGCAGCCAGTCTCCACCTAGGGCAGGCGGGGCTCTCACCCCCTGTGGGTATGTCTCTTGTTGTAACCATGCACATTGAAGAAACAGTGTGTGCAGAGGGACTGAGTTTCTGTGACCCCCTGTTGAGGTTGGGTTCTCGGGAAGCTGAGTCTGTTAGTTTAGCATGAAGGGAGTTTATCAAGATGTGTCTTGGGATCCGCACCTATGGAAGGGAGAAAAAGGGAGCAAGGGTGGGCAGAGGGAGGACCAAGCTTCATTGAAGACCCAGGACAGCCTCATGTCTCTTATGGGAATCTTGTGAGCTAAAATGGCCCTTCAGAAGAGTCTCTGACTTGGGTTGAGATGGCTAGAGTCTTATTACTCATCCCCATACCCAACCCCTGCTATGGACCAGTCACGCACGTGGATCCCCTCAGAGGAAGCACCATCTGGGGCCAGCTCTCTGCAGCCAAGGCAGTCTCTGAAAGGCTGCCCACTGATTCGCCTGCCCTGGCCCTCAGGGACAGTCTGGCTGATGCATCATAATGTTCATGGGTGCCCCCCACCCACACACATTCTGCATGAGCTTCATTCAGTGACCCAGTCTCTTCCCCTGTGACCACTACCATGTTCAGACCCATGATGGAGAACACAGGGAGGATAATTTCTCCAGGTCTTTGGCTTTGGATGTTCTAGGATTATGAGAGGACAGAGGGAAGAGAAGGAGGATTAGAAGGAAAAGGTGAGAGGAGAATGGAGGGCGAGAAGGAACCTGACATTTAGGAAGCAGCAAGTTGTATGGGGCACCGAGGTAGGTGGTTTCTATCCTCCATTCAGTGCAATTTCCACCACTTTCCCTTAGAAAGCACGATGTGGCTATCTGCCATCTTATAGATAAAGAATCTGGGGCTTAGTGAGTGAGCAGCAAGTACAATAAGTGCTTTGTCTCAAGTTTCTTTCACTTTAAAATCCGTGTCTAAGCTGTGGTTCTGAATACAAGCACGTGATGGCAGGAACCCCGCCATGTGCACCTGGCGTCAGCTTCCGGGGTCCACAAGCCTGCATCCTCCCTGCCCTCCAAGCCACTGTAGCTGCTCCCAGATCTGGAGCTAGACTTACCTCTTCTGCCTTTCTTCTCATTTCTTTCCTACAAGCATGTCATTCTCTAGCTTCTGCCTTACGAAAGATGCTCAATAATGTGCAATGAATATTGGGTGGTAGCCCAGGCCTCACAGCTGTACACCCGACCTGTATTAACCAAATTCCCTGCTATTGGAATGTTAGAAAAGGACACTTGGGAGATCACAAGGGACAGCCCAGATGGCTAACAAATTCAAGACAAGTGTACAAGAAAGTGCTTTCCCAATTCTATGTTTATATTACACAGTGCACACTTACACGCATATAGGAATGGCTTCCATTTTACACATAGTATCTCAATCCACACAAAAAACACAGATTTCCCCTTGTTTCAGATATGAGGAAACTGAGTCATGGAGAGATTAAGCAGTGTACCCAAGTTAGGTCGTGCAGCCCAGCTTCAGATCTGGCTCTTTCAGACTCTAAGTCTTAGCTTTGAACTTGGCCAAACAGATACAAGCATCAACTCTCACATCCATCTTAGCATCTTAGCTGGGAGACCAGCCTTACAGGGGAGGCCCACGTGAGGCGAGATGCGTATTCTCTTTTATTCTCTCCTCTAGGACACATGAGAAAATGTAATCTTATAGTTCATGCATATGTACACATAAATACAAACACAGTTCAGAGTGTGAGTTCATATGAAATAGTCGATGTGTGTTGAATGTACCAGGGAGCATCTGTCTTGATCTAGATACCAATGAACAATTGATTAGTATATCCTATTCACATCGCACACAAATAAACACACACTCACACTAACTGTCACATACACAGACACTCACACAGACTCATGATGATCTTCCCTCTTGGGGATGTTTGTTCAGAGGCCGCTCTCGCCTGCCTCCTTAGGGCAGGGGCGGGGGGGGGGCTCGCACAGGTGTGAGTGTGGGTGGAATTTATTTTCTAAACAAGTGAGAAAATGAAAAATGAACAGAAAAGCCACAAAAGCAGCTATGGTTGTTGATCTTGATTTTTTAAAAATGCAGGCAGAAGACGGAGGGAGGGAGGTGCCAGGGTGGTTTAAGCAATGGGTGGGGAGAGAGGGATGGAATGGAGGACAAAAGAGAAAATGGGAGAAAAGTAACTTTGTCATCCTCCCCTCTTAGAACAAATGAGTCTAGCCGCTACATGCTTTTGAGCCCATCTTATGAATTACCACCTATTAGCAGACAAGAGCTACACCGCAGGGAGGTGTTAAGAGGCTGGTTTTGATATTGTCAAAGTACTGGTGGCTTTGCTCAAACCAGGTCCAAAGGCTATAACCACAGAGCTTGTGTGTGAGCACCTAGTCCCTTAGTTGCTTTAAATTGCATGAGTGTAATGGCAATTCTTTTGGTTTTCGTACTTCCATTTCTGTGAGACACATGATTAAAAATCCGATTTGCTTTTTGCTCATCAAGCCTTAATCAGCTACCCTGCTGGGCTGGAGTGAGAGCCTCAGTAATCAGCCTGCCTTATAGGGAAGGCAGGGGTAGAAATTGGACATGGGAACACTGCTTTCTTAGGGTTTTCCTTAAACTCTGAAAGCATCTCCTTCCTGCAAAATTTCAGTCACAATCTGTAATCCATTAGCTAACTAGCTCCCCCTCTTGAAAGTTTTCTTTCAGATAAAAATGGCTTAATGCTATAAGGAGATGCTCTAACATCAGACTAATCTTTGTTTATGGCCATCGTTGGAATCTGTTGTGTCAGGAAAAAAAAAAATGTGGTTGTGTTAAAATCTGTCCCAAGCAAAAGCTGCAACTGTGCCATTATTTTAATTAAGTCTAACAGCTTTCAAGTCATCTTTTTTACTTAAAGACGTTTTGACACAGCCTGAAAAGGAAGGGAATCAGGAACACTTACCTGCGGAGTTAGCTGAAAGCTGCCCGGGGCTTAAAGAGTTAAGGCAGCAAAAATGTTTGTCACCAAAAAATATGAGTTTGTGTTACTGTCAGAAATTTAGACTCTTGACAAAATGCCATGTCACGCCTTATTTGTTTTGTATTGTTACTATTTTATTTTTATTTTGATCCAGACATTTTTCTCTTTCATCTTGCATTGAAAACAAGAAAAAGTTTTGGGGTGCCTGGGTGGCTCAGTCGTTAAGCGTCTGCCTTCGGCTCGGGTCATGATCCCAGGGTCCTGGGATCGATTCCCACATCGGGCTCCCTGCTCAGCAGGAAGCCTGCTTCTCCGTCTCCCACACCCCCTGACTTGTGTTCCCTCTCTTGCTGTCTCTCTCTCTGTGTCAAATAAATAAATAAAATCTTCAAAAAAAAAGAAAAGTTTTGACTGTCTCTAGAATTCAAGCAATGAATGAATCTATTATGTGATACATTATATAAATTTCGGAGCAAGTCATGGGGCCGCTGTGTGATATACATATTTCAGAGGGTAAGACTCATAGCAAAGAGATACACTGAGCAATAATCCGTGCTCAGATACTGTAACACAGCTGTTCTCAGACATGGCTGCATATGTATTTGAATCCTGTGGAGAACTAACTAATTATTTATGCCTGGGTCTCATCCTCCAGAGATTCTGATTTCATTGGTCTGGGGTGTAACCTAGGTGTCAGGGGTTTAAAAAGTTCTCCAGGTGATTCAAATATATAGCCACAGTTGGGGGCCCTGTTTTAAGCAAATTGTACCACCCGCACACAATTTTATTGAGGAATAATTGACAAATATAATTGAATATATGCACTTGTGATAATAAAGGCAGCCAGCCACCCAGGATCTTCTCATCATCCAGGTCCTGGTTTTGCTCTGATGTATCTTTCCAGACCCCAGAGAGCATCTCTAGAGGTGACTCTCGGGCTGCTTCTGGGGCTACTAACCCAAACCAGCACTTGGACATGCCAGCTTTTTGACCATTGGCCAGTATATTACTTTGCAAGAGCTTCCATAATTACATGCCACAGACTTGGTGGATTGAACATCAGAAATGTATTTCGTCAGTTCTGGAGGCTGAAGTCTGAGATCAACTATTGGCAAGATTGGTTTCTCTGAGGCCTCTGTCCTTGGCGTGCAGACGGCTGTCTTCTCCCTGTGTCCTCATGTGGTCTCCCCTCTGTTTATGTCCTAATCTCTTCTTATAAGGACATCTGTCATACTGGAGTACAACCTACCCCCATGACCTCATTTGACCTTAATTACCTCTTTAAAGGGCCCATCTCCAACTACACTCACATTCTGAGGTACTGGAGGTCAAGGCTTCAATTTATGAACTGAGTTTGTGAGTGGGGAGGGGATTCATCTCATAACAGCTAGCCAAAAGGGGTGTTTGCACCGCCAACGTGACAGGAACTGTGACAGGGAAAAACTTCAGAGATACTAGGATGCACAAATATTTCTGAATAGTCTTCCTGAGCTCCCTTTATCAGTCAAATTAACATCAAGGTAGCAGCCAGCAGGGGGCTCTGTGGCCATATCAAAGGGCAGAATTAGCCTGGGGAGTGGACTGGAAAATCCATCTTCCACCCCAAGGACCATCCAAAGGGCCGGAGCGCCTTTTCCAGGGTCCTGGGAAGTGGGGAGCCCCTGCGCCCACAGCCCCTGGTGGGTTGAAGGAGGGTGGGCTCTGTTTCCTCTGCTGCTGCTGGTTCAAGGCAGCTCGGCACCCTAGTCCCCAAACACAAGCACCTGGCTGTCACCATGACATGATGACTTGGCCACCAGAGGCCATGAGATGCCTGGTTTTCCTCATTAACAGCAGAGCAGGATTTACTGTCTCTCAGTGATGGGATCTTTGGACGTTTAGCTTGTTCTTTGTCTTCCCTAAGTTTGAGCCTCACACAGCCCTTGGCATTTTTGGTTAGCGTCATTCTTTCCATTATTTCTGTTCCCTACATCTTAAGGTTGGAAACTTCCACTTTCTTTCCTGCCAGAGAAGGCTCGGGTGGGCTCTGTTCTCAAATTTCCAAACACAAGTTCTCTGACTCTTTTCACCCCCTTTGAGTCTCCCTTCCCCCCACGGCCAAGCCGACATGGCCTCTCGGTGTAGAACTCTGGGTTTACTTTGTGTCGCACTGTGTTCTAGAGATTTCTGTAAGTGGCGACTGAGTCCTCTAATTAGTGCCTCAGCAGATCTACATTATTTCAGGTCCTCTTCTTTGACTTTACCAACACTTTTAAAAACAATGCAGGATCAAGACTAAATAATAAAATTAAATGAATAAAGTGTTATTTTGAGCTCCCTGAGAACATGGGCCATATACCCATGAGTTTCTGACACTGTGTAGATACACATTTGAAATCTAGTGAATTGAACTGACTCAGACTTCATTTAATTAAACAGATCACTTTCGGTCAAAGCTGGGAGGGACCCGCGACTCTGTCTTGAGAGATGAGCAGGCTCCGGACAAGGGCGGCAGTCTTAGGCCACACAGTGAGTCAGGTCAGACCTGGGATCAGCTCTCCATCGCTCAATGACTACATTAATTCATAGATCACGTGCCTCAAGATTCATGAGCACTCTGCTGTAGGAAGATGTCAAAACAGGACACTGTTTCACTGTCTTCTGTTTAGCATATCTCCAAATGGCACATAAAGTTTTATTTTTTTTATTTTTTTATTTTTTTTTAAAGATTTTATTTATTTATTTGAGAGAGAGAGAATGAGAGACAGAGAGCATGAGAGGGAGGAGGGTCAGAGGGAGAAGCAGACTCCCCGCCGAGCAGGGAGCCCGATGCGGGACTTGATCCTGGGACTCCAGGATCATGACCTGAGCCGAAGGCAGTCGCTTAACCAACTGAGCCACCCAGGCGCCCCGGCACATAAAGTTTTAAAAATGAACCGAGGTGTGGATGTGAATTAGAAACTGAAAAGCATGCGTTCTGTTCACAACACGCAGTCCCTCAGACAAGACCATGTGGCTTGCAGGCCACGGGGAGGTCGCCCGTCATAAAAGAGCTGGATTGAGTTTGCTGCTGGCCAGCCCCGCTCAGCTACTAACAACCATCTGGATTGTCGACATAGAAGCCAGATTGCCTGTTACGTCCACCAAGTGAGTTGTCTTGCCCTGGAAAAACAAAATACAAAACATCAACAAAAGAAACCTGTCACCTCCCCGTCTTCCTCCGTGGAAATGAGCTCGCTTCCAGCTTGCACTGGTGGCAGAACCATGGAGCTCAGCTCTGCAGCCCGCTGCCAGTGGGGCATTTGGACAGGAACCCGATGGGCAGGCAGAGGGTTGCAGACGAGGAAGCCACAAGAAGGCTTTGCTGTGTTGTTTCCGGGCACAGTCAGCAGGGGTTCAAGAACACAATACCTATTTATTAGCTGAATGCCCATCCTTTCCCTCGCTCACTTGGCTAAATAGAAAGTGAAGTTCAGGGCAGTTTGTCTGCAGAGCTCTCTCACTCTGCGGCTCCCTTTCCTTTGTTTCTAAGAATAAGCAAATCACCCAAAGGCTGAGAATCTCTCCTTTAAAAAGGAAAAAATGAGCTGGTCTGATTTGGCATTTAATTAAGGCTTTTGTCTCTGTTGTGGATTAGTGCATCTTCTGCTTAGAAGGTGGTTGTTGTGACTTTTCTTTCCAGTTTCTTCTTAAGTTGTATTAATTTTGCTGCGAATTGTTTTGAGATGCTGAGCCGGGGGAGCAGAGTGCGTGTCTTTCTGGACGGGCGTTCTGCTGTCAGTGGAATACAGCAGCGCAAATATTGCCCCAAGGAAGATGGCAGCCATTTAGCAAATCAATTGTAGCAATTTTACTTCGCAGTCCTGTGAATTTTGTACCTCCTCCTAAAATGTCTGTCTCCAGAAGCAAAAAGGGAAGTAAATTTTGTGAACTGCTGTACAGGGGAAGCACCTACCAAATCACTTTATTTGCTGTAAAAAAATCGTTAATTTGTAATCGTGATAACACATCTGACACTGAGCACGACACCAGGCGTGGCGGTGGCGGAAACGTATAATCAGGGATTCGGATCGAACAGCAATCAGAAATCCTAAACCACCTTTAGGATTTACCTTGAAATTTGCAGGTAGAGTGTGGTGATGCCATCCTATTTCACTGAAACAGGAAAATATTTGTGGAGAGTGTGGATAAAATTTTCTTGTGAGAATCAGAATCTAAAGGACTTACATAATAAAAAATCCAATTTGTTCTGTTTCCTCAATCAGAGATTTCAGAGGTGTGCTCAAGGTGTCTGCACGAAGAGAACAAAAGCTCATCCACAAAATGTGTGCTAAGTTCCGGACGCCTGGGTGGTGCAGTCGGTTGAGCGTCAGGTCACGATGTCAGGGTCGTGAGATCAAGCCCCATGTCAGGCTCCACGCTCAGGAGGGAGTCTGCATGAGATCCTCTCTCTCCCTCTCCCTTTGCCCCTCCTGCTCATGCTCTCTCACTAAAATAAGTAAATAAATATTTAAAAAAAAGAATGTATGCTAAGTTCCAAAACCTGTGCATATGGAACAACGGGCAGGGCTGAGGGAGGTGCGGGAATGAAAGTGGGAAGACCCAGGCTTTTACTGAGGAAGTGCTAAGCATCAGTCACTGTATACCAGGACCCACCCACACACACACATACACACATACACACTGCATAAATGCACGTACACACATGCATGTAGCAAATCCAAACTGCACGCAGTTGCATACATGTTTGCTTACATGTTTAGTGCATCAGCAAAAGATTGCTTTCTCTGCCTGCAGTGACTTCTCATACATACAACCTACCCCACCTCCATTTTTTTAGCTAATTCCTTTTCTGTCTTAAAAATGTTGGCCAGATAGCACCTCTTCCAGGAAGTCTTCCAAGACTATGCTCTGCCTCCACCATCTGTTTGTGCTCCATAAAGCCCCTGGGCATTCTCTCCTAGAAGTTTGTTTTTTTATGATATATTGTGATGGCACTTGGATTAATCTACAAAGGTAGATCTGCCAGGAGTCTTATTAAACCTAGTCTGAGCCTTCATCTAATTCAGTCTCCATCATCAGTGCCCCTGTTGGCACCCCGAGCTCCACCAGAATGGATGATGTCTGATACTCGGGGGACCAAAATGGAAGAGGGGCCTCCAACCTGCAGCTGTCGGTGTCACTGTCAAGGATCGAGCAACCCTGTAAAAGCTGGTAGCTCTGTCTCTGGGTGGCAGTTGGCTTTGGGAAGTTTTTGATAGCGCTAGGAAACGTGGTGCACAGTGTCCAGATGGTGGAGGTGTTGAATAGAGACAGGGGGCATTACAGAAAGCAAAAGCCAGATGGACAAGTTCAGGGAGCTGGAAAGACATGTCTGGGGAATGGTGGGTTTTCTATTTAGCTAGGGAGGCAAAGTCATGGGGGATGAGGTTTGCAAAGTTGCACACAGTCAAATGGAAGTGGTACTTGAATGTGAAAGCTAGGGATTTTTTTTTTAAAGATTTTATTTATTTATTTGAGAGAGAGAGAGAGAGAGCATTCTGGAGAGAGAGCACAAGAAGGGGGAAGGGCAGAGGAAGAAGGAAAAGCAGACACCCCACTGAACAGGGAGCCCGATGCGGGACTCAATCCCAGGACCCTGAGATCGTGATCTGAGCCGAAGGCAGATGCTTAACCAACTGAGCCACCCAGGCGCCCCCTGAAAGCTAGAGATTTTTTTTAATTAGGCAGTATAGCATAGTTATTAAAAGTGTAAATTCTAGTGCAAGATTGTGTTAGTGACTCTAAACTTATTTATTCACTAGTCGTATGAACCTGAGACCAATTTCCTAACTCTCGATTTCCTCCTCTGTAAAATGCGGCTAAATTATTATCGACGTCATAGGGCTGTTGTAAGGATAAAATGAGTTAAAATATATAAATCATAACAGTGCTTGGGATGTAGCAAACACTACATAAGTATTGTTATTGTTATATACTCTTCGGTTCTGAGGGAAACGGGAAGTAAATGACATTTTGGGAAACATTGTGATGAAAAAGTTCAATCCATTTCCCAAAGTATTTATCTATTATCTATTATCTATTTACTATTTTATTAGACCCTCAGACTCTGAGACTATGCATAAAGTGAATAAGGCAAGGTGTTGGATTCTTTATCTCAGCTGCACGCTTAGAAGCACGCGGCATGTTAAAACCTGGGTCCAGCTATGATAGAAACAAACATGCATTTGTTTTTAAGAAAAGTAAATTTGATGTTTTCCTAACACTTATTTGGATTAGTAATAAGTACATAAAATGCTTGGAAGAATGGCTAGTACTAAATGTTACTAACATAGATTTAATATGCAAATAGCCACAAAGGATTACTTAGTATGTGGATAACCAATGATGTCATCGGTTATAGAGTTTGACTACTAAATTAACAGCAAGGTACACGTTCAACAAATACGTGAAAGTAAAAAAAAAAACAAACATGTTTTACTCCGATAAAACACAAAAATAAAATAACCCCATTAATAGCTAAAAGGATGGTAAGCTCTTGGCATTCCTTTTGATGGCTAATACCACAAACACCACAGCTGAGGAGTAAGTAGGACAGTTGTTCTAACAACTGAGTCTTGTTCAGGATAATCGCGTGGCTTCACTTCCGTGAGCAGGACCCAGATTTTTGAGATAAAGCTTGAAACCTAAAAATGATGATTTATCAGGTATTTCAACACGGTTTTCTGTCATTCTTTGCAATGTCATGGCAGGAAAGACAGACTTACAGAGTCAGGTTGTTGAGATGGGTTGGCTTTTGGCAGATTGTTACAAAACTTTCATATTCTCTCTTAATATGTAGCAAGAAACTGGTGAAAGCAGATTCTTTCCTTAGGGAAATATGTTTTTGAACTACATTTTCTCTTTTTTTTTTTAAGGTTTTATTTATTTGAGGGAGAGAGAGAGAGTGAGAAACAGCATGAGAGGAGAGAGGGTTAGAGGGAGAAGCAGGCTCCCCGCCGAGCCGGGAGCCCAACCAGGGACTCGATCCCAGGACTCCGGGATCATGACCCGAGCCGAAGGCAGTCATGCAACCAACTGAGCCACCCAGGCACCCCTGAACTACATTTTCTTTTAACATTACTTGAATAGCATTGAAATAGCATTTGAATATTGTGGAAAATCTAGTATAAACCTTCAAGTATATTTTTAAAGGGAGAAAAGGCCACAACCCCAGCATCATAACAAAACCAGGTTCATTTTGACACCTTTCTCCAGTCTTCCACATGAAGAAACAATTTGAGATTTCAGTATTTATATCTTGCATACTGTTTATTAGCTCTTTATTTTGAAATAAGTATGACACAATTTAAAATAATCTGAGGTATTTATAAAACCAATGCAGAGGGATCTCTTGCACCCTCTCCCCCTGCTCCTCCCAGTGGAAGCACCTGATATAACTATAGTGCAATCAAAACCAGGAGATTGATACACTCTGCAGCCCTATTCAGATGTCGCCAGATTTCACAGATACTCGTGTGTGTGCGTGGATGTGTGTGTGTTTGTGGGTATCATTCAAATTAGTTTGTATTTTCTTTCTACTTAAGAGTCTTTAATGTTCTATGGGTCAACATGTGATTCATAATTACCAAGCTTTTCAATATAAAAACTATATAATCACCTTACAGAAGAAGATAGATAATATTTTTTAAAACCCCTCTTGCTGTGATTTCACTGTTCTGAAGTATTGGCATTAAGTCATGAGTTTCCATACAACTAGAGGCAGAATTTGTATTTATTATTACTTCTAAAGTTGAGTCACTGACCATAGTTACTTCTTTAATGTCTGCTACCCCAGAGGACATTACGTTCCATGAGCAGAGGGCATGCTTCTCTTCGTTTGCCACTTTATCTTCACTCTATCTGGTATTTTTAGTTGGCACTTTATTTGGTATCCCTACTCTATCTATCTGATGTTTTATAGATATTTTTGAGTTAAGTAATTAGTGAGTAAACATAAAAT
Organism: Mirounga angustirostris; assembly: GCF_029215605.1. NCBI lineage: Eukaryota > Metazoa > Chordata > Mammalia > Carnivora > Phocidae > Mirounga > Mirounga angustirostris. The sequence goes on from NW_026991718.1 coordinate 6,445,584, forward strand.
ATGTACCATCAAACTTTTAACATGGCAACAATGCCAGATTTGCTGTTTAGTATATGTAAGGTTAATGACAATAACAGCAAAATGGCTCATCGTCCCCCAGGTGGACTTGAGAGGTGAGGGAAAATAAAGCCCTCTTTCTGGCTATGAAACTCCCATGTCTTGTCTAATATATCTACATCCCAGTGGTACTCAGTAGAGTGTGATTACGTTGAGGTTAGATACCGTCTTGGTACTTTAAGAAAGGCCTAGAAACAAATTCTTGCTTTTTGGCAGAGTGTAGACTGGTCGTTCATTGAAACAGTGATTCAGCAAGCATCTATAGAGAGACTTGAATGTGTCAGGAGTTTGACAGGCTAAAAGACATGGATTTTATGATTTACTTGGAAAGAGACAGGAAAAGCCCTGATTACGGCAAGAAGGATAATTGCTAGAGAGAAGCAAGCACAAGGAATGTTAGGAAGACTTCTGGTGTTGGAGAGTAATGCTGAGTAGCCTACAGTGTATTGTTCTTTAGGAATATATAGTATTCCAAACTTGCACATGAGTGGCTCTGTTTCACCTGTCATTTCTATTGGAGCTCCTGCCCCCTGCCACAAATAAAGGGGACCTTTAGAGCCTTTAAGAACTTTTGTGTACTGCTGAGGATAGGAAAACATAAATCTCAAAGCACTGATCTGGGGCTTCTCCCTAGTGAATCTGGTTTGCCCCAAATAACTACACTCTTCCAAAAATAAAAAATATGTTTATTTTCTATAGAAAGCTGGTATCTCATTAAATGGTTAGGTCAATACAAGTCTCTTTAAAATGCAAATGGGAGGAAAGTAAGATTAAGGTCTTCTACTCACTTATTTTTTTTTATTAGTGAACTGTTATACTTATTTTTCTCCCACTGCTTAGCAGAATGAGGTGGGGCTACAGGAGTATTCTTAGAAAACGTTTAATGGGGAATGAGTCAAGATGCTGATTTTATTACCTAGAACTTCTTGGGAAATGAGGCCTATTTAAACAGCAATTAGTGGACCATGAGACGACAGAAAAAGGGATTCATCGGAGCATACCATGCTCGGCAACATTTGGGGAAACTCATTTGCTCCCTCTCTCCCTTTCTTCTCTGAGGATTCAGATCTTATACCAACAAGTTCATCATGGGTTAGTAGCATTTTAGTGGACTGGTCTGAGAATCTAAGCATCCTTTGTAACACTGACTTGACAAACAAATGTGGCCTAGCTTCTCGGTCACCAAATTTCAATTTAGTTTTTGGGCCATAGTGTAGAAAGAGAGACTTCTCACTACACTCACAAGTGTGTAAAACCATGCTGCTTTTAGAACAGCCTGGGATATAAGGGCCACAAGTAACCTTGTGGTCATGTCATCAAAAAAAAGGAGCTAACAGAGAAGGTAAGTGACTTATAAGGGCACACTGCTAGTTAATGAGTAGAGAACCTAGACTTTGGCCAGTGCCCTTCATTTTTGTCTCTTTTAACTTACAGCACTTCTTGTCGATAATAACCAGGGTTCTCCAGGGAAGAGCCAACAAGAGAGAGGGATAGAGAGGTTAATTATCAGGAATTGGCTCACATGATTACAGAGACTGACAAATCCCGAGATCTGCAGTCAGCAGCCTGGAGACCCAGGAGAGCCAGGGTAGTCACAGCTCAAGTCCAAAGGTCAGGAACCAGGCTAGCTGATGGTAAAGTTCCAGCCCAAGTCCTAAGGCTTGAGACTCAGGAGAGGCAACAGTATAATTCCCATTGGACTCTGAAGGCCTGAGAACCAGGAAAGCCAATGGTATAAGCTTCAGTTCAAGGGCAGGAGAAGATCGGTGTCTTCTCAGGCAAGCAAAATTTCCTTACTCAGCCTTTTTTGTTCTATTTAGGTCATCAATTGATTAGATGAGGTCCACCTCCACCAGAAATCGGGCAATCTTTTTTACTCAGTCAACTGATTCAAATGTCAGTGTCATCCAGAAATACCCTCAAAGATACACCCAGTATGTTTGGCAGATGTCTGGGCATCTCAAGACCCAGTCAAGCTTACAAGATTAACCATCCCACCGTCCTCCTTTTCTGCCTCTAGTACTATCCCCATCCCCACCCCTACCTCTAGATCTTCCTTCTCTACACTTGTTTCTGATCCAAATGGAAGCAACTCTTGGCTCTCCCTGGTTCTACTCATCTCTTCTTAGTTGAGACATGTTGACTTTAATAAGTAAAGAACCTTCAGGGTTGTCCAGAGTGGAAATGAGATGCCAATGGAAGGCTTAGAGCAGTAATTCCTAAGTCTGCCTTGATTCAGAGAGACTTTGAGGAGAAGGTCAGTCAAGGGGCTTAAAGATTCACTACTTAGAAAAGCATTATTATGAAGGGTATGTATCTGTGATAGACCCACAGAGCATATAGGAATTATAAGAATCGGCATTATGTTTTAGAAAAAGCAGATTTGTCCTTGACTGGAAAATTGAAATGGTAATAGTTAGTAAGAAAGAATTCTCCATTCAGCTATGAATATATATCCCTACTGTAATAAATTGAAAGCAGTTTGTATTGGGGAATTTTTAGAAAAATATGTATCTCTAAGTAGTGAGTGATGTGTTTAATTAGGCAGTGCCTTGACTTCTCTGCGCCCTGCCATTCTTCTGGAGTTGGAGGATACATTGATTTGAGGATGGCTGGGCCATGGGAGCACCAGAGCCAAATCTCAAGTGGTCAAGGCAAATGAACATCCAGACTAGAATCCACAGTCCAAGTGAGGAGACCTTTAAGCTTCGGAGGACATGGAGAGGCTGATAATGAGAAATCCAGGCAGGCAAATGGAAAACGTTAGGAGCAGCTATAGCATATTGAGGAGGGCATGGGGTTAGAGTCAAGCTATTATGGATTTGAATCTTGGCTTTACACCATACATGTTGTGTGACTTTGACAAGGACTTATCTTTATTTCTAAAAAGCTGGATAGTAACAACTTCCTCTACACGAATGTATTTGGCACTAAAAACTATTTAACACATAGGGAAATAGCACAATGTCTGGCATGGGGTAGGTGATTAATAAATGCTAACTAAATCTGAATCTTAAAGAGGTATGCACGTAGCAGAGGTCAGCAAGCCAAGGCTGAAGATGCCAGGTTACTTGGGTGTTATGTTGATGCAGGAAGGACAGGTAAGACTCAGTGGTCTGAAATGTGGAAAAGACCAAGACAGTGGGTAAGGGCATTCTACATTCACCTTACATAAATTGTATATGGAAGCACCAGAAATAAGACTTTTTGTCGCATAACAATTATAGATGAGAAACTAAGACTCCTAAGAGCTTTTCGAAGGACACACGGTTTGTTAGGCAGAGTGGAAGAATTCAAGACCATTTGCCCCCAGAGCCTAGATATTTCCACAACACCCACTTCTCTTAAACTGAAACTCTGGAGTTCCAGTTCTGGATGGAGCAGGCTCACCCCATCCTGTCTCTATCCCAGTGAATGCAACATAGAGGCAAATTGTAGCACTAAATACTTCAGTTAGGGGCGCCTGGGTGGCTCAGTCGTTAAGCGTCTGCCTTCGGCTCAGGTCATGATCCCGGGGTCCTGGGATCGAGTCCCACATCGGGCTCCCTGCTCGGCGGGAAGCCTGCTTCTCCCTCTCCCACTCCCCCTGCTTGTGTTCCTGCTCTCGCTGTCTCTCTCTCTGTCAAATAAACAAATAAAATCTTTAAAAAAAAAAAACATAAAAATAAATAAATACTTCAGTTAGAAGAAAGCAAGACTGCAAGTCAATGGTCTAAGCTTCCGCCTTAAGAACCTAGAAATGAAAGAGCAAAATAAACATGAAGCAAGCAAAATAAAGGAAATAATAAAGAGCAGACATCAATGAAATTAAAAAAAGAAAACCAATAGGGAAAATAGGGATACCAAAAGCTGGTTCTTTGAAAAGGCCAATGAAATTGATATACTAGTGAGAATGAATAAGTATCAAGAAATGACATAAATTTACCAATATCAGGATTAAAGGAGGAGACATCAGCACATACTCTGCAGACATTAAAGGGAAAATCAGGAAATTCCATGAACAATCATTGGGATCTTCAGAAAATGACCTAACCTTAATTCTTACATCTATAAAATGAAAATGATATTACCATAAGTAATCATGAGAAGATTGTTGCAAGGATTAAATTAACATAGAAAGAGAAAGCGAGAGACAGACAGAGAGAGAACTTAATGAGGCACCTTATATCTGAGAGGTGTTCCACAAATATTTCCAAAATTGACAACTGCCAAATGCATGGTGCTGACCATGCCATTGAGGTCAGGGGAGGCCAGGGAGCTCCATGGATGGGGAAGATGAGGGAAACATGTGTGCACAAATTCTTCATAGAATAACTGGGGCCTGAAGTGAGGCTTACAAACCATGACTACACAAATAAGAGGCAGAAGGGGACAGATGAAGAGCTGGGACGGGCACACGGAGGTGAGCGCCCCCAGCAGAAAGGATCAGAAATGCAGAGAGGCCAGGGCATAGAAGGTTCACGTGCAGTGGACGTCACCTGGGGCCATTTTTACATGTCCTGAATCCCTGCATAAGTAGTCTGGACTTGACCCCATCAGCAGTGGGAGGACAAGATACACAGCCACGGATAAGGGCGCATTTCCCCGCTCATCTGGAATCGTTTTGCCTTTTGGGTTTGGAATCACATACCTATGGCATGCTGTTTCAACATTACGTTCATGTTTACTTCTTGCTCCACATTTCACAGATATCCTTTATTTTTTGTTGGTGGATAAATACCTGCAGGTTTTCACACCTGTTTCCCTTTCAGGAGAAGGCAAATATTAAAAAAAAAATAATCGGTTTCTTTACTGACAGGTGGATGTTTAGTGAAGTTTCATGGTAATTAAAACCATATTCTAAATATTTAAATAAGCAACATAAAATATGAAAATAAGTTTATATTCGATAATTTGGTACACATTATTCAAAAATATCAAATGTTTCTTTAGAGCCTTTTGTTTGATTAGAGAATTTGTGAGCCTTCAAAACACTGACTTACAAATTGACAGATTTGCATCTCAGGCTGCTCGTAAGTGACCTGCGTTGGCATCAGATTACCATAAACAAGAAAAAACATTTTCATGGAAAAAGGAATGGACAGGTTTATAGGAGACTGGTTTTCTATTAGGATTACCAAAACCATACCTAAAAATATAAATAGTAGGATAATGTCAACTACTTGTAATGGGAAGAGAGCATGATTTGTAAAAATCATGTCCGTGTATATGGCTAATAATCCATATATTTGTAAGTCTTATGTTAAACCAAACAATTCTGTTTATGTGGCCGTTTCTATTCCAGAGCAAATCAGGAGATAAATGTGAGAAGAATATAGAGTTGAGATAAAGGCTGGCGTGGCTGCCATCCCCGCACCAGGAGTGCTCGCCCATGTGATCGCTGCGTACTGCTTGTGCTCTAAATCACCTTACTGTTCACCTCACAAGCTCTGCTACGCAGAGATGGGAAAAGTCCGCCTCTCCCGATCCAGGATACATGATGCAGTTCAGGCTTTCAGGGATTTGAGATCTCCTTTCTTCTCCTTTCTCTCTGGAAGTGAAAATCAGATGTCTTTTCCAGGAAATCACCTTTACCAAACAGAGCACAGAATAATGCCTCTTACTTCTCTATCCCCCATTAGCAGGGTATACCATATGGCAGTTCCAACTATCTTCGCTCTCTCTGTATGTATGCATATATATATATATATAGTTTCACTAAACACGTAATCTCTTCTAAGTTATTGTGACCAATTAATGGTCATTAATGTAAGTTCCACTTACACACCATGTGAAACAGAGATTCATCCAGAATAGGGCGTGCGGTATATCACACCATCCAAACTCCCAGAGCCAGGACACTACGTAGCAAGTCAGTAATTCCCGTTGACAGACTCTGGCCACACCATTCTTGACACTGGGCAAATTAGCCAGGCCAGGAGCAAGTAAAAAGAAGAAAACAGGTGTGAAATCACCTTCCTGCCTCCTGGGATGGATGCCTCGTACGCTGGAGGCAATGCACCTGCACTATTGTTTCAGAGGAAAAAATAGCTTTTAAGAGCAAATACTCGTGAGCCTTGATAGAGACAAGTGACTCCTGTGTAATTTGAGTGTAAATGGGTCCCTTTTTTTTTTCTTTTATGATGGTTTATAGTATGTTAACTCTTTGAGGAAATGGCTCTAAAGCTCAGTTTAAGCTTTTAACTGCTGCTTGCTTTAAATAGAGAGGGGAGAGGAGGCTAAGGACGGATCTAATTTCCGGAATGGCCACAGGGGACCCCACACTGTTGTCTTTCCCGATTTCTTTGGGACCATGAGGTTCTTGGCTCGTTTCTGTGCTTGCTGATCTCTCCTGGCTGCTCTGGAGTGACCTCCGTCCACACAAAACCAGATCCCACCCCTCAGAGGATCTGTAGATGAAATTATGATGAATGCCTGGGGCCCCATCCTCAATATGTAATTCAAAATAGAAATGTTAAAGTCAAAATAGAATTCCTATGATTTCCTGCTTTTTTCCTATGCAAACTACTTTAGTGCCTTTTAACATATAAATTTTTATAGGTTGTATTTTTTTCCTGGTGGCTTTTTTTTTTTGCCCTAAACAGATAAGTTTAATGCCCAGTGGGTCATGGAGGGCTACCCCAATCCTAGATCTCCCACTCCTGTGCTGGCCTGAGCACTCCACAGTGAGGCCCTGGCTCCCATTGCCACTTGTCCCCCTTGGCTCTGCCCTGCTCTGAGTTGAAACAGGGAGGATAGTGAAGCAAGGATGATGCAACCATAAATTCACATTTATTAAGTCAGACTAGTTCCACAAGACAAATAATGGTCTAAAATTGCTCTGGAAATCCTCTTTACCTGCCTCATTTGCTGGATCTGAGTTCCTGCCTGGAAGGAACAAAGCAAGTTGCTTTGTTCTCCGTTTCTTCCTAAGCCGAGGTCCTGCCTTCCTCTGGTAAGTTCCTAATCTAGAAACTGGAACTTTGCTCCTGGAAAGTCCCAGCATTCTGAGAGAAATGCGAGCTGTTTCTGCTGGTCTGAGCTCCTAAATGTGACCTTACCCATTGGGTCTGCTTTCCAATAGACATCCCAGTATGAATTCCTGGAATCTCATTGCCAACTGCTCACCTAAACTTCTGTTGTTCTTGCTGAGCCCTTTGAACACGTAGCGTGTTTGTCAGGAAGAACTCTCCCTTGGCTGTGACAAGTACCGTCACCACCTGCCCAGGTGGACATGCCCAGCACCTGTCCACAGTCTGCCCATATCTGCTCTGGGAAACCAGGCGTAGCCTGACCATGACTTAAGTGACATTCTAGATACTCTTTGCTGATACTTACATAGTCAGTGTCTAATTTTCTCTAAACCCTATTACCGTGATAAACAGATTATAAATTAGGTCACAGTGTTCTTCTTGATATTTCCAAATCAGTCACACATCCCCTGGGTCCCCACTGTATGCTAGGTGTGGCATAGACGTTTGGGATGGACAGAAGAATAACAGTTGCCTTTGTCCTTGAGGCTCTTACAAAGTGTGATCGGCCCAGTCCGGATTCCAGCTCTGTTAGCTCCTCCCGTGGGTCTTTGGGCAGACTTAAAGTAGTCACCCTCTTTGTTTTTCTATTTGTGAAAAAGAGATAATAATTCTTACCTCTGGGGGTCGTTGAGAGAACAAAATTAAATAGTGTACCTCATGCCATGATGATTTTCCTGTAACATCTTCCTGGGGCAGCCTCACTTACTAGAAAGTCACTAGATTTTGGTTTTTTTTCTTTTATGTAAAATGAATTGTTGGACTCCATGTGGACCAAAGTCTTTTACATTTAACAACTTTATGATTCTAAGCGCCAATACGATTACTTTCAAAAAATGAGTACACTGAGCATTTAGAGCAGCGCTGTCTCAAAGAACTTTCTGCAGTGATGGAAACGTTCAGTGTCTGTTCTATCCAATATGGCAGTCGCTGTTGTGTGACTGTTGAGCGTATGTGACTGTTGAGCACTTGAAATATGGCTAGTGCAACTAAGAAACTGACTTCTGATTCTGTCCATTTTAATTAATCGACATTTAGGTAGACTAACCAAGGAACAGACTTACTTTATGCTCCTGTGTTTATGAACCGAAGTAGAGCGGGAGAGTCTTGGCGTAAGTCACTTTGGATGTCCGCTCTTTCAGAAGTCAAAATGGCACCCTCTGCTAAAAATATGCACCCCTCCTTTTGTTCCTGCTGCTCGGGAAATGAGAGAAAATTGAATAAAGATACACAGGCCAGTTTCCATACTTCTGTAATTTCCCCTGAATTGCTCACAAAGTGACGATTATTCTCCTCCCATTAAACATGGGGCCATCTGGGGCATAGATATGCAGGAAGATGAAAATGTGACTGCACAGAACCTATTCTTTAAACATGGGTTTGTTCTTTTGTGTTGTGTGGAGGACAGAAGGGTTTTCTGAACTTCTATGGGAGCATCCCGGCATCTTTATCTCTTTCACATCTGCCGCTGTGTGGAATTGATGGTAATCGGGGTTATTATTATGGTGTCTTCCTCCACTTAATACAGGGCCATCTGGGGTTTGTGTGGTAGGGGATGGATTAGCATTTTTTTTTTCAAGTGCTCTTCTTTAGTAAAAAATATTTTACGGAAATTATTTCAGAGAAAGGATTATGATAATAATGATGATAATACTAATAATAGGGTTATTATGTGAGATCTCCTTTTTAAAAAGCCTCTAGTAAGCATAATCCAGAGCAGGCAAGGCCAGGAGTCGAACACCTGGTCTGGCCTCTGCAAGCAGCCGTGAGCGGCCCACGCAGCCTCCCGGGCTTCTCCACAAACCAAGATCAGGTCCCTGAATTGAAAACAGGGCAGCAAGGATGGTGGGAAGACCATCCAACACAGGGTCAGATGGCTGGTCCAAGTTTGAGGTCTGTCTGCTCCCGACTGTGGGTCTTTGGGCTGGCTTAAAAAAACTCACCCTCTTTGTTTTCCTATTTGTGAAAGAGGGATCATAATACTCACTTTTGGGGGTCTTTGAGAGAACGAAACTGCGTAGTGTGTGCGAGAACACTTCACACCGTGCTTGCTATGTGGTCTTAATAGATTTTCAAGTAAAAACAAAAAGAATATTAGAATGCAGATGCCCAACTTAAGTGGCTTTTCAGTTTCCTTATTTCTTGACAGATTATCCCAAGAGCAGTTAATATTAGAATCGATGTAGCGTTCCTACTTTGTGGTGTATAATTAGCTTAAGTTATAGTTAAATGCCAAGAGGTTGGGTGAATCTAAAACCTTATTTAAATTGGTTCCTAATGTATGCCTATAACATAGTGATATACGGTGATAAGAACAGAATTGGAGTCCTACAAAAATGTCTTTGGATTACTGGCAGAGTGCCCTTGAAGAAGCCATTTGTCTCTCTTAGCTAAGTGTTATTTACAGTAATAGTTGCATGAGGAAGGTATATCACATGTTTATGAAGAAATTATTCAAGTTACATAATTTAATGTAGAATCTATTATACATAGGCACATAGTAAGTGCTGGTTTTTTTTTTTTTTTAAAGATTTTATTTATTTATTCATGAGAGAGAGAGAGAGAGAGAGGCAGAGGCAGAGGGAAAAGCAGGCTCCTCGCGGATCGGGGAGCCCGATGCAGGACTCGATCCCAGGACCCTGGGATCATGACCTGAGCGGAAGGCAGACGCTTAACCGACTGAGCCACCCAGGCATCCCGCTGGTTTTAATATCTATGTATATGATAAATTATATATATGTGAGCTATATGAGAGATATGTGTATGTGATACATTATATATATGTATATATGCAGTGTGTGTCTTTGTGATTCAGTTCTCCTTCCCACCACTCTGGTACAGCTTTGCCTTTCTGTCCATTATGTGAAGCTAACTGGCTTGACTTTCTGATGGCTTGACTTCTCCAGTAAGTTATATAACCTTTCATTTCATCTTAACTATACTGCTTTCCATTTATGGACTATGCTGTCCTTCACCATCTACTCTGTTACATTGGATGCCTGTCTGAAAGGTCTTCTCCTTCCTGAGATCCTACCCATCTCTGTGATGCCATCTTTGACAGGTGGATTTAGAATGGTTGCATACATGAGAAACCAGACTTTGTTTGGAAGACACTGAACTAAATAAAGGTACATTGTTTTCTAATAACATATGTTAGACTATATTTTAACTTGATGAGAAAATTTCTTTTTAAGATTAGAAACCCAAATCTGTTTCCTTGCACAAATATTTATTTTACTCCATTGTGTAGGCACGTGCCTCTGACATTATAGCACCGTCGAGAATAGCATATTTGCATCTGTTTAGCAAATTAAAAAAAAAAAAAAAGAGTCTGGAGTCCTATATTCTTGGCGTCTCTTCCAAGATGAAAGGCACTTCTCCTGAAACCATGTGCCATGCTCTGAATCATGGGTCCGACCAACGCCTGCTCAGAGACTTTGAGATGTTAGAACCAAAAGGAGTATGAGATTTATGGGAGTCTTGGGACTCTCCTTGCAGATCCATTCCTTTCTCCTCCCTTTCTGCTCTGAATCCTAGAAGTCGACCCCTGTGGGCTGCCTTTCCCAGGCCCCCAATGCCAGTAGCGTTTAGCTCAGTCTGGTCAATGGGAAGCCCTCCTGGGAAAGGGAAAGTTGTGATGAAGGGAGGAGCCAGCTCTCGTTGTCTCTTTCTCTCTGCGGTGGCGGCCCCCACAGTGGTCGTGTCTTCCACCGTCGAGGTCCTCCATTGGCTGACTCTTTCCTGGGTGACACTAGCCCCTGTACCCCTACAATGTCACCTCGTTATTTTACTCCTCTGTCTTAGGCCAGGTGGTGGCTGTTAGCCATCATGCCGGGGTTGGATTGGCAGCTCTCCCATTACCTAAGTGATTGAGCTGCCAATCCAATAGTTCTTGCACACATGACGCTCAGAGTCTGGTAGGAATAACACTGATGTGTTTCTGCGTCTATGACTTGTAAGTTGGAGCGATATGTAACCTCTGGTCTTACTCTCTGCAAAGGTGTTTTGTTTCCTAAAAATGTGACTGAATGAAAGAATTAGTCAACATTGCATCAGTGGCCGTGAGGTTGGCCTATGCACCAGTAGGGATAAAAAAATGTATGGAGAAGAAGCATTGCATCAATGAATGAATTAGTTAATGAGTGAGAAATCAACACAGGAGGAAAGAACACTATACCGTGTGTTCTTCACAGCCGTGGGTTTGTGGTACAAGTTACCACCCACTGGTAGCTGTGGATTTTTGTTTACACTCTGGTATCGATTTGCAAGGTTACTTTGGGAAAGTTTTTCCTTCTGCGTGGACCTGTCTTCTCACCTGTAAAATGTGGAATTTCTACCAGGCACATAGACTCTATTGTGAATGTGAAATGTGACCAGGTAGAGTGGTTGCGTGTTTTACTCTAATGAGAAGGATGCTGAATGAGCCTGTGAGCCTCGGGGGACAAGAACGCCGCGATCCTATTAGCAGTGCCAGTGATAGGGACACTCGCCGCGTGCTTGCCTGGCCGCTGCTGCTCAGGGCAGACCCGGTCCAGTGTCTCATCCGACTCATTACAGAGAGCCTTGTCTACATCTTCCTCTGCACATGGAGGCATCTGGAAGTTACTGCTGCTCAGGATCCAAGAACATGATCTTTGCTGAATCATAAAAGCAGCTTTCCACTGTGATCGCCTCTCTGCCCGCCTGTCTTCTGCAGGGAAGTGAGAGTGCTCTGGGGACAAGGATGTTCTGTTTGCATCGTGGGAGCCTCTATGAGACACAGGTTGTAGCCTAGGCTAAATAGGAGAATTGCTGGCTGAATTTGATTGTATCTGACCTGTGGGATCCATCAGCAGATGAGGCAGGGGCCAGGATATCAATATAAATATAAAATGGGAAGGTCAATATTGGGCGGCCTCTCTATCTTAGCCAGTAGACTCTCAAAGCAGAGCATTAGACGGGCATGGATGCAGGAGTTTCTCTTAGGAAGTGGAATCAGGAAAGAGTGAAACAAGGAAGGAGAGAGAGATACTCGCTGCTGAGGACAACTGGGCACGTCAGAGGAACCAGTACCGTGTATGGACTACCTTCCATCCGTCCTCTGACGTTGAAGGGTTGCTCATGGCTATGAAATTCCTCAGACCTCTGCGCTTGTGCAGGCGTGGGAAAGCTCAGGAGTGGCCTTGGTAGGGACAGAGATGCAAGGACACAAAGCAAGACGTGGCAGAAAGTGCGCTTACCTACATCTAGTTTCAGCGGCCATGCTGAAGAAACAAGATGGGTAGAGAGGATGAGAGGAGTCGCGGGACGGGGCAGATGCAAAAGCTGAAGATGGCTCCTTTCTTTAGCTCCTTGGAGGTGACTGGAGGGAGCCGAGACACCCGTGTCCATCTCTGCCCTGCGTTTCCTAACAGCAGTGCTTCCACATCCTAGCGACAGAGCAGGAGTATGGCCCCACAGAGGCCTCTCTTGTGCCTTTGGCCTTTGGCCGTCAGCTTACCTGGACTTGAACTGTGCCAGCCCAGGACCAATTTTTGTAGAACTCGGGTAGGGCTCGGTGGGCACGGGACTGCACCAACTCCTTCTCTACAATTCACAGGGACTCAGCTCTCCGGGATTCGAGGCTGCCACAGTTGCATGGGGCAGCTCTCCCCAAATGTTGCCCATCCCAAGGCAGCCATGCAGCCATCCGCAGAGCTGCGCTGATGCGGGCACAGTGGGGAGGAGACAGGAGCAGAGAGATGGGCGGACGGCATCAAGGGCGTGAAAGCGGTGCGGGCACCAGGGCTGGCACACAGAGCTGCGCGTTGCACAACTTAAGCGTTAATGATAAAACCATAACATTAATGCAAAAATGTGAGATAGTATCTTCTCTGTGATTAGGAGAAGCTAAGGACTTTTAACAACATCCAGAGCATTAAATAAAGGCAAGAATTGATAAAGATTTGGATACCTCAAAATTAACGTTTTCTGTTCCAACAAGGAATGCGGGAAAAATGATTTTGATATTTAAAGAGGAGAGAGATTAATATCCAAACTGGAAAAGGGACACCTAACAGTCACACAAAGAGATTTTCTAGTCGTTAGTGTCCAGAGCAGTAAGAAATACAGAAAGCTATTACTACAAGCCTATTAGCTTCCCTCACCCCATAAAAAAGGCCGTAACAGAGGATGGATGCCAAAGGCTGATGGGCATTGGGGGATACAGGAACACGTTTTCTAGCAGGGATGTGGACTGGCACAGCCATTCTGAAGACCAGCATGATCCTAATCAATCAACTAGAGTGTAGATAGATGCATGCTGTGACTCCAGCAGTCCTTTCCCTGGGGCTGTCCCAGGGAAGACATTCTCTCACATATCCATAAGAAGACAGGGGCAAAGATGCCCATTGGTCACTGGCCCTCATGGCAAAAACTGGAAGCCACCTGCATCCCCCTGGGGGAGGGCGCTACCACGGAGGCAGACACACATCGTCGGCTCGTAGCGACAGGGCGTGGTTCAGACGCTTAGCTGTACACGGAGTACCGTAGACACATCTTAAAAACGTAATGCTGGGTGGAAATGCAAGAAAAACAGTAGAGGTACAACACAGGGGCAGTGATGTCGCTAACACCCATTTTGAAAAATCTCAAACTAACGGAAAGATACTCACTATGTAAGACTAAAAGGGCTGTATGGGGAGTGGGAATGTCTTAGGAAGATAAAAGATAATAAATGATAAAACAAGAGAAATTCACATGAACCAATGCTGATGATGCACAGTGAACTGAAGAGTGTGTGTTCAGCTCCATCCTCTGCATTTCTGTGCTTGAAGTTAAAAATCAATACAATACTATATGTTACTGTATGTCTCTCCTTACTATAATATGATGAAGAAATAATAAAGGAAAATCATGAAGTTGGCAGGTATGCACAACCCTAAACAGAATAGCTTGGCTGTTACACCTGCAGTTGAGGACTAACACAGTTGGAGTGGTCCCCCAAATATCACCAGCAGTGTCGTCAGAATGTGAGGGTTTTTCAGACATGTGACTAACAATTGGTAAAGTTCTCATAAGACAAAATATAATCTCCCCTTGGCTTATAAAGTAGGTGTGTTCTTGGAAAGTTCAGTGCATGAGAAAGCTGTACAAAGAGATCTGTGTGTTTCTATTTATAAAATGAAATTAGATTCTAGTTTCAAATCATTTTAAAAAGCTTTTCACCTGCATGAATTTCAGGTGAGGGTTTTGGAAGTTTCACAATATAGAGGTGAGGGTTTTTGTTTGTTTGCTTGTTTTGTTTTGTTAATCTCTAAATCATTGTTCCATGAATTAGAAGGCATCCAGCATCCCTGGCCCCTGCCTACCAAATGCCAATAACACCCTCCCCTCAACCCCAAACACTGTGACAGGAGGGGCACCCGAATTCCAAGATTCTGCAGAAGGGGAATGCTGCCACACTGAGCCCTGTTGAGGCATGGAATTCAGAATGACTACATAATGGAGGGCCAACTTCTTTTTCTCCATATTGGAAAACTTGTATATCCTTCGATCTAGGAATTTGACTTTATATGGCATCGTGAAAATGAAGGCTAAAAAGGTGACAACATCTCCTCTGAACTGGTTTATAGGAGATGAGACTTTTGTTCAAATTTGCCTTCGTCGGTCTTGGTAGGTAACTGTCATGCTTAATCAGCAATCTGATGAATAACAATAGAAGCAATGAGCAAATGGTTATTTCCCAGGGAAAATCCAAAATCCTGGTTCACTTTGAAATAACTCATGCAGCTTGGGAAAAGCTGAAAATAATCGATGATTAACCAGAACATGAATTCTGGGAAACTATGAAAACTTACAGTATAAGCAATTTCTGCTTTTAGAAGCAGAATTAGTATGGTATTGGCCTACTTTAATGTTTTTCAAACTTTTAAAGAAGAAAATATCATTTCCAAACAAGCTATTAGGTAGATCCCTAAATATAAAGCAAGTGAAATCGGTATTTTCTTACTACAAATATAATTCATAAGCTCAAATTTATAATACCTCATTATTACATCAAGCAGTTACAAAATGAAGCTGTTTTATGGCATAAATATTTGAAGTCAAGGGTAGTGACAGTAGCTCAGTGTCATCTTTAGCATCTACTTCATTCTGGTATTTTCTTATGGCTGTGCACGATTTAAATATCTTAATTCATACAGATAGGACCATGCAAGTAGTGATTTCTTTTTTAAAGTTTACCTTGTACTCTCAGAACTTAATTTATAAATCTGTTGTAAAAGCTTAAAATATAAATGAGAAAAATTTTGTTTGAAACTTGAATAAATATCTAACTTTGCTTAGAACCAAACCACAATATCTAACTATTCTCATAGTCAAATCATAAATTTTAAGCTAGATGAATAACAAAACTAAACAAACCAAACCAAACTAAAGCAAATAAAACAAAAAAGAAATCACTTAAGACCATGAACGATCCAGAGTAAGACATAATCCCACGGGGACCTGTCATATGTTCTCCTATTATCACACAGATGGTAACAAAACTGGGATGGGAGCGTGAACCTCGCTGGGGCGCCTGACCCTTGCCTGGCATCTATGGAGCAAAGCGTGCTAGGCTACAATGATACAGAGTACAGGCTTGGACTTGAGATGAGCCCAAATCCTTGCAGGGGTCTGAATCTTCTGAGGGCCCGAGCAGAGCTGTGGTCTTCATCTTTAATGATCTATCCAACATGAATTTAAATATAGTCGCAGGATGCATGCAAAACATTTTCAGTGATATGCCAAAAGAGATTAGGCTGGTAGTGCAGATTAATACGTGGGTCACCTCCTGTGTGCTAAAATTTGGTAAAGAACCACACCATTTTAAAAGTGCTAAATATGTATATTAAAAATGAAATTCTGTACTACCATCTATACTACTGGAGAAAATCATTTATAGGACCTGTTCTACTTGAAATTAACCCTGCATTTTTAGGCAGAAACTTAGAAATATATTCCTAGCAACTAAGCACAGAGGAAACTGGAAGAAAGCAGACCTCATCTCACGGTCTACATTGACCTACCCCTCCGTGACTACCAGCCCTGGGATTCCCTTGAGCATCCTGAGTCTTCTTATTATGCCATATTTTAATATTAATCATTGCTCTATTTACTGAACAAGATGGCTTTGAGAATTAAATAATTGAGTTTTGTGAGAATGCTTTGAACATTCGAGTTCTCTATGAATATTAAAGACTTAGAGTTCACCTCATGAACAAGATCTAAGGCTTTCCATGCTTGTTGTGAGGAGGTAGATGACTTCCTAACACAGACTCTTTAGTCCAAAGAGAAGTTTAATTATAAGGTAATCACTCATGAGAAACTTTGAGTTATTTAAAAATGTTATTATTTATTCCACTATGAAGTATTATGTACTTATAAATATGAAAAAAATTATAAGGAGAAATGAGAAGAGAAAAATCACTCTTACCACCATGCTGGAAGACAACCAATGTGAACAACTTGATTCACTTCCTTCCTGTCTTTTATTTCTTGTTTATCCTTTTATATTTAAGCATGGCCATGTTTGCATACAATTTTTATTTCACTATTTTGTCTTCATGTTAAATATTTCCTCATGTCAAACAGTAGATTTTTATAACTGCAACTTCAAGAGTACACAGCAAGCTGTTTTATTTTCCCCAGAGGCAACATATCTGACTTCCATTTCCACCTTTGCCCTTGGCCAACTGTCTCGATCTGTTCACATAATTTTTTTAAGTTCATAAATAAGGAATGGTGACTTTTGGAAAAAGAACGCTTTTAAGATCAGTCAGTAGGTGCTTAATACTATCTAAAGTATGGGGTGAGAATTTATAGGGGGCATTAAGCCTCACTGATAAAGTCAACATCTATCAGTATGGTGTCTGTCACGCCATCTCAACCACAGGGGCAAAGAAGAACATAAAAGCAATGCACCAAGACTATAACTGGAGAGAGTACAACTGGAGAGACGCTGTTTGGTACAGTGGTTGTTGCAGGCTGAATTGTGTTACCCCCAAATTCCTATGTTGAAGTCCTAATCCCTGGTACCTCAAAATGTGACTGTTGGAAACAGGGTCTTTTAAAGAGATAATTAAGGTCAAATGACATCATTGGGGTGGGCCTAGTCCAATATGGCTGGTGTCCTTATAAGAAGAGGAGATTAGGATACAGATACACACAGAAGGAAGACCCGGTGACATAGGGAGTGAAGACACAAGGAGAAAAAAAGCCATCTGTAAGTCAAAGAGAGAGGTTGCAGAAGGAACCAGTCCTGCTAACACCTTGATCTTAGACTTCTAGGCTCCAGAACTGTGAGGAAATAAATGTCTGTTGTTTAAGCCCCCCTGTCTGGTACTTACTTATGGCAGCCCTGGCAACCTAATCCACTGGTGAAGCACTAGGGAGGCAGACTGCCTGGGATGAAATCCCAACTCCATCCTTACTAACTGTGCCTGACTCATCTGACTCATGCCTTCCATTGCTCTGGTTCCTCATCTGTGAATTAGTGATAAAGCACCTACCTCTACTCACTGTACAGTTATATAAAGACTGAGTTAAGGTATCTAAACCATACCTGACATACAGGCAAGTCTATGTGTTAGTTTGTGTTATTTTATTAATAAAAATATAATTTAAAGAGCATGGACACTGGCTCAGACCAACGTTTAAATCCTAACTCTGCTACTAACTAGCTACATCTCTACAGGCAAGTGCCTTGGAGAGACTCTTCTCATTTGAAAAATGGGGAAATGGTAGCTCATGTGGATGCCCCTTGAGAGCAGCCTATTATATGAGGTGGGGATTGTGACTTCATAAAGATCATTCCCTATACCCAATCCTTAGCCCCATCATCTACCAGGCAGGGATGAAAGACAAAAATTTTGCAGTTATCAGAGGCATATTTGAAGGATGTACATCAGAAAAAGAAATTGGGGGGGAAACGGTGCCCAGTCAAAGTGATCCAAGAAATGCCCCATTTTAGGAATGAATGAAAGTCACAAACACCAAGATTTTCCATTTTATTTTTTACCTCATTGGTCACAGGGACTCACTAGTTTTCCTATATGAGGTTAGGATTATTCCCAGACCAAATGGTCACTCTACATAATAGGTGATTGTCCATGTGAATGAACCACTGATCTCATTTGAACTCTACTCTTCAAGATTTTTTCTGACAGTGTTATGGTTTTAGGAGGAGGGTTATTTCTCTATATCATGACATAGCCCCTTCTTTAGATATCTTTTGTGATGAGTGTGCACTTCTCTCTCTTTGTGGCCCATAAGAAGGAGGACTGAATTACACATAAGAGCCCTGTTTCCCAGTTGTCTCTGCCTTACTATGCAATTCTTATTATTCGAAAATATTTGCTGAGCACCTCATAAGTGCAAAGCTCACTCCAGCACTTTCACCTGCTCTATTTCACTGAATTATCACAACTCATTAGGGCACCATCATGGTATGACGATACAGAGACCAACACTCAAAGAGTTAATTTGCTTTTCCGGGGCCTCAGAACTAGTAAGCCCATAGTTGAAGGGTGCAAACCCAGCCCTGCTAACTCTGGCTGCCTTATGTACAGCTTGTCACACTTCTTCCATGATTCCTATCTTGGTTTACCTGTCCACTTCGCCTGGCCTAAAATTCCCAGTGGAATTCATATGAAAACAAGGAAGTAATTTACATTCAGCACTAATTGCACTGAAATCTTTGAAAAAAGATGCTATAACCACACGTTTTGCTTTAGTGGGTCTGATTGACTTTCAGTTCTCTGTTTTCTTCCTAACCTGCAAGCTTGGCTCTTATCTTTTTCCTCTATTTTATCACTTTCAAGTATTTCAGCCCAAAGCCTCTCTCACTGGCTTCTCCTCCTCCCTCCTCAGCCTTTCTCCCTTCCCAGGATATAGTCACTTCCTCTTGGAGGAACTTCTTGTCAGCTGGAATCCCTTGCCTAGTGAATGATGTGTAGTTGTGGTCATTAGTCCCCCACCCTCCACCCCCAGTTGAAGACAGAACATTCTCTCGGCTTCTTAGCAGGCTGTGCCCAGCTTTCTGTTCTGACACTGATGAGGAGGAGGTAATGGCCAAGACCCAGAACATCGGTCCACACTTGGGCCCACCAGAATCAGGAGGCAGCCCACAGGCTCCGAGGAAGTGCAGAGTGGGCTCTGGCTACCTGGGTGGAGAGTCAGAAATCTGCTTCTTGTTTTCAGGGAAAAGAGATTCCTAATGGAGTCATCTAGGAGAGACTGTTTCCAGGAACTGGTCAGAGACCTTTCCTGTCAGCCTGACCTAGGCCTTACTGATACAGAAGCAAACATAGTATTTTTAGGAGGCTCTTCATTTGGTCCAGGGGCTTCGTACAAGTTCTGCTTCCTCCTGGCTTTGTGACCATGAGCTCTTTAGTTACTTTGTCTGAGCCTCAGCACCTTACCTCTAGGACAGCAGTTATGACAACAGTACCTCCTGTTATAGGAGGAATGACACCCTGACAAAATTCATATTTTGGCGTTTTCACCCCAAGTCCCTTAGAATGTGACCTCTTTTGGAGATAGGTCCTTTACAGAGGTGATCAAGTCAAAGTAAAGTCATTAGGGTAGGCCCTAAATTTATATGACTGGTGTCCTTATAAGAAGGAGAAATTTTGACATCCATGCATAAAAGGAAGAGGATGTAAAGACACGGGGAGAATATGGGCACCTACAAGCCAAGAAAACAGGCCTAGAACCTTCCCTCGTATACCTCAAGGAACGAACGCTGGGCACCCTGATCTTGGACTTCTGGTCTCTGGAACTGTGAACTAATAGATTTCTGTTGTTATTCAGTAGGTGGTGCTTTGTTATAGCAACGCTAGCAAACGAATGCACAGCCTTGGACTTTTTTGTAGGATTAAGTGAAATCATATATGGGACGTGCTCAACAGTTATACAATGAGCCCTCAAAAATGCACTGTCATAATTATCGTATTCATCATATCATCAGCAACATGACATCATTGATATTGGAAAGGGAAGTTGTGCCCCAGGTGAAAGCCCATGCCGAGACCTTCATCTGTCTCCATGTAAGAGCAGGATGTCTGTGTGCGTGTGCGTGTGTCTGTGTGTGTTTATGAGAGAGACAGAGACAGAGAACGCATGTTTCTATTTCACAGTTTTGCAGTGGAGTAAATAGGGATTCTTTACCTCTTGTACCCATAGTTACCTTGCTCATAGCATGAGGATTTGGGACCCTACGTCTAGAGACCTGTGAAGGTCTCTTTTGGTTCTAGCATCAAGGAAGCCATGACTGGGTATGATTGAGCAGCATTTTCCTGTCAGTGTAGGACTCTGAGGCTGTGGAAGGGCATTGAATCGAGAGTGGGTTGCAGATCTCTCAGTATATATTTTTGGACAAGTTAATTGCCTTCTCTGGACCACCAGCCAACACAGGGGCAGAGCAGAGCCTCGGCAATCAGTAAGGCCTCTGAGAAACCATGACTCACACTCTGATACTGACGGTCACCTAATTTAGGTAATAACATTACTTCCATCTGTGGGCAGTCCAAACTCGATGAACAATGCAGTGCATCACCAAAAAAGTGTTGTGTTGTTTTTTTTTTTTTAATGTAGTTTAATCATCCTACTGCCATACGATTAGCATTTTCAAGTGGATCTGAGTTAGTTGAAGCAGATGGTTTATCTTCTCTTATAGTGTTTCGACTTGGACATTATATCATTTCTACATCTAACTCCGTCCTTGCAGTGCTCAAGGAATCATTCCAAATTTTGCGCACTGTGTTTTGACTTATTTAATGCAGACGTACTTTACCCGCGGTAAACATGATTACCAAAATACTTTAACTTGAGAGCTTCTGCTTTCCTCTCTGGTGTAATTAGTCACACTGCACTCTCTCTGCATTTAGGGGAAAGGGAGGGAAGGAAGGCACCACATGCAGCATCTTGCAAATGTGTCTTTATTCTCTCCAGCTGCTTGCCTCACTCTTTTGAGTTTTCAGAGTGTCAAACTCTTGAAACAAGGGCAGAAAAGTGGAAAGTTCCCAGAGATGTCCCCTAATCACATACCTTCAAAGACAAGGGATGAGAGACCCCATCAAGGAGAAAGCTTTGGAAACTGAAAAGACATGACCCGGATGATTGGCCTTTCCTGCCTTTGTTGCTGCCCCAAGTTTCTCAACATTGCGGTGAATGTTTTTCTGATCAGGAATCAGCCAGGTCCCTGTGGGTAGTAATAGTAACATAGAGCTGTAGAACACCTCCTCGAGTTATAGCACACCATTATATCTTATCTCCCCAAAGATTTTATACAGAAGGAGATAACCACTATAATAATGCCCATGCGAACTCTGCAATCAGGCTGGTCTTGGTCACGTCAAACTTTCCCTGCAGGACTCTTGTGAGGGTTAGAGTTGGTATTTGTTTAGCTGCTAAGAAAGAGTCTGACACAAGGCAAGTTTTCAATTAATAGTGTCCATTTCACTTTTCAGATGAGGAAACTAAGGCTCAGAAAGACTCTATGACTTATGTATATCGTATAATAACAAGTAGATCCAGATTTAAATCTTAGCTTTTTATTTTTAATCGTGGAATAAAGTACAAATAGTGAGATGCACAGATTTCTAGTATATATTTGATCTCTAACCTGTCTGGCAGCATCTGGAACCATAAAGACTGCAAGTGTGTGTGTGAGTCCTGGCACTAGTGATGGGCACCCTGGGGTGTCCTGGGCAGGACACAGTGTTCTGGGGGCTAGAGGAGCAGTGACTATGCCTTCTACATAAGAGTCTCACCCAGGGTGCTTCCTTTCTTTCAAGGCGTAAGACCCTCCATTTCTGCCTACTCTGCTTTACTCTTCAGTGCCTTCAAAGATCTATCTATGTCTGTATCCATGAATATATGTACCCATCAAGTTTATTAGTTTGATAACAACCTATTCCCCAATGACCACATCACCGAAACCCCATCTAATTTTGTTCATGTGTTTTTCTTCTTTAAATGTTCTTTCCACTAACACCATACCAACTTTTCCAAAGAGTTACAAAATCAAAAGAAATATGCCCACACGGTATCTGCATATAGACATATAAATATATACATACACACTGCCTGGGTTATATGGAAACATTTTAGCTATCCCCAACCATAACCATATAATTTCTTATCTCTTGATTTCCTTCTTTTCTTTTGAGAAATATGACATTCAAAAAGGAAGAAGAAGGTACTAGGAAGGGCTATGAAATCCAAGCTAAGTGAGGAACAAAGAGAACACGCAGAACAGGTTTTATGTGAGTTTAAGACTCAGGGAATGACACAAATATAAAAATTGAAATAAGGCATTCTTTAAGGACTAGAGAACATTGAAGAGGCGGTGCAGATGAGCAGAACTGGACAGAGCTTTCTTTTCTTTTAATTTATAAATTTTAAAAAGAAGGAAAAGTTGAGTTTTGATTGTATCAATGGAGGAGTGAGTCAGTGAGTCTCGGCCAAAGCTGGAGGTGGTTGATAAACTTGATCATTTGGAAGCACAGGGAAAAACAAGTGCCATTCCTCAGCCAGTAAGACGTCAGCTTTGCTTGGTCGCACTATGACCATCCTCTTACTTACCCTACTAGAGCCACCTTACCCTACCTCCATGCAGTTTCAAACCCACACTGACTGCAGTGATTTCAGCTGCCTGCATCCAGTGGCCAGGTGGTCTAGACTAAGGCCAGCTCCCCTCCAGTGGGGCTGGGCCTGGGGTGAAGATAAGATCAGGAAGAACTCCATCCATAGCCCTAAGGGAGCCTCAGGCAGTAGGACAAATCTGTAATACCAATCCTATTTTTATTAAACATTTTGATATTTTGTTCATCATGGACTTTTTTTGCATTGATTTTTATTTTATACCAATTGCATTAAAATAGTGTTTCTCTTGACTACTGAGAGTTTTTGCTGCCCCGTGAATTTGCATTCACAGTGAGAACCTCATCCTTCCCCTGGGGCTGCCTTCCAGTTCCCATCAGATCAGAATCCTAGTAAGTAACTGGGCTGAAGTCTTGTTCCCTGAACTAGTCCCTATTCTGTTTCCTGGTCCTGGGCCCTGAGTCCTTGCCTCAGGATTATACCTTGGCCAAATCTCCTAAGACCAGAGTCCTGATGCTCCTGCCAGCCCCCATCCAGGTAAGAGTTTCTGATGTTGGGTTTCTATCCAGCACAGCTCCTTCTCACAAACTATACAATTATCAATTTCTTTCTTAAATTTCTGAATATATCTAACTTCCCTCACCTGTTTGATAGACATGTTAATGCCTTGTATAATTTTAGCTATAATTTTACATCAGAGAAGGTAAAGCCTTAAAGGGAACAGTACGGACCTTTTAGTACTTTCTGTCATAGTTGGTTCTCAATGAATGTTGTTACTAAGGTTGTATTTATCTTCCCCACCTCCACCCTTGCTGCCAATTGAAGAAAATATCTTTTTTTTTTTTTTTTTTAACTCTCCATTGCGGGAAGAAGCATAGAAGTCAGCATATCTGTGATCAGTTAGCTTAGCCACCTCCTCTTATAAACCAAGTAAACATCAAGAATAGTGCCCATCAATTAGTTGACCTTCAATGTTTGTTGAATGAGTGAGTAAATTAACAAATGAATGAGAGTGATGATCTGAGAATAAAGACGGACTAATATTCCCAACTAAAAAGGTACCCAAAATGAAATTTTGAAAAACTCTTTGAATTTAGAAACTTAGGAAGACAAGTGGTGATTTCTGGGGATAATTGAGTTCCTTCTATTTTTTCTTTCTTTTCTTTTTTTTTTTTTAATTCCTTCCATTCTTTCTTTCTCTTGGCCATGGATCCTTTAAGTCTTCACAAAATTAACAAATCTGATAGCAAAATGTTTTATGAAGGAGAGATGTGCTAAGCTAAAGTGCAAGGGACAGGTAAGATGCTTCCAAAATGGTGATAGGGTGTAGAGGAGGGTCAGAACAAGGGATTCTGGAGCCCAATTTTAGCAGCTCTGAATTTTTACTAAAGCCTTCTGTCCAACTTAGTAAGTTGCATGGTCCATGTTTTGCTCTCTATTAAGTCTTAATGCTGGATCAGCTCAGAAGCATATGTGCAGGTAGCTGAAGACGTCAGAATTGTTCTAGAAAGACCATATTGCAAGTAATTGCTCACATTCAGTGTCTGATGTCTTTGAGTTCAAGATGCTTTAGATGTTTCCAAGTTCAAGATGGACACATGCATTTGCTTCTACTCCATCTCACTGAATATTAGAGGAAGGAAAAGTGAATACCTCTCATCTAACTGTATTGGAATAGTGGCACCAATCCTTTGACTCCTGTGTTGATGAGTAATTTTCTGAGTTCTTTGCTTTAGATTAAAGGGATGCCGGGGAAAAAAAGAAAATTTATGAAATAGCTACTGTTTGCCAGATGCTGAGCTAGACACTGTATGTTATGTTACGTTATGTTATGTTATGTTATGTTATATATACACATATATATGATTTGTATATAATTTATATATAATTTCACTGAGATCTCATAGATGCTCTAAGATTGATACCTTGTCAGTACAACAACAAAAACAAAAATAAAACAACAAAAAAAATGGAGGCTCAGAGACATGGAGTATTTTGCCCAAAGTCAGTGCCAGAGCCGGGATACAAAGGTAAATATCTCTAACTCCAAAATCTGTGCTCTTTCCACTATGTCCTGTTGAAATATCATCAGCACACATTAAACTTCAGAGTAATTACATCTCCTGCTTCTAAAAGACTATCTGTTGATTCTCAGACAAGCCCAGAAGGATCAGGTAATTTGCATTTTCAGTGCATCTGTCCAGCTGGGCACTTCTACTCCCTGCCTAGGGACTAGATAGGTAGGAATTTTGAGGAGAGACTACCAAAAGTGCAGATTACCCCACTTCCAGAGACTGTGATTGTGCAGGTCCGGAAAAGAACCTAAGATTGTGACTTTTGCAAGTGATTCAAACAACTCAATTTAAGAAACACTGTCCTAACAAACTCATCAAAAGCAGACAATCCAAAATTCTTCCTTATTGCTAACCTAATTCAATCATGTATTTGCTCTTACAAAACAACAACAACAAAACATTATTTGGTTTGAAGGTATTCCCATTCAAAAACAAAGGGTGCTATATAAGATAAAAGTAAGTCAGGCTCTGATATCCCAGTTGGGACTGAGAAAGGGAGATGTTGTCAGGGCAATGATCAGCCATAGAAGCAGATGAATGAAGGAGACTGTAAAACTGTGCGTCAGCCTGGCAGGGCATATTCCATGTTTATTTACTGTAACATCAATACCGTTGTGTATTAAACAATGCAATATAAACTACAGTTATGGAGATGGACAAGGTAAAGCCTCTGTCCGCCAGGAGTCCACAGCCCAGTGAGATAGAAGTGAGAACATGGTGTTCATACCCAACAGGATAGAAGTGCTATGACAGAAGGAGACGCAAAGGCCATGGGAAACCAGAGGTGGGGGAGTGGCAAAGTCTCCAGTGAAAGAAAGAGCTAACCTGAATCACATGGGAAGAATTAAAATTCTGTGACATCATCACCTGAGTCATCCTCTGAGAAGATGCCAATTTGAGAGAACAAGGAGTGATAAGAGACAAGCCAGGAAGAGTCAGGAAGATCACATCAAGGGCTTCATAGTCATTCTAAGGCTGTTGGTTGCATCCTGTAGTAGAAAGTGAATCCAAGACTGCCATGCATGCTGATGACTGGAGGACACTTCTCATTCTGCAAAGTCACGGAAGACTTCTGAGAGGATTCTGGGTTTAAGACTTGACAAATGTTTGGGGTCTTGTGGAAAGATGTGGACCAAAGAATATGCTAGCCAAATATCACAGTACCTGTGAGGCCTTGTGTTGGAAAAAAATTATGACACATTGGAAAAAGAAAAGCAAAAAAAGCTGAAGCAAGAGGAGGGAGGATTTGTAAGAGGTAAGATTCTTCCAGTTCTCATCATCTCACTTAATCCTTATGAAAATTCTATGAGGTGGATTAACTTTATGGATCAACTAACTGGGTGAAGACATGCCCAGATAGCTGGTAAACATTATTTCTGGGTCTATGAAGGTGTCTTCAGAAGAGATTAGTACCTGTATCAGTAGATTGAATATAAAAATGACCCTTGCCATTGTGGGTGGGTATCATTCAATACATTGAGGAGTCCAGTGGAACAGAAAGGCAGAGAAAGGGTGAATTTGCCCTCTGTCTGCTTGAGCTGGGACATACATCTTTTCTTTTAAACTCAAAATGAGACTTACACCATCCGCCTCCTGATTCTCAGGCCTTGGGCTCAGACTGAATTACACTATTGACTTTTTTGGTTCTCCAGCTTGCAAATGGCAAATGGTGGGACTTCTTGGCCTCCATCATTGTATGAACCAATTCCTATGATAAAGCTTCTCTTCTGTATATCTGTATATATACTCTACGGGTTATGTTTCTCTGAAGAACCCTGACTAATATGGGTAGGTATTTTTATTTCCATTTGGCAAATGAGAAAATCAGGACTCAAAAGTAGAAATGGAATTTGGATGTGAATGCCTTTGACCCCAGAATCTGGACTCTTTCTTTGATGCCATAAAGTTTACAATGTCTGGGAGGATCTACGTATCTTTGCTCCTACTGTGGACATCATGTCTGCCACTTTCAAAGACTTGCTGAGCTTTTCTTTCTCTTTGAACACGATGGTTTGGATAACATTGAAAGAACATGTTCCATCCATCCTGTCTCTGTAAAAAGGAAACAGGCAAATGATTTGGCGTGAATCCAAGGAAGGAAGAAAGCAAGAGG
The DNA here is from genome assembly GCF_029215605.1 of Mirounga angustirostris. NCBI lineage: Eukaryota > Metazoa > Chordata > Mammalia > Carnivora > Phocidae > Mirounga > Mirounga angustirostris. The sequence goes on from NW_026991718.1 coordinate 6,472,445, forward strand.
GAGAAAAGAGAAAAATGGGTAGGGTTCCAGATGAGTTCTCCATTAGGCCATTGGAACCCCTTTCTCCACAAGAAATTGTACAGCAAAGCTCCATGGGAAAGGGAGCTTAGGACAGCCTGACCTGGATGGGAGAGCTCACATTTTCCCACTTCCCTCTCCAAGCTCAAGGCAGGAGACTGATTAAAACCAACAGGACTGGCAGCACTTGACCTTTTGCAACTGAAGACACACTTTGAAATTTACAGGGAACCATGAAAAAGCTCAGCCTGTTTCCAGGACCCAAATGGAGGTGACAGGATGGGTTCAGTAGCCAGACCTGGCCATCTCGGCCCACAGAAGAGTTATGTGGGAGCTGATTCATTCCAGGGAGAGACACACCACCTGGTGCATCAGCGGCAAAGCTGCTGGGCAGTTCCCAGGACCATGTTGGAAAATCAGATGCCTTTAATGTTTCTGCCACCTACCTGTCTGTCATTTGGTAAAGTCTGGGTTTTTGTTTAAAGAATTCTTTTCCAGGAAAACCACCTTTAAAAAAATCCTCTTCAGCATCAGGATTTCATAGGTTTAACAGAAGAAGAAAAAGGCATCGAGGAAGGAGACTGTGTGGGGCTGCTGCATCCAAGGACAAACAGTGGAAGTCCAGGATCAGCGGAGGGGTCCAGGGACAGTGTCCTCTGATTGACATCTTCAAACACCAGTTCAGGGTCCCCCTCTGTAACTTTGTTTCCTGGAGTCTGAGTCTAAACAAGACTCTCTTTAAAGAGCTAAGAGGAAGGAGTGGTTGGAGTTGAGACATTACAAGGGCCGAAGAACAGAAAGGACAAGAGGAGAAGGGAAGCCAAGGAAGGCCGAGCTCCAGCTTCTGGCCCTAGCCCTGCAGGTCCAGGTGCCCAGAGACACAGTGACCATCTCCCCCGTGTGGTTCACGTCCTCACTTTCAATCAGAGAACGCCAAGATGGCCCTCTGGTAGCCCAAACCTGCGAGTCAATCTAGGCCCCTCACTGGCCTGCACATGCAGTATGAACAGCAAGGTCAGTCTTGCCTTCTAAAAAGCTCTTGAATCTGCCTTAATCCAGGCTGTTCCTCAGGGGCTTCACTCACAAGCGCCTCCTGCTCTCCTCCTGCAACGTGAACGATTTCTCCAGAACGTTCGTCTGCTTCTGTCAGGTGACGTCTGCTGCCCTGCTTCCAGTTCTCCATCAGGACTGCGGGTTGTCAGCGTAGAATTCAAAGCCACCAGCTTATTTTTCAGGGTCTGATCCTTTGCAGTCCTTCTAAACTTATCTCTGCCCCCCCTTTCCATGTGGAATAGTCACTCCACTGTTTCCACAGATGTGTCTTTTTTTTTTATTAACATATAATGTATTATTTGTTTCAGGGGTACAGGTCTGTGATTCATCCGTCTTACACAATTCACAGCACTCACCATAGCACATACCCTCCCCACTGTCCATCACCCAGCCACTCCATCCCTCCCAGCCCCACCACTCCAGCAACCCTCAGTTTGTTTCCTGAGATTAAGTCTCTTATGGTTTGTCTCCCTCTCTGGTTTCGTCTTGTTTAATTTTCCCTCCCTTCCCCTATGATCCTCTATCTTGTTTCTCAAATTCCTCATATCAGTGAGATCATATGATACTTGTCTTTCTCTGATTGACTTATTCTGCTTAGCATGATAGCTTCTCTTTCCATCCACGTCATTGCAAATGGCAAGATTTGGGGTTTTTTGATGACTGCATAATATTCCAGTGTGTGTGTGTGTGTGTGTGTGTGTGTGTGTACCACATCTTCTTTATCCATTCATCTGTTGATGGACATCTTGGCTCTTTCCATAGTTTGGCTATTGTGGACATTGCTGCTATAAACATAAGGGTGCATGTACCCCTTTCGGATCCCTACATTTGTATCTTTGGGGTAAATACCCAGTAGTGCAGTCGCTGGGTCATATGGGAGCTCTATTTTCAACTTTTTGAGGGTCCTCCAAACAGTTTTCCAGAGTGGCTGCACCAGCTTGCATTCCCACCAACAGTGTAGGAGGGTTCCCCTTTCTCCTCATCCCCGCCAACATCTGTCGTTTCCTGACTTGTTAATTTTAGCCATTCTGACTGGTGTGAAGTGGTATCTCATTGAGGTTTTGATTTGGATTTCCCTGATGCCAAGTGATGTTGAGCACTTTTTCATGTGTCTATTGGCCATTTGGATGTCTTCTTTGCAGAAATGTCTGTTCATGTCTTCTGCCCATTTCTTGATTGGATCATTTGTTCTTTGGGTGTTGAGTTTGATAAGTTCTATATAGATTTTGGATACTAGCCCTTTATCTGATACAGACATGTCTTTCTGCTTCAATCTCTCTTCACCTATTGCTCCTTCTGTTTGAAATGTCTCACACACCACTTCTCCCAGGAACACCCTTCTCTGCCTGGCTAGTTCGTCCACGTCCATCGTCTGCACCCCCTGCCTCCCCAGCATCGCTCCTTCTGGGTGTGCTGCCCTCCTCGGTGCCTTCACAACACCCAGGGCTGGCCCCTGTGCGGCAGCCACCTCCCCTGCATTCTTCCTTCCCTGGCCGCTGTCCCTGTGTTCCAAACACACAGCACAGCCAGTGACCCATGAGAAGGGGCCAACACTCATGAAATAAAGACAGGAGTGGGAAGGAATAAAATGGAAGTGGGAGAAAGAAAGTGGAACTAAGGCCCGCTGTTGATGAGGAAAGCAAAGGACTTTGTACCATCTTGGGAAGGTTTTTAAATCTGAGTTGTAGAATGTCATAAAGAGAGGGGAACAGAAGGCTACCAGACCTTTCTCCTTGGCTGCGTGGGAATGGTAAACCTCAGCCTGGCGAGGAGGTAGATCTTCCTGGACCAACCCGCTCCACTGTGGCCATGCAGTCTCTTGCCCACACCCTGGGTGCTGCGTTTGCTTCCTCTGTTTCCTGCCTGCCCACTCACATGTGATTTGGCCTCTTTCTCACCAGGGAAGCTATTTTCTCCCACAACATATGCTTATTTTTTTCTACCCATCCTTCTGAGATACTCACATCTCTCTTTGACATTTGTCAAAATGGCTTCACCTCATGACGATTTTGCAAATTCACTTTAGAGGCTTCCTGGGAGCGAACTGTTCTTGCAATTTAGGGATTCAGCCACCAGGTGGCAGGACAGTGTTCAAACTGCAAGGCACTGGCTTTCCCTGTATTTCCTCTCCCCAGCCCCCCACCCATGCCCTGCTGATTGCCACTCAATGCAAGAACCCCTCTGCCACCCCTCCAGGGTCAGCCTGCAGCCTCTGCTTGGGTGCTTCCAGGGACAGGGGACTGTACGGCAGCCCACTCTCTGTTCAGGTGAATCTCAGAAGTAGAGGCGGTACGTAACTAGTCAGCACTATATTCTGGGCAAATACTAGGGGTCCAGCAATTCTATAAGAGCTGAAGATATACAAGGCTCTGCTATTAGGAGTGCACATCACCTAATAAGTCTTCCTTTCACAAAAGTCCAATTCTGCCTTGGAAAACCCGCAAACCCCTGACCAGCTCTCAGCACTGCCACGTATCACTAATGACATTCCTCAGCCCCGAGAGCTGCTCTGCTCCGTTCTCCTTTCCCTCTTGTTTCAAAGGAGTGTGCCAGGAGAAACTAAGAGAAAACAAATAGGCCACGGTGGCTCAGTTCCCTGGGATGTTCTCTTCTTTCCCTCCCCATCAGGGAAAGATTCAAATGTCCCTCCACCTGGGTCCCCTTGGTCTGCCTGAGTTAATTCACTCACCAGCTGTTAAGGCCGTTCTGTCCTTGGGTGAGACTTGGCCGCTCACCCCCTCTTCTGAGCTGCAACTGGGCCTGGCCTCATTAGAAGCCATGTGGCCTCCAAAGCTGGCTGTCCCCGGAGTCAGCCCGGATTACATCAGCTTCCTCCGATGGCCAGAAGCAGATTTCACTCGTTTTCCTCTTTCAAATCTGTGCAGTCTTTTTGCTGCCTTCAGATTTTGCTTTCTGTATCCGAGACACATCTTCAGTTCCTACCTCGCTTTCAGGCAGGGGTGTTGTCATGCCTTTGAAGGATGCGGTCTTATTTCCCTTCTATGCTCCAGGTCCCAAACCAATATCCATTGGGGTTACAGTTCTGAGGAAAGGTTGTCCAAAATATTATCTTTCTATTTTAAGGTTTGCCCAAACGCCTTGAGCAGACGGTGTGAACGATACAATTTTTGGCAAACTTAAGAGCATGATCCTTCCTGACAGATGCTTGGGAGAGCAGCAAAAGCTCACGCAGGATGGCTTTGTGTTCAGGAGGCTTATTAGCATTCCACGGGCCTGACCCTCACTTGGTTGAGAGGATGCAGAGGAGGCTTTTTGAGAGAATTAACAAGACTGAAAAAGATCTTATTTTGATCTTCTGATTTCATTAGTTGGTATCGTTCAGAAGCATGTTGAATTTGAGCAAGAAAACGAGCACATACCGAGCACCTGCCATATATATGTCAAATGCTCTATACGAATGCTTATGTAATCCCCACAGTAACTTTGTAAGAATCCTATTATTATCCCTTTTAAAAAGCATGAAATCTGAGAACCAAGGGTATGTATATGTAACCAATGTTGCACAGATAATATTCAAATCAGCAAACAATTCTATGTCTGCTTGGATTCAGACCTTGCTGTCCTAGAAATAGTATATTTCTTTTCTAAATTAACTTTGATTTCTTTTTCTGGCTATATAAGCAAAACAAGCTTAATGTAGACAATTTGAAAAATGTAAACAAAGTCCCCTTAATCACCCTTAATCCATTGTTTAGCAACAGCCACTATTTACATTTTGGTATATTTCTTCCTCTGATGATTTCCCTGCATAATCAGTTTGTTCATTAGATAGAGAGAGAGAGATAGGCAGACAGGCAGACAGATCGATCATAACACATTCACTTATTTTTCTTTTAGAAATTTAGGGGCTCATTTTCTTCCACAATGAACAATTCTTAGATTACAGTTGTGATTTTTCTCTGGGACCTGGAAATACTAGCTCAGAGTGTGAGTGCATCTATGGTTCTAGATGCCTATGTCAGACTGATTTCTAGAAACAAATTAATAACAATTCACAGCAGTGTGTATCTCTCTCATGTTTGAAGAGGCAACAATACAGTGATTTCTGCGGCCTTTGCTTATTCTTTTAGAAGAAAGTGGCATCTCATTGTTTCAATTACGTTATTAACAAGATCAAATTATTTTCAGTTTTGATTACTTTTGGTCATTTTTTCAAAATATACTGTTCTATGAATTATTTATATTTTTCATTCATTTTCTCTATTAGAAGTTTAGATATTTCTATATTTCAAATTATTGACCTCTTTTCTCATTTTATGATAAAAAATACCTATATTTTTTTCCCCTGTACATCTATAATCTCTTCCTTCCCATTATTGGAAATGAAAGAGCTAGCTGCTCCTTTCATGGTCGCCCCTGGCAGAACCCTCTCTCTTGGGGCAGACTGGTTAAGTAGGAAGTTCCCCGGAGTCCTAACTGTCATGGTAAAGCATTGACCTGTCATTGCATGCCTGCTCCTGTCACTTCCACTCTGAAGACCAAATTTAGACTTTCCATTTATTGACAAAATCTTGCAAGCAAATTTTGGTTTATTGATGAGTTTTTATTGCTGTTACTTCCCATGGAAGCTGCGAAGATAATGTATATATAAATAAGACTCTTTTTTTTTCCCCTTTAGATACAATAGTTAGTTTTTAGGAGCTGTTTTAGGTAAACTTAGTAATTTAAATAATTAATTTTTGAGTTTTATTTTGGGTCCCTCCAGTTGCTTAGAAGATGAAACCTTCTTTAGAATAATTTTGGGTTAGGGTGCCTGGGTGGCTAGTTGGTTAAGCATCTGACTCTTGAGCTCAGCTCAGGTCTTGATCTTAGGGTCATGAATTCAGGCCCCATGTTGGGCTCCACTTGGAACCCACTTAAAAAGTAATAATAATTTTGTGTCTTTTGAGGATTGTGGATAGTATGAAATAGAATATTTATGGTGACTAGTAATCAGTCAGTAAGTATTCCTTGGATCAATTGCTGAAATATCCTTCCCTCGTCTCCATGAATCCAAATCTAAACTATTTTCTAAGCTCAGGCCAAGCCCCTTGCCTGTCCTGACCAGACTACATGGAAAGTTCTTGCCCTCTCTGAAGTTTTATTTTTCTGTTCAGTCTCCCTTGGCACAAAGCAAAAACGAGCCAAATGTCATTAAACTTCCCATGTGTTTGCATTTTATCTTTTCAACTGGCTTCATTAAGTGTGCATCCATTCAATTCAATTTATTCAATGATTTATTAAGCTCCTCCTAAGTAAGACTTTGAAAATTTATGTAATTTTACACATTTGTAAACACACACACACTTGTAATATGATACTATTCCAAGGAAAGATGAAGAAAGCCTAGAGACTGAACCACAAAGCAGTGCATTTGAGCTGATTCATCACTAGCCTGCAGGAGCCTATTGCTGAATTTCTGGGAATATTGTAAGTTAGCTATTAAACATGGCCATTATTAAAAATCAAGTGTGTGAACTATATATCTCTCCACAAATTTGCATTCAGTGACATCGTTTTGGTAGCTTGATATTGGCCATGGTTGGAGTATTTATTTATACCAGAGAAACTGGCAAACACTGTAAATCGAAGCTCAATTATTGCTTTGTTGATTGACTAGGTTTAAGAAAATGATGGAGACAATGTTAATAATGCAGATTAAACTTTTAAAAGTGTGTTGTGCATTTAGTCACTACCTTGTGAAGAGCACAGAAAATTTGAAGAAATATTCTTCCAGTATTTGAATCCTGTTATCCAGTGAAGCAAAGAACCCACTCACATCATTGAACGATGAGTGACATCCTGACATACGTAGTGAACACGGTTTATGTGAGAGTGAGAAATGGTTTTACAGCAAGCCACATACCAGACTTAATGGAAATAAACTTAATGGGAAAAGAACATTCAGGAAGGGATACGATTCAATTTTCACATTATGGTTGAATTGCAACTATAGATTGGCTACAGATACAAAAGTTTGGCAAAAATCAATGAAAGCATTCCGTAAGAATGAGTTGCTTATGTAGAGTGTATAGTGAAGGGCATTGTATATTTTATCATTATGTGTAAATCATGTCCTACACATCCTTTATATGAGTAAAATTTGTAATGAAGCTATATACATGTGTATATATACCAGCATTATTATTATTATTATTTATTATTATTATTTGGTGTGCTTGTTAAACATTTATCTGCTCACCACCACCTGCATTCTTCATTGAAAGATGCAATCAGAGTGAATTTTGAACCAGAAAAAGTGAGCCCTGGCTTCACTCCTGGCATCATCTCCCTACCCACCTTGCAGATGCATCCTGTCCTACAGTGAAATATGGAATTTATGAAATATTTACGGTATAGGTTTTTTTCAGGGGTCCCCTTCAGAATAATCTCATTTCTGTTCTGCCTATAAAGTACCTACGCATGCTTTCTTTTTCTTCTAAACATGAAAAGCATATAAATCAAATCTTCTTAAAAAGGAAACTGGAAAGAAGAGATGAGCTTCCTAGGTATCACCGGGAGACTCTAGAGAGTATTTTCTGACCTGCCCGATGACACACTGTCCTCTATCAGGAGCTTTCCTCCCTCCCATACTTACTTGGCAGCTCTCCTCCCCATGAGAAATCCCACAGGGTGGAGCCTCATTCCAGAACAAGAGATACCTAGCAAAAATAAATTCACATTTTGTAAGAAAGAAAGAAATCCTTCAGGACTCATGAAAGCTGCCTCGCAGCCTTACCCGCCCATCACGTTGCCTGTTGGCCCTCTCGGTGTGCTGATCATGTCAACAGCAAGAGGGCTCTCTTCAGCCTGGAGGTCTTTTGCCTATGTGTGGGGTCTTCAATGTTGATTTCTCTGGGTTAAATCCTGGAGAGCAAGGCCTGCGGGGAAGACACAGTGCTGGACTTCTGTGACATCCTCCATCACCCTGCGTGACCTCACCTGTAACTCAGCATCAGCTGAGGAAGTCTCACCTGAATTACCTGCAGTAAAACGCTTGCTTCAGGCCTCCTCTCCCTTTCTCCACTCAAAACCTGAGCCCTAACTTTATCCTGTAAACCTGAAAAGATACTCATTTTTGATTCCAGAAGGTTTTCTACAAAGAGTAAAATAATTTGATTTAATGAATAAAGAATGACTTCTGAAATCCATCTATCTGCATTTACGATGTTTAAATACCAGGGAAGATCGAGGTATTCATATTTGGTTACGTATGTGCAGATGAGATAATCACGGTTTAATGAAAACCTCCAGTTATTAGTTAATCAGTTCAGCTTGGTGACTATTGGTCTGTTATGGCAGGACAAGAATAATTAAATGACACTTAAAGGTATGGGAAGAACGTTAGTCAGAAATTGATGTGCCTACAGAAGGCCCCAAATGGCCGACGTTTAATGGTCCTCTCCATGTTGCCATGGCAACTCACTTTGGTAACTCACATATCCTCAGTGTAAGAAAACAAGGGGCAGAGTGTTCTTAGGAAGGTGCAACCCCCTTTAAGCAGATCTATAAGCATCGCAGATGAACAGAACTTTAAACATTCCGCCATGAATATTCATGAAGTAAGTTGTTTTTTGTTGCCTGCCTAGTCAGCAGTCACAAAACACATGGTGTGTGTTGGCAGCATCTTGCCTAGGTAGAGGGCTATGGACGGAGGCAATGGCAGGAACCAGGACCTGTGAGGCTGACTGACATTTCCATCTGTAGCGAAGGCTGGTAATTAACAGGAAGGAGTTTGCCTGCAGCATTGCACCATCTGCTAGGGGAACGGCTCCGTAAGAAAGGAGCTGGATAGCATCTCAGCGGTGGCGCGATCTGGTTCCGACATGAGGCCGGGCATCTGTTAGCTGAGGAGACGGACTATTAGGGAATTCGACTGGGAATGAACAACATGGAAAGAGCACTCTGACCTAGCCCATAAAAGCAACTCGTTAGAAATGGTGTCTTTTCATCTTACTTACCCAAGCCTTCTGAAAATGGTTTGCTGAGGGACCATTACAGATCTGTTTGAAGTAACGCAATGGTTTCAAAAATGCTGTTTTATTCCAACGTGAAATTCTTGAAATCAGGATACAGCTGTCATCTTTTGACAATAGAGCTAATTTCAGAGCGAGGATATGAGGTTAAATTCCTTCTTTTGTCGTTTAGATTGGGGAGCAGTGGGGGTGGGGAAACAAAATGATTCAAAATCAAGGAGACCAAAAAACTCTGGGATGCCCTGGCAGAAAGTGAGTAGATCAGAAATCACCCCAAAGTTCTTGTAATGTCTTCATATTCTGTTTTGTTTTTTCGTACTGTTTCCTAATGCAAATCTTTCTCATCATGAAAAACCACACTCCAGGACTTGGCGCATTAACCGTATTTGACTAGCCTCAGGACCTTAGCTGAAGAGGATGTTAGTGTTTTAGGTACCAAATCTAGAAGTGGGAGCCCAGTTCATGGTAGGGTCAGTGTGTATTTGGGGAAGGATGAATGGGCAGAGCATCTCTAACACCCCCGCCCCCCTATTCTTAGGAAGTACAATAAGTTCTTCTGCAGGGGACTTCATCTTTGAGAGGGGTCAGCAGACAGAAACCTGGGTCTCCCTATCATCGTATAGGTTAATGCCACTTTAAAAAATATAAATGTGGCATTAATCTTTCAACCATCGGGGAGAGACTATTGACTCCAACCATCTCAGGCAGGTTGGAGCTGAGAATCTACTAACACCATTCCTGTGACTGGGACTACTGACTCATGTACAAAGTCCCCCAGATGGCAGATGACTTGAATTTGTGTGTGTGTTACTGTTACTAAATCAGAGCCATTGAATGATATTTACTGAGACCTCATGGTACCATATGGAATCAAAAAATATATAGACCTTGGAATTTAAATTCATCTGAGAAAAGTGGACACAGGATTCTTATTTAGAGCATTTTTTTCCTCCTTCCCTCTCTTGTGAATGCTGATTATTTTGCTAATCTATGGGAATGCTGGTGTCTGAAAGGGCCAGTACAAGACAAATAGAAAAATCTCATCTTTACTAGATAGGAGAAAAATAAAAATGACATTGACTGTGAAAAATAACACACATTTTATCCAGTTGTGTGCCAGTAAAGTTTAATAACTGTCTCTCGGGGGAGGGGATAAAGAGGCCCTGATTTGTAGCTTTTGCCAAATTCCATGGTGTAAATATTCCAACCACGGCTGATTTCAGATTAGCCATGTTGAGACTTGAGAATAGATTCATATCAGCTTTTGGAAGCCAGTGGGGATCGGTTCCAACACACCACTGATTTTATCCCTATATGCCTCATGTATAAAGAATTGGTAATGCCAATTTCGGTTATGCTGGTGAAAGTGGTCTATTTGATTCAATACAATCACTCTTCACATGCGGAAAGTCTAGTAACTCCTATTTGTGTAGTGCAATAGAGCCTATAAAATCAATTCATCTTCCTTAATTCACTCGACCTCTTCATAACCCTGCTGTCTAGGCAGAAATTGAGGCTCAGTGGCATGCCATGGGCTTATCATTTAGTAAGTGGGAGATATGAACTAAGTATCTAAGTGTTACTGTAAGAGTTTACTTGTAAATAGATACCTGCTTATCTGGGACATGGAACTGACCAGCCACTGTATCAGTACATTTCTTTGTTTCTCCATTTTTGTTTTGTGCTGTCTTACTCTGCTGCATTTTGGCCACAACCTTCCCCTGTTACTTCATTGCAAAGGCAGTATTTGAAGTTGCCTTCGAATATTCATAGCCGAATATTCAAGTTCATACTTCTCACCCACCATAGCCGCTCAGAATGTGGCACTCACCCCCACCTCCCGTGTCCAGTCCAGAAGGCTTGGGTTGTATTGAAAATCATTGTTCCAGGAACCTGGATCTCAGGCTATGTTCCAGGAGCTCATTCAGTATTACTCATGGCACGTAGGTTATACCAATAAAGCAATTTAAAGAGTCATTAAAAAGAAGTCTGGAGTAGGACAACATCCTAGCCAAGGAGGAAGCTGGAGAGCATCACAACACTGCAGATTTAAGAGATAAACCTCATGGCTAGAACCCTCACTAGTCATTCAGTCATTTAACAGAGTAGCCCATGTTATTGAGTGGAATGCTATGTGGCAAGTACTTTGCTACATACGAGGGATGCAGAGATTAATGAAATGGTTTCTACTCTTAAGGATCTTACCCTAAATATTGTTTTTCCGGGGGAAATAATTCTGGCTGTGTGGTCTGCAAATTCTCTTAGCAGTCATACTATTAAAGTCACATAATAAATCAATAAGACCATAACTTCTCTGGGGAGAGTCAATTACAGGTTACTTGTTGGAAAGTGAATGACTCAAATTCGACATGAAGATCCCTATGATTTGAAGGTCTGTATCATGAGACAGTATATTTGGTGAGATGAAAGACTCAAGGTTAGAAAGAGCCTTTTCAGGTCCAGGGCTGCTGGTTGGCCACGTGATCCCATATGGCCACCCCCACCCCATGTATGAAGATGATAACTCTGATCCAGTAAGACCCGAATTCAAATTATTTTGATGATTGACTTTTGTTGGTCACTCAGACTCTCCCACATTTTCCCCCTGATCACTTGAGCCTCCTGGAAAACATGGCAGTGTGGATCTGGGAAGTAGAGAGTGGCATTCACTTAGAAGATTTTGGGAATGGCACATCCTAGAGTTCTGCACAAAACATGGAGAGGCCCTGGGTCTACAGTACACAGGACAGATCTAGACTAGCCTTAAATGCAGCCATGCCAGATGAGAATCACACTTACACAGCACTAGCTCAGTGAACATAGTGCTTTCAGTTACCTGGTCAGCTAATCTGTTCAAGTCAAAAGAGATTCCACCCTCATCAGGGATGGGGTTGGAATTCTTCATGGTTTTCATCTCTCTACGTCTTTCTCAACACCATAGATGTGAACCTAAAATAATATTGGTGTTAGGATATATACCTCACTTTACCTTTGGGGCATCACAATTATTTATTAATTCACCAAAAATTGACATAAGCACCATTCACATGGCAACCACTGTAGACAACTGAGCTATAACAAACACAAAATGGACAAAGCCTTTAAGCAAATACGTGCATGCGTGCATACACGCACACACACACCAGATGACTTGTGGCTGGGGTGGGTTGCAGCTATTTTAGGCAGAGTGGTCTGGGAGGGTCTCTCTAATAAGAAATATTTGGTCTGAGACCTATATTGAGAAGTTATAGGAGCCAGCTACAGAATATCAGGAAAAGGAAGGGTAATCTAGGTAGAAGGATCCAAATACTCATGCCCTGGATATCTGGAAGGACCTTAGTGGATCCTTGGAAAGATAAACTACCATCCCAAAACTGTCTTTCTCAATATGTAGATGACAGCTGGTGAATTTTTACCTTGATATATTCTGAAACTATTAAACTGAGAAAATGGCACAAGGGCTCAGAGACACCCCAACAGTGTCACCTTAGGAAAATCGATCCTCTCAGGGAATTTGGTATCCCACCCTTTACATCTTTCATCCCGACTCTGCCCCCCAGGCTGTCAGTCCTTGGAGCAGAACTGGCTTCTTCTCCTCTGTTCCCATGCAGGGCCTGGTAGGCAAGAGCGATGTGGCTTCTCTCTACCACATTATATTTAATTCATGCCAGGCCTTCTTCTTTATTAAAATTTTTCATTACTTTTGTATTACATGAGTAATTTTGTGTTCACTTTAGAATAGTTCAAAATTAAAATAAGAATAAATTATAAAATAAAAGCACCTCTTGTCTTATTCAAAAAAACTGCTGTTAATATGTTTTAAATGTTTACCATCCTTCCCCGATGCTGTGTATATTTTAACTACCTGAAATGGTTTCTACTGCACATTCAATTTCGAAATCTGTTTTACTATTCTCACTGAATATTTTAAATGTCTTTTATATGGATAAATTCTCTTTTATACAGATAAAACATCACTTTGTACATCTATATAGTGTTGCTCTATATAGTTGATCAAAATTTAACTAAGCTTTTACTACTAAGCATTCTGGTTGTTTAAATTTTTTTCTTGTTATGGAAAATGTTGTGTCGAACATAATTAACTCAATCTAAACATTTTAAAAATTAGCTAACATTTCTTATGATCTATTTCTCAAAGTAGAACTGATAGGTCAAAAGACTTTGGCCCAGTAATACCCCCTCCAGTCTTCAAGATCCTTCAGTAAAGCAACAGTATATATATAAGCAGATGCTTTTCCTCCTTCTCCTCAAAGCTGGAAAACGCTCCCCACAGCTCCCTCTGATACAGTAGTTTCTTAGCATCCCTGATATGTGTCCCTTCCCAATAATGCCTTCTTGGTGTCAAAGGATGAATATCATTTTGATTGGGGATGTGACTGATGCCTTACTTGCCTCTTGTGACCGAATGACATGATTCTATGGAAATGAGGGCAGTTGTCAGGTAGGTAGCCAGGAATTCTGGTGAGGAGTGCAGTTGTGCGGGATGGTGGGTATGAGTCATCTTAGGTAAAAATTATCTCTTGCTCAGATCACGGTGGAGCCTCCCACAACCATAAATCCAGAACATTCCTCCGAAATATATCCTCTCTCGGCATTGATAACCAGTGAGCGAGTGAACTTGGAGAAGGGGCTCCACAGAAGAGTCCCGGTTAAACCACTGGCCACACAGCTAGTGGGAAGTAAGAGAAAGCCTCCTTGTTTGCTGGTAGCGAGCCAGATCCCCTGCAGGGATAAATAATGAAATAGCTGCTAGTGGTTCTGAGAATATAACCAAATTACATCTTTGGAGGTCAATGGATTATAAAGCCCCAGAGCCTGGTTCCAAAGACTGTAAATATGCATCCTCTTCCTGCCCCACCCTTCTAGGGCCTTTGGACAAAGTGGCAAGAGTGGGACCCATTACACAGGCATTTTCAGAAGAGGTGTGAAGTGTTCTTAGCTTGGGACAATCCTAAAGCAAAATGTGGCAAGATCTCCACAGATTCCTGGGATGGGTTTCTAGTACCCAACACAAAATCTCACTCTAAATGATGTTTGCTGTGGATTGACAAATAGAACTTTCTCTACAGCGGTGGGAGGGATTGGCAAACCTATTTTCCTTGCTCCTTCCACTCTCTCAACCTCTCGCTTTCTCCTATCTATTTTTTTTTTTCCTGCCAGCAGGTTTCCTTCAGCATTCAATCAAGGGCAACATGTCCTCAATCAACATTTTTCATTTTTTATGCGACACTGTCCTTTAAAGCTTTCTGCAGCTGGTTGGCGACCGGGTGCTGCCAGTATCCTCCGAGAGCCTCCCCTGTTGTGTGCACATCGGTCCCCTTCCCAGAGCTCCCCAAGTGCCTTGGAGGCAACCTGACTTGGAGTGTGTCTGAGTCTGCTTACCAGGCTGTGGCGGTGCTCAGGATTTCCAACTGCTGGAGCCCAGCCCTTGGGCAGCAAGGGGGGCAAAGGGAGGTCAGCAAGTAAGCGGGACACAGTTGTCGTTGTGAAACGGGGAGCCTTTTGTACCAAGAGGAGAGAAATCTGTTATTTAATTTGGGGAATGGTAAATATGTCATTATAACAACAGAAAAGCATTCTGATGGAGGAACAGAGCTGGACAGGAATTAGAGACCTCGTGTTCTTGTCACTGCAATAACTTACTGATTCCCGATCCTTAAGCAGTCAGTCAACTTATTTTACAAAGCATTTTTTTAAAAGGAAGATACTGGACTAGTTGTCTCCACTCACACTTGCTACCCTAATATTCCAAAGTCTCTGCTTCTGGCTCAGGAGCTATCCCAAGGATGAAGATCTACGAAGCGGTTGCTGTCCCAGATGTTTGGAGTGGACCAAGCCTTAAATAATGAGCGGTTAACTTGTGTGCCTGAGAAGTGCGACTCTCGATGGGAAGCACTCTTAAAGTCCTCTTTTTCTGCCCAAATGTTGAGTGAGAGCTCCTCTGGGAAATCAGTGCAGAGAGGAGCTGGTCCCCATGCACCTGTGTGTTTTATGTGTGGAATGATCACTCTGCAGGAGTGTCCATGAATCTTCCAACTGTGTGCTTTCTCAGGGACTAACTCACGTCGGCTGTCACACTGAGCTGCACCATTTCACCCTGCACAACAGTCTGCTGTGTCTGCATCACGTTTGAAGAGGAGGGTTGTGCATCACAATGAGACACTGCCAAGACACCAGGGTTCCTCAGACCCAGGTTTGACCCTCAGCTGGACCTTGACTGGTTTTGTGATCTTGGAAAATTTTGCACCGTCTCCAGGCCTCACTAAACATTCAGTAAAAGAGAAGTACAGTCCTTTCCATCTCAAAGACTTGTGGCAGAGGTTTAGTAAATATTTTCTGTCTTTACTGGGGTGTTCCAGAAGTGTCTCACATTTCATGTGGCAGAAATCTCCCCCCAAAACACAACCCTTGACCCTATCTCTCCCCTCCTCCACATGTCTCCTTGTCCCAATATCTGATATATCCCCATCTCAGTAAATGGCACAAATATCCAACTGGCCAAGCACAACTCTAAAAGAAATCAATTCCTTCCCCCCCGCCCCCCCCAGATCCAATCTGTCAGTAAGGTCTACGTATTAAAGTATTTTCCTAATCCATCCACTTCTCTCGTTCTTCATTTCTATACCACCTTGATCCAAGGCACCGTCATAGCTTGCTCAAATTAGTGACACATACAACACATAAGTCTCTCTGCGTCCATGTGTAACCCTGTACAATCTAGACTCCATCCTGCCTGCACACTGATATTTTTAAACCCCAGATGATATTTTGCACATACTTCCCACTTCAGGCCTTTTCAAGGCTTCCTATTAAAATAAATTCTGAGTTCCTGACCATGGCCGAAGGAGTCTGCATAGTCTCTCTGCCCTCCATGCTATTCCCTGTATGGTTTGTTCCATGGGGGCCATGGTTTCCTTCATTGTCACCAATCTCAGGGGACCCATCATTGGCTTTCAACACAGGCTATTCCATATTTCTTTGTCTTCAGATCTTTGCATAGCTGGCTCCTTTGTGTCATTCTGGTCCCAGCTTAAATGTCACGACTGCAGTCACTCACCAGCTAGCATGTCTCCATGCTTTATATGAATAGCAGTTAGCACTATCTGAAAATCTTATTTATTTCTTTATTTTTCCATCTTTCCTGCACTAGAGCAGAAATCTAAGGAACCTTAGTGCTCTGGATTGCCACATGTTGCAGTGGAATATAAAAATATTGTTAGAAGGCTGGAGTACAGGGGACTATTTCACATAGGCACACAACGCATGCTTTTATATGCATATGTGAAATAAACAAATGCTTCAGAGTCAGCTAGTCTTAGCTTCTGATCCACCCCTGTTACTGCTGGCTGTGCAATCTTGGAAAAATTACTGAACCTCTCAAGCTCAGTTTTCTCATTTGCAGAATGGAGATAAAATCAGCATCTCCCTCATAAATCTGAGTAGAGAAATATGTGTACAACTTCTAGCAGAGTTCCCAACACATTATAAATAGCTGAATTTCAGCCACTTGTACTTTTTCTTATTGTTCAATCAGCTCATTTGAGTGTGGTGCTAAAAGAGCAGAATTGGGTGGAAGCTTCTGATATGTTTGTTATTTATTAAAGATTTCTTTAGAAACCTCTGTGCTGCATTGTGATACACAAATCCGAGGAAAATGTAATCCAAATATAGTGTCAACGTGTCTAGATATTACATCATTGGTCTCCCACTTTTTAAACATTTAACCCTCATCTGTAAAATGAAGATAATTTGAACTGCCACGTAGGCTGGTGGATGAGTTAGTTTAACACGTACAAAGCGCGTGTTGACTCATGGATGTCAACATTCGTCCCTCTTCTAGTCGTGCTTTCAATCCACTCTCACATGTGTAAAATTCATTTGAAAAAAGGGACCGATAACTTGAAGGGGCTGCAAATAACTGATTGCATCCAAAGTCATCAAGAATGTACTGAAACAATAATATTTAGAGAACCTTCTACATCTTTTGTGCTGGTCGAGTAGGTAGATAACCAGGTAGTACAAGACACAAAGTGCCCCATTTAAAAGACCATCAGGCCAAGTTTGATTGTATCCAGGGAGTTTCCAGAGGTGACAACTTGGAAACTAGAAATGTGTTTCAGAAAACCCTATGCTCAGTGTCAGCTTCTTATCATCCGTGACCTTGTGCCTTACTCCATGGAATAGATTGAAATAATCTAAACTTGGTGTTGATGGAAATAACACTGAATTTAGGGCCAAAAGGTCCAACTTAGTAGCTGTGAAAACTGGAACATTTCTTTAACTCTTGGATTTCCAGGTTGTCCATCCAGAAGTGGGGGAAATAATACCAATTTTTCTTTCTGTCCAGAGTATTTAATGATCAATTGTCCAACAGTTAAAAAGGTTGTAAAAGTGATTTTTAAATGGTAGAAACTAAGTAATAACATTAGAGATTAGATTTATCTATTTAAAGTCGGAGAGTAAAACTGAGACACAGAGTTGTATGAAGATAATTTCCATTCATCTTTTTTTTTTTTTAAAGATTTTATTTATTTATTTGACAGAGAGAGAGAGAGAGTGAGAGCAGGAACACAAGCAGGGGGAGTGGGAGAGGGAGAGGGAGAAGCAGGCTTCCCGCGGAGCAGGGAGCCCGATGCGGGGCTCGATCCCAGGATCCTGCATTCATCTTAAGGAAAAAACTTAATGTCAAGGTTAGCTGCTTAACAGTCAAATCAGCTACAGTGAGTTCTGTCACTGACAGCATTAAATAGAATTAAGATAACTAGGGACAGTTGATTTGATCTTTCTATGTATCATTAAACCATATAAAAGCCTAATGAATAATAAGTGTGTTATAATAGCAATGCAAACACATTACAAAGTTTAGAAATGAGACGTAGAGATAAGAACTATTAATTGGAATCTAAATAAGTGGAGATATATACCAGACTTAATCTTGTGAAAATGCCACTATCTCCAAATTGTTTGATAGATTCAGTGCAATTCTAATGAAGATCCCAAAGGTGTTTTCATGGCACTTGGGCTAACGTGATTCTATATTTTATATAAAAGAGTGAAGAAGGGTCATGAGCAGAAGACTATTACAAGGTAGTTTAATAGGTCCTTCAGGGTCACCTGGATGGCTCAGTTGGTTAAGCATCTGCCTTTGGTTCAGGTCATGATCCCAGAGTCCTGGGATCCAGTTCCACATCGGGCTCCCTGCTCAGCTGGGAGCCTGCTTCTCCCGCTTCTGCCTGCTGCTCCCCCTGCTTGTGCTCTCTCTCTATCAAATAAATAAATAAAATCTTTTTAAAAAAATAGGTCCTGGAATTATCCTCTCTTTATAAACAACTGTCACACTGCACAAACTTTGTGAAGCAAACAATATAATATTGTTTCCAAGCACTAATTATAGGGGGACCATGGCTCCACATTCATCGGGTGCTCTGACTGGGACTCGTTCCCAGGGTGTGGTGTGGGCATGTGGATCCTGCAGGAGGCATAGTCTCACTGAGTTGAAGAGGCAGGTGTTGGAGTCGCAAGGTGCCAAGGTGGCTGGAATTTGTGGACTAAGAGATCCAAGGAGAGGGAGATGCATGTGCTGGGAATGGGGGCGGAATGTTGCCTGCAGATTCCCCACAGGTCCTGATCAGGGCTGGCTTGGGTATGTGTTAGAGGTATGACAAACACAAAGGTTTTTCTTTGCAATATATTATTTATACTGTATGTACGAATGTGTATCATAATGTTTTCATTGAATGTCATGTCAGAAGATTATAGTGTGTTTTTGTTTTGATTTTGGCTGTTTTTAATGCTTCTATGGCAGCAAGTGGATGAGGAAGGGTTCAGTTCATATGTGCCTGCAAAGCTCTTGTGGCCAAGCACTGCTCTACAGCCTTCCCGAGCACTGTGAACGTCCAGATTCGACAGGGTGAACGAGCCCTATCGGGATATATTGTTGATTCTCTCTCATTCTTCTTATACATGATGTGTTTTTCATATCCCAAAATGTATCAGACTCTTGGGGAATTTGTATATGCATTTTCTCCCATAGGAAATAATTCTACTGTCCCCACCATGGCACCTTTGCATGCCAAGCTCTTCTTAAATCCTTTGTTTCTGCCAAAATGCCATCCTTAGAGAGGCTGACCCTGCTGACCCTCTCTCAACAGCTTCCATTCCCTGTTTCTGGCTCTCACATTGCCTGTTGGGTTCCTTCAAAATATTTCTAACATATAATCCTATTAATTGTTTGCTGATCCTCTGCCCCTCTTGACTTGCAGCCCCCTGAGGGCAGCCATATGTACCTCATTCTGTCTTATGGTCCCTGCCTAGTGGATCTCACTCACGTGCACACGGTAGGCGCCCTGTAATAATTATTCAATTACTGTCCAGGGAATACTCCAAAGAGCATGTCAGATGGTTTGGAAAAAAAATTGTCTGATGCCAACTTGATAATTGTGGTCATCTGTAACCTGACTAGAAGGACTCTCCACTGATTTCTGTTAGTGAGAAGAGTACATCTGAGTTGCCACGGCTTGCCCTTTTGACTTTGCTCTCAGAAATTTTTATGAGAGCAAAGAAATTGAAATTCACAAGAAAAACCATGGTTTTCACTCTGCTCTCATAACAATATTTCTGTCTTAAGCTTTTATTTGTGTAGTGATTGCTTAAGACAGCATTTGGGATAGAGTTCATCTGTATATAGCTGGTAGATTCTGAATTTGGGGTTAATTTTCATTGCCAAAAAAAGCATTCAGAAACTATTGAAATTTTTCTTGTATTTATTTTAACAGAGCAGAGATCACATTTCTCCTTGTCTTTAAACAGGTGAAGGGCTATCTTCATTCTTCAGGGGACTTAAGGAAATGTGGTTCCATTGAGTAATTGTGGCTTCTCATCATCCACATGGCTCTGATCTCCGTCACATTCTTTACTCCTTGACCACACATATTCCTAATCTTGCCTGCATTCTAAGGGCATCCTTTCAGCGGGGATGATGCAAACTCAGCTGTGCTGATTGCATTATTCTTCCTGGCTGTAAGCATTTTATTGATTTCTCTGAGAGCTTATTTATTTGCTTAGCTCTTGGGTAGACATTGTTAGATCCAGTTCTAGAGTTGATTCCAAGGACTATGTTCAAAGTACAATGAGGAAATCAAGTTTGTCTGGCTCACTGCTATATCACCAACAACTTGCACAGTGCCTAGCTTTTAGTGGGAGATGCTAAAAATGCCAAAGTGAGGATTAAGAACATTTTTCCTGCTCACCCTTGAGAGGAGAGAGTACAGATGAAACCCCACAAAGTGGGACTTGGGTGCTTAGTCTTTATCAGAGCTCAACCAGGTATGGACCTCAGATTGGTGATTGGGACATCACAGCCATGAAAGAATGGGATTCCATCTGTGACCTACATTTCAATGTTTTCATTTTCTTGGCAAACACATCTAACTAGCAATGATAACTTGCCTGTTTTCTTCCTTGGTCGATGTCTCTGAGAGCTGCCATCTGAGGACTGTTATTGAGTCCTGCACTTAAGGTTTCAAATATGAAAGTCACGAGCTCATTATAGACATATTTATTCCCTACAAGTGTTTTCTGGACCTAACCAGATGGTTTGGACACCACCCAGGCTAGTTGAGTCTGATCTTTTTTATATCGAAACAATATTTTATTATCATGATGAAATTGTACAGCCCAACAAATAATGTAAATGCTGGGTTTTGGCACTTAGAAAATTTCCATTTTAAAAACTCACCAAAATAAACTCTTGCACATAGCATGTGACTATCAACTGCTTTTTTGTTTGTCTCAGCAAATATAAAAAGGAATACCTTGCTGAAATATATCAAAGATAATGGATCATGCCTTTCTATTCACTGATGACATCAGTGATATCATTCTTTTATTTATTCAATCTAAAATAATCATTGAATGTCCATTATGTAAAAGGCACAACATTACACATGCTGGAGACACAGACACATAATCGACACAACACAAGAGTCCTCCCATCAAAGATCACTAAATAGAGTAGAAAAGAGAAGACATAATCACAGCAGCTCCTACTCCCCTACAGACAATTGAAGAGCCCTTAGATCTCACTCTGAATAAACCATATCATCAAAGGTTAATATTAATGGAAAGATGTAAATAAGGAACTGTAGACAATACAAAGCCTCTATTCAAACATTTAACATTTCCCCCTTCCAAATGTTACAGTTCAACTCAATTCCAAGTCATAGGATAAGACCATTTTCCAAGATGTTTTTGAAAGCATACACTCCTTTCCAACTGGAGATGGGGAATATTTTAAGTCAAAAATGCCATATTTCATTTCCCCTCCTTAGTTAAACCCAATATGAGGTTTTCAAGGATGTAGCAATTTTTTTTTTCCAGAGGAGAAAGGAGCCCTAGAAGTTACCAAGGTGATGTGGGTCCCCCACCACTGACCGTCAGGGGATGTCATTTGCTGCATCAACAGAACACGACACCTCCGGGAATGAGAGCAAAATCAGCACAGGCCCCATTTAAAGTAAACACTTTTCTAGTCTTCCAAATGTTAGGGAGCAATTGACTGAACTGTTTCCAGAAAGTTGCCTTGGTGAATGTCAAACGTCACCCTTTCTCCCTGTGTGGATCTTGATAAGGCTGCCATCCTGTGGTCCATGTGTTATGGATGTCTTCCCGTGTTCCACTGCGTTTCACATCTTGAACCCCTGTATCAGTACAACCTTCTCCTGACTCATTGTTATCTCAATGTGTGGAGACAGTCTGTTTGGAAATACACAAGTTCAGCTTCCACCCCCTTCATGAATGGTGTCAGTTTCACTAGCTCTCCCTAGACCTTATTTGGAGTATTCTTTCCTTCTGATGTATCTCTGGATATGTGCATTGCTGGAAGGATTTTTCTCTTTGCCCTTTCAAGAAGGACCTCCCTGAAAACCAAACAAAATCAGAAATGAGCAAAAGCTTCATTTCTCTGCAGGCCTACTCCTTTATTTCCTGTCTACTGTATTTTCATTTAAAGTATTTGTGAACCTGGGGCAATGTTTATTTTCATGACAGACATAGTTTAGGATTCAGAGTAAAAGGACAGTGTTCAAATTCTGTAATGTTTCTTAGATTTGCATACTTCTTTTTGAGGGGAATAAAATCAAATTGACACATCTCTTCTTTTTTTTTAAAGATTAATTTATTTATTTGAGAATGAGAGAGAGAATGCACATGAGCAAGTTGGGGGCAGGGCAGAGGGAAAGAGAGAATCTTCAAGCAGACTCCACACTGAGCGCAGAGCCCAGACACAGGGTTCAATTTGAGGTCATTACTTGAGCAGAAACCAGGAGTTGGATGCTTAACTGGCTGAGCCACCCAGGCTTCCTATACACATTTCTTCTTTTTAAAAATCATCTTTCATCTTTAAGATTGTTAGTTCAGCCATTTGGTGCCTTCCTTTATGATGTTACACATCTCATTTATTTTTAAAGATCACTGTAAAATAGATTGTAAAAATTCATTCTGAAATGTAAACTTTAAAAAGCTAGATTGGGGTGTCACCAACCCGTGAAATTCACTGCTTCGTGAAGAGAGAAAGAGATGTACATTTTTATGACACATTTTCCTTCTTTAAACAAAGTGCAAGGGAAAAAGACTGATTAGCAAGAATGGTTTGATTTTCCAATGATTTTAAGATCTATCTTTCCTAAGAAAAACCTCTTAGTTCTATGAAATTGGCAGCTTTTTGTGGCTGTTAAGGAAAAACACACACACACACACACACACACACTAATAGGAGTATGTCAGTAGCCCAATTTATCTTCCGAGCATGTGCACATTAATCTACTCCTGAGCAAATGCCCTTGACGAGATTGTATCATTTCAAGGGCATTAATAGTAAGAGAAAAACGACTTGACCTCTGTATTTCCCAGTATTTCCTTGAAATGGAGCAGCAGTGATAGTACTACCACACAATTAAGCACTTGATTATACACTCAGTGTTTTCTTCTGGTTTTTCTGTAGAATGTCCCCCCCTTCCCCCCTCCACCGTAAGGAGCATAATTATAAAGACCTTAATGGGAGCAGCTGGTATCTGACCCTGCTCTTGGCATGGCAGGCGGTGGCTGGTGCATGTAACTCCTCTGGCTTTCTCAACCTTGATGTGTCCAAATAACCCTATGGTCGGGGGTCTCCAAGACTACCCTCAGGTTCAATGACTTGCTAGAAAGGTTTACAGAACTCAGAAAGACGTTATTCTTATGGTAATGGCTTGTTCAGTGATGGGATACAGATTTGTATTGACAAAGGGAAAAGACACACATGATCTGGTTGTGCTCTCCCAGTGGAGTAACGTGGGCAGCATTTAATTCTCCAGCAAGTATGTGAGACAGTACTTGCCAAGTGTTGCCAGATAGGGAAGCTTGCCCAAGCCTTGGTGTCCAGGGTTTTTAGTGGGGGTCATGCATGTAGGCCTGCAGCATCATATAACTAGCCTCCGCTACTTCGTCCCCAGCTCCCGCAAAGATCGGACTGATGCACCATGACCCCAGACCCCAGGCATACAAGAATAGACACCGATTGTATATCTCCCTGTTGGCATAAACTATTTGCCATGGCCCAAACCTCAGGTATACAAAGACACTCTTATCAGGCAAGATATTCCAGAGGCTCAGAAGTATCTCCTAGGAACTGGTCAGGGTCAGTCCTGAAGATCATTGGTATGTGCAGGGTTTGGACAACCTAGGCCTGCCAAAGTTACCCTTACTGCACAAGTTAGATATTTATTCTTTAAATTCTCTTTTCTAGATACAAATTCTGGCTTTCAAGAGAAAAAATATAAACCAAAAAAATCTACCCCAAGTCCAGAGAAACCATATCTCTTTCAGATCAACGTCAGTTTGCTCTATTTGGTTTGACCGTGAAAATGATAGCAAGGCAAAGTTAGATGTGATGGTTAAAAATCCAACAAAACCAGGCAATTTTAAATGGCATTTCTACCTTCCTAATTGTGCGATTTGGAGCAAATACTCAAGTTCTCTGATCTTCTTTTTTCTAATCTATAAAATAAATCCAATAAGACTGCTTTGAGAATTAAGTGATGTAAGTGAAAACACTATTTTCAGCTCTTGGAAGGCTAGATTCTCCAAAAAGTATTGATATTATGAAGGCAACATTACTGGCAGGAAGAGAAAGACTGAGAAAAGAATAGATTAAGAGCATTTCAGTGTATTGCAAATCTTTGCCCATCATGGGGCGTGTAGAAAGTGATCATCTTTATATAGCACGCTAGAGGAAGGAGAGCCTACAGGTGCAATTGGACAGAGGGCCCGGGGTTGTGGCTGCTCTAGGCCCCTGCCCTGCCACGCCCTACCTGGCCTACTGGAGAGGTGAGAGAATCCTTCTCTTGGCCTCTCCGTGACCAGTTGTGGCCAAGGTGGTGAGAAGTTCTGTCTGATGTTACCCACAGACACATTGGGCCTGAACGGTGACCATACTCCATGGTAATAGAGCTATGACAGTTGGGGAAGTAAGAGGAGACCCCGCCATTGCACAAACAACCCGTTTGAGTCAGTGACTTTCATCATCCTGTTGTCCATGACAAGTCAAGTCTGCTGGCTGGCACCCCCTTGTTTGTATAGAGTATACACAAGAGCGCGTGGCAAGGGGAAACTGAGACACAGCCCAGACCTGATGGGAATGGATGGATAGATGGGTGGACCTATTTAAAAACTGGGATGAAAGATGCAGGAGTAGATATTTTAATTCCACAATTTCCTTCTCTTCTGAAAATCGCTGCCAGCAATTTGTAAAAACCCAGCATAAGATAGTTAACTTTTGTTAAAATTTGTTTGTCTGTTTGTTATTGTTGTTTTTAATGAGGGAGCTGAGCTATATTAGTAATTCTCAGCTCTAGCTACACAGCAGAATCACCTGCAAAGCTTACAACAAAACAACAAACAACAACAACAACACAATGAAGTCAGGGCCCAGCTGTATCCCCAGAGATCCTGATTTGACTGATGGGGATGAGCCTGCAGATGAATACTTCTTAAAATTCACCAGGAGATTCTGATGTCCAGCCACCATGCTAATAATTCTCAATCCTCTTACTCTATTATCACTAAGGGGATTTCTATCAATAATGATAAATGGTACCAAAGAAAGAATAAAATAGAAAGTAAACAGTAAACTTTGGATGAAGGACATTGAGTGCTTTTCTCCATTCTGAGGACAAATCCATTACAATTTTGGGATCTGGTCAAAGGAAGGAGGTCTTCATGGAAGAGGAGGTGTGTGCACTTTACAGTAGACATAAAGATTCAGTGATCCGGCTAAGGAGAATCTGCCCATAAAAAGAGCCATATGTCAACAGGGTGAACAAGGATCCCGTGGGCCTGGGATTTCCCTGGTTTTTATCATGGAAAGTCTCACATTCCAAGAAACCCCTTGGGAACCCGCCATGGCCGATCATTCTATACATAAAATTTTACCTTTTTAAAACTGGGTATCACTCTTGGTTCAACTGCTGCATGCCTTATAACTGGGTGCCCTTTCGTTCACGAGTCTTTATGGCTATTTTAAAACTAACCAACTAATTCCTTAAACACAAATAAATTCATAGATAAATAAGTAAGAAAGAACACATGCTATTTGTGTAGTACATCTTTAAAGTCTGAAATGACTGTGGCCTCTAAGCTGGAGGTGAATTAGTGCCAGTATTTTCCCCGTCATAATACCTGTCCATTTATGAAAGCTGTCACATATTATTTATCCTTAAGGGCATGCCTGTGTCTCTTTTTCACAGAGGTTGAGAGAAATTTGCTTTCTCAGTAAATCCTTTTATGCCGTGTGTATAGCAGATCAAGGAGTTATCTCCTACATGATCTAATAATCCTTATCCCTCATTTTGCACTCCTTTTTTTTTAATTTGCTGCCAATGCCTGATGCTATGTTTGTATAGAATCATGGGCCGGTCAGAACTTCCTGGGCATTTTGAATGGTATCAGTGCAGAACCAGCCACCGCCTTGACAC
This sequence comes from Mirounga angustirostris, assembly GCF_029215605.1. NCBI lineage: Eukaryota > Metazoa > Chordata > Mammalia > Carnivora > Phocidae > Mirounga > Mirounga angustirostris. The sequence continues at coordinate 6,498,522 of NW_026991718.1, forward strand.
TGGGCAAGTATGCCAGCCGGCTTCCACTGGGTTCGGCTGCGGGAACAGAAATAACCAATACCTTTGTGGCTTACCAAAAAATAAATAATGATTTCATGCTCATGTTGCTCAGTGACCTCTGAGGCTTGCCTGCAGTTCTGCTCAGCACATCTTCCTGTTAGGGACCCGGGCTCAAGGAGCAGTCACTGGGGGAACACGCCATCTCTTGGCAGAGAGAAAGGACAAGGAAACTGGGGGAAACGCAAAGCTCACTGTCCGTCAGGCAGAGGAAGTCACGTGGCCACGTGCAACAGTGGGGCAGCGATGTGTCCTCCCCACACAGGAGGTGCTGCAAGTCACGTGACAATGAGCAGGGGACCTAAACTCTTCTCATAGGAAGGGCAGGTGAACAGCCGGAAATGATAGTCCCGCCTATCACCGAAAGCTGTTTAACCTACTTCAGCCTGGGTCTTCTGCTAATAAAAGATGCTGCATAAAACCCACTTTATATGGCTGTTGGGAGAATTGACTTACATAATGCATGCATGGCATCTCAGAGCATGTGGGCTTCTAGAATGGTGTTCAAAATGTGTATTCTCTCTCTTCCAGCAGATGCTATGAAATATTTAGGGGCCCATAAGTTTAATGAATGTTGAGAAACATCTAGTTGGCAGGACAGTTCAACCTTGGTGAGCTAAATACCAATGACACAAAAGAGGGCCGAGGGAATGTGGGCAGAGGGTGAGCAGGGGGTTTTCCGAGCCCCAGAACTGGGGGCAGACCAAATTGGCACTATCTTAGAAATCCAGCTAGAGTGATTCCTGCAGAGCTCCCGAAACACTACTCCTACGGTGGAGCCCATGGGATCTGCTGGAGTTCTGCCTCCTACTCGCTTGGGCATGGTGTTGAAACGAGCTGAGCTTCAGTTTCTTCAACAGTAAAAGGGGAATAGCTGTGCCCACCTGAAGAGTGATAAGGAAGATCAGAGGTAATGTAAGTATACCACGTACCATATCATAGTAGGCAACAAATAATTATTGTTAAAAACAAGAACCAGGTCTGAGAGCAAATTAGCACTTTATTCTCACTGTTTCTAATGTCTGGGACCAAAAACCTCTGCCCAGAGTATTGGAAAAACTTTTTGGCTGATTTCTGGATGGTTCTCAGGAATCCTGCTCAGTGTTCTAGAACCCTACCACTCTAAAAGATTCCAGAAACCGTATCTCTAACCCACTCATTTTGCAGAATAAGAAAATTAGACTCAACCAGGGGGAGTCATTTTCCAAACTTCATGTGGCTACAGAGTGAAAAATTTGAAAAAAAACCTGAAATATCTGCATCGTTACCTGGGGATTTTCTACTTTCTTGTGGTTCTTCAAGGGATTTCTGTTTTCCCTTCATGCTGTTCTAAGGGTAATTGGGATCTAGGAAGGAGTAGAGAAGTCGGTCAAATGACTCTAAGATGGTTAAAGTGGTCTTCATTCAGGGCATACACAGACAGCACAGCAAAGCATTTGAAAAAAAAAATTATATTTTACTTCTAATGTAAGGTATCTGGAGACATAAAACCTACATCCCTGGGGACTGTTGAATATGCTTGTGTGGGCAAAAGAAGCAAAGCAAAACACAGAAGAATATGGTTTATAAAGGGTGTAATGATGACTCCCAACATTTAGGGTACACTAAAGTCAGTATGATTTCCGATTTTCTTCTGTAGAACGAAAAAGAGGGATTTCTTTTTCTTTTTCTTTTTTTTTTTGCTTGCCTCAGTCATACCACTAATTATTTAGTGGTCTTTCAAACCTTTTGTAATCTCTACTCGAGAAAGCCCTGAAAGATATTAATTCTTAGCCATGTGCCTCATAAATGAAGGCCATTCTGCTATACTTAATGACAAGGCTGAGGCAGCAAGATGTCATTTGCTTTTTTCTCGGTTTTTAAATTGCTTTCTAAATGAACTACAGCTGTGAGGGCCAGGTGCTGTGATCCCTTTAGAAAGATCAGGAAATGATGAAATCCAAAATTTCAAAGTGTGATGGATGTCAGCTCCCGATTTGGTGTGTGTGAGGTCACCCCGTGCACCTGGTGCCATCTCCACAACAGAATTACTTTTCTGTGGAAGGAAAAAAAAAAGGAGAGAGAGGGAGAGGGAGAGAGAGAGATGCACATGTCTAATACGGGTGCAACAATAAGAGAAACAGTTTATAATTATCTCTTTGTTTGCTGCTCATCTAGATGGAAATGGTGAAACGTACAGTGTCTCCCCACCCCCACCCCCTTCCCATTGTAGGTGTCGCTGCTGTATTAAACACAAGATTTTTGTGAATCACAGACTTGGTGTGGTGGCGACTCAAAGCCACTGTGAAGCAAATGGCACGTTACAGGGATGGGGGGGAGGAAAGAGGAGAAAGTGGGGGGAGTTCATTAAGACTCCTTTTCCCTTAATTAATGAACAGGAATACCTTTAATACTAGGAGCACTGCTTGCTCGGGGAACTGGCAGCCCAATCTGGGACTGAGTCGGGGCTGCCTTTGAAGGTGGTGAGTGGAGGGCAGCCTCTGTGCACCCCTGCCCCGAGGACAGCGCAGACTGTCGTGGGCACACCCTGCAGGCATCGCCAGGCTTTGCCAGGCTTGGGGCTCTAGGTGAAACGTGTTTAGGAGACCTTGTTCTTACAGTCGTCCAACAGAGGAAAAAAGAGTGATTTTGCTTTTTATCTTCAACACTGACCCCCCAGGATATGTATTTGTCAGAGCTGGCTAGCTCCCAGGGTCAACCCTATTTTCTCTGGGATGTCTGCCCAGTCTGCCCCTGGGAGGGGTAGGGATCCTCAGACTCCACAGCCCTTCCACTTAGAACCACTCCCTGGAGCACTGAACTTGACCGACTCGGGGACAGGTGGTACAGGCCAAATGTGAGTCAGGGCTGGGGCTGAATCTTGACCCTAAACCCACAATAAGCCATTGGAAGAATTGCTTTTATTTCTTGACTCTTAATTCCCCACATCTGTAAAATGGGGATAGAATACCTTGTTTTCGTGAGGACTGACTGATTCTGCAGAGCTAACGTGCCCAGGAGATTATTTTGCACAAAGCTGGTAATGTGAAAATATTAACCTCCCAACATCGTTGTCCCTTAAACTGAATACGTTAGACTGAAACGTGGAACAAAAATGGCCAGAGGCTGAGACCCCAGAGAACACTGAACATCCAAGTTCAGTGCTTCCTAGCCATCTGGCTTTCCTAATTACCTTGACCTCTCTGAGCCTTAGCTTCCTCATCCATACAATGGGAACAATAGAATATTCTACCTCACTGGTCCTTAGGAGGATAAAATGTGATGCTAGATGTCAAAGCTCTTTGTATTATGTCAGGAGAGGAATGAGGGGCTGAAGGGAGCTGGTGTCACCCCCCACACACACACCTAAATGGTGGCCATTCCCTTTGTGCTATTCCCAGCACACTGCTGACTTCTGGGTCCGTTACTCCATCAGCACTCACCATCCCCCACCCCATGCGTAGTTATGGGAATCCTGGAGCTAAGTGAGTCCTGGAATAAGTGATGGCCAAGAGAATGAAGGAGTAGATACTGAGCTCATATCCATCAAAGACCTGAAACATAGCATGACCCCAGCCAAAGGAAAGACTCCAAACCCAAACAGAAGAACCCAATAGCAGTGCCCATTTGAGTAGTTTTAGAGAGAAATGAAAAACATCACATAGCCAAAGCCCAAAGTAAAGGAAATCAAAGTCTAAGAGAATAGCAGAGGTCTAAATGGCTTCACTGCCAGTTTCTGCTTTGGAAGACTTTGCCTTCAACAACCATTGAGTGTGGAATTGTCTCCTGTTCCATAACCAGAGCTGTGCTTATGGGATTCCAGAAGGGAGGTCTAGAGACACTGATGCTGGCAGGCCGGGTCTGGGGACCCAGAGCGGTCCCACAGGACCAGCCAGGAAGGTCTTTGACTTCAAGTAGAATGGAAATCAAATGTGAACCAGCAAGAAATGGGAGCAGAGCTTATTGAAGACACAGAGCAGATGGGGACGGAGCATGTGGGAGACCCAGAAAGATGTAAGATGAGCCTCGTCTTTGCTTGGGGCCTGGGGTTTTTACCAACAATTGTGGTCTGGTACATGTGTTGTCTCAGGCATCTGGGAACTGGCCAGAATAAGGACAGTGAATAAGTCACTTATTCCCTTGAGCCAAAGGGTCTTGGGGTCAGGATGTCTGGAGCCAGTGGTCTGGAATATGTACATGATGCCTCACCCGGTCATTTCTAAGATATTCTCTATTATGCTGGAAGACTCCAAAGAAATCATTCACTCCTTGTCCCTTACAAGAAGGACATATATTAAGGCATGTATAGGACAGGGTGCAGGTCCTAGTGAGAACAGAAACAGGAAAGGGAGCAAAAAGCAGATTTTTATGGCTTCCTTCAGTTTCCCTATCTCAACACCACAGTCCCCTCTGTCCCCCAGAGGAATGACTTCACGTGGTTGTTACCAGTTATGTCATCAGGAAAATGGGCTACTCAGAGGTCGGGCTGATTTGGGAGTGGGCTGGTGCTAAGGAGGCCAGCTGTGCTGCTCGCCATTCACTCCAAAGTTTGAACCAGGATGTGTGAAGTATCAGGAGTGATGAATCCACCAGTGGGAGGCAGGACCCGTGTCCTGAGCTCTGCCCTGCATCCCTACCTGGGTGTTTTCCCCTGGCTTCAGCATTTCCCCATCTTCTCTCCTGCACACCCTCTCCAGATCTCTCCAGGTCACTTTCACTTCTGGTCATTCTCTACTTGAACAGGTGCCTCCCCCTCTTCTTCAGACCTCAGCTTCTGCGTGAGGCTGATCTTCCAGTTGTCCATTTTCAGATCCACCTGTTCACCTCGTTTTCTTCATAGGCCTGATGGTCAGACTGAGATCTTAAGTGGGGAGCAGAGGTTGGTGCTGTAAGGCACAGAGGCATGGCCTCTAGGTCACCTGCTTGCAGAGCGCTGAGTTTGCCACCTATGAGACCACCCAGTCTTTCTTCCACATTGTTTACAGATGACAAGGTGACCCTGACTGAGAATGGACCTCAAGATTTTTGAACCCTAGATGAAAAGACAGAGAGAAACTCCTTTAATTCGCAAGCATTCTGTGGCTTCCTACCAGGTGGAGGCCAGTATTTACCTTTGATGCAGACTGTTCTTTTCTTCTGGGAAAACCACCCCAAGGACCTTTAGATATGCAAATGTAGGTCAAAGATCCTCTTCTGGAATGGATTTAAACTGCTCTGAATAACAATGTGGAAGGTTGTGTTTACAGGGTATAGAGCTACATTTCAGAGTGTTACCTTTTTAAAATAAGACTTCTTTGCCAAAGCCAGGTTAAGACAAAAGACATTAGATTGAAAATTATTGTTAACTTTTATGAGAATTTGGTGTGTGTGCGTGTGTGTAGTTGTGTGTGCGGAGAACAGAGAGAGTGGTTTTGTGTGTGTGTGTGTGTGTTCATGTTCAAACATTTGCCCTTAGAAAATCAAGAGTAATGACCCCCAAAGATTGCTTAAAAGATATACAGAGCTGAAAGGAACAACTTGGAAGGAGACTGAGCTCGGATGGGCACTACTCAGTGTAGACTTGGAGACCGTCCTACAGGGTTCAGGCAACTTCTAAGCCTACAGTTCCCCACCACTTCCTTCATGCACTTGGTTTCAGGTTTATATTATACTTCTGTTCTCAGTGTGTGCTCCTGTCCGTCAAAAATCTTTTAAATTGGGATGGCTAGAAGTGAATGGGCAGCCCAACCAATACAAAGTAGAACCCAACTGTGGCCTCTTTAATATTTTTAGAAATTACACCTTTTCTAATGTAGCTGAAGAATGCATTCTCTTTCTTGGGTACCACATTTCAATGTTGACTCACAGTCAACTGGTTAAATTTATGACAGAGGAAACTTTTTTTTTTTTTAAGAGAGAGAGCTCAGGAGAGTGGGGTGGGGAGGGGCAAAGGGAGAGAGAGAGAATCTTAAGTAGGCTCCATGCTTAGCGCTGAGCCCAACACAGGGCTCCCTCTTAGGACCTTGAGATCATGACCTGAGCTGAAATCAAGAGTTGGATGCTTAACTGACTGGGCCACCCAGGTGCCCCACAGAGGAAACACTTAAATATAATCTTCATCTTTCTGAGATTGAGGTGCTTTCGGAGAATCAAGCATAAGACACCCCTGGCATTAAACTTAATTTTGTTAAATTTACTTCCATCTATTTTGATCTTTTAATGACCTAGCGCAGGGCTTGAAGACACAGCCCTCTCATTAAACAACTTTGGGTTGACACTGACTTATTAATCTGCTTCTTTGGGGGCAGAGCCTCCCATCCAGTGATAAATCCTTTTAAGTTACAGTTGAGTCACCTGTATCTAGACCAAAATAACACTAGAGATCTTGCAAAACGCCTTGCTGAAGTTCTGACCTATGCCTTTTTTCCTGAAATGTCTGTCTAAAGCTCTGGCAAAATTGGAAATATAGTCATTATTATGCACATATGTAAACCATAGTCTCTCTGTATTACGTTTACTCCGTTAAGGTGCATACCCACATAGGATCTTACCTGGAATTCACAGCAAAGCCATAAAGACAAGGAAGGCACCCGTTCTGCTTTTTACAAATGAGAAAGTTGAGAGTCATGGGGCTCATTCAAGACCACAGTCAGAACCGTGCTCTGCAGGCAGCCCAGCTAAGTTCCTTCTCTGACCCACTGCCTGCAGCTCCAGCCCCCAGCTTTCACCAAAGTCTAATTATCAATTTGGCTTGTTCTAAACAGTCCCAACAGAATACACAGACTCCTAGCATCTCAGAGCTGGGGGGAATCCCGAGGATTTACCTGACCCAGGATCCCCCACACTCCAGATCTCCCCACTGCGTCTCACCCCTGGCGGGGCGGCCCCCTGTGCATCTACACCACTGTAGTAGGGGCTCCTGTTCTCACAAGGCTGCCCATTTCATGGCAGATTGGTGGTTCCTCTATAGGGCAATGGAAAGCTGCCTCTTCTACCTTCTCTTCTGGGGCTCTAGATCATTCGCTGGTACCTGCCCAGATTTGTCTACTTTGGGTATTTGAAAAATTGCCTTTGCCTTCCTTCTCTAGACAATGCTCTCCCACATATTTCACCACTCGCCTGTGGCCCAGTTCTCAAACCACCTCATGGGGCCTCCTCCTCTCTGCGCTCCAGTTTTTCAACATCTTAAAATGCGACACCCATAATTAAACAGAATGCTCCAGATGTGGTTTGATTGGCACAAAATTACTTCCTCTTTTGTTCTGGACTATGTTGTTTCCTAATGTCGTTTACTGCTTTTTCTGTAATTATTATTTCATACTGGAGATACTTCTGATCCTGAAATTCCCTAAAGCCAGGGACCTTTTTTCCCTGTGTGGGAGCATTTCCCCCTCTCTGGATTCCTGTACTACTGGGTGCTTGGACTTAAGTGTGGGATTTCAAATTTGTCCTCGTTAGATTTCATCTCTAATTTTGCTCCACAATTAAATCTACTGAAACCTCTGAACTTCCACAAATACTATTTAATACTTGCATAAATACTGTTTAATATTTTCATGTCTAATGAACATGTTTTCCATATTTTTAACAAAATTCTGCATAAAAATACTAAATAACGTTCAGGAATGAGTCCTTCAGGCTATATTAACTTATCCATTGCCCCTTTCTAGTATTCTAACCTAGCGCAGTACCTTTTGATGCAAGATATAAAAGAGATTTGTACCAGTTAGCGATGTTCAAGACACCTTGGAGATACGGAAACACACAAAGAGCTTAGCTGCTAGTTGATGAAACAGGTCTAGGACAACTGGAAGTGACCATTGAGGGAAATAGATGATTAGGTAAGATATTGATTTAAATAGGTATCAAACATTTTAAGGATTTAGGGGATTTAAGGATTAAGGAATTGCAAGAGCCAGGGGGATTTCTTTCTTTTAAGTATGTAGAATTCGAATCTGGAGTTGTCTATAATTACAATGCAATGTGTTATGTTATTAGAAGAAAATTATGTTCCAAGTGCCGCTGCTGCCCAGCTGGGAGTATGCCTGCAGGACAGAGGGTGCAAGTTAAAAGACCAGGCACAACATGCAGAAGAATGAAACTGGACCATTTCCTTACACCACACACAAAAATAGACTCAGATGGTTGAAAGATCTCAATGTGAGACAGGAGTCCATCAAAATCCTAAAGGAAAACACAGGCAGCAACCTCTTCGACCTCAGCCGCAGCAACTTCTTCCTAGAAACATCGCCAAAGGCAAGGGAAGCAAGGGCAAAAATGAACTAATGGGACTTCATTCAAGATAAAAAGCTTTTGCACAGCAAAGGAAACAGTCAACAAAACCAAAGACAGCCGACAGAATGGGAGAAGATATTTGCAAATGACAAATCAGATAAAGGGTTGGTATCCAAGATCTATAAAGAACTTATCAAACTCAACACCCAAAGAACAAATGATCCAATCAAGAAATGGGCAGAAGACATGAACAGACATTTTTCCACAGAAGACATCCAAATGGACAACAGACTCATGAAAAAGTGCTGAACATCGCTTGGCATCAGGGAAATCCAAATCAAAACCTCAATGAGATACCATCTCACACCAGTCAGAATGGCTAAAAGTAACAAGTCAGGAAACGACAGATTTTGGCGGGGATGCGGAGACAGGGGAACCCTCCTACACTGTTGGTGGGAATGCAAGCTGGTGCAGCCACTCTGGAAAACAGTATGGAGGCCCCTCAAAAAGTTGAAAATAGAGCTACTGTACAACCCAGCAATTGCACTACTGGGTATTTACCCCAAAGATACAAATGTAGTGATCCGAACGGGTACGTGCACCCCGATGTTTATGGCAGCAATGTCCACAATAGCCAAACTGTGGAAAGAGCCAAGATGTCCATCGACAGATGAATGGATAAAGAAGATGTGGTTATATATATACAATGGAATATTATGCAACCATCAAAAGGAATGAGATCTAGCCATTTGCAACGACTTGGATGGAACTGGAGGGTATTATGCTGAGTGAAATAAGTCAATCAGAGAAAGACATGTATCCTATGGCCTCACTTACATGAGGAATTCTTAATCTTAGGAAACAAACTGAGGGTTGCTGGAGTGGTTGGGGGTGGGAGGCATGGGGTGACTGGGTGATAGACATTGCGGAGGGTATGTGCTATGGTGAGCGCTGTGAACTGTGTAAGACTGTTGAATCACAGATCTATACCTCTGAAACGAATAATACATTATATGTTAAAAAAAAGAAAGAAGAAGAAGATAGTAGGAAGGGTAAAATGAAGGGGGGAAATCGGAGGGGGAGACAAACCATGAGAGACTATGGACTCTGAGAAACAAGCTGAGGGTTCTAGAGGGGAGGGGGGTGGAGGGATGGGTTAGCCTGGTGATGGGTATTAAAGAGGGCACTTTCTGCATGGAGCACTGGGTGTTATGCATAAACAATGAATCATGGAACACTACATCAAAAACTAAAGATGTAATGTATGGTGATTAACATAACATAATAAAATTTAAAAAAATAAAAATAATAATAAAAAAAAGACCAGGCACAGGTGTATGGGAATTTGGGAAGGGGGTCAGGCAAGAAGCATGAGCCAGGCAGAGGAGGAAGAGCATTTGAGTCCTAATGATTCACCTTCATACATTTACCCTTTCATTCACTTAAAAACTGGTTTTGGAGTATATGCTCTATGCCAGGCACTGTTTTAGGATGTAGCAGTGAAGAAACAGACAGCACTCCCTGCCCTGCCAAAGCTAACAGGAATGTCCCGAGAGGGATGGTCAGAAATGTGTCTGGTAGGACAGGGGAGGTGCTAAGGGAACAGTGAAGAGGGAACGGGGAGGAGGCAGGGCCCCCACGGAAGTCTGGAACATGGAGACATAGGATTGAGCCATCCTCTCCTGAGGAGGCTGGGACTACTGGGTTCTCCTCCAGCAGGCTGGCCAGGGCTCATTCACATGGGAGTAAGATTTCAAAAGAAAATGTAGAACAAAGCTTAGGCTTGGAGCTGGCCCCTAGAATACATTTCAAGCAAGTCGAGGGCTGAATTCAAGGGTGAGTGAGGGAAGATCTTTACCTCTTAGTTGGAGCAAATGTAAAGACATATTGTGTCATGGATACCGGGAGGGTTGAAGATTGTGGCCAGTTTTGTAATCCTTCTAAAGTGGATGCTATTGCAGGATCTAGGTGAGAGATGAGAGTGGTTTCCCAAGGGCAGCAGTGGAGGTGATGGAAGTTATTGAATTCTGGGATATAATATAAAGGTAATGACTCAAAGGTGAGCATGAGTGCGATGGAAGAAGGTCTCAGTGATGAGGAAAGCTTTCAGCCTCCACAGTTCGAAAGTGAGAGTCACCAATTACCCAGAAGAGGGGAAGATGGCAGAGAAGAGTGGTTTGGAAGGAACAATTAGGAGCTCAGTTTTGCACATGTTAACTTTGAGATGCTTATTAAAAATCCAAGAGGAATGTTCAGTAGGAAGTAGACGGTGAGAGTATGGCCTTCAGGAGATATTTCTGATCTGTTGGTATATTTGGGAGGCATTGTGTGTGGATAGCACTCAATGCCGTGGTAGAGATCACGAGACAGGGAATGTTAATAAGACTGAGAGATCCAAGGGTGGTGCTAGGGCACTCCGCAGGGAATGTCCTTTATTCTGAGTAAAGGACATGAGAATCAGTGACCAGAGAGCAGAATGACTGATGACAGTCAGATAGAGCATGCTTGATGGGACAGGAGCACAGTTAGGCAAGAGGCAGAAGACAAAGCTGATGCAAGAGATTGAGGCCATCTTAGGAAAGCCTTGCATTCCAGGCGGAGGACCTGGGTTTGGTTGGAGGCAAAACTGTCATGATGGTGTTTTAAGTACAGAGTTTTCTTCCCTGTCCTCATGGCCTGGAGACAGTCCAAAAACCCCAATTATTCTAAAACTCTCCTGAGCAGACCTGTTGAGGACAGTGGGGATATCATAATGCATCATGGACCCGAATGTGACAACTCCAAGGATTCTCTGATTCTAGATTTAAAAGGATCTCTGGGCCTCGTGAGCTTGTTTGGAGGATCTCTGGGGTTAGCCTGGTGATGGGTGTTAAGGAGGGCACATACTGCGTGAAGCACTGGGTGTTATACGAAAACAATGAATCATGGATCACTACATCAAAAACTAATGATGTAATGTATGGTGACTAACATAACATAATAAAATAGAATTTAAAAAAATAACAAAAAATAAATAAATAAAAGGATCTCTGATCATCAGCATAAAACTGATGGGCCAGGGTAATAAGCTGTAGTTGCTTGGCTCAAACTTCTGTTCCTGGAGGTCAGAAGCCATAGCATTGCCGTAGTTGAACAGCACATGATTACATATGGAGGTTGGGTGGGGCGGGGGGTCTGGGGACAAGTCTTCCGTGGGGTTGCAGCTTTCTATTCTCTCCCTGGAAGCACAGGCAGGTGATATCTTGAGTTCCTCGGTAGAGCAGCTAAGGACTGGAGAAGCAAATTTGCAGAAAAGGACCGGTGATTTAATTTTATTCAACCTGTATCAAATTTCTGCATCTTGCAGTTTGGGCACAACAGGAGGTGACACTGTTAACTGTTACTCTTTTCACTTCCCTTTTTTCCCCCTCACTGAACATAAACATATCATTACACAGTTACACTCCACTATATTTAGAGTTGATTTTTTAACTATCTATTAAATCAAACAGGGAATCTGGGCTGTTCTACCTGGAACCAGTGGGACTTCCTGGGAAGATGGACATGTTCACTGGGGGAGGGTAAGACAAGAGTGAGAGCCACATTGCCAGCAACCATACACCCCCAGCAATCTCCATCCTGCTCTTCTTGGGAGGTACCAGCAGGCCACTCTAACTAGGGCAGGGCCAGCATCCTACCCACAGACCACCCTGCAAGCCTCTTGTCCACCAGTGACACAGGCTTCTTCTCCTTTGCAAGGGATAGATGGAAGGGACCCCAGAGGTGTCCCTAGCATCTATTCCAAGCAGTGCACTCATCAAAAAAACATGATTTAAAGTAGCCCGAGATGCCAGGGACATGACGTGTTCTACAGAACATAAGTTTTTATTGTTAAAGAAATCTGGAAAGTGCTGTTTATTTATCTCCTTCTTAGAGTCTTGCAGTGCGTATTCTTAGAGTCTTGTAGGCAGTCAGGAACACTGCACTGAAGGAACGTTCCAGGTGTCGTCCATCCCAAGATTTTCCATCCTAGTTTACTATGGAATCTTCTATTGCTGAGAATGCCTGTTAATATTTATAGAACAATTATAGAACATACTTTAGAAGATACTACTACAACTCATACCAGTATGGTAGTTTGCAACATGCCAACTGTGCAGTATTTGTGGCCTTATCAAAACAGTGTATATGAAGAGCCGGACATGTTTTCTCCATCTTATGATCCAAGAAAATGAGAAATGGGGAGGTTGAGTGGCATCCAGACCCACAGAGATAATGTGGTGGAACTCTGAATAAGAATGCAGCTCTCATGATGTCTATCCAGTCTTGCTTCCTTTAGGCAAAACAGCACACACCTGATGGAAGAAGATTGAGTGAGCATCAGGGGTTGGAAATGGGCTGACTAGGTAGTGCTGATAAGGAGTGTAGCCAGGGGCAGGAAAATTGGGGGAAAAAGATTGGGAGGGCAGGGTTCATGCTACAAAGTCACCAGCTGCTCCTGTCTATATCTTTAATTCTTCTTTATGTCCTTTAATCAAATCTAACTACAACATGGTTAACATAAATATGGCCATGTGGCCAAACAGGTCCCACTCTTCCAGTTGGCCACATCATTAATCATCAGTGATCTGCCAGCTTTGTCATGAGATATATTGTTATTTACTGTCTGAACATTTATTCATTTTCTGATTTGTCATTGAATATTCTTTCCAGTATCTCACTCTGTCATATTTTTTGCCTCTTCTACCCTAAAAATGAATGTTGGAAGTCTCAGATCATAAGAAAGATCTAAGAAAATCTTCAGAAGTGAGGGACACTATCACTTACTTGGAAAGATGCCTTTACATTTGTACACCAACCTTTTTATGGAATTTTCCAGTCTAAGATAGAATTATGCCAAGTTGGTGAACTAGAAAGTTGTAAGTCCCAGATCCTCCATCCTGTCTTAATGAAGAGAAAATGCACACTTGGTATGGGTAAAGAGAAACAGGATAATAGTAAGAGTTTCTACAGGATGTTAAAGTACTAGGTCTAGGTTGTGCCTTGATTATTAAATGAAGCCACAAATCCATTTTAGTGTGATGGTTTGCATGCCAAAATTTGCATGTTTTTTGTACAGTTTAAATACATAATGATTTCATCCTATTACTCCACATATATCGTTGAGTATCGATTTTGTGCCAAGTGCGGAGGATTCAGAAATGAATCCCTTCCTTCTTGTTTCTCACAGTCTATCAGAGGAGCTCAACCTCTTTTTCACTAAGAATAATTAAGCTAAATGTGTACTCCAGTCAATAAAACATAAAACAACATGATGGTTGGTCGTATAACTTAACAAATTTAGTTAATACAACTTCCCAGGGTGCCTGGGTGGGTCAGTTGGTTAAGCACCTGTCACGTCATGATCCCAGGGTCCTGGGATCAAGCCCCAGGTCAGGCTCCCCGCTTATCAGGGAGCCTGCTTCTCCCTTTCCCTCTGCCGCTCCCCCTGCTTGTGGCACTCTCTCTCATGACGTTGTCATGTCAATACAATCTTTTTAAAAAATTTTAAATAACCCAACAACTTCCCAGTGCCTGTGTACAACATGACTCCATTTGATACTTTGCAGAATCCATCAACAGCATGTGGGCTCACTGTAGTCCCAAGGTTCTCAGTCTCCTTGGGGAGGGGAGCCATAAATTCATAAAACCAATACACAGAACAAATAAGAAACCTAAATTAAATAAAATGACAGTGGATATGAAATAGTCACAAAAGTTTAAAATTTGTTGCATAATGTCCCAGAAAATAAAACTTCTAAGTTTGGTATGAAAGAGCTTCCTTTGCTGTAGTTTGGATTAGAAGTTTCTGTGAAAGAAGAACGGGGTCCTGAAGGATAACTATTTTGTGAATGGAAAGAGAAAGAGATTTTCCAGAAAACATTGTTCACAAAAACTTAGCGCTAAGAATTGTCAAAGACTGTTAAGGAACAGTAAGTAACTAGGGAGTGCCTGTTCTTTACAATGGCATACAAAACCCTAAAATTGTAGATGTCATTTAGTACCTCTCTTATTTGTGTATTCTGCTCAGCAACACCGCCATCCTCTCTCCTAATATATCAGATTCATTCCTGCTTTGCAGTGTGCCCTTTGTCCAGAATCCCCTTCTCTCTGATGTTTTCCTAGGCTACTCTGTTTTGTCAGTTATATACCAGCTCATCAGAAGGACCTTCTCTGACCCAACAATGTGAAATAGCTATCACCTTTCATATTTCAACCTGCCTTCTATTACTAATTTAATTCTATTCACAGGACTCATCACAGTCTGATAGTTTTACCTTCTTTGCCTTGTTTGAGTGATTGACTGAACAGCTGTTTCTCCCTGTAGAACTGCACAGCCCAATACCGTAAACGGTAGCCAGACCTGGCTATTTATAGTTAAATTTAAATGAAATAGAATTACTAGAATGTAAAATTCTAGACCTCAGTCCCAAAAGCCATATTTCATGTACACAAGAGTCACATTTGTTGAGTGATTATGAAATTGAAAAATGAGGATATAAAACACTTCCATCACAGTGGAAAGCTCTATTGGACACTACTGCTCTTAATGGAAGTTCTTAGAGATCTCGGGACCTTGTTCTATATACCCCTGTATCTCTAGTACCTAAAGAAAGCCTGTAAAGTGGATATTTGTTGATTGAAAGAATGGACCAGTTTCCTAGAGCAAATGGATCATGTAGAATAGAAAATGGGATGAAGCTGAATCTGTCACTTGATCCAGATATTGAAAGGACTCACATGGTTAAATAAGGATTTTATACTCATGCTTAAAAGTCAGATGAGAGTCGTTGAAAGTTTTTGAAATGAAGAATGACATGACTGAATATCTAGCTTAAAATGATTCTTGCAGAAGCATGAGCAGAGTGAGTTGGGATAGGAGGGACTGATGACAAGAAGATCAGCTAGGAGGTTATGGTCACTGTAAAGACACAAGATGACGAGGGACTGAACTGACTTTGACAAGGAAGAATCAATGAAGTTTGGTGCCCATGTTAGCCAGAAGAGGCTATGTCATGTCAAGATCACAAACAACTTCAGCGTCTCTGTGACTTTATACAAAAAGAAAACTTTTTTTTTTTTTTTACATGAAACATTGAATGTGGACTGGCAGATAGTTCTGCTCCACATAGCCACTCAGGAACCCAGGCTCCCAACTATCTAGAAGACATGACTCCCGTAGTCACTACGGCAGGGAAAGAGGTTGGCAATCACAGGGGGCTTTGCAATCCCACTTTGCTAAAGTGACACATGTTATTTCTGTGGAATACGATTAGCAAAAACTAATCACACGGCCCTGTCTGCAAGTATTTAGGAAATGTAGATGAGCAAAGAAATTTATCTATATATTTATTTCGTGAATCAATCTGTCCCCATATTAGTAATGAGATGAGAGGAAATAGGGAAAGAGAGATGAGTCACATACATCTCTGAACTTCCCTACTCATATGCAACTTAAATCTATGTAAAAAAATAAATCTGTATATAGTAGAATTTTTCTGACATCCAAAGAGAGGTCTATTCAATGTAATGTAAGTGGCACCAGGCATAGCATTCTAGCAGATGATAGATACTGAAATGATGAATAATAATATATGAGTAACACTGATTATGTGTCAAGCACTAGGAAAACCGGAGTGAACACAGCCAACAGTATCCCTGCCCTGACTGAGCTTAGACCCTAGTGTATAAGACAGGTAACAACTAACCAAGCCCATAATTTGCTAATTATAATCTTATGTGCTACAAAGAGAACATATAGGATTATACCATAAGAATAGTTTGTTATCTGTAATGTTAGTTAATAATCATTTTTTAATTTCTGCCTTATTTCTTTTAATATTTCTTTAATTCATATTCCCTCCAAGAATTTAGACCACTCATCAGTTGAAAATAATAAGAGAAGAGAATTCCTTGTAAGGTAGGACTTTAGTGAGCAACTCAAATAATCTATTCATTTATTTTAAAAAATTTCACTAGGATATTCTACCACTGAGTTTTGCTAAATCACTTAGTTTTTCTTTAAGTATCTAACTATTGTGTAGGGATCAGTACTTTGTCTTCACACAATGCTAATGTTGATATTCCAAAATATGTTATAAATTGAGATATAACACATCATAAAGTATATGCTTAAAAAATAAATAGAAGGATACCATATCAGCTCAAATTTTGTATGCTTCTCACCTTATCACCTTATCACTTCATGGTGCTTTCTAAGTGCCCTATGATTGATTACTGAATGAAAGCTGCTATGTAGAGATAATTGTCAACTATGTATCTGACTCTAAGAATTAGGCAATGGTGCTTCTCAATAACTCTGAATTGAGTTACTCTTCAAAGGTCAGAGTTGTCCCCCTAAAGGTTCTTTGTGGCCTGGTTAACATGGGGATGACCATATTTCAATAATACATCTGTTGTCATGTTATTTGAGAAATATGGATACGGGATAGGTATCACCAGTCCCAAAATGCTCCATCTTTCTGAGACCCAGCATATTTTCTGTCTCCTTCTTTTCCTTTTAAGCGCAGATATTTTCTGATCAACTAATTTCTGGCGAGTGTCATTGGAGTTCCAGAAATGGTCTTCTACTACTTAGTAGGTTCACGATTAAGAGGGCTGATACATAACTTACCTCCCAAAGAATATAAACCAAAATGGATATTCCCATCTCTGCAAATGTTTCCCTTGTAAGATACAATAACCTCAAATACCCTGATTCCTCTCCTGAAACCGGCTGCCCTCTGCATTCTCTCCTATACTGGGCTAGAAAATTCCTCAGCCTTGTGTGACCCACAGCAATTGGAAGGGCATAACGTGCACATTTCTCTTCTGCAACTGCAGAGGGGTAATAGACCCTCACAGCACCATTGGCGTCCCTGTTTCCCATTCAGCATTGTCTCTCTTCCAGAAACAGGCACATTCAGACTCCGTGCTGGATTCAGCTCTCCAGCGCTCCTGAAAGAGTGTAGTGCAGCCAACATATTGCTGAAGCTGCAACATCGGTTTGGTGATACAGAATGCATTACACAGCAGTGGGGCCGTGTTTTGCTTTGACTGAAGTGCCAGTGACTCAGAGATGAGCTGACTTTCTTTTTTTTTCCCTCCCCCTATTTTAAAGGCCTAAAGTATTGTGCATATAACACTTTCTGGCCATGCTCTAAGTGTAGCTTCCCCACCAGCGATGGCCCACAGGATAATGGAACTCTGCAATAATATTAGGGGTGTGTGGAAAATCTGTGGCCAATTTAGTCACTCAAGCAGTGCTCAAAATCTCTGGGTTAGGGCTGCAATGGGAGATAACTTGCCATAAGATGAGCTGCCTGGAACTCTGCAAAATACATGCTTCAGTGCTTCCTGGAACAGTCCAGAGCTGTGCATGCACTCACAGGGGAGCAGGAAATGGGCAACACAGATGCCAGGCGCCACAGATTTTTGGTCTTCAGTATAAAGACTGATTTGATGGCTGTTTTACTTATTTTTTTTTTTAAAGATTTTATTTATTTATTTGAGAGAGAGAGAATGAGAGACAGAGAGCATGAGAGGGAGGAGGGTCAGAGGGAGAAGCAGACTCCCCGCCGAGCAGGGAGCCCGATGCGGGACTCGATCCAGGGACTCCAGGATCATGACCTGAGCCGAAGGCAGTCGCCTAACCGACTGAGCCACCCAGGCGCCCCTGTTTTACTTATTTTTCAAAGGGAATTTGGATACTGTGCCCTCAAAATATCACCACCAAATACTCCTTTCATGTGGTAGAAAACCATTCTTGGTCCTCTTGTGCTGAGGACTCCTTGTCTGTTTTGCCACAGAGAAGTTAAAAAGCAGAAAACTTCATACCTTTTCCCAAAAAAAAAAAAAAATCGGGAGCATACAATTTTATCAGGCACAAAACTTCGACAATCGAATTTTGATTCTCAGGGGTCGTAATGGGCTAGCCCATGTGGAGCTGCTATGTATGTAATCAGTGGTTTCTGGCATTAAGTTTGCACATAGGAACACCTGGAGTTTGTGTAAGGTAACCTATGTTGCCTGGTCAGAAGGAAAAACGGCCATCTCATCATCAAGCCAAATCAGTTCGGTAACCGACACTAAACAGCAACGACAAAAACCTCACACTTTCAATCCTGGGGGAGAGACATCTGAATTATCTAAAATTCTTACATAGCAGTGATTATACTGTTTACCTGCCATGTCAGAGAACGACAAGTTTAGAGCACGGGAAGACTTCCGGATGATTAAAAATGCTGCTCGTATTTGTATAAAATTCATTTCTTCATTCACTTGTTAATGACATACAAGTCAGTGCCACCTCCACCTGCAATAGTAAACAAGACAGGTGCGCCCTCCTCTGAGGAAGCATATGATTTAAGGCGAAAGCCAAACAAGCAATTACCCTAAAGAGTGATGAATGGTATGTTTGGGGAAGTACGGGGCACGGTGGGAGCACAAGGCAGGCACACCTCACAGGGCCCGGTGGGCAGAGCAGAAGCGTGAGTAAAGTCACAGGTGAAGGGTAGCTGGACTGGAGCTCCTTCGCTCTCCCAGAGCAGAGTTTCCTCTGTGTCAGCTAAAGGTGAGCTTTAAAAATGGTAGAGGCCACTGGCTTCTCTGAGGAACTGCTTTACTGTGCCTCCCTCCTTCTTCCGTCCCTCGGTGTGCAGGGGCAGGAGCAAAGCTGGACAGAAGGACTGCGTGGCCACTGTGTGGGGCCAGCGCACCCCTCGTTGGCTGCAGCGGAAGGAAGGACTCCCTTGAGGCTGCTCTGTGCCCCCGTGTTGGAATCCTGTGGTACGAGTGCCCATCCTGGGAGTCCATGCGAGGGACTGCTGTGTCCTCCCTTGACCTTTCCCCTTATCCACTTAGCTGGGTGACGTCTCAGTGTGGGACGGACCCGCCAAAGCCTCAGCCCAGGCGGGGGTCTGGGTCTAGCTGGCCTATCTGCCCTTGGTGAAGACACTCCACTCTGGTTCTTTTGGAAGGGAGCTTAGACCCCAATCTTGACAGACAAGTCACTTGTAATATTGGAGGGGATTTTCCTCTTTCCTCCAAGCAACACATCCACAATCGAGTTTAACAATTTTAGGTCAACTCTTTGCCCTGATTCTTAGGTGTTTAATCAACGTGAACTTATCCTGCTTCTGTATGCTAACTATACATGAAAGATGCTGCTTCAGAATATTCCTTCAGACTCTGCAGCCTCCTAACCTCGATTCCCACCGGACTCCCGGGGACAGAGGCAGGGCCTCCCACTCTGGTGTGGGTGATGGGGAGGAGGGTAGGAAGGAGACCCCTGGGAAGAAAGTCTGCCCCCCAAACTGTCCGGCAACAGGCAGCATGAGCCCAGGAGTGGAATTTGGTGTAGCAGGGCTGTTCCTAACTGTGGGAAGAGAGAGGAGAGAGGTGGTGGTGAGGCAGGGGTCCTACCGGGGAGAGCACGTTGGGTCACTTATGATAAGGACGACGGAAAGACAGCCTATTTTCACGAAGGGGTAAAACCCATTAGATTTCTGTTCGGGGGGGATCTGTTCTCATCCAACAGCCATACAAATACAAGGAGGGTTTTTTACTGTCATTTTACAGATCTCTGCCCCAGGTCACGGAGCTCGGGAGTGACCGCTGAGGGACAGATCCGGTTTTCTCATTCCCAGACCACTGCGAGCACCCCACCCGCCTCACACGCATACCACCAAACCAACTATTTCCAATTCATAAACCTTTTCTAACCAACTTCAGAAGGGCTGTACGGAGAGCGTCGTTCCTCAGCTGTCAACAATGGCGACATCTTATAAAACGATGCTGATGTTTTCCCTTCGGTGACGGCGCTACTGTTGTTTATTTAGGCTGAAAGCAGCTTGGCCGCTTTCTGATCTTTTCCTACATCGATTAGGTAAATTTCTAGTTGTAAGACAATTAGAATAATATAGCAGACGCCAGAGTATTAGATATAATCCCAAACCCAAACCTGATCTTTTTCTCTTTTTGAAGTTTGATCATAAAAGTAACTTATGGTAAAGAGTTAATAGACATTCCTTTTTGGAGTAACTTTATTTTGTTGAGGAAAAATCAGTTAAATTTAAAATTCTGTGGAGAAAATTCACTTATTATGGAAAGAAGAAATCTGCTGAACCACCCAAAAATAACTCAGGCGGCGAACATTCCTCAGCTTGCTTACAGTATTGATATATTTCGTTTACTACTTTGATTCCATCTGCTAGATATACCTGGTTTCAGATGGGGTGGTATTTGCTAGCTGAATTAATGAAGAATACAGGATCTTTAGAAAAAAAAAATAACCCATTTGATGCATTAGTTAGCCCAAGTTATCATATATATCGGTGTGCCCTTAATATCACTTTAAATCATAAAATACATAATTAAAATACATCCATCAATGCAGAGTTCTTAGCCCAGGTCAATCCCATATTGCTTCACATCATCTGATGAAACAAAATAATGGATTTTTGAGGATGATTTTTTTTCATAAGCTAAACAAAATTAAAGGACACCAAGTTTGGACTTGATAGAAACTAAATAATTTCCTAGTAAATAATCTAGGCTTGTTCTTTATTCTTTATTCATAGTACGGGGTTATAAGAAATAGATAATGCTTTTGAGCGCTTTTATGGATTTTAGGAGCTCTTCTCATGCAAAATCTCTGTTAAGCCTGTAAGTGTTATCTTAATCTCCTTGGGAGATAGGGACCTGAATCAGTCTCTTTGTTGGAAGGTGGTAAGGACTGGGTTAGGCACTGAGTGTAAGGGACCCAAATCTGAGGGGTGCAGTTGGGGACCACAGGCGAGTGAATGAATTCAAGTGTGAGTACTGTGGTCTGTATGTTGGAGACAGCAGTATCTATCTCATAGGATCACTGCCAGGGTTAATTTTGTCAAATGTATATAATGTTCCCAACACATTGTACTCACTCTCTGGGTGACCCATAAAGATGTACAGAGAGTAGGGGGCTAAGCCCTTAGGGGCAGGAACCAGTTGGGATGGGCCATTATCCTCAGTTTGTGCAAATGCAGAGACTCTGTTTTTATGCAACTGTGTGCATGGGTATGGGTAGGAGAGAGTTTAGGAAAGGGGCTGCTACAGCCCTTTCTGGCCTCTACCCTCTGAATTATATGGCTCCTGAACCCAAAGAGTTACAATAGAGCAGTATGATCATCTTTATACAAACTTAAATTTCTTTTTATAAGGTCAGTTCTTTCCATGTCACCATGTTGGACTGATTGAAAAGGAAACAGTTTTGAGGTGAGCAACCTTGATTCATGGAGTTTACATAGGACAAATCAGGGTGGAAGCAACCTGTCTTGATGGGAGATGCAGAGATTCAGAGCATCACGTGGAAGAAGATCACGAAGCATTTGACAACCTTAAAAATGGGTAGGATCTCTGGTGACGCAGTTCATGGCAACTCTCAACATGACCGCTTCAGAGGCAGGAAAAGCAGTCCGCTCTCCTGAGGACAGAGGAAGCAGCAATTACAGCAGGGAAAAGTGTGAGTTACAATCTTATTCACATTTACTTTCAACAAACAACAACATGAATACTAATATTCCTATTATAGTTAGAGCATAGCAACGGGGACAAACACAGGGGAGCCACGTCTGAGAGGCCCTTCCTCGGAGAAGGAATGGAATGGAATGGAATGGAATGGAGTGCCCAAACCATCTTTGAACCAAGGGCGGAAGTGTGTCCTGTCTGCAACGGTTCTAAAACTTGTGCGTACTTAGGACACGCCTGGGTCCGGGCCCAGATCTTGACCGCTAGGATCTCCCTACCTCACCAACCGGACAGGGCTGCTGAGGCAGCAAGCGAATCCCTCGTGGGAGCAGACGTAAGACATTGTGTTGAGTGCAGTAGGGCATCAACAGAAGCCAGGAGCACCGTGCCTCTTTGTAATCAAGCAAAATAAACCGAATCGGCAGGCGGAAGAGGGCATTGCAATTGGGAACGCTCCTGGATCCATCCACTCATCCCTTTACTTATTCACTGACTTTCTCTTCAATAAGTATTTCCTGAGTGTATCCTTGTTGCTTCATAAACTGGCCTCTGCACACGGAGGTCAGGGAGAGACTGAAGAAGGAGGTGAGGCCACTGCAGGCCGGTCACTGGTGGGTATGATAAGCAAGGGAACTTACAGGCTTGTCCTGGGTACCACAAGACAAGATCTCTGTGCTTGCCAGAATCTTAGAAGTTTAAGAGACGCTTCAACATGGTTCAGGCACGACTACCATCCAGATGGTCTCGACACCACGTGTCTCCTCAAGGCTGTGTCCTTGAAAACGCCTCCAGGCTGTCGGAATGGTGGGCAGAGCGCACATTCAAAGGACAGGGGTGGGGGTGAGGAGCCTCCGAGGGCCAGGGGGTAGCTCAGGGTTTAACTGGCAGTCATGTCCTCTTGATGTGGACTCTGGATTTTAAGTGAGGGAGGAAGCTCTGGGAGGGTCTTCAGTGGAAGAACAATGGCATCTAATTACATTATAAAAGGTTCCTCTGGCTGCTGGTTCACTGCCAATGGAAGGAGGATGAGGACAGCTGAAGCCCAGAGGTCAGCAAGGACCTCCTTACAATACTCCCCAGGAGCCTGACGGTATCAGAAGCAGGGTGAGGGCTGCGCAGGTGGTGAGAACCTGAGGAGTCTAGGATGTCTTTTTTTTTAAAGATTTTATTTATTTATTTGAGAGAGCGAGAATGAGAGAGAGTACATGAGAGGGGGGAGGGTCAGAGGGAGAAGCAGGCTCCTCGCTGAGCAGGGAGCCCGATGCGGGACTCGATCCCGGGACTCCAGGATCATGACCTGAGCCGAAGGCAGTTGCTTAACCAACTGAGCTACCCAGGCGCCCTAGGATGTCTTTTGAAAGAGTTGTTGACCCTAGCCTTTGGGTCTGCTTTGAAGGCATCCACTCTCACTCAAATCAACACACGTGCATGGTGTGTGCAGGGCTCTATATCCTACCCTCTTGGGACATCCTGAGTGACCAGTGAGATTTGCACATCCGATGGGAACCAAGGAGCCATGGGAATATCTCATGACATAGCACATGAACCTCAGAGGTAGAATTTGATCATTTGGACACTGAGTTTTGCTCAGACACCACTGATTTTTCCAGAGAAAGAGAGAGAGTGCTCACACATGTGTGAAAATGGTGCATTCTCCTAATAACAAAGTGTAACTCACAGCCACTGATTTTCAAAGATTGACTTTATTATCTCTTTTTAGAGGTGAGAAAATTGGAAGCTCAGTGACTTTAACATTTTGTCCAAGGTTTTAAAGCCAAAAACTAAAATTGCAGGCATAGCCTTCACAGGCCTGTCTTGAAACAGACTTCATGGTCTTCAAACAATTATGCTGCCTTAATACTCTTGATTGTCATTTAACTAGTACTTCTCAGTTTTTTAATAACATGGGGGTTTTTCTGTTATTTTTCTATGAGAAAAATTTTAGATGAATATATTAAACAAACATTGGTAGCAGATACTCTAGGGTGACTCACTCAACATCCATTCTTATACATCACCCCCCCACCTTCTTTAGAGACAGAGGGAAGTCTGCTGTTTAATTTTTATGTCCAGTTTTGAGCGGACAGTAGCTATGGAAGACAACTATGTCTGGTGAACTATACGTGGATATCTGCTGGGAAAGTCTCCCCTTCGTAAATGAAATGCAAAGTCTTGCAAAAAGAAGGCTCTTATTTATTTATTTATTTATTTATTTAGAGAGAGAAAGAATGAGAGTGAGCTGGCTGGGGGAGGGGCAGAGGAAGAGGGAGAAGAGGCAGAGAGAATCGTAAGCAGGCTCCACACTGAGCGCGAAGCCCAGTGCAGGGCTCGATCCCACGACCCTGAGATCATGACCTGAGCCGAAATCAAGAGTCAGATGCTTAGCCGACTGAGCCACCCAGGCACCCCCATACAAAAAGAAGGTTTTTAAAACATTTCTGTTCTACCTTCTGATGCCTAGAGATACAGCAGACACCTCGCGACCAGGACAAAAGACCGTAGTCATGAAAGCACAGCAAGAAACTGGGAACCTGTTATTTTGCTGTTTGGTTGTTCACTGTGAGATCTTTAATATCATGAATCTTATCTACCTTTAGACGTCGTGCTAAGTGAGGGAGATAATCCCTTTACGTATTTAAGACAGTTGGTCAGGAGTGATCACATTTAACTGATTTACTCTACAACCTGCTAAACTGATGTGTTTCTTCCATTATTCTATATTTTATAATCTTAAAAATAACCTTAGCGCTCAAGCAATGCTTGAGATCACATAGTTTGACAGTTGAGGAGACCGGGGCTCAGGGAGGAGAGGCTTGAACATCAAACACGGAAGTTTGGGTGGCAGGTTTTCTGACACTAGGCTCAGTGTTCGTGTTGCCAAATCCAATCATTACATCCGTCTGAGAGTTCAGTCCTGAGCTTCCTCTTCTCTTCCTCTTCCTAGAGCCGCCGCCTGCCTGGGGCATCGGTAGGGACGCTGCCGCTGTTGTCCATGGCGAGTCAGGCAGCCGGAGCTGGGGGCCCCGTGGGGCAGGAAGCTGCTGACCATGCCAGGCGCCTGCAGCGCATCCCCCCCACGGCGCCAACATGAGGGTGATGTGCAGGGCAGTGAGCTGACTGTGAAATGCAGATGAAGAAAAGTGCATTTCTGTGACTTTTAACTTGATGCGATTACAAAAGGAATGTTGAGATTTCCTTAAAGTGGCTATTTGCAAGTGGGGTGGTTAACTTTCCTAGGAACAGTGTAAAAACTGCCACGTAAGGAACCGCTAAAGGGTGCAAAAGCAGATAAAGCACTGGATTCAGAAGGGGGAGGTGGTGCTGTGTGTGTGAGACTGCAGCTCGGGGATGACACAGACAGGAAGTCACCATGAGGAAAAGAGGAACAACAGAGTTGGTACAAAGAATGGAAATAATTCAAAGGAACTGACGGAGGCGGCGTGGGGTAGAGGGGTCATTGTCGCCCCCTAATATTTGGTGTCAGTCCTGGAGAAGGATGTTCGTTCCTGACCATGCTGTGTGGCTCGCAGTGCTGCCCCACCCCTGACTGGGGCTGGTGCAGGAGGGGAGGCGATGTGCCCCAGTCCGCAGCAGGTGCATTAGCCCAGACTCTTTTCCTCTTCCACGAGCATGACAGACACTGCTCCTCATCCAGAGCGGGGTTTGGGAGCACAACACCGAGCAGGGCTGCAGAGCCCAGACTGGAACCTGAGCAAGAGAGGGGCCTGGTTGGTACACGCAGCGGAGGCTTGGGGGGAGGGGTGTTTGTTATCGAAATTCCCCAAACCACGACATATCGAGATATTTCAGATCCTTTTATTAATATCGTCCAATAACACAGTAGAAGTAGAGGCCCACGAAGACATGCCAGTTAGAATAAATGAGTTGGCGTCGCAGGCAACCACACCCCCCTGGAGTCAGTGACCCAGGAGGCAAGAGATGCTCTGGGATCGTGGAGCCAGAGGCCCGCTTCCCGATGAATATCTGTTCCTTTTACTTCTCTGTTTCCACCGTGTTTCCATCCCTTTCCCTCTCTCTCCCAATCTGCCCCTAAATATAAAGTGGAATAATATCCCTGAAGCAGCGATGCAGAGAAGATAAAAGTAAATCACTCCTGCAAAGCACAGGAGCTGTTCCGAAGAAAGTCTGTATAAATACTGGCTCTAATTATAACATTAATATGGCTGGGACCATGAAGGCAGAGACAACCGACATATGGCGAAAGTTGCAGGCCCCAGAACTGCAAAGGAGAAATGCGTGCTGAAAGAGAAAGCAGGTTGCCTAGGGAAACAAGGCCATCCTGCAGAGCCTGCACCCAGAAAGTTTCTTCGGAGTTGCAGGGCGCCAGGTCCCTGCAGACAGTGAGCAGGGCAACCCTCCAGGGGCTGAGGCCATCCGGGTGGGACTCGGAAAATTCTAGCCCTGTTCGCTGATTCACCGTACACCATGTGCCAGACACCGAGGACAGTTAACGGGGAAATGAGCGAGACATGGTTTCCCCTCCAGGCATATAGAGACACTTGAAAGAGAAGGATAATTAAGCCAGTGTCTCAGCGTGACCTCGACAGGTGGGATAAGGAGACTATGCTGGGGGAAACTGGAGGGAGCGTCTACGCAGAAAGGGTTGCTCAGAGAGGGCGTCCCGAGGCGTGATCGGTAGTATGACACAGAAAGGGCGGGGGGAGCTGAGTCAAGCCTCCCTTTCTCCTCTCAAGTCTCTCCCAGGTCAGAATCTAGCTGGAGCTGCTGGGAGAGCAGGGGCAGCACCCCACACGATGTTGGGCCCTGGCCTGGAGCTCCTTCTCTGCCCAGCAAGTGTGTGGCTTGAGAGGCACCTGCAGCTTTTCCGGAGCCTAGGTGAGGTCTGAGCAAGAGAACCTCTGGGCTCTTCTCCAAAGCCACATGGCTTCCCTTTCCCTGGGGTTCTGGAAAACCTTAGGAGGCTCCTTCCTGGAGAAGCATGTAGCTCCAGGGCCGCTCTGCACCCCGGCAGAGAGCCTGTGGCGGGGGTGACGGGGGCACAGGGGTGACTGAGGGTCTACTTCGTGGCTTTTCTCCTTTGAGATACTTTTGTTCACCATTTGGTCCTGGTTCATTATCCAGGCCAAGACTTGCACGCAAGAAATAAAGTTTCACATTTAAGCAATTAAATACCATTTTGGGTCTTTGAAGATAGAAAATTGTTTTAAAATTATCCTATTCAAGGTTGGAAAGGTGGAAGGAAATTAGCACTTTCATACACATCAGAAGGGAATAAAAATTGTACGTGTTCTGGAAAAAGCAGTGTGTGCATGTGTGTGCATATTTTGAGAATTTACATCTTGTAACCAAGTAATTCCACTTCCGGTAATCGATGACAATGAAATGGGACATTGGCTAATGGGTGTGTTCTAGGTTGCAAAGAGTCACTAGATGGTGCGTGAGACGAAAGAGCAGAGCCCGCCCGCGCCAGTTCCCATCAATGGAGGGACGAGTAAACAAGTCACAGCATATTCATAGCAGCACAGACAATTTAAACTTTATTTTAAAAAATTCTGTGGAAATTTAAGAAATTGCAAAAACATCATGTGGAGGGAAATGCAAACAGCAAAATCTTTGAGACCGTGTATCTGGAATAACTGTACCACGATGGTAATAACGATGTCCTAGGACTGTAAGACTAAATGCAATTTCCGTTCTCTTCTTTGTGTATTTCTCAACTTGCAACTTGCTTACAATGAGCCTGTATGATTAACAAGTCATTTTAAAAAGCATTATGGAGAAAACTAGAATAGAAACCCTCCAAACCTTGCGGGGTTGGTCTCCGGAGGGGATGGACGGTGGCCACCTGGAAACTGGAAGACATTTCCAGCACACCGACCAACATGTGCGCACACACACACACACACACGCACACTGTTTAAGTCTTCTTTCTTCAAAAAATTTGAGGTGAACTGATAAGGATTTATACAAAAAAAAAAAAAAAGGAAGAGGCTATAAGCAAAGCCTTGGAAAATACAAAGTAGAAGGGAATCTAGCACATAAATATTCAGGCTGTGAAGCCCATACAATCATTTCTGTCGAACTGCAAGTTTAGTTCTGAGCTTCCTCTTAGCCAAACCAAAAAGCAGGCTCATTTGGTCTTTCAATAGGCACGAGAAGTCGTTCCTTGTTCCTGGTCAGTATCGGGTCTGAGAATAGCACCTGCTAACAGAGGGCTGCGCTTGCCTTCCTTGATCGCTTTGGTCGTAACAAATAACCTCACACCTTGGTTTTACCTCTTCACTTGGCTTACTTTCTGGAACCCCAGAGCCACCTCTGGGGCAAGCTGCTTACACCACTCATACTGTTAGAGGCTCACTTGTCTTCAGGCCTTTCCGTGCCCCCTCCCTGCACCCCCCACCCCTACACACATGCACACACGCACGCACAGGCGTCCTGAGCTGAAGGGCTCTCTGGCTAAGCTCCCTCAGCCATCAGCTGCTGTTTATTTCTTCGCCTCCTCATTTGGCTCCTGGGAGGATGTTTCAGCAGACTTTTTAGAGAAAGAGAAAAAAATACAATAGCTCATTAAGCTAATGACCCTTAGCCAGGCAGGCTGAGAGCGAACAGAGGCAGGGACAATTGCGAAGAAGCTTTCCACTGCACAATTTCCTACATAAAGTATTCTTTTCCCCTCTGCTTTTATCTGTCTAGCTAGGGAGCATGTAGGAGGATGCTGCTACCTGCGTTTTGGGGGAGGAGTTTTAGGTTCTGCTTGTTCAGAGGAGAAGGGACCATGCCCTGGAATACAACTTCAGTGAAGAGATTAATAATAGTAACAATACCTAATATGCTTGAATGCTTTTGACTTTAGAGATCAGATCTGTACTCTGGACTCACTCAGTCCTCAATCTGTCTTTGAAGGGCTGGCATTGTGTTCTTTCTAGAAAATGGGGAGTTTGGAAAAGGTAAGGAATTGGATGAAGATCTGGCTTCCAGATAAAGACTTAGGTTCATACCAAGCATCAGGATTTCACCCAATGCATTTTTCCCTGTGCCTTTTCAGCCTAACCTGATGACTTGCCCATGAGCATTTGGTTTTTGTCTATTTTGCTGTATGTTTACAGAGAGATCCACTTCTCATCTCCCCCACTCTTCATCAGTGGTCCCCACTGTCTTGCCCCACTGGGCCTTTTTCTCCGGACACCCTTTTCTCATTCTAACAAGATAGTTATGGGTTTACAAGAAGACATGGCTTGTGAGCACAAATCCGGTGTTCGTGTGTCCAGAAGCATTCCTCTACTGCCCTGGCTTGGATTTTCTTGTTCACTTTTACGAAGTAAGGAGGAAGTGGTGGTATTGGTCGCCCAGCCTTCATTGGAAGACATTTCCAGCACACCGACCAGCATGTGCGCATACACACGCACACTGTTTAAGTCTTCTTTCTTCAAAAAATTTGAGATGAACTGATAAGGATTTATACCAAAAGGAAAAAAAAAAAAAAGGAAGAGGCTATAAGCAAAGCCTTGGAAAATACAAAGTGGAAGGGAATCTAGCACATAAATATTCAGGCTGTGAAGCCCATACAATCATTTCTGTCGAACTGCAAGTTTAGTTCTGAGCTTCCTCTTAGCCAAACCAAAAATAGGAAATATGTTCATTATATTAATCACTTTCTCATAATGAGGGCTCTTTATTGAATGCATGCTACAGGCGAGGTTCTGTTCTGGGCGCTTCACATGACCTAACTCACTGGATCCCTCACAAGCCCCAAAATAGGCCCAGTGACCACTGTACAGAGATGCTCAAACAGGCAGCGCGAGGACACAGAGCAAGGAAGAGCCAATGGCACTGATACCGGACGTGAGCCCTCGCTTCTGAGCAAACAGGAGAACGAGAACAACAAAAATGTCACCTCGTCAGGAAAAACAACACATTTTCTGGCATAGGTATTTGGAAAAAAAAAACATACTCTAACTTGCTTCTTTCTATAGAGCAAACAAAATCTCACAGGGACGTGTCCTCAGCTGCAGGTCCAGCATGGTCCCCTCCCGGAAGCTGGGGACATTTTAGTGCTCGCCCCTTTATTCTGTGGGCAGCATTTGACACACCTGGACGTTTCTGGTAACGTTGGATTTGCAGGCAAAAGCATCAACTCCAAAACAAGGAGATTTTTTAAATGTCAACAAGTGACAAAACTGCCCCATTCCCTGACTGGGAATGTGTGGCTCTGAGTCTTTGAAGAGGCGGGGGAAGCGAGCAGACGGACTTTCGCAGGGAGAAGGAACCCCTTGCTCACCCAGGGACGGGGCGAGACGGACACTGCTGACCAGATCTGTGCTTCAGATTGAAAAGTTCGGCATCAACACTCACGTTACATGTTACCTGTCAAAGTCATAAAATGGAATCTCCTACACCCCCCTCAAAGGGAGTGTTTGAGACAAATCAAATTTCTAAGCCACTCACCATCTGCTTTGGCTGGAAGTCAAGAATACTCATTTCTTGCGAGGTATGGCACAAGCCCGGCTATCAGTGATCCTGCGAGTTGGATTAGCAGCTCTGAACTCTTGATGTAATCCAGACAGCTCGGCCCTTCCCAGATATTTTTAATAGGCATTTGCAAAGACATTTAACTTTTTTTCTGTGTTTAGGAGCATTTGGGATGAGACACTGTCATCTTTGGGAAGGAGGAAGCTGCTCATTTTGGTGTAAGATAGAATGGCTACTAATACCGTATGTGCAGAATCTCCCGTACTCCCCCTCCCGCCCCCCAACCAGCCATCTTTAACCAGACGAAAGCAAGGCGTTAGGGTCAGTCCCACGTCCAGCACTGGCGAGTCTCAGAATAGACTTTTGTGGGGAGCCTTTCACCCAGCATGTGAGAGGACGAGCCAGCCTGCCCCTCCAAGCACAAGCTCAGCTTCCTGCATCCACTTTGCTGGGTGGCTGCCTTCCTGATGAAGCACATCAGGTCTCAGTGGAGACTCACACCCTCTCCTCAGCCTCTCCATATTTGCACAGAGCCCTGACATCCTACATCCACCACCCCCACCACTGCTTCTTTCTCTGGGTTTAAAAAAACTATGGAAAATGCTGTAACAAAGCCTTATATACTCAACACAGAAATAATAAACACTAACTTCGGCCTCTAATTACTTTAATTAAAAATAGAACTTCACAGATAAATTGAATTATTTTTATACTTGAACTAAGTGCCCCCATTTGATGCCCTCCCTCCCTAGAAGCAATTTACATTATAGATTTGATGTATATATCTCTCCAGCTCATGTTTCAGACTTCTCCACATCGTTTTCTGTCATCAAAACATAGTAATGCTTTGCTTGGTTTTAGATTTTTGCACACGTGAAAACATACTGCATGCATCACTCTGCTATTATGAAAAGTACTTCTACTCGGGGCGCCTGGGTGGCTCAGTTGGTTAAGCGACTGCCTTCGGCTCAGGTCATGGTCCCAGGGTCCTGGGATCGAGTCCCGCATCGGGCTCCCAGCTCAGCGGGGAGCCTGCTTCTCCCTCTGACCCTCTCCTCTCTCACGCTGTTTCTCTCTCGCTCGCTCTCCAATAAATAAATAAATAAAAAATCTTTAAAAACAAAAGTACTTCTACTCTCTTACAATTCCTAATTAGTTATGAATTGTGAGTTGAAGCACTGTGGGTTTTTAGATATTGATTATTATCCAATAAACATACCAAACTCAGTTCCAGTAGTTGATAGATTATCTTGGATTACCTATGTAGAAAATAATTTTATCTTCAAACTATTATTTTGCTTCTTAGTTCCTATTTGTTTTTCTTCCTTTATTGCATTGGGTGAGATTATTGAATAGTCGTTATGATATCAGGATCTTTCTCTAGCTCCTGATTTAAATGAGAATGTGTTTAAAATTTTGCTAATATGTGTACATTTCGATACATATTTGGAGTAGGTATAATGTATCAGATTAAGAAGATTCTCTTCTACTCCTAGATTGCTATCAATGTTTTTTTAAATAAATTCGTTTTCTCCCAAATGTTTTTCCTTCTTCTACTAAGAGACCATATTTCTTATATCACTTACTGTATAATATGATACAGCACATTGGTAGTTATTCTTATAATGAATGGTAATTGTATTCCTGGGATAAAAATTTGCTTAAGAAATAAAATATGTATATGTCCTATTTGTCTTAGTTTGAGTTGCTGTAACAAAAAATACCATAGCCTGGGTGGCTTAAGCAACAAACTTTTTTTTTTTCTCATAGTCCTAGAGGTTGGTAAGTCCAAGATCAAGGCACTGGAAGATTTGGTGTCTGGTAAGGGCCCACTTCCTATTTGCAGATGGCCATCTTCTTACATGTAAAAAGGGAGATATAAAAGGGGAGAAAGAGAGAGAGAGACAGAGACAGACAGAAAGGGAGATCTGTTGTCTCATTTTTTAATAAGGGAATTAGCCCATTCATAAGGGCTTTGCCTCATAATTTAATTGCTTCCTAAAGGTCCCACCTCCCAATATCATCACACTGGGGATTAGCCTTCAATGTATGAATATTTTGAAAAAAGCATATTCAGTCCATAGCACTGCTGAATCATACCTCCTAGGATTTTATATAGCAATTTCCCCTCTTTTATTCATTAATTTGCTTATTCATTCATCCATTTCTTAGCACCTAACTAAATAACCAACACTGTGGATATAGAGATGAGAAAGAGAGATGCTCTCCATTGAGTTACATTCTAGCATAGACACAGGTACATAAAGAGGAAAAATATAAAATAATGGGATATATACTATAAGGGCACAAAGTGATACATATAAGCTTCATATCTATAATCTTTATATATGTATATGTACATATGTATACACATATTCTATGTATGCATATGTATAAGGATAGATAGATAGATAGATAGATAGATAGATAGATGAGCAATTTCATATCTCACTCCATTCCTCACAATTGCTAAATGTTGGAACACTTTAGAGCTCCTCACTAAGTATTTTTTCCCTCTGTTTACCAGCTTCTGTTACATTCCTTACAGATAAGATCTCACATATTCCTTGGATTTTAAGTATCAGAGCTAGACTACTGACTCCAATTAATATTTTTCTATTTTTATACTCCTAAAATCAGCTGCCTCCCTGATATTTCAGCTGGGTGTCTAACAGATCTCAAAATTTAAATGTCTAAAATAGAATCCATGACCCCACTCCCATCTCAATCCTGCTTACACAGGCTTCCCCATCTTAGTAAATGACTTTACCATTCAGCTAGTTACTCAGGATAGAAACCTAGGAGTGATATTTGTTTCTAACTCTTTCTCACCTCCAAACTATCAGAACTATCAAATCTTGTAGACTCTACCTCCTAAATATGTCTCAAATTAGTCCACTATCGTTGCTTTTCTCTGACAGCACTGAAGTTGACAATCTTAGCAAAATATTTCCATTATAATCAGAAGATGGGTAGGATACCCTCTATCCTCCAAATCTTATCACATCATTGTCAATTTCTTGGCAAGCAATACACATTAAATAGAAATAAGAAATACTACTTTTTAAAATCCAAGAGGCAGAATTATTTTTTACAGAGGAACTTACCCAGAAAAGCATAGGGAAGAAACTTAAACTATTTTAAGTATTTTGAAATTCTTAAAGTAAATGGAAAACACATAGAGAAATCCAGTGGCTTTCCTCAAAACCACTTGGAAAATGTGATGAAAAAATGTAAAAGATACCTTCATAAGAGGAACAAAATTTCATAGTGTTTAGGAAGACACCATCTAGAGTATGAATATGATATTTTGGTGCCTCATACATGGTAGATTTCAATATCTGTGCTCGATTAAAAGGATAACTAAAGGAGTAAACAAATGAGTTTCTTATTATAAAATCAGTTTAGCCCCCGTGGTAGTCCAGGGAGGATTTTAAAAACATGTTTAATAGCTACATACATAATATTTTACCATACAGAGTTGGATATTTTGGTTATTTCAATTTTACTTGTTATTTGGTAGCATTGTAATAAATCCAGATCTTATTTGGTATTTCATAGTCTGTTGTTAGAGTTAATTGCTGGTAACAAAATTACTGGTTTAGAAAGGAGGGCAATATTTTAAGGACCCTTGATTGGGAGAGTCATGCTCCTCCTGCCCCACGGTCCTCGCAGAACACACCAACTCCTGGGCCATTAGTGCTCAGCGATGGCTGTTATGACCAGGGTCATTAGCAAATATCTAGAAACACAGAGCAGATAAGTAGCAGCTTTGGCCAAAATGACGCCAGTTCCTTATTCTGGACCATTTCAAGCATGGGTCACGCCTCCCAGCAGGGAGAAACCCAGGAACCCTTCCCAGGGGAAGTTGCAGAATAGCCCCAGCTCAGGCAGAAGTACGTGAACTTGCTGGCAGTCTGTGGACTAGAAAACAGGCTCTTCTGTGGACATTCCTTTGTGAGGAAAATGTAAATATAAAGCCCTCCCTGCTTTTTTCTTAATTGATTACAATGTGATGAATCAAAACATGCCCATAAGTAAGTTATCATTAACCATCTCAATAGTTTTCCATTCTGGCAATTTAGAATCACTTAGGGGGCATCAAAGAATGGCCAAGTCCCACCTGAAGCCAATTAAACCAGGATTGCTGGAGGCGAGGCCTGGGCAGGCAGTGCTTTGTAAAGTTCTCCAGCAATTCGGGTGTGCAATCAGGGTTGAGTAAGCCCACTTCCTGCCCCAGGCTGTTAGCTGAGCACCAAAATGCTCATTTCCCGCATGCCTCGTTCTCCAAGGGCGCTGGTGACCCTGGCTGGCCTTGGCTGCCAAGGAAGGCTGCATGGTGGTGGTGTGACTTGACTTAGGTCTTGAAAGACATTTAAGTTGGACTGGGTATGGGAGAGATGTGATACATAACAGGCAAAAAGAATGGCACGAACAGAAGTAGGTCAGAGAGATAAGAGCAGATGTTGCTCCAGGCAGGAGGGCTGGAAAAGAGAAGACTTCAAACTAAGTGAACTGAGAAAAAAATGAGAAAAGTCAGTGTGGGGCACAACTTCACTTGAAACGGTGGAGTTTTCAAACTGGTGGCCCATGGCCCCCATCAGACCAATAAACATGTTTGTTTATCTCACGCAATCATTTTTCATTTGAGGCAACATCTAAAAATCGGGAGTTTTCACATAAAAAAGTAAGATCTGCCAACACTGGGCCTGGTCTTCTACATGGCAATAATTGGCCAGAGCTGCTTGCTTTAGGTGGACAAGCCCTCCCAGCCCTGAAATGCTCCCGTGTGCTTATGTCACCTACTTGCTCCTGGAAGTGACTGTCCGTCGCTCTTCCCTGGTGGGCACAGCCTGTGTCTAGAGAGGTAGCATGATGAAGGAAAAGGAGAATTGAATTGGGTTTCCCATCCAGGTGACCTTGGGCAAGTTCCCTTACCTCCTAGTCTTTAGTATGGCAATCTGAACAATGAGGACGTGGAGATCCATTTTCTCTGAGGCCCTTTGAACACTGAGATTCTTTGGTTCTAACTGGAGATGGATCAATCCCACCAGCAACTTGCATGTATGTAGTAGGTAGGGCCAGCCCCAAATGGCAGGGGGCTCAGAGGTCTGGAAGGAGAGCCACAGAGGTCCTTAGACTTTAGCCCTTTACTGTGAAAAGAAAAGTTTTGGGTCAATGTTCAGCCTCATAAACTTCTCCTTTTGTCTCTACGGTGGCTGAAAGAGCTATTGACCTTACCCAACCACACTGCACAAAAAAAAAACCCCATCTCCTAAGGATCCAGTAGTTGATTTAAAGGGGTAAGACGGCAGAATTTAAATGTCCCACATATTCTGAAATAAATCTGTGTCACATCTGCCTGGGCCTCTGGACACCCTTCTCTAACCCCGTAGCACTTGGAGTTTAGGGCTTTCGTGAGCTCAGCAGAGAAACTATGGGACTGATGGCTTCCTGGAAGGAGCCTATAGAATTGCAGTGATGTGTGATTTTTGTAAATCAAAGCAGCAGAGAAATAATCAATAAGATTAAATGCCAAAAGGTCCCTAAAAATATAGTCAGTGATGAGCACCAACCAAAGTTCTCTGTGAAGGCACATGAAAGACTTGGTAACCCAGCCCCTAACTCTATCAGAAGGAAAGGTCAAGATGGGGAAGTTCTGCCAAGCTGAAAGAAAGCTTCATTATCATTGTCCATGCTGTGATTCTCAACTGTTAGAAAGCACCAGAAATACCCAGTGGGCTAGTTGAAACCCAGATTGTGAGGGCTCAGGCCTTGAGTTTCTGATTCAGTACAGTTGGGGTGGGGTCCAAGAATTTGCATTTCTAAAAATTTCCCAGGTCCTGTTGATGCTTCTTGTCCAAGAATTATACTCTTGAGAACCACTGTTTTATACACTGTTTAATTCAAAACGAAACAAAACTCTGCACAGCAAGGAACGTGATGGATCTCAGCCCATAGTGAACTCCCAGTTGTCCTGCATCTCCCCAGTATCTTTGTCTTCCCAGCCGTCAGCTGTTCAAAGTCATGAATATCATAAGGAATCTCAAAATCCAGGCAAGAAGACAGAGCAATTTTTAGCTTTTGCTTACATTGTTCTCTTCACCTGCAAGTCCAAACCTATCTATCATGCATATCTCCAATAGAATGGTACTTTTTTCAGGGAAGACTTCCTTCCAAAATGCTACCTCTTTTCTTAGGAAGACTTCCCAATCCTCCAATTGGAAAGAATCTTTCCCTCCATGAACTACCATTGTACGCACCTGCATTTCTCATGGTATATCTTTTCTATCTTGGATCATTGTGTGTGTGTGTGTGTGTGTGTGTATACATTATATGCATTGTATCTCCCACCTTCCATACCCTAGAAGATGCTGGATAATCAAGTCTTGAATAGTAACTAGGCATACATTTTTTTATAAAGCACCAAAAACTGTGATTTAAGTGCCTGAAAAAAGAAACACCTTATTAAACTGTGACTAGATATTGACATTGGACACTCAGAAACACACAGACACACATGCACATGCATCTATCTAACAAAAAAATAGACTTTCCTGAAGGACCACATTTCCATAGACGTATCTTTTTGTATGTACATGAGGCTTGAGGCTTGTGTGCATGCATGCGCGCGCGTGCGTGTGTGTGTGTGTGTGTGTGTGAACCCTGTTTCTCTCTTTGGCTGTAAGTTCTGTTTTGTATTATGTTCATCTGCATTAAGTCTGTTTGGTGTGATTCTTACAGATGGCATAAAAGGGTATTATTGAAATGACGTTTCTAATAGTCTGGACATCTTCCAACACATAGAATCATAGGACCAAATTCTTTCATCTAATTAAGTTTGAAGATAATTTAGCTGATTGATAGCTGGGGTAGGAAGAACTTGTCTAGACCGGGGAGCCAAAAATGGCACATGCTTTAAGTAATCCCACCTCCTGCCACTTTCAGAACTTTCCATAAATTAATTCTGCTAATGTATTTCCTAAAATGTACTCAATTATCTGCAGCAGAAATCATATTGGGAAATTTGATTCATCACCTCTATGATGCTTGCTATTATAAACCCAACTCTGTATAACCACTGTAATTTCTTTTTGTCTTTTCATGTCTTTATGAGTAAACAATTTGCAAACTTCAGGGGCATAAATTAACAATGAAATATTTTTATTAGCCATTCTTATTTCACATTCTATTAGTGCTTCAATTAACTAATGCAAAGCCATACAACCCATTTAATAAATAATTGAGTATTAGGATCACCTGCAGTCTATTACAGGCCATTCAGTACTCACTCTGTTTTGCAAATCAAGACTGTTGAGCACAAGGGAAAAGAAGGGAAAAGAAGGGAAATGGATGGATACTGATCAGGTTGATTGCTGGACAAACCACTCAGGGTTTGTGCCAAATTGAGGTATGTCTGCAGCCGCACCTTGAGAGCACAGAGGAAACCCTCCAGTTAGAAGGCACTCCCTCCTTCCTAGTGGGAGGCCCCCTCTGGATAGAACGACTTCCCATTCACCTGGTAATGCCAGCCCTTTACACATAAGAGACAATATCTCTTTAAAGGAATGAATATAAAACCCGTACTGCTCTTAAACTTTCACTTAGTGTTCTACTAAATTAAAATGATGTAACCTTAAATGTAATCTCATAGAATTTAAATTCTGACATTATTTTGTTTGTTTCTTTAATTATTTAACCAGTTAGTTATCTAGTTACTTTTATGGTCTCTCAAATGCTTTGAATAGAGAAAAGTCCAAACATGTCTGTTAATAGAGGAAAAAGAACATACTTTTTTTTTTTCAAACCAGAGAAATCTTACATTATCTTAGATTATCCAGATAGTGCCGTATTTGCTAAATTCAAAAGGAATTCTCAAGCAAGACAAGGAATCTCTCCACTCTCTCACTTGTATTGTCAAGACTCAGTTATGTTACAGAATACGTTCCATCCCCAAAATATAGCTGACAGCATTTTTTAGGCAAATCCTTCGTCTCTACCAAAGCCACTCAATTTTCATTATCTAGTATTTTAAGAGCAATTATCTTTTAATATGATTCCAAAATTATTC
Source organism: Mirounga angustirostris (assembly GCF_029215605.1). Classification (NCBI taxonomy): domain Eukaryota; kingdom Metazoa; phylum Chordata; class Mammalia; order Carnivora; family Phocidae; genus Mirounga; species Mirounga angustirostris. The sequence goes on from NW_026991718.1 coordinate 6,536,818, forward strand.
TCAAAGCTGAAGTAAATGTTGGCTGCCTTAGCCATTTGATTTCTTCATAGAGTTATTTAACTAATAGCTGTAAAGCCACAAACAAAAACTGGGGAAAATGGACACAAAAAATGTTACAAAGCTATGCTTTTCCTTAGTAGTTTCAGTCGCCCGTACCCAAACATATTAAAATTATGAGCTACACATAGAAACGCAATAAAATATTTCACTGAAGCTTTGCTTCTTTTATAACTCCTACTCCAGTTTTTGTTTTTTAAGCAATTAATTCTACAACTAACACTCCGTGATGGATGTCATTCAGACTGCAGAAGCTTATCGGGGAGTTAAAAGGATAAAATCAAGTAGTCATTCTACTAATCCCTTTACAAGGAAACAGCTTTCTGCATAAAAAGTGGAACTTATGTGGCCATTAGCAGATGCTACATCAAGCGACCAAAAATATACACATTTAAATTCTTAAGCACAATCTATGAACACTACACAGATGGTTTCCAAGAAACTGTACCTAAATTGATTACGATAAAAATGATCTGCTGCAATTGTTTCTGTCAAAAGGGAGAACAGAATTTGTCCCAATGTGTCGCTCTGCCCACTCATGCAGAGAACCCAGCTGCTGGGACAGATGTTGCTCTAAGCACTTTATTTTAGGGTCATTAAAATGGTTACAGGGGTTAGTCATTCACTGTTTTATAAATTGTGCTTACTAGCTGAGCCCAACAGATGCTGGAAAACTTCCTTGTGGTTGATCAGAAACAAAGTTTCCCGTCAGATCCCATCTACCTTGTGTTTAGATGCAGAAATTAGGAACAAATGGGAGTGAAGAGTCAAAGAAGTGCATGCAAATTCTGGCACATTTGATCCAGGAAGGCATCTTTACATGCCTGTATCAAGTTTGCTGACGCTCGCCTCAGAGCTTCCTCGGGCTGGTGACGCGGAGCTGTCTAGAAGGCTTGCATGTGTTCATTTTAGACAAGAAGTTTGGGGTCTCATATTAATATTGTATAAATGCATTTTTAATATTGATTCAGGTCTGGGTCATTGTCCTTAGCAAGGTGTCCCACAAAATTTGTCAGACAATAATACAGATCTCCGTACTACTCCTGCAAACACTCTTCTTAAAAAAATTGTTTCTTAGCCTTTCTGGGACTGTTCTTTTGACTCTCCCCATTGGACAGGCCGGTATTCCCATGACTCTGACTTTATACCATGATGTATTGAGATGACACCTAGCATATAAACAAAAACCCAGGAATATCAACAGAACCCATAAGAAATGATGGGCATGCATGTGATCCTGGCAAGGTGGCTGACATCTTTAACTGCATGGGATCCATGTGGTTTAAACTATTACCATTATTGACCTTGAGGAAGCTAGGTTGCAGAACCGGTAAATAATAGTGGCAAAATTAACGGTGGCCAAAGGACACCACACTCTCCTGTTACACAGGAAATTCAGAAATTCTGAGGGCACACCTTGCTCAAGACCAAGGCTGTAGAGAGAGAGATGAGATAAGAGGAGGGAAGGGGAGACGTGGGGCCATTCTAGAGAAGAGCGTGGTCTGGAGTGCACGGAGCTGCAGGTATTGTGAGGTTAGTCTGACTTTCGAGGAAGGACTTTGGCTACTTAACGAGACTCAAGGATCAGCAGAGAGTTAAAATCAAGGAATGAATGTGGAAAAATAAGAATTCTAGCTTTGGAGTGAAGACAGTGACAGCAGTTTGTGGAGCCCGAAGCTTGTAGGAGTAATTTGAGAGCAGAGGTCTATAAGAACAAGGATACAATTCTCCATAGATGTTTCCCGTCCACCAGGGCTGTGTTTGCATGTGTCAAGGCAGCAAAGGGGACAATGACTTAGCTGTAGGTACTTCCCAGAACAGACATCTCATGATCATAGAGCTTGAGGCATAGATTTGGACCTTGTTGAGCAGCTGGTCCAGCTTGCTAATTCTTGTAGAAAAAGAAATCCAAGTACAGAGAGTTCAAATCCAATTGTTTACCACCTCTTAAGTCTTGAGACAGCATAGCTTCCCCCCAAAATGGGTATTTTATTGGAATGAGGTTGTCACTGTGCAGGAGATTTTTCTTAACCTTGCATGTGATCTCAGCTAGGCTTTCCTGCTATGTCTTGTCCACATTTCTCAGCAATACGTTTATCTTTTTAAGCCTTTATTTAAATTCTAGTTAGTTAACATACAATATAATATTAGTTTCAGGTGTACAATATAGTGTTTCAACACTTCCATACAACACCTGGTGCTCATCACAAGTTCCTCCTTCATCCCCATCCTCTATTTCACTTACCCTCCCACTTACCTCCCTCTGGTGACCATCAGTTTGTTCTCTATGGTTAAGAGTCTATTTCTTGGCTTGCCTCTCTATCTTTCTCCCTTTGCTCATTTGTCTTGTTTCTTAAATTCCACATGTGAATAAAATCATATGGTATTTGTCTTTCTCTGAGTTATTTCACGTAGCATTATATTTTCTAGCTCCATCCTTGTCATTGCAAATGCAAGATCTCATTCTTTTTTATGGCTGGGTAATGTTCCATTGTATATATACACATACCACTTCTTTATCCATTCAACAGCTGTAGGCACTTGAGCAGTTTACGTATTTAGACTCTATTGACAATTTATTATAAACGATACATGCTGGAGTTGGTAAGACGCATAGTTGAAGTCTTCCTTCTATGCATCTACTTTCTACCCCCATATAAAGATTCACATTTCCCCAATTTGTAAACACACTGTCAGGGCTGAAATGGTATTAAATAAACTTAGTTTACAAGAGGAAAATATTAGCAAAAAAATTCCAGAAATACAGTATCAACAATGTCTTTGCTATTGGGACATAGGGGAGACTGTTTTGTGTTTGCTTTTTTTAAAGAATTGCCTCTGTGCATTACAATCCTGTTGAATCACAGACTCTTTACACAGTTGATTTGGTTCTTCACAGATTACACTACACCTTCATATATATTAAATTGCGATACTTGCATCATATTTTTAAAATAAATTTAGAGGTGGGAAGATGTAAAAATCCTTGATAATAGTATTTTTTAAAAATATTCTTTAAATAATTTCCTCTCTCTGGTTTATTTGGGCATGCAGGACTGAATTTAGACTCTTCCACCTTGAGTTTCTTTATACAACAAGAAAGCTGGATTCACTAAGGAGTAGTTCACTCTTGCACTGAGCAGTTATTATGGTCTTTAGAAGATGGAACTTTCACATGATGAAATATCTCAAGTAAACTTTTGGGCAGGGGACGTATGCTGAGCTATTTTACAAATATTTATAAAGTGACATAAAGAATTTATGGAAATAAGCCATTAGTGAGATTAGAATCTATCATGTCATAGAGTTCTCAGCTCCCATTCATAACTACTTTAGAAGTGGTCCTTCTTCCCCTGAGCACCAATTCAGTTTGGCAGGTAATATGCATATGTCATGTATGCATGCCCTATCTCCACCGAATTCTACATCCTCTGAAGGTAGTAACTGAATTTTACTTCTCTCCCTATCTGCTATGGATGCAACAACCACAGCTTGTCTTACCCAGTAGGTGCACAATCAACGATGAGTGAATGGTAACCAAAAGGGATAATTGCTAGCTTTTACTTTGGAGGAAATGATAGGACCATGATGAAGATCAGGCTAACAAATTGACATATAGAGATAACATATGGCAATGACGTTTAGCTTAAATGTATGACCCATATTCCAGGAAATTTGGTGGCATAAGGGCATGCATTCAGACTCTTCATGCTCTGAAACTACACAAAACAAACCTAAAAAGTATGTAGTCCAGTTTATCAGGCAATGTGCTATATAAGGTATTTCTAAAATGCAAGTTTTCAAAAAAAAAAAAAAATAGCCTGTTATCAAGAAGTGGGTGAACAAAGACATATTTGAGAAGCATCCCACCATAATCATACCCTTCTTCCTTTCAAACCAGGAAGGGTGCACTCTCTCAACTTAAGTGATGTTGGGACTTCATGCAGTTATTACTTAAAAGAAATTATTTTAAAAATCCTAAGTCCTAATTTAAACCTTTTAATTGATCTGGATTTTATGTGGAAAACTGATTGGAATGGATCAAGAATGGGTTCAATAAGACCAGCTGGAAAGCTGTTATAAGCAAAAGATGTTGATAATTTGGACCAGGCTAGTGGTAGTGGATATTGGAAAGATTTGGAGATGGAGCTAATAGAACTTGATAAGGGATTAGATGTGGGCATATGGAAGAAGAAGATGTTGATGACCCCTTGGCCTGAGGAACTGATTGCATGGAGATACTGTTTCTTCAGATGGAGAGGACCGGTGGGGAGGTTTTAAGGAGCAAGATCAAGAATCCAGTTCTGTGCATGGTTTTGAAATGTCTGTGAAGTCTGTCCAAGTGGATATACCCATGAAGAAGCTGTGGTTCTAGAGTTCAAAATATAATTCTGAGCTGAGATAGACATTCAGAAGCCTTTAGCCTGTATATAATATTTTTAAAATAAAAAATATGCCTTTGAATTTGCCAGATGGTAAAAACTTGAAACTTAAAAATATACAACAAAAGATAAACAAAGGGAATAGCAAGTAACAGCAAAATAAGAACAAAGATAATGAAATGATGGAAGCAAATCACTTGTAAGAATAAACGTAAAGAACAAAAAATAAACTACTGTAAGAAAAGAGACTTTACATTGGGTCAAAAAACTAAAACCCTGAATTAAGAAGGATAAACCTGCAACAGAACGACGTGGAAAATGTGAAGGTAGAGGATGAGCCGAGGCCAAGCAGGCAAATTCAAACACACGGGGAGCAAGGAACGGAAGTGAGACCTACTGAGATTGAACCTCGGAGAAGCAGCAAATCTCATATGCCCGGAGAGCAGAAGAGAGCTGGGCTGCGTGAAACTGCTGCTCCTAGGCACATCCTGAAGACTGGAGAGCCACAGGTCACATGATCTGTGAGCCGCCCCGGAGACTTTGCAATGGGGACATCCTGGAATGACCATGGGTGGTTCACCCCAGTGTTCAGGTGAGAGATCGAGGCAAGGGAGTGTAAACCTTGAGATTATACTGCTGCAACCTTGGGACCACACCTAAAACTCATCCTTTCCTCCTTCTCAGCAGTCTGTCGAATCTGATTATCTCATGGTCCTGGTTCAACCCTTCTACTCATAGGACTCCAAGCCTGGATTGTTAACCCCACCTCCATCTGATGGCCTCTGCTGGTTTTGCTCACGCTGTGCAATTTCTTCATGTTCCCTCTACACAGAGCAGTCTTTCGTTTTCTTCAAAGACCTTTGTTGCCGCAGTGCCGTCAGAGGCTTCCATCTTTCTGGAAGACCGTCTCCCCTCCAGCTGAAGAAACGTTCCTCCTTTCTTCAGCTGTCAGGTGAGAGAGCATGCTGGGGAGACCTTCTCTGACTCCAGCCGGCACTTCTCATCAGTACCTGTCCTTCCCCTTATTTACAAATACATAATTGTAAATTGGCAGTTTACAATTATGTATTTGTAACACTGTCACATTGTCCAGTAATTCTTAAACCACTGGTCATCTTCCCTAAGCTACACACCCCACGAGGGTTCATCTTACCTGTTTTACTCAGATTTTTATTCCGTGTTTAGTGCTGAGCCAGGCACAGAAGCAAAACTGGATCTCTGCACTTTTTTAGTGACTGCAATGATAGATGTATGGTGCTATAGGAGACATGGGGATATGGAAAATTGATGGATGAATATGTATTGGGTGGATTAATTCACCCTGGGACATTCTTCCTTGCCAGTCTGAGAGTTGCTAGAAGTACGTGAAAGAGAGAGATGAGGGGAAAGAGCACTTAACTAATTCTCTCTCTCTCTGATTTATTTCTGTGGGATAGTTTCTGTGCATCTGTTTCTGTACTTAGGTGATAAGAGCTAAAAGCAGAGAGCTCATTTGCTTCAAAGGGGATGCTGGCTCATTTTTTTCCATCAGAGAAATAGAAAAAGAACAAAAAGGAAAAGTAGTGAAATATGTTTAGCCTCGTCCCTTCCGATCTTTTTACACTGTAATCCATGTAAACACAGAAGATGTTCAAGTGAAATTTCAGTCATGCGTTGTGCTCAGAATCTCCAAAATCAGTTACAAAGACCACTGGCAGTTTGGGTCATGGCTGGCCTGCTGCTTCTTGTCCTCCTACCCCGTCATCCTTGGGAAGCTTTGCTGACACCTGAGTTGGTTCTGTTGGCAGTAAACTTCTGTCTATCTCATTAAGTTGATGGACAGATGGCTCCCCTGGTCTTCTTTAATGACAGGGATGGTGGTCTTCTGTTGATGGCAAGATTTATAACTTTAGGGAGAGTTGATTACTGAAATGATTTTGAAGATCAGGCAGCTTTGGAAAAAATGAGCCGGACAGATTTAATAGATTAGAAAAATTTTTTAAAAGATCTCTCTTTACTCCTAGGATACTATATGGATTATTTACTTATTGTTTGCCTTCTATTTCAGGCTGGAGACAAAAAGCAACAAATGAGCAGGCTGTGAATTAATCAATGCTTGAAAGTTCTTTATCATTCCTTACCCTATGGGACTTTTCTTCTTTTTCTTTTCTTCTTTTATCTTTCCATTCCTTCTTCCCTCCTCCCTCCTCGCTCCCTTCTTCTCTCTCTCTGCCCCTCCCCCCAATCCTGTCTTTATTTTTAGAAATCTGTCTGGGCGGTTTAGGATGCAACAAGAGCAGGGAAGTCAATTCAAAAATCTAGCTTTATTACATCTGTGAAAATCCTACTGCCATATGATGAGGTAGATTTTGTTTCAGAAATCAAACCTGTTGAGAGAAAATGCTTAAAGTAGACTTTTTTTGGGGGGGGTTAAAAAACAAAAACAAAAATATGAACTTCAAAGATTAAAGTAACAAATTCACTGAAATAGGAGCAAACATGCAAATGATTAGATTTTTCTCACAACCTAGCTGGGTTGCATATAATTTTATATAAATTGTTTTTTTGGGGGGGTGGGTTGGAGGGCTACCTGTTATATTTCTTATAAAATTAATTATGCATTTCTTAAAGATAGAAAATGTATCTTTTTTTATATTTTAGTATAGGGCTTGTCACAGAATTATTGCCAAAGTTATTTTTAAATTGCATATTATAATAAAATACACATCTAGAGTGTCTAAAATCATGTTTTTTATCACAGTCGCTGCCCTGTAAGGTGTAGTGCAGCAGAGGAGAAAATGGTCCCCTTGATATAATTTCATTGTTCATGGAAATGAAGTACTGTGGACTATTATTTGGCAAACAAGCTTTTCCTTTACGGCATATATACTTAGAAGCTCTGTTAATGTAACAAAAACAGACATATGAAAATGTCCCCCAACGAGATCACCAGACTTTAAAGATTTATTTATTATTTGAGAAAGAGAGAGAGAGAGCAAGGGGGTGGGACAGGGGGAGGGAAGGGCAGAGGGAGAGAGAGAATCTCAAGCAGACTCCTCAATGAGCACAGAGCCTGACCCAGGGCTTGATCTCATAACCCCAAGATCACAACCTGAGCACAAATCAAGAATCGGATGCTTAACAGACTGAGCCACACAGGTGCCCCAAGATCACAGACTTAAAAGTAATATGGATGGTACTGAATGCTCCAGTCTAGTCACATAATTTCCTTCTGTTATTTTAAAATAAAATCACAGAGAAAAAAAAAAATTAAGTTTTAGTAAAGTAATACATAAATATACATATACTAAATCTTAAGTACAAAGGGAGATCAGAAAGAGTACCATATTCATAGTTTAAAAATAGATTTAATTTTTTTTTTTCTAATTGTAAATAATACCTCATAAAAACTTTAGGAGATACAGAAAGTAGTTTGGAAAATAAAATATGCCAAAGCCCATCACCAGGGGCTCTCCATTGTTAATATCACACTGTGTCTTTTTTCTGGTCTCACAAATAGTATGTCAGGAGGCTCATTAGCATAAGACTCAGAATGGAACAGCCCATTTCTCTGATCCCTGAAGATCCGAGGGATTGACAACTTGAGACAGATGGCCTGTTGTAAAGGCTCCAGTTCAAGGCCAGAGCCTCTAGGTGGGTAAAAATCTTCCCTGCCAGGACTTTGTCTGCACTTTGCCGTGATGCACCCCATGAGTCTCTCCACTGGAGGAGTTTTGATGGCAGGTCCTTGGGGTTGTGGGTGGAGGACAGACATGAGGCTGGCATACCTTGAGGTGAGGCCTGGGGGCAGACCAGGGTGGAAGAGTAGTATTCCGGTGGGCTGTGTGTTGGCTGGCTCGGGTAGGCATGCCTGGGGGCAGTGAAGCTTCTGTTTCTTTGGCACAAACACATGCTAGTCTTGTTTTCTGCTTCAGCATTTCTTTTCCCATTAATCATAGAAGATCTAAGGGGCCTTATTTGCTTTTTTATTTTATTGTTTTTAATTTGATGGCTGATATATAAGGAGGACCCATGTCACAAGATACTAAAATGACAAAGTGAAATCAGAAATATGATCAAATTCCTAGGGCTTTCAATTACTTATGTAATTGCCTCTCCATAATATAAAATAAGAATCTATGAATGTTCTATGTATCAATATGTAATATAAGAAAAATTCTAGCATCTTTTAAGGAAAAGATAATAAAGAATTTTTGAGAATTGACATCAGTCCCCAGACTTTCTTATGGATTGCTTGAGGTGGGCAGATGCTGAAATAATAACTGAGAAATAAATGTGTTTTCTGTGTTTAACAGAGGTGATATATGTGATTACCTTATTGAGTGCTCAGCCATAAGAATCTCAAAGCAACTGCCTGAGTAAGCACCCACTACAGCACAAAGAAATCACTGAGCAATACTGTATTTCCGTACTTTTGCATTTGGTGTTTACCGTGCTTAGAATGCCCTTCTCTTCCATTATCCACCAGGCTAATTCCTATACTATTCAAAATCCCTCCTAGAAAGGCATCCTTGACTTCACAGGCCCAGTCTCCAATATGCACAGACCTTCCCAGCTTACATACTTCTCTTGATTCTAGTGGTGAAAACATTGCTTCTATGTGATTCTTAGTTGTTTTTCACCCCATCATACTATAATAAATCAATTCATTTTGAATGAAGATTTAAATAACTCAATGGAATTCACCCAGAATTTGGTAACAAAAGAAGTGAGATCCATGTAACCCTTGAATACATTATCCAATGTAAATTAATTTTTGTATATGGTTCAAGGTAGGGGTGAAGTTTCTTTTTTTCCCATATAAATATTTAGTGGTTCCAGTACCATTTGTTAAAATATAATTTTATTATACAAATAGTACATTCATTCTATAAAAACATGAAAGGAAAGGGAAAAAAAAATGTGAAAACTCATCAGTCCATAATATTTGCTGTTTTCCTTGGGTTTGTTTTATGTTCATCAATATAGCTGCATCTTTCTTGCTTTCATGCTCTCCTCTCTTGCTATGTCTTAAAATAATCCCATTTCTTCAATTATAAAATGCAAAATTTTTACATTTTAACATTTGTGAAATGGCAGTAAATCTTACAATTTTTTCTTAAAGAATAAACAAAACCTCATTGAAGGACACATAGAACAGGCCATGATCTGTCCTGGCTAGAGCACCACGAACTTACCCATGTATAAAATGTTCTATTTATTTTACTGCCACTTCAGCTGAGCTATTCTCATTGTAAGTTCCAAATATTATTAAAATATGTTAGTTTGAATCTCTATTTGTCTAAAAATATTTTTTAAAGCATTAAAACAAAAGATCTGAGAACTCCCATTCTCAAAAAATAAAGAGTACTTGGTACTGATTTTGCCTTTCTACCAAAAACAATTAGAAACATAGACACAAAATATGGAATAACTTTATCAGATATTGGCCAGTGGACAAAGTACAACTGTGATTCCTGAGATGAGGAAAACCATGAGTGAGCCCTATTATTACCCTTATTTTCTCTCTGGAGGCATTTTATGAATCTTGTGTCAGGAAAGAAGAACTCAAGCTGAGAATGGCAGAACTCTCAAGCTGATGAAGCAGAGATGGTAGTTTATGGAGGCATAAGTGAATAAAATTTGAATGACAATGTACCAGATGGAAGGGAACTATGTAGACAAGGAGTTCCAAACACGTATGGAGTGGTCCCCTGAGGCCTGTTGTTAGAGGCTACATTTTGCATGTATAAAGTGAAATATCACAAGTTTGGACAAAGAAAAACAGTCATGGTAAGCTGATCAATTTCCAGAACTTAACATGGTTGGAGGACCAATTGGACAGAGTAAAAAGACCATACTGAGGACCTAGAACATTTAGTAAATACTCCAGAAGAATTACATCATATAGACTGGGTTAAATTAGCCCTTGATAAAAGGTTTTTCTAGATATTCCCTAACAAAACTTCAGATCAAGCTCAAAATAATCATGATCATCCACAAATAACTTAAGTCCTTGCCAAAACAAAGTTAAACAATCTTTAAAGGAAACAACAAAGCATAACATTCAGTATTCAATAACATAATGGCACAATGCCTATCCTCCAATAAAAAAACACTAGCATACAAAGAAGCAGGAAACTGTGATACACAACCAGACCAAAAAAAGGGGGGGAGGGGAATACAAATGAATTCAGTAACAACATAAATTATGGAATTAGCTGACCAAAACAGTAAAACTGGTCATATAAATATATTCAAAGATTTAAAGGAGAGCATGAACTTGATAATGGAAGAAATTACAGATTTGTAGAACCAAATGGAATTTCTAGATCTGAAAATTACCTGAAATGAAAAAGTCACTGACTGATCTTAATTAAAAAAAAAAAAAAAAAAAAGCCTAAATATTTAACAGAAGCTCAGTGCCCTAGGTAACAATATCAAATGGTCTCACATACAGGAATTTTGTGTTCCAGAATGGGGACAGAAAAATATTTTAAGAAAAAATGGATATCTATTTTCAAAATTTGATGAAAATTAGAAACCTGTATTGCATACACTTGAAGCTATAGGATGGACCCCCGATTGAAAATTTTGTTCAAATGTTGAGACTTATGGCACACACACACACCAAGAGGATCTGAAACAGCTTACTACTCACATAATGAGACTTCTGCTGAGTTGAAGACAGGCTTCCCAAGGTGGTCTGAGAATGGCTTGAGAGACTAGGCAAGGGGATGAGAATGGCTAGGTTTTTTATTATGGTTAGGGGATAGGGCCATGGTGAAAATTCACCAAAGGAGGGAGTACTTGGGATTTCTCTCCAGCTTTTCCAGATTAGGGCAGAAGGGTAAGAGGGAGGACTGGGGTTTAGAAGCTGTCAGCCCTCAAACACACACACACACAAATGGAGTCAGACTAAGCTATTACAACCCACAAAGCCAAGAAACTTGAGAAAACCCAAGGAGAATAAACACAAAAACACACTAAAGCACATCATAATCAAATTACTATAGTACAATTTGAGAAAGAGAAAAATTTTAAGGAGCAAGAAAGACACATTACATGTATAAGGACAAAGCTAAGAATGACTACAGACTTCTTGTCAGAAACAGTGCAATACAGTGTACAATGGATCAAGATCCTTAAAGAGACAAGAAAATAAGCAACTCCCCGCCCTACTCCCTGCCAAAACTAGAACTCTCTTTACAGCAAAAACTCCTTTAAAAATGAAAGCAGCAAAAAAGTAGATCTGTTTTGGGGAATGGCTAAGTAAGATCATTCATCACAAGATCACTGGAAATGACCAGTATAAACTCTGAACCTAATGCAAAATGCAGCTACCTGAAGGCATTGGAGAGTCAACAGAGCTTTCAGATTTGGAAGGGTAGTACCCAGCTATTGGAGAAAATTATACACAGTAGAGTTACTGTTATCATAGCTTTTAACAGGGAGCCAGCTGAAATCAGATGCAAATGGAGAAGAGCGTGGAAGAGAAGAAGTGGAGAAAAGAGAACAGAACAGAAAGAAGACCCAGAAGGCAAATAGTCAATTTGGGGACCCCCAAATTGTTCTGCCCACATCTCTGTCTGGAGCAGACTCAGAGGAGCTCAACTAAAGAAAAAAGTATGCCAACTGGGTTCAGAGCCAAAAAATAATAAAATTAAAATAAAATTAAATAAAATAAATAAAGTAACAATATTCAAGTTGAGTCCAACCAAAATAATTGCCTACCCTTCCCCCAAAAAGACACACTTATTAAAAAAAAAAAAACTAACGGAAATCAGAATTCCCACAACTCATAACTCATAATATCTAGACTAGATCCCCTACTATCTGATCAATAAATATAAGACATAAATTACTAATATCTGTAGTGAAAGAGGACATTACCAAAGATATTGCAGAAATTAAAAGGATGATAGGAAAATAGTATGAGCAGTTTTATGCCCATTATATTTAACAGATTAGATGAAATGGAAAAATTCCTTAGAGGACAGTAATTAAAAAAACAAAACAAAACAAAACAAAAAAACTGGCCTAAGAAGAAATAGAAAAAAGTGAATAGACTTCTATGCACTAAAGAAATTGTATTCATAATTTAAAACCTTCTGAAGATGAAAACTGCTTACCTAGATGGTATCACTGGTGATTTCTATTCAAAACTTAAGGAAAAAATAAAGGCTATGTTACAAAATTCCTCCAGAAAATATAGGAGAAAGGAACACTTCCCAACTAATGTTGTGAATGCAGAATTATCCTGCATAAAAACTAGACTAAGGCATTATAAGAACTGAAAAATCCATCATGTCCGGATACCACACACTTAGCAAAGTATTAGCAAATTGAATGGAGAAATATGTATGTATTTTATATATAGCATATGTCATATCGTGGTCGGGGGGTGCTTTACCAAATAAATGCGAGCTTGGCTTAACATCCAAAAACCAATTGGCACAGTGGATCATATTAGCATAATAAAGAAAAATAAATATGATCATCTCAATAGATGCAAAAAAGCATTTGACCCAGTCAAACACAATGGAGAGCTCCAGACTTTGCAGTAGTGAAATTAGCTCTGTACAATGGGTGCTGTGATGATAGAAGGAGGGACAAACTGGAAAACAGATAGGACAGCGAGGTAACACAGGGGCAGGGAGGGGGCTAGGGACAGGAAAGGGATGGAACGAAGGTGAAAGAGAAACAAGAGTTGAGCAAGTGACAAGGACAGAAGAGGGATACAAACGTGAGAAGCTGAGACAAAAGCAAGGCAGAGAGAAGCAAAAAGAAATAGAGAGTGTAAGAGGCACCTACAAAATCTGAAGCCTGAGGTGAATATCCATGAGGAGTTTTGTTCCATTTCATAAAATATTTATTTTATATGGCTTTTACTCCCACTGTAATAAAATATAGGTGCTGACTGTTTTACACGTTCTAATATACAGTTTCCTAGGTGTCATTATCCTGGAGTGTGGTCTTCAGATAGTTGTATCCGAACTGCTTGGTTCCTGTTGTTAAAGGGTCCCGTCCTCATGCCCCACCCCATAAATCCTGATTCCGAATCCCCGCGGGGCAACCTAGGGATTTCAATTTTAACACGCATCCCCAAGCAATTCCAATACACACAAATGTCTAGAGAAGCAGTTTATACACTTAAACACACACAGAAAACAGAAAACAACAACTCCCTTAAATGGTCCCCTTCACAGATTTCTGCAGTCTGAGTTGAATCTATCACTTGGTCTTTACGTCACACAAAAATTCTGCATGGAAGGTAGACTTCAGGCATTCGGGCATGAACACCCTGACTGCAGGGCCATTGCTATGCATGCTCATGTACCCTCCCATCTTCTAAGTGCAGGGCCCTTCTCCAGAACCACCTGCTGCCCAAATTTAGCCCCGTGGTGACCCGTGGTCCTCTGAGCTCCTGTGGTACCTACTGCAGGTGCCCCCTCTCCAGCCCCATTGTGGACGTGCGCCAGGTCAGGTCAGAGCGTGGTTTGTGTTGGTTTTCTCTCCTAACCTCTCTGGAGGCTCCTGCAACACAGGAAGTTAGCCCTGTTATTTTGTACGTGCTCGCCTCCCTGTGCAATATCAGTGCTCAGAAAACAGTTTATTGACGGGGACAGAGAGCAGATCATCAGTGGCCGTTGTGAGCTGTTCTGTCCGTGGGATCTTGGTCAAGGGCGATAACATTCACCATGGCTCTCAGTGCAGACACTTGGGCATTTCTCTGCAGCCTCTCTCCTCTGCTCAACTCATGTAGGTTTTTCATTCTCAAACATCTTGCAAATCCATCCTCAACACGCCATGTCCAAGCAGCTGCCTCTCTTCAGCGCTTGTGTCTGTCCTCGGGATTGCACATTTCCACCTCTTCTCAACCTCCAGATCCTCCAGGTGCCCCCCCTCCCACCCGCCGCTCCTGTCTGCACCAGAGCTGCAAAAGACGTCCTTTTAAAATATCCGTATGATGAAGTCCCTGCCCTGCTGAAAGTGCCACTGACCTCCCATCTGTCTCTGTATTATGATGGATGACCACTGCCTGATGTTGAACTTGCCTGTGCCTACTCCACAGCTGCAGGTCACAGACTGTGTCCTGGCTGGGTGACACTTAGGGGCTCCATTTCTGGAATGAAAAGGAAACCCACGTTTGAATGTCGCCTCCATTACTTGTTAGCTATTTGACCTGAATAAGTTCCTCAATTCGTAAGCCTCAGTTTTATCCTATAACACAAGACAATACTCGCACTTGTCTCGTAACACCGTCCCAAGGAGTCACTGAACCAGTGGGTGCACACTTCAAACTAGCACCTGTTCTGTAGCTGGAGCTGAATTTGTGCGAGTCATTACTGCTAGGCCTTTGTGTCTCCATGCAGTTCCTTCTGATCAGATTAATTCTGGTTAATCCTTTCTCTCCTTGTCTTTCTAGCAAACTCCCACTCTTTTGTTTCTGTTCAACTACCATCTATTCAAGTCCTGCTTTCTCTGCAAAACTTACTGATCATCTGGTCCTCTTGGTGTCCTAATTTCCATTAGATGTTTGACCTTGTATTTTCAGTCCTCTTACTACAGTATAAGAGAGTTAAAATATATGCCTTCCTTGATAGGGAGGGAAGGACCCTGCTCTCTCTCTCTCTCTCTCTCTCTCTATATATATATTTGTATCCCCAGAAGCCATGACAGTAATGCTATGACTTTTAGTCATCAATCAGTTGGTTGAAAGAATGAATGGTCATGGGCGCCCTGGGTGGCTCAGTTGGTTAAGCGACTGCCTTTGGCTCAGGTCATGATCCCGGAGTCCCTGGATCGAGTCCCGCATCGGGCTCCCTGCTCAGCGGGGGGTCTGCTTCCCCCTCTGCCCTCTCCCTCTCGTGCTCTCTGTCTCTCATTCTCTCTCTCTCAAATAAATAAATAAAATCTTAAAAAAAAAAATAAAAAAAAAAAAAGAATGAATGGTCAGGCAGTTTCAGTAGATATCTACCAAGGGTCATTGTCATCTCTTTAAACACTGTAAAAGTAGCATTAAAGTGTGTGGGATTTTCAGAGTAAAAGAGAAATAATCATTTATTTCCTTCAAAATACAACTGAACTGGAAGGATGGGTGAGTACCAAGAGAAACAATACTCTGAGTGAAATTTTGACATGGCCCCTAGTCCATCTAGATCCCAATCATCTCCCCAGTGGGCTCAGTATTGGCAAGCGACGATGTTCTTGCTCAAGGATACAGATGCAAGTGAGACCCACAGCACCCACAGCAACATTCGGAGGAAGTGGCCATCCAGCGTGTGAAAGAAGCTCTTCTCTAAGGCTCTCCTTTGTAATCAGAGCGCAGAAAAGTGTGCTAAGCTTTTCTTATTGTAGCATTCCTAACATGTTGGACCATGACAATTTCGGGAACTGGGCTTGCCACCCTGTTTGGGGCAATGTGTTAGGTTAAAAGACCCATTGTCTGTGACTTGGAAGCCCGGGTTTCCCAGGCCTCTGCAAGCAGGCAGTCCTCTGAAAACAGCTTTTGTCTATTGCCACACTGCAATCACTTGCCTCATTGTTAAAATTCAGTTTGAGAAGAAAACAAGGAGAGGAAAGAAAAGGAATTGTCATCTGCAGCTGCAAACTCTAAAACCTTCTGGGGCTCAAGATACATCAGAATTGCTGAAGCTCTTGGATGAATCTTTTTTCATTGTGACCGGACTTTTCCACCTTCAGTTCACTTCTCAGATCTTCTCAAATCCAATGTGGATTATGCTTTTTGTTGTCTAAAATATATCATAGAATCTAGGATTATTAGCCAAGGAACAGATTTTTTTCTTAAACAAATAAAAGTTTATCAAATTACTACTCTACTCTACCTTTAATTGGTCTCACATTTTAACAAATAACTGGATTTCATAAAAATTTTTGAAAGCTATTAGCTGATATCTCAGCAAAATAAAAGTATTTTAATTGCACACCAGACCCTTTTCCTTGCTGTCATGTTAATTGTAGATTTCCCTAATTGAGAATCTGTGGGTGGGTATCTGCCCCGGAAGCCTCGTATGTGTCAAGACATCTGGTTTGCTAATCATCATACTGCCTTTCAGAGGCCACTAACTGTGAAACCACTTCTCCCTGGGACCTGCGACTCAAACACAGAGTTGCTTCGATCTGGAGCTTGCTGGCTAGGAGGCTAGGGAAATGGACCAAGAAGGGTGTGAGGCGGCTGGCTCCTGTGTTTGCCACCCATTCTGGTTGTTGCAGAGGAATTGTTCTGGTGGTACAACCTGCAAGCTATGCCAACCCGTTGGTAATTTTTTAAACAATACTGTTAAAGAATGAAAGGCTTTGTTGCGTAGAATGCGTCTGTCACGTTCAAGAGAAACAGAGCATTTGGATAAGCATGTTCGATGGCACACAGAGCTTTCGCATGTCCTCTCCTTGCAGCTTGCCTGGATGGGCCGCAGACCTCAGAACGCACCAAGACAATATTCAATGAAAAAAAAAAAAAGATTCTTATTTAATTAAAATATTGGCTTGATTGAGCTAAAACTATAATTTTAGCCTCAGATAAAGCAGTACTTATTTTCCGTTGTTTTCTCTGCGTGACATTGGACAAATTATCTAATCTCCTTTCTTCTCACTTCTGCCTGTGATTTGTCTCCCTCAAGCCATCAAATGGAGTGAGCAGAGAGGTGAGAATGCCCTGCCTGGTGTCTGCCGCATAGCCTTCCTGAGGGGTCATGTGTCCCCTCTGTTGCCGGAAGTCCTACCTCATTAAGTAAAGAGACCCCTACCCTTCACAAGGAAAGTAGTCATCAGTTTAGGTTCGAGTCCTCTGACGTGGCCTAGAGTACACCAGGGCGGAGATGCTGGGAATGTTGAAAGCAGTGAATTCAACACAGAGACAGTAAAGATTTTCTGGCCTCCTAAAGCCATCCAGTGCAGAAATGAACACACCTCTGAGGATAATCTTAAAAAAATAATTTAGACAGAAATGAAGTGCCTGGACAAAGGCATAGAAATTAAGTCTCAAACACCAGAATAACAGAAATCCCGTGTGTAAACCTAATACCCTAATAGAATTCAGCCCTAATGGAAATACTGCAAAGGTCTTCCATGGAAACACTGAACGTGTGTTTTCCTGATCTCTGTGGGTCTTCAAGGAAACCACTTAGCACACTTTTGTAGAGAGAAATGTAAGTGGTAGATCACAGGATGGGACAGGTGATTGGTGGAAGTTGACACGAAAACCAGCCACCACCATGGTGTCACGCATACTATCGCATATGATTTTTATTTTCCGGTTCTCTGATTTTAACCTTAAGTTCCACACAGTTGCGCTTTTCCTTGTCAACTCCCTCCAAAAACAATGTCCCTCAACGGATGAATCAAAAAATTGTGATCCACTATTGTTCAACAATTAAAATTCACATAGAAGTATTGTATGAATTAGTAGCAAAAATCTCTAAAACATGCTTTAGCAAATATATATATATGAAGAAAATATACATGCAATGTGATATTATTCATAAAAAATTTTCAAACCTACAGATATATTTTAGAATTTCTCATGGTAACAGTAACCCTTTGGACACTGGCCGAGGAGTATGAACACTACCAGCCCGACAGCGATCATCTCTGTGGGAGGATCCGGGAACAGGGATCAGTTTGTACATGGGGCCTCATCAGCTCCATAATGTTTATAAATTCACAGAATCGTTGTTTCTGGCAGATACGGCACAGGGTTGCCATTTGATAAATTTGGGAGTGATAGGTAAGTGTCCATTATTTCATTCTCTATTTTTGTCAAAATGTTTACAGTATGTCATAAAACAGGATATGATAAATAGATAATATCAGTTTTAAGGAATGAAAAATAAGATTTTACTTGGGCTGCTAAAAGAATGATAAGAAACTGTTCAATCTCGCAGCTGCTAGCTGCACCGTGATTAGAACACACAGATCTGTGTGCGGCCCGTCCCCGCTGAATTGATTGGGAGACTGCCCCTTGCCTCCCGAGAGCACAGTATCCACTCAGAGGGACTGGGTAAATGTTTCTGTTGGATTCAAAGCTATTTTTCAGTCTGGCATTCAGGATCCTTTTTTTTTTTTTTTAAGATTTTTATTTATTTATTTATTTGAGAGAGAGAGAATGAGAGACAGAGAGCATGAGAGGGGTGAGGGTCAGAGGGAGAAGCAGACTCCCCGCCAAGCAGGGAGCCCGATGTGGGACTTGATCCCGGGACTCCAGGATCATGACCCGAGCCGAAGGCAGTCGCTTAACCAACTGAGCCACCCAGGCGCCCCTGGCATTCAGGATCCTTTATGATCCTGCCCAGATGTCCCTGTGGAACCCCAAGTCTGCCAGTTCTCAACATCTCAACATCTTACCCACTCAGTCACATGGGACCCGTCCCTGGCGTCCCCAGCTTTCCCTGACACCCCTGTGTCTTAGGCTGAAGTCCCTGCTCTTCTCTGTCAGCCAAGCGCTGACTATTCAATGGCAGGGCCAGATTATCTATTAGCCCTGCTGAAGGGACGAGGTAAGTTAGGTTCTCCCCTCTTGTTGTATGGACAGTCATGGGGTACTTAGCTCAATACTGCACTCTAGGTATCTGTGCAGTACTAGACACCCAGCTGCTCCTCTACCCTCCGTGCTGTGAGACCCTCCCCAACAGGGCCATGCTTTATCCATTTGGCCACAGGCTAGCCATCTCATAGACAATGATAAGATGCTGACCAAGTGATGTTTACATGAGCTTTATGTTTTTTTGTTTGTTTGTTTGTTTTTTTAAAGATTTTATTTATTTATTTGAGAGAGAGAGAATGAGAGACAGAGAGCACGAGAGGGAAGAGGGCAGAGGGAGAAGCAGACCCCCCGCTGAGCAGGGAGCCCGATGTGGGACTCGATCCCGGGACTCCAGGATCATGACCTGAGCCGAAGGCAGTAGCTTAACCGACTGAGCCACCCAGGCGCCCGAGCTTTATGTTTTGATGACCATTCAGAAGGTGATCATTCTGGACACTCACCATTTCATATATCACCAACAGATTTATATTTTTTAAAAAAAGTGTGCATTTGAATGAGTTAAAGCACCAGGAACGACAGCTGGTACCGAATAAGCACTGGGCTTGTGTGTTGTTACTGGTCAGTCAGAGCTACACTGTCCTTGCGCATGTCTGACCTTGAAACACCTCTCTGGGGCCTTGGAAAGCTTTAGAAGTCCCCGCTCTTTGGCCCTGCCCCTAAATGCCCAATCTAGCAGTGGCTGCGTGAGGCACACAGTGATGCCAAGACGGGCCTTGCAGGCAGATCTGGGCAAGGCTGGGAGATGACCGGTCCTCCCCACAGCTCAGCCTGCGTCGGGCCGGCCGTGAGGATGACAGGCACTTCCAAGAGTTATTCTGAAGAATGAGACAACCCGGGTAAAGGCCCCAGCATCAGCATCCCCCCTGAGTGGGCAGAGAGTGGCCAGGCCCCAAGTCACTGGACTCCCAGCAGCCATGGGGACAAGAGAACAACCCAGCAGCAGCGGCTTCTCTCTGGTCTTGACGAATCTGTTTCTCACCATTTAGGGCACTGTGGCCCGGGAGCGTGTTTGCTGAGCTTAGACTTCGGGGTCCCAGCTCCAAGTCTGGCTTTAACACAAACGGCAAGCCTTTCGTAGAGTCACTTAAACTCTCTCAGGCCTTGTCTCTTCCACTGTTAACTGAGTGTGAAGCCGACCTCTCCC
The DNA here is from genome assembly GCF_029215605.1 of Mirounga angustirostris. Taxonomy (NCBI): domain Eukaryota; kingdom Metazoa; phylum Chordata; class Mammalia; order Carnivora; family Phocidae; genus Mirounga; species Mirounga angustirostris. The sequence goes on from NW_026991718.1 coordinate 6,556,946, forward strand.
CATGGCTCTGAGGCCATGGAAAGTACCCATGTCGTGCCAGCTCCGGGTTAGAGCAGAGACTGTGCGTGGGGCACCACGAGAGCATCTTCCTCTTCTGTCACCTCGATTACTGATCCGTGAACAGATACGTATTAACTGTGTTTTGTGGGCCTGGCGCCGAGTGAGTTGCTAATGACGCAGGGGCACACAATGCAGATGTGTTTCCTGCCTCGTCGGCTTCTAGTCTCTTTACTGAGTACCTAATGTCAATCCAACCTACTTGCACTTAATCCTTAAAATAAATTTAAAAGTGAACATCTCTTAACTCCTGTAGGGTCAGGCAGACAGAAATCTAAAAACGTTAAGCAAGACAACATGTCGGAGTGCCTGCAACATCATAGGTACAAAATAAAATAGATGTCAGAATCTCTATGGAGAATTCCAAGACAAGAGAATGTTTTGGAGATGGGAGTTTTCTACGGAGAAACTATTGAGAGTGTCTCTAAACCTGTTTAAACACACACTGTCTGTCCCACCCATCTTTTGTCTCTTAGACATGGGAAATCTATAGGCAGGACGATGGGTGTATTCTCTTAACCTAAATGAGAGAATGCTGGGAACGGCCCCAGGAAATGGGGGTCCTGCCCACCTTGGGGCGAGGGTGTGTGGGCTCCTGCCCCAGCACCCAGGGCTGGCAAATGAAACTCCTTACTCCCCAAACCCACTTTCTCTCCACACCCTCACACCACTCACATGTGGGGCCTGCTAAACAAGGAGGGTGCACGTTTGGCAGATGAAGTGGGGGCTGCTCAGTATCCTTAGTACTTTGGCCAGTGCTTTTGGGCTGGAGGCGAGGGGCAGGAAATTCTAGGTCGGGAAGAAAAGAGCAATTCTAAGGTGGGAGAGCAGAGAGAGGTGCCCTCTTGTTGCCCCCTGAGCTTACAGCTGGAGGAGGCTCGGTCTGCCACCCCATTAAGGGCAGGAGGAGACACCTGAGCCGCAGGTCCCAGCAAGCTCCTCACCAGCCGGAGGAACAGCCAGCCTGCACTGAGAGCACCCCGCAGTCGGCTGCACCTGGGACTGTGTAGGTGTATTTTTCTCCTCTTGTTGATTTGGTTACCGAAAAGAGCTTTTGATGGCGACCACATCCTTTACTGAGTATCAGGAAAGTTTATTAAAAGTGGCTCAGAGAACACAATAAAACCCCCAGCTATCTGATTCAATTCGGCGTACCTCACTTTCCTTTCTCTGTCACCCAGGGAGGAACACGCGTTCCTCCAGCAGCTGTATTTTCCCGTTTGAAAGGAGGTTTCAGAAAGTAAGATAAGATAAACAGCAATGGTGGGTAATAAATCAGAACACATATAGGATTCTTTCTAAAAGATATGCTGAATTTTCACTCAGAGTATAAGAACGTGTGCACGCCGGAGTGACAAATCCTGATCTGTCTTAACCCATTCGATGGTGACAGCCAGGAATACACCTTACACTATACACTTCGAAAGCTGTTCCAAGAGTCCTTCCCTCTGGTTCGCATTCTCCTGCCAACAGCGAGTGCTGCAGACTGCGAAGGTGGCTAGGGCCTCCTTCACCTTCACTGTGTCACCTCATCTCCTGGATGTCACCTCCCCTCAGATGGTTTTCCCCACTACCCAAATCTAATCGAGGTGCCCCACCCTGAGCCTCAGAGATCCTCTGGGTCCCCTACCTTTGCAACGGTCCCTGTCCTGATTCCCCAGCCCCTTGTCCAGAACGTCCCGTGAGGTAAGCCCAGTGAGGACAGAGACCGCTTTGCCTCCGTTTACCAATGTGTCCCCAGCACCAGGCACACCACGTGACTCTTGATCAGTGTTTGTTAAATGAACAATAGACAAATAAATCCATGAAGAAAAAACCTCCTTGGCGCAGAAACCTGAGTCTGGGGGGTGACGATAGAGAGAAAAGAGACAGATATTCATCTACAGGTACGGAGGGATAGGGGAGCTGTGGGTCCCCGTGGGCGGTTGGAGGAAGATGCACTTCGGCCTTTGCCAAGTGGAGAGAGCCAAGGCTCGGGAAGGCTTGGGTAGCGGATGGGGTGGTGCGTGGGGGCAGGTGTGCGGGGGCAGGACAAGAGCATAGAAGAGTATTCTAAGCGGAGGGAATAGCACATGCAAGAGCAGGAAGGACTGAAGAGTATAGGAATTCTAAAGCTATGGCGTCGTGTCGATCCGTTGTCCGTTTTAGCCTGGTCACAGCCAAGTGAGGTGACGAGGGATATTTATACAATATGCGTTAAGAGGTCAAATGTCAGGAAAATTTCATGGCTTGCCGAGACCCCGGGCAAGTGGAGGAGGCCGGGCAGGAGCCCACAGCTCTGGCACTTACTGGCTCTGCGGCGTCGAGTCAGGTGTAAGCCTCAATCTCCTCGTCTTTGTAATGTGCATGCTAATGTCTACTTTAGAAGACTCGCCCTAAAGGTTAAATTAGGAAAGAGATCTAAGTCCCAGAACCTTGTGGTAGGTGTTCAGTAAATGTTCTTTTCCTTCTTTTTTCCCACCTTTCCCCCAACCCCTTCCCTCCGTATTACTGTCGCCTCCCCTCCATCTACCATTCTTGGTGCTCTGTATTCCCTTTTTTGCTCCACTCTAAGGCCGGACAGCCTTGTGTGTGGATGAGTCAGATTTCTGCTTCCCCGGGAGCCTGTGCAGCGCCCGGGCCCTGAGCAGTCTCCCTCTCCGCCCCTGTCCCCCTGGAGCACGCACGGCTGCCCCAGTGCTTTGTTGCTCCCCTGTGCCCTCCGTCTCCCGGACTCTCACATTCACCACCAAGCCCGGGGTCTGAGTTACATACATCTTTACTGTGTCAGAGCCCAGCGCCTCGTCGGGGCTTGACACAGGCTTGCTGCTGCTGAAAGTCTTTTCCAAGTCAGAATTACAGAACAATGACAGTGTCAGGGCGAAGGTCGGCTGTCCTTTCTGTGATGGTTAATTGTTGATAGAAGCCACCGGAGAGCTGGTGTGTTGATGTCACCAAGTCGTTGATGTCACTGAGTCTGCAGGGCAGAAAGTCACGGGAGCAGAAACACTTCTGCTTTTTAAAAAAATGATTTTCAAGAGGGAAGACTTTTGGAAAATGTCATTCTTTGGAATGAGCTAAGACATGAAATACATACAGCTGAGTCGTTTCGAATTAAGAGAGAGCAGACATGGGCGGGGACGCCAGCATCGGTAAATCGTCTCCTTCGCCTTCATCACTTTGCCTTCCGTGTATCATCCATCTATTATTCCATTTGCTCAGTACTCATCCGATGTTTTATAGAAGAGACATAGTCCATAAACCCAATGACAGTTTATCCTGAGGGAATATCAATGGCTACAGAATCAGGTTTTTTTAATAAGGAATTAAATAACCTCCAGAATGAAATGCTCATTGTATTAATTAGTTCTGTTACATATTGTTGAGTAAGAAATAACCTTCAAACCTCAGTGGCTTAAACCACAAAGATTTATTTTTTGGTCATGTTATTTATTGGCTGAGGCCATTTGCCATTTCTTCAGTGCAGGACCCAGGCTGAATCTGGGACAGGCCCCTCTCCTGGCAGAGGGAAATGTCATAGCCACACTGTACCATGGTTCTCACAACTTTTGCTTGGACATGGCCCATGCTACTTCTGTCCATGTTTCATTAGCCAAAGCAAGTCATGTGGACAAGCCTACATGAATGGGACTGTGAGGATACTCTTCCTAAAGGGTGTGGGGGGTAGGGAGCCATGCAAGGGCAGTGGATATGGGTTCTCCTTTGATAGGGGAGGTCAGTGAAAATTTCGGGACAATGTTAAATCTCAGGGCTGAAGTTAGAAGCAATGGGATCTCCTTCCAGCAGATGAAAATCAGATACCATTAAGTTGTACAAACTATGACATTGTCTGATCCTACCTCCTTGGCATTCCACAACAAGACCAGTTTAAGAGGTTCTAAAAATTTGCCAGGACAAAGTTATGGAGAACTTGAATGAAAGAAGTGGCACAGAGGAGACTAAAGGATGGATTTGAGAAATATTTAAGATCTAAAGCTAATGATGTACTGTATGGTGACTAACACAACATAATAAAAAAATTTTTTTTAAATAAGATCTGTCATGATCAATGATAACTTATAGTTATGAAATTCCTGAGGAGTTCAAAAAAGGAATGGAAGATATCTTCAAGGTTTGAGTTGTTTACCAGCCATTCGGATGTGGATGGTTTTGGGGTGTTGTGAAGTAACCAAGTTTACATTTTTTAGGGTAACTAGGTCATCGCTTATTCTTCGCAGGTTGGTTCGATTTCAGACCACCATCACTATTTACCTGTCCTCCCACAAGAATGAAAGACCGCAGTACAAGTACATATGGCACTCACTTTGCAGTTCATAGTCTCATAAAAGTTGTAACCATTGGCTTCACCCAGGAAAGAGTGGTCATCAACGGACACAAACAGGTGGGAAGCTCCCTGCACTTGGTGTCGTGCTTGCGGACCTGAAGGGGGACTCCAGCGAGTCCAGCACCAATGGACAGTGGTCTAAAACCTGCATAAGGGGACGCCTGGGTGGCTCAGTCGTTTAAGCGTCTGCCTTCGGCTCAGGTCATGGTCCCAGGGTCCTGGGATCGAGCCCCGCATCAGGCTCCTTGCTGTGCTCCCCCTACTTGTGCTCTCTCTGTTAAATAAATAACAAATAAAATCTTAAAAAAATAAAAGCTGCATAAAAATGGCAAATCTCTTCTCAGAGAGCAATATTTCAATCTCACCAGAGCTACTGATATTTCAAAGTTAAAACAATGGACAGTAATTTGGAGTTTTAAATGGTGCAGAAACAGATTTTCTAATTTCACTTCCGACAGAAATTAAATTTAGACAAAAAAGTAATAATACTGAAGCATAGATTAGAATTTCAGTCAGGATTTGTCATGGCAATTGCTTTCCCTTTTTTGGCCCTTTAATGTTTCCCTCTAATGACAATTTGCTGACATTTCTTAGAAGAATGAAACCAGTTGAGATCTAAGCATTTGTTTGAGTGCAAGCTGAGTTTTAAATTAATTTCCCCAGAGAAAATAAGGGCTCCAGAGGGGTCATATTAGCCACAAAGGTTGAGCTGTCTGAAGGTATTGTGAAACCCCAGAGCTGAAACAATCCTGAAAAAAAAGTGGGGAGCAATGATTTCAGTTCCTTTCAGAAGAGCAGGAAAGCAGCAACCTACCTAAGGGGGTGATGAGACATTGTTTTACAAAACTAAGCAGAAGGGATGAAGTCCATTCTAAAAGCTATGAGAGATGGATCATTTACTTTAAAAAAAAATCTGTCAGAGTCTCCTACATTGGACAAGGCTCTGTGTTCGGTGCTGTGGGGGTTACAAAAATTAAAACAGAAGTTCTACTCTCAAGAGGCAAAAAGATCTTCACATCTGGTAGAACTCGGTAAGTCCCAAAGGGTATTTGGGGGGGGGGGGCGTTGTGCCTTAATTTATGTGTTCACTCCTCAAATATTTGGGGAGATCTACTAGGTCTGAGCACCGGGCTCTATACTTCTGATACACCATAAAGAAGGCGGAGCCCCTCCCACGGAGGCACAATTGTAGTTCCACAAGATACTTGCTAACACAGAGGCATAAATGGGACGCCAGTGATGAATATCACGTGTGTTTTGATATCAGAATGAGCAAAATTTCATTTCTCCCTCACTGATTATTTTTGTGATGACCACAAACTTACGTTTTCTGGGATTTACTTTTCTTGTTTACAAAATTAAGAATATTTTACTTACTTCAAAGAACTAGTCTAACAGTATAATAGGATTGCATATGTGAGATTCAGGCACGAATCAGCACAGCCAGGAGAAATTGCATATGGCCGGTGTAGTAGTCTATTACCCTGAGAACCAGAGGAGAGAGCAATCCTCCCTTCTTTCCAGGTAAAGGCAGAGTATCATGAAAAGAAAAACAGCATCACACACACACACACACAACATGCACACATACACAAAAGATAAGATTGAAGGGCATTTCTCCCCTTCAACTTCCGTGTGAAGTCCAATTTTATCCTTTGAAACTCATGGTGTTTCCTTCCCTGGGAAGACTTTCTTCCAGGAAGAGTCAATCACTCCCTTCCTTTCTCCTTCTACTATATAGAAGTCTGTTGTAGCATTTATCACATTTAGCCCCATTACTAGGTGGTTAAACATGTTCCTATCCTATTAACCTGTAATATTTTTGAGAGGGGGAACCTTGCTTTTGTCATCTTTGTGTCTCTCGCTTCTGGTTCAACTTAGCATAATATGGTGCTTGTTGAATTAGCAGTTAAGGAACTAGACTGCCACTGAACTTTCTGGTACTGGAGGAGAGAATGGATCACAGGAGGAATAAGCACCAGTAACATTTCTCTTTGTGCTTTAGAAACCATGTGGTGCCAACACTGAAAAAATATGCACACCCTCTGCCCTTGGTAGATGCTCCCCCGCAAAAATTGCATACTGAATCAAGTATTAGTGTATTGATTTTTTTTTAATTTAAGATTTTATTTCTTTATTTGAGAGAGAGAGAGCAGGAGAGGGGAGGCAGAGGGAGAGGGAGAAGCAGGCTCCCCGCTGAGCAGGGAGCCCAATGCGGGGCTCAATCCCAGGACCCTGGGACCATGACCTGAGCCAAAGGCAGACACTTAACCAACTGAACCACCCAGGCGCCCCTAGTTCATTGATTCTTACTGCTGTCAGCATGTTAGTCTTACAAACACAGATTTAATTGGGCCACTGTTCTTGAAATCGTCTATATTGGATTAAACACAAGCTACTCATCATCTTTTTTGAAGTCTTTCCAAAACTTGTGTTATGTTCACCCTGGTCACCTGAAGCTCCTCCCACATGCCTCCTGCCCCTTTGTATGCAGAGCTTCTGCACACTCACGGACCCTTAACACTCTCAATTTTTAATGATAATGATTTATTTATATTTAGTTTTAAATTTTTCTTTCTTTTGAGACAGACAATAATTATACCTCACTGTATTTTTTACACTTGTAAGATGAACAATGTTTATGTCTGTTGATTATTTGCATTTGCCTTTGTGAGTTATTTTTGTATGCTTTGTCCAGGTTTATATTATTGTAGTTCTGTTTTCTTGCATATAGATATATTATGAATTTTTTAATGTGCACTTTGTAATTTTTTAACAGCTTGTTCTTTAACTTTGCCTATGACATTTTTGACATGTAGATGGCTTTTCCAAATATAATCAGATCTGTCACTCTGCATTTGGTATTATGCTTACAAACGGTAACTCAGTGTAATTTTAGATCCAGTGATGCAAAAAGCTATACCAGAGAAGAATTATGAAATATATCCTTTTGAGATGCAATCTTTAGCTTTTTACACATGTCAGATTGCAACAAGGTTCAATGATTTGAGGGTGCCCGTGAGAAGGTGCAATGAGGATGTATGCCATACTGAGCAGTGAGTTTTATGCCACATCACACTCAAACACCAGACTAAAGAGGGGTGAAGCAAGAGACTCAGAATTGTGCTGACCATTGACTGCACTGGGGCATCTTGCTTTTGTTTGGGAAAACACCAGACTGGAGCATATTAAAAGTGACATTTTCAAAGAATGCAGTTTACTTAGGAAAAAAAAAATGCTTTCTGCCTGAAACTTAAAGAAGAGATAGTATAGAGCTAGTAATTTGGAAACCTGGCAGTGGTTTTCATTTTGCTTGACTTTGGGCCTCAGATTATTTTATTTCTCAACAAAGAGTGAAACTCCAACCATCCCTGGGATCTTAACCTGTGAATTTGCCAAAATGTACATTGTAAATCATCTTAAATACACACACAGTGCAATAACGCCTTTTTGGGGACCTCAGACAATGAGGGAGCTTTCTTTGAACCTTTCTCATATCTGAGGCGAATATGTTGCATGGCACGTTAAATGAAAAGTGTCAGATGCTTGACACATGCAGGACCCCAAGTAACACACCTTACTGGTGCAGCTTTGCCAAAAGGAAGTAGCACAGAGAGACAAGGGACCTATTGTTGACGACGGCTGTCTCCTCTCAGTCTCAGGCTTTGCACCTTTAAATTTGAGTTAAAAAAAAAAATGCCTATCTCGTAGGAGTGCTATCATGAGTAAAGGAGATAAGATGCATTTCTCATAAATCCCAAATAGATTCTAGGTCCCACTATATCACCCCTCTGCGTTTTCCAAGACAAAAATTTTATACTTCTACTCTTTACTCTTTCAACATTAACCTTCAGTCCCAAAGAAGCTCACTTTTTATTTCACTGATGAAGCAGAAACAATTACTGAGACTGAAATCATCTTTCTGACATCCAGACTCTCATCCTGCAGCACTGGCCCCCACCCTCTGCATTCTCCATTTTTCACTCTGGGTTTTAGTATGAATGACCTTTCATTCATCTGGAGGGCAACTCCTTTAAATGTCCATTAAATCTGATTCCCAGGAGTCTAATGAAAGATTTTGCATCCTTATTCATCCCCCTGTTTTCTGCACCATCAGTATTTCTCTCTTTCATGGATATCCCCATCAATATTCAGACTGCTACGGTATCTCACATCTTACACACACACTCACATGCATCCTTTACATCCTCTCTAGTTAAAATGTGGCTCCCATTCTCTACTTACCTTTACTATGAAATTCGTAGAAAGGGCTATCTACAGCCTCGGTCTGTATTTGCTACCCACACCAAAACCTTTCTAGTCAAGGCTACTAGTGACATACTAGTCCAAGCTACCATCATATCCGGGCCGGAAATGTGCATTAGCTTCCTATCGGGTCTCCATGCTTTTATATTTGTCTTCTTTTAATGTATGCTTAAAAAAAAAAAGAGCAGAAAATGATTTAATTTCTAAAAATTTTTAATTGTGGCAAAATACACAAAACATAAAATTTACTATCTTAACCATTTTTAAGTGTAGTAGTGTTAACTGTTTTCACATTGTTGTACAACCATCTCCAGAACTTTTTCACCGTCTCAATCTGAAACTCTATCCCTATTCACTTTCCTCCTCTTCCCAGCCCCTGTCTACTTTTTGTTTCTATAAATTTGACTACTCTGGGTACCTCATATAAGTGGAAATAGAGTGTCTTTTTGTGACATGCTTATTTCACTTAGCATTATGTCCTCAAGGTTCATCTGTGTTGTAGCCTGTATCAGAATCCCCTTCCTTTTTAAGGCTGAATAATATTCCACTATATGGAATTTATTTTGTTTATTCATTTATCCATTGACAGTTGAGTTGCTTCCAGCTTTTGGCTGTTCTGAATAATACTTCTATGAACATGGATGCAAAAATATCTCTTTGAGACTTTGCTTCCAATTCTTTTGGGTATATACCCAGAAGTGCAATTGCTAGATCATATGGTGATTCTATTTTTAATTTTTTGAGAAGCCATCATACTGTTTTCCATAGCAGCTGCACCATTTTACATTCCCACCAACAGTGAACGAAGGTTCCAAGTTCTCCACATCCTCACCAAAAGCAAACTATCTTCTAAAAAGATAAATTAGATCAAAGCACAACCCCTGTTTAAAAAAAAAGAAAATTGCTAACAGCTTCTCATATACCAATGTGTGTGTGCATGTATGTGTGTGCGTGCGTGCATACGTGTGTGTGTGTGTGTGTGTGTGTGTATGTAATCCTTACTATGCTCCACAAGGACTTATATGGAATGCCCTTTGCTTACCTATCCATCCTCAGTTCCAAGCATTCTCTCTCTTCCCTTTTTTACCATACGCAAGCCTTACCGGTCTTGCTTATAATCTTCAAACGCTTCTATCCCTGTCCCACTCAGGCTCTTTACACTTGTTATGTCCTCTAGCTGGATTCTCTTCCCCAAAATCTTTACTTACTCAGATTTTAGCTCAGATGGTTCACTTCTATCTAAAATACTGTCCCTTACCCTTCTCATGCTTTATTTTCTTCCTAGTAATGAATAGTATCAGAAATTACTTATATAATGGAAGATTCGGAATTGTCTGTCTTCCTCACTAGAATAAAAGCTTCAGGAGAGGAGGAACATCTTCTGTTTTGTCTCCAATTTGTCTTCTACTCCTGAAACAATACCTGGCCTAGAGTAGACATCCAATTAATATATGTTGAAAATACACATAAATATTATGTGATAACCACTTTAAATAAGAGGGAAAATGATGATAAAAATGATGGTTTTATAATGAAGACAATAGTTTGAGCTCTTTACCTCCTTCCATTTCTTTGGACAACCAAGAGAGGTGCAAGCATCATGAAATGATTACCATGTCTCTACCTTTATTTTGAGTTTATAGGAGGAATAAAGCCAAATGCAAAGGTAATACAAAGTAGGAACAAATTTCTCTAGAATTATGTAGCTCCCGTTAGAGAAAACCTGAGGTAAGCACGGGATCTGAAATAGATAAGGATTTACAGTCTTGATATTGAAGAAATCATAACAGCTTCTGAATGGCTGCAAACAAGGAAAAAGACATCATCTTGGCGATGCACCAAGGCTATGCAGCCCTGGGGTCTGAGGCACCAACTGGCTACCTGATGAAGCCCAGTTGAGGTGATGTTTGCTGGAACACAGGGCACGTCCAAAGGAACAGCCCGATAGTGGTGATGTCATAGGTCACTTCCGGGCCCAGGCATGTGCTTTCTAGGTAATTTGACTTCCATTGTGTTTTCACTCTCATCATCCGTAAATAAAGTCATAGAATTTTGGAGCTGAAATAATCTGAAATATCAATGCAGAATTAGGCACTGATATGCTCCTGTCCTGATCAAACTCCCTTTTATATTCAAAATCACCTTGAGGACATCTTGACCAGACAACGAAAATACAAAGGTGATCTGAGAATACATCACACTGGTTAAAGAAAGCTCCAAGGGAAGAGGAAAGTATCAACTCCCCATAGCTCATTAACAAATAAGCATAAGCTGTGTATTCTTGACAGAAGCGGTTACAACCATTTCTGTCCTACTTTCATTTCTGTCGACTTCTAAATTTCTAATTTATATGGAAAAGTTAAGACAGCTCAGTGAGATAACAAAATTCTGTATCTTCATGGAGAACGTGATTTCTTGAAGCATGCATGTTTCACGTTTAACTTTTTTAAAAAGATTTACTTATTTCCTTTAGAGAGAGAGAGTGCTCAAGCGAGGGGAGGGGCAGAGGGAGAGAGAGAATCTCAAGCAGACTCCCCACTGAGTGTGGAGCCTGAAGTTGGGCCTGATTCCAGCACCCTGAAATCATGACCTGAGTCAAAATCAAGAGTCAGAGTCTTAACTGATTGAGCCACCCAGGCTCAGGCGCCCCTCACATTTAACTTTCAATATCACATTATATATACATCAGCTATTGACGTAAGGCCCTTTAAACACTTCTGTGGTTTCTCTACTGGATGCATGTTGCCCCACAATTCCAGCAGGAATTTAAGTGGACAAGTATCCCTTGAACTCCTACTAATGTGTGAGGCAGCTTTCTGGGTTTTAAAGGCATGTAAAGACCCTTAAAGCCCTTTGATGACCTCACACTGGAGAGAAACATGTGACGTGTCAGAAAGAGTCTGAAAAAATTGAATGAATATGTACGCATGTTTTCCTATAGAAGTCTGTACACCTGGTTACTGAGATTTCTGTTGTGATGAGGGGACGTCTCTTTGCCAGCAGAAAACCAAAGGAGCTGGTAAGACTGGACTGATTTAAAATAAAATAGAGTTTCACTCAAGTTGACATTCCGGTTCACCCCTTGAGGCTTCCCCTCTGCTTGAAAGACAAAATCTTAAAGAAGAAACAGAAAGTGAAACTGAGGAAGCAGAGATGATGCAGGGTCAGAAGAACATGCCACACATCAGAAATGCTATAATATTATCAGAGGAAATAAAGAATGCATGGCATCCATGAGAAGAAAATATACTGCCTCTACAAATTTAGAAGTGGATGTTATTTAAACTTTGAACAAGGAAGAGTAAGAAATAGACACATTTAAATATTAGTGGAAAATACTATAGAGGAAATTTCCTAGAAAGAAAGACAACAAATACAAATAGAGACAACAGGGAGAAAAGATAAGAAAATGTTACAAATTTTCTACAAAGACAAAGATGAAGGGTTGAATAAAACTTGCTTTTGAATTCAATGTGGTAGCTTGGAGAAGACCGATACTTCATTGAGAAACACTAAAGAAATATGAGTTTTTAAAAAATGAACTATTTAAAGGCATCAAAGAACTATGGGAGCAAAAAAGAAAGGGGAAAAAAAAGACTTTTTTGGGGGGATTATATGGAAACTCTTTGGGGATTATATGGGAACTGTGTTGTTCCTATTCAGTTTTTCTGTAAATCTAACACTTCTCTAAGATGAACAGGTGGGAAGGAGAAAGATTCCAGAGGGGATAAACCCAGGGAGGAAACTGACATAGACATTTATTTGCTGATTCTGGGCAAGGGCAAAAGCTGAGACTTCAGTCTCTGTCCAGCAGGAGAGCACAGCTGCCCAAGGACATAGGACTAAGAAGATCTGGTGGTCTTGGGAAGCTGGAGAGCAAAACTGAAGACAGAAAGGATAAGATCTTAATGAGCAGAAAGTTGTCCGGGAATGACAAAGTCATGCAGACCCTTTCTCCCAGAAGATACTCACTAAATCATGAAGTTGCTTGGGGTAGAAAGTTAAACATCTAAGCTAGAAGCCTCTGAACGTTTCTAGATACTGCTGAGGCAAGGATTAGAGTTCATTGATCAGTGGTCAGGGTCCTGGTGAATAGACCAAGCTCTTGGTTAAAAATCCCAGAGCACTTTGTATTAGGAGCAAGTGCGAACCAGAGAGAAACAGATCCTAACCCAAATGGAAACTGAACCTAGACTCAACCCAGTCCCTAATCAAATTAAGATAATCAACCTCCACTCTTTATGTGCAATAGGAAAAAATGGTGACTCCTTTTGTGGTGAAAAGTTACAGTATCAGAGCCTCTATCTTTTTTTTTATATACAATGTCTAGTAGTTAATAAAAAAGTACTAGACATTCCAAGTCATAGGAACCAATGCTAAGATCCAAAAGAAGAAAGAAAGCAAAAACAAACCCATATTTGCTTCTGATGTTATAGCAACTGTAGATCCACACACAAAACAAAAACAGAGAACATATAACTTGATCCATACCTCTCAAGACATAAGCAACCTAACCTCAAATGAATCAGATACCTACAGATGAAACTTACCTAAACAAGAGAAAAGACAGGAGAAAATTTCCGTGGCCTTGAGTTAGGCAAAATTTGCTTATTTATGACATCAAAACCATACTCCAGAAAAGAAAAGAAATGACAAATTGGGCTTCACCAAAATTAAGAACTGCACAGACTGAGAGAAAATGTGTGTAAATCACACATCATATATAAGAAATATATCCAGAATATATAAAGGAATTTAACAATTCAGACAGAATAGAACAATAAAAAGGCAAAAGATTCGAACAACTTCGCCAAAGAAGATAGAGAATAGCAAATAAGTCTATTAAAGGATACTAAAAATAATTACTCATTAGGAAAATACAAATTAAAATCACAATATACCTATACATACATAGTAATGTATCTACTGTTAAAAAGACTGATTACACCAAGTGTTGATGAGAATGTAGATGGCTGAAACTTTCATATGTAGCTGTTGTCATAAAATGGTATAAAAATCCAGAAAACAGTTTAGTAGTTTTGTTTTGTTTTTTAAAGACAAACATACACCTACTGTTCGACTGCACCATTCTACTCTTATGTATTTATTTACCCAAGACAGGTGAAAGTGTACATCCACATAAAGACTTGTACATAGATATACATAATAGGTTTATTTGTAGTATCCCCCAAATTGGAAGACTGCCACTTTATGACTTTAAGACTTACTACAAAGATACAGTATAATCAAAACAATGTGGTCCTGGCATAAAGATGGGCATATGGACAAATGGAATAGAATTGAGAGTCCATATTAAATTCATATGTCTATGGCCAATTGATTCAACAAAGGGACCAAGTCCATTCAGTGGGGAAAAAATAAATAGTCTTTTCAGCAAATGATGCTGGAACAACTGAAATTCTAAATGCAAAGAATTAAGTTGGACATTTCCTTCACGCCATATACAAAAAATAACTCAAAATGGACCATTGACTTAAATATAACAGCTAAAACTACACAGTTTTTAGGAATGAGGTCTTTATAACTTGGATTTGGTTTTAGATTCTCAGCTATGATACTGAAACCACAAATGACAAAAGGAAAACTAGATAACTTGAACTTCATTAAAATTAAAAACTCTTGTGCATCAAAGACATTATTAAGAAAGCGAAAAGAATATCATGCCTGTCAAGCCATGAAAAGATATAGAGGATACTTGAATGCATATCGCTAAGTTAAAGAAGCCAGTCTGAAAAGCTACATCCTATTTAATTCCAACTTTATGACATGATGGAAAAGGCAAAACTAGAGGCAATAAAAAGACAGGTAGTTTGTCCGGAGTAGGAGGAGACGAGATGAACAGGGGGAGCACAGGACATTTTTAGTGCAGTGAAACTATTCTGTATGATAATGTAATGATGAATACGTGATATACAATTTGGTGAACCCACAGAATTTAAAACACAGAGAGGGAGCCTTAGTGTTAACTGTTGACTTTAATAATAGTACATCAATATCAGTTCATCAAGTGTAACAAATGTGCCATAACCAATACAAGATGTTAATAAATAGGAGAAACTGTGGCCAGGGAGGGTGGGGATTATATGGGAACTCTGTTTTCCTATTCAGTTTTTCTGTAAATCTAACACTTCTCTAAGAAATAATGTCCCATTAATGGGGTGGGGGGTGGGGGGAAACTAAGTGTGACCTGAGGAACTACCAGCTTGAAAATAATAATTCTTTCTTTTAGGTTTTTTGAAGTAAATCCTTGCAGTGCAGCTTGGGGACTGGGAAGATGGGCCTCCCATCTAAAGCCCATAGTTCCTGCCCATCTTCTCTATTTGTTAAGAAAGCATAGTAATTTGAGGTTTGTCTTTCTTAAAATGTCTGGCATTAGACATAATCATGAGCTATCTGTGATTTTTACTGTGCCTTTTTGTTTCTTCAAAGTACACCACTACTCTAACTGGTAAGAATGTCAAGATGAGATAAAAGCAATTAAATACAGAGCCAGTCAAATAAGAATGATCTTCATCCAAACTATCCACATTTTTGTCTCTTAGATTTAATCATATCATTGACTCTTATGTGGCATATGTCTTACTATAAAACTGATTTTGATCAAATATTTTGTTTTGTTTTGGTTTTGATGTGGTGCCTTGATCCCTGATTCTGTTTACTCTTTCCACTGAAGTGATCCAAGCCTCTGCTTCTGATTACACTCTGTAATTGTAGCCCAGAAAGTTATTTGGTCAATAAGGGATTTTTACTTCAACAAAAATTGATGTTTTTCCAGTAAAAGTCATTATAATGGAAAAGTTATGTTGTTCTTGGGTATCCCTGTGAATTTGTAGGATTGAGGATAAAGTTATGGAATAATGATTCTTTTTGTGAACTGATTACTTACAATTGTTTAAACATTGCATGCTATAAGAAATGTTTCATATTTTGGCCAAACTTTCTTTAATAAAACCACCTCCTTCTGCCATAAGTTAAATGTTACTGAATTCAGATACCTGCAGCAAAAATGTTCATCTATCTGATATAGTCCTCGTATGCTTTGATGAGACTGAAAAGGGAGGACATATGAAATCTTTGTCTTATCAATCCCTAAAGAAAGCCAAATAAGTTCAACAAATATTTATTGAATGCCTACTTAATGCCAGGCACTATTCTAGCACGTAAAGCCCATAGTTCCTGCCCTCACGGAGCATGTATTCACTGGAGGAAGATAGACAATATATACACATATATAACTGCTAGTATAAAAAAGCAATAAGGACTGCAATGAGAAGACAGGGTATGTATGGGATACAGGGTAATTGGGGAGCCAGGTCCTATTACCTCTCTCAGAAGACAGCATTTGAGTAGAGGTTTGAAGGATGAGGAGCTCTGGAGGAAGTCTGGAAATAACATTTATAAACTAATGTGTCAGATTGCCACCATTTCATGGATGCTACAAGAAGACACATGACACCAAGGTCAGAGATGGAGGACAGTTTGTTGTTTGCAAAGTTGTTGATACCAAAGGGTCAACATTTTGAGGCCATTCTCCAAGCCACAATTCTCATAGGGAGATGCAAAGAAAACAAGATGGCCCCTGCATAAGCAGTGGGTTGCACTGTGGTACAGATTCTGAGCTTAGGGGAATTAAGTCTTTTAGAATAGACAGTAATCATGCCTGACCTTACTATTTCTATCTTCTGAATGTTCGTTATACAAACACCCCTGAAAAGATATTTGGGAACAAAGCACAATCAGTTCCCGGCTCATGAGGTGTGTAGAAATGTAAGAGACACGTGGAGAATTGATTTCTAATAGTATCCACCCCCCTCCAATTCCACACAGTCTCAGATTCTGACCAGTTTTCCCATGAGTGTATACCACTCTATCAGCCATCCTGATTAACCTTATTGACAGAGGATGGGAATCCATTAAACTTTGTAATATATAATTTAATGAAGACTACTAACAACAGGACTTCAAGTAGTGGAATGAGTCCAACCCACACTATTGAGCCTAAATCCAAGGATTTATGAAGTCTCAAATCCAACCAGCAGAGCAAATTCTATAAACCATCAAAGTCTACCTTAGAAAACCAGGTTCTTAAAAACAGTTCTTAGAAACCATTCTTAAGTTTCTTTACTGACTTTTCTACTCGATCTGAGGCATTAATATAGGTACAATAGAATGTCTTAGTGGTTGCACAAACTCTGCTTTTGTCTGTAAGGAAGAAGGCACTGGAAATCCTGTCATCCCCAACAACCCTGGTCAGTGAGTCAGGCTGACTTCAAAGACTTCCAGGGCTGAAATAATGTCACTGACCTTTTCAACCACAGTGAGAGACACATCTTCTGCCACTTTTTTAATTGAATGACTCCCATCCTAGCATGACTACCTGCAGGGTACACATAAATAAAGAGTCCATTATCCCTCCATGAGGTTTCCTGCCTGCAGTCACCTGAATGATACCAATCTATGGTGACTTTCTTAAACACTGGAGGATCTCTTATGACCACTCTAAGTCACCATGTTTCCACAATGACGGCAAGTTAATGCCTGGGCCCTACACAAGTATAGCTTGGGGTGCCCTTGGACAGAAAGTGTTATTTAAAATTGTTAGGAACCCCACAACTTCCATCAATCAGGGGGCATAGGATGAATCCAAAATGACCTCCCCACGAGCTTAGAGGCATTGGGCTGCCCAGCTCAGTTTAAATAACTGGGTTTAATGCTTGTTTGGGGAGCGATTAAATGATGGAAGTCTAACCTGTCCTGTTTGTCCACATTATCAGAAGGGTGGCATGTGTTTGCCCTGGGATTGACAGAGCAATGGCCAAGGCATTGGGGGTGGGAAGACATTCCATTGGAGGTACTGGCAGATGTTTTGTATGGGAGGGGAAGGATGTGGGGCCACACTCTGCTGTTTGTGGTAGATTTCCCAGTAAGGTTAAGGAGAATGGCAATTCGAACATAGAGTTTCCTGGTGGAAGGTGATTGAGCCAGCAGTCATATAAGGCAGAGGCAACAGTTTGGGAGAGTTATGTTAAGGCATTTTTCCTTTGTGAGGAAAGTCCCAAGGATGGTTGTTAAAGATACAGATCACTTTTGTCCTTTCCTTCCCCATTCCTCTTGGGGTTTGGGATGTTCCCACTTCAGGTGCTAGGGTTGTTCTCCCTCCCTGACACAAAATCTGTGTGTCCTATTCCAGTAGCTAAAACATTCTATCAGTCCCAGCAGAGAACAGGCCCTCACCACAGGCATCTATGTGACGACTGGGGGCTGATGTTTCCCACAACTAGATAGCTATCGCTCTTGCATCTACAGATGGGGCCAGCCCAGCTGTGTTCTTTAACATACCATTTCCATCTGACCTACCAAGTCTGTTGGGTTACCGTTTTTTCTTTTCTAGAATATTATGTATCTGTCCCATACCTGTAACTGTCATTGTCAAGGCCTATGAAGGACTTGAGATCTTACTTGCCTGCCATAGTTCCATTGATGCTGGGAAAAAAACACTAGGCTTCTGAGTCCTAGAGGAAGGGGAGTCTTACCCATACCCTATAGCAAGACCAGGGCATCAACATCTTGTGCCAGTTGCTTGTCCCCAGTTCCCATAGGGAAGTGTGAAAAGGGATGAATGGCACTGCAAATTCAGTGTCCTGTAGTACAGAGGAGAAATTCTGGGCTTAGAGAACCCCAGTTTTTTCTAATGGGTAGTAAGCATGCCTGCTCTTTTCTCAGGAGAGACACTCTCCCTATATTTCAGGCTTGCTTGCTATACAAACATTCTTGAAATGATGGTCTGAAGCAGTGCGGTCAGTGCCTCCCTCATAAAATATGCACAACACAAGAGACTTGTGGAGAATTGTCTCCCGTGAAAACTTTATGTCAAAAAGCACAGCCCAAGTACAAACACCTGGAGGCTAAAAGATGGAAAAAACTTGGCATGTTGCAGGGATAGAAAGAAGCCAATCTTTCTGGAATGAAATAAAAGACAAGTGGTAAGAAATGAGGCATGGGCCACACTGTGGACTATCTTATAAGGCCCCGTAGGGAATCATAAGGAAAACCAGAAATCCAATTTTTTGCCTTTCATTTTGTAAAGTGGGGGCACTGGGGAAAATGTACCCTATCATACAAAATGCCATTAATTTAACTGTAGGGTGAAATCCTTTTTTTGCCTATTCTACTCAAATTAAAACTGGGATCAGCACCAGGAAAAAGGTAGAGCAAAAATTGCAACCAAAACTGGACATTCCAGGGTTTGAGTTCAGTGACACGCTGACTGACCCACACTTTCATTTCAGATTAATCAGGCATAGGATTCTAATACCTCAAGGAGAAGCGAAGGAGAGAGGATCTGTACCTCATAGCGTGGACCATAAATGTTAGTTGTGATGGAAAAAAAAACCCACTTATTTAATCATGGGGACAATTTAAATAAAAATAATCATTTCCATGGGCACTTCTAAAAATAATAATTATGGTAAACTTTCAGGGCAATAATTCACAATATAGCATAACCCTGCAGAAATTACCTTGCAGTTGAGTCCACTTCATCCATTATTTTCAATTTTCTAGTTGTAGTCTGCTTTTCTTTTTAACATTTTCTAATGTACATACATATTTGATATTGAAGGCACAAATTCCTATATGTATGAATTTTTCCAGATAGAAAAGTTGGTCTTATTTAAATGTGGCTGCCTGCCTAAGCTGCCAATGGAGTCCCAGCCCGAACGAAGATTTAGAAGGGCAACCAACCTTTAGAGCAGAAGTGAGGACTATTTTTGTATCGCAAAAGCCTTGGTTTTATGTTTATTTGTAAGATTTTGGCAGCTATTTTGGGATGTTTCTGAGTTGCAATAAGAAACATTATGTCCATGAATTTGAAAAAAGAGGGAAAAATTAAAAATAAAAATGATTTTAGCGTATGGATTTTTTTTTTAATTTAAATTCATTATCAAACAGATTTTGATATTCTTGTGTGGGTTTTGTGTAGGGGGATGTGTCTCTTCTAGCTGGCTGCTTCAGGAAGATGCTTGAGGGGGAAAATAAAGATCTTTTAAAAAGAGTCTATGTTCTAGTTTTCCAAAGTACATTTTTAAACTTGTAAGAAAGTTTATGACTACGGGGATGGTGATTTCACACTGACTGCAGAGATGCAAGCCACGGGCCAGTGGGACTTCTGAGTTGACTGGACACCCAAGGAGAAGAGCAGAAAGTCCATTCAGGCTTGGATTCTGAATCCGTGGCCTTGAGCAAGTCACTTTGTCTGTCAAAGCCTTAGACTTTGGGTGGATAATTCAGTGATAGTTAATGAATTTGCATTAAAAATCAGCATCCTATTATAGGAAGCATCGAAGTAACTAAATTGAAACATGCCTAGACTTTACCTCTATTGCAAATACTATTACTGATAGTACGTAATAATATCAGTTATAATTTATTGAGACCTGCTATTTAACCAGAACATAGTCAAGCTTACAAAGTTTCTATCTACTGCACACAGTAACACTGTTGATAGGCAGAAGTAGCCAATTTTTTTCAGATGAAGAAACAAATTTCATTATGTAAGAATAGAAAATTAATACAATATACCTATGTCTTTGAACGTTCAAGAGTGCTACTAGAGTAGCCTTTGTTGAGTGTTTGCATAGGGCCAGACATCACTCTAGACTCTTCCCATAATATGTGATTTTTATATTTCATTCCTTGTGATGCTGTGAGGTTAGTATTTCTACCTCCATTTTACAGACCGGGGAATGGAGAATCCTATGTTTAGAGACTTTCCAGCATCTCAGTTATAATAAGGGATGGGTTGGAGTTTAAACCAGTCTGACCTGATCTTTGTCTCCTGTCCCTTCATAATTCCACTTTGTTTTCTCAAATGCCATGGTCAGTGCTACTTCTCTGGACTGCACCATAATGAATATCTGCTCTGTAATAAACTGTGACGTGAACGGAAAACATAAGCATGAATACCCACACATCTGGGCAAGAAGGATTTGGCTAAAATAAGTGTTAGGTTTAGAAATAAGAATACATTCTGTATGAATACATTCTTTCCTTCTCTGTTACTCTTTATATTTAATTGACTCCTTTACCAGTGTTTTAACGTGTAGCAGCTATTATAATTAGGACCATTTCACAGATGAGAAAACTGAGGTTCAAGCCCATAATTCCTGGTCCTTCCACCTCACTTTGTTGGTTGGTTCCTCTGTTCATGTGAACAGGGAGGTGTGTCACTGACAGATGGTTTTTACCCTAGTTTGCTCATGTGTTAGTTTCACAATGGTGAGATCTCCCGTGAGGCATTGGTGATCTCAGGGAGGGTCACAAAGGAAATGAAAGAGTTGATATCTCACATTATTGTCACAATAAAACACTTCATATCTCCATGAAAGTCCTTTATGATTCCTAGTCTCAAAAAATTTGAATTTCAGATATTTTAAAATATTCTTTTTTAGTAAAAGTATGTCTTGTGTCATATTTTGGACATACTTATACTAAAATTTATTCTTTATTTATCTGAAATTCAAATTGATATGGGCATCCTGCACTTTATCCGGTGACCCTAATACCAACTTTATAACTAGCCCCAGGCCATGAGCTAGAGAAGGAAAGATAAATAAGGCACAGTTCCTCCCTTAGAAAACACACAACCCAGCAAGGAAAAAGACACATTAGGCAGACGCAATACTGCGTAAAACTACAATAACAGAAATATGCAATAATGATGAGTTCTGTTTGTTGGAGACTTGCGCTGTGCCAGGCACTGAGCCAAGGGATTATATGCATTATCTCGATTAATCCTCAGGGCACCCTAGAAACAGCTGTTATTATCGCTAACTCTGCCTTGTAGGTGAGGGGACTGAGGCCGAAGGAGATAAATGAATTGCTAAGATCATCTGTGTCATAGTGGCCAAGTTGGGACTGAACCCCAGGTCTATTAGACTGTGCAGCCCGTCCTTCAGCCACCCCACACGGCTGCTCCCATACACCCTGCAGACAGGCAGTCCCACTAACTGGACATGGGCTATCACAGAAGAGAGAAGAGACATTTGTCTCTTGGTGATTGGGTTTAGAAGGTTACATAATTATCCACCACATGGATAAAGGACAGGGTCTGAGTTTAGGGAGAGAGAAAACAGCAAGCAGAGAACGTAACAAAAACAGAGGCATAAAGGTGTGAAGTATGTAATGGTTTGGGGAACAGTGAGGAGGTTTTTGGAGGTGAATGTATGCAGAGAAAGCTAGTGAAGTAAAGCTCCAGTAAGTTTAGAAGAGCCTTGTGAGCCACACCAAAGAATTAGAACTTCACCCCAAGGACACAGAGAGATATAATGAAATCTTTATTTTATAAAATTACTGTGGCCATCAGAGAGGAGGAGGGGATGGAGAACGGAGCTCCAGGAAGGAGACTTGGTTTGAGCCATCAGTGTGGGAAGATGTCCAGCCAGTGGCGATGAGCAAGAGCGGGAGATGAATGGAAGAAACACAGGTTATTGGCCATGGAGCATCAATAGGACACGATTTCTCAAGAGACAAGAGAAAATTTTGAGTTGAAGAGGACTCTGCAGGTTGTTGCTGGCCACACTGGGTGAATGGCAGTAGAATTACTCAGCTTCGACACACCTGCTCTGCTCCCAATCCCTCGCCCCAACACAGCATCTGTGTGCCTCAGTGTGCCGTAGGTTTTGAACAGGCCATTTTGACACTTCCTTGCAACTTCCTAAAAAGCCACAATTGACCTTTTTTTATTATCAAGGAAATCTAAGGAAGAAGGATGTGGACAAAAATGAGGACACAGGTGACTGAAACTCAATTCTGGAGAAAGCCGACTCTACGTAAGCCTTTTTGTTTGCAAAAACGAAAAGCCAAAATAGGACAACTAGTATTGTCCCTATAATAAATTACAAATCGGCAAAATAAAACGTGATGGACAGAATCCAAGGGAATATGGCTCCAGTTAAAGTAGCCTTAAAGCATTCTCTGGGCGCCTAATGCGGCATTCACTTCAGCCGTGGACCAACCAAACACAGCTTCTGTCCGGTCCCTTCTCCCCAGTGCCACGCCTCCAAGGTCGCCGAGTGTTGTAGGAAGTCACCAAGAACCGAACCGAGTCTTTCCTTGACACGTGCGTTTACTTCTTGCTCAAACTCTGGCGATGAGTCCATGGTGTAAACCAGTCGAGTGCTTTTCAATCACTACTATGTGAAGTTAAAAATACATAGCCGTTGCCCACTCTTCATTCCTCAGAACAGTCCTGGCAACAAGATGTTGCTTTTCACGACATTTTTTTTCCTTTTTTTTTTTTTTTCCTCTCCAGGGAAGGGATTTAAAATAATTTATTCTTAATATTATGCCTGCCTAGTATCTGAGAGTGAAGATAAGCTTGACTGCAGTACTCCAAATAAATTGCTTAGGCAGTAAGAAGCTGGCTGGTGGGGATTGGGGGTTACAGTGCATCCTGCATATTTCACTTTGTGCTTCCAACCCTGAATGAGGTTGCATTCCTAGGTTCACTTGGGGTGTCGTGCGGGCCTTGAAAATGTAATAGTAGATGCAAGGGGAGAAAGTATGACAGGAATGGTGACTTACCTCCCTGCCAGGTCAAACGTGCAAGGTGTACATTTCTCAACACCAAACACAGTGGCCAAGGCCCAGGTGAGCAGGCTTTTCAGGGTAGGCTCAGGGATGGAAGCACGTTGTATTCTGTCTCTACTGACCCTCCAAGGAAACGGAGACCCTTCATTGACTTAGAGCTGGTCTCACCTCCTGATGACTCTCCCAGAGCGGAGTTGGAGGAAGATGTGTGAAAACGAAATGGAAGGCATTTAGGAGTGGGACTCAGGACCCAGGAGAACCATCTGGAATGCTGCTTGGTAGATCTCTTTAAAAGAAGTCACTCCTTTGTTTCTGCACATCTATTTGATTAAATATTTGCAACTGAGATCTGATTCACATTTCACACTTGAAACCTTAATTTTGAGTACTCTACTTGTTGTTCTATGACGGCAAGCACCGATGCCTCTTAATACAAGAGATTTCATGTCTTACACACATGTACTTACGTCTGCATTGTGCTTTCCCTGGTTTTTAGAGGACTCTCCTTCCGTCAAAGATCCATAACAGCACAGGTTTTCCGCAGAGTGTTGTAATGGAAAGAGAAAGTGGACAGTGGAACCGACACCATGGGTCACAGACTAAACCAAAGGATAAATAAAATTTTGAAGTCAGTCTAGCGCCACATGCGTTTCGCTTAAATATTTTGTCTTCCATGAGTTCGGGTGAGCTATGAACTAATGCATATGTCAGAGAACACAGAGGAATGAGTAACAATTAGCAATTAAGTGCATTTTTTTTTTATTTGAGAGAGAGAGAGAGAGAGAGAGAGAGACAGCATGAGAGGGGAGAGAGTCAGAGGGAGAAGCAGGCTCCCTGCTGAGCCGGGAGCCCGATGTGGGACTCGATCCCAGGATTCCGGGACCATGACCTGAGCCGAAGGCAGTCGCTTAACCGACTGAGCCACCCAGGTGCCCAATTAAGTGCATTTTAAAACCTACACAGGATGTGCAATAGATTTGTGTTCCTGCCAAAGTGGCAGCAAGAAATCAATTTTCACAAGAGAAGGGATGGGATGGCAGCCTTCTTATGGACACATCATGGCCAGAGCAGAAAAGCTGCTGGCCAGGGAACACAGACAATACTCTCTAAGTGGAATGTGCTGTATGTTGTCAAAACTTAAATTATGCAGGTATAAAAGGATATACCATTTAAAAAGCTATGTCACATATCTTTGACCCAATTTTCTTATTGTTGATATGAGAGTTTGGACTTAAATTATATTTGAAGTACCTGTGAATTGACAAGCACAGGACTATAGTCCTTGGAATATATCAAACAGATCATTTGAAGAAGCAATGCAAGCAGGATCATATTATTTACACAGTGAGAAGATCAGGTGTTGTAACTAAAAGGCCAGAACTAAGGTTTACGTATTTAACTACCATCACATTTGGCCTAGTCTGGCCAAATTTCCTAAATCGCAAAGCTAAGAGTATTAATTTTGCTGCTTTAAAACATATTAAAAAATAGTATCGTTCTCCAGAGCTCTCCCTGAGCTCAGCTACCACTTCATTATTCTGGGTCTTCCAGCCACACAAGGCAACCTGGTGACCCCTGGACACACCTTGGGCCTCCCTGCCCCAGTGCCTTTGCGTGTACTTTGGTTATAACTGTCCCCCACAAGACACCTCCCTCCTTCTCCCCAACCCGGGGACTTTTCACATCTTTGCTATTTGACCCATCCTTCAAGATCCATTTCAAGTACCATCTATCCCTGGAGAAATTCCTGGTTCTCCAACCAAATGCAGGCTTTCTCTCTTTTAAAGCCCTAGAGAGTCTGAAGTGTGCCTTCTAGAACCTTCTGCTGCCTCCACTCTGCATTGTACCTATCCTTTAATAGTGTCATTTCCTAACTGTTGGATTATAAATTCTTCAAGGAAAGGGACTGTGGAGTCCTCCCGTCGGTACTCTCCCTGTCCTGTAGCTCAGTTTCTTGTTCTTAGTAGCTGTTAATACATATTTATTAATGAAAATCAATCTGTGGTAACAGATTTGATGAGATGCTGTGAGCAGAGTGGTAGATGATGGAAAGCCACCTGGCGCAATGGAAGGAGACCCAGCCCCCATCCCTGGCTTCTGGGTTCTGCGGACACGGGCTACAGTGAGTTCTGTTCCCTCACCTGCACTGTGAACTCTGTGAGGAGAGGCAATGAGACTTCTCATCTGTGTATCCCCAGGAGTCTTGTCCAGGACATACTGCATGGTCTGTGCCTGTGCACCAATGTCTGTGGTGCCAAATTGCCACTTACTGAGATTTTATCTGGGAAGATCTCTCCAATTCTGTAAGCCTCAATTTCTTCCTGGTAAGATGAGGGTCATTGATTGAGTGACTTCTTTTCAAATTGTTTTCACATTTTTGGTTTGAGGGTTTTCTTTTTTTTCTCCTATGCATGTAACTACTAGGTTCTCCAGTAATGTGCTCCAGTCATATTCTCCAGTAATAATTAAATTACCTTTTACTGTTAGGTAAATTACCTTTTACTGTAGGATGTTGTGCATCCTACAAAATAAAGACCATCTACATGACAAGGCACATACTTTTCAGGTGGTATGAAAGGCTTCCCAAATCTGTCATTCACCTGTCTTCCCAATCTAAAGCTCTGCAAGTATATTGTCCTAGAGCTTATAAAACATTCTCTCGAACGTTATTTCCTTTGATAATTGCATCAGTCCTGTGAATGGAGCTAGCATCTGTGACCTTGATTTTATTATTCCATTTTACAAATGAGGAAGCAAATGTACACACAATTGCATGCCAATCCAAGAGATTGCACTGCTTACTCAAAGTCATACCAGGAGTCGTAGGGCGAGCAAGCCTGCAACTCACACCCCATTGGTTCTTCTGCCTCCCTGTGAATTTTTGTTGAAATGTCAGATCTGAAAATGCCTTGCTCTTTCTCTAGGCAGAACTAATTCCTTCTGCCCTAGGTCCCCAAAGGACTCTCTACATATATCTACTATGGCATGTATCACATGCCAAATGATTCTTCATTTTCCCGTTAGTCAACAGTGGGATTCTTCCAGGCAGGAGCCATGCTTTTGTTCTTGTTTCGTGCTTTGTCATTTAGCGGTATCTGGCACACAGCAACAGGAAGTGCCATATAATGAATAATCGCATCTCGTTATTAAGTAGTTTGAGACATGTATTGATTCTAGCGAAGGGCTGCATTCTTGTGCATTTACAGAAACCACAATCATTTTCATTGTGGTGGAGAAGACTGTTTGTTTGCTCTATGGCATATATAAATGTGAATCTTGCTAAACTTGAGGCCAGAATTCACTTTGGAAAATCAACTAGCCACTCTAGTTGTATAATAAAAAGTACATTTTGTATGACTAACCTCAACTTCTGCCATGAGTCAGTCACAGGGTGTAAGACCTAAGGTCATGTCTAGTTTTGAAAGAGCACTGTACTCTTATGCAAACGCCTTTATTAAGAATTTGGCTATTACAGAGCATGAGCTCTTCAAATATTTAACAGAAATTAAACCGATAAGCTTATCCAACCTCTAGATAGTTCCATAAAATGATTAATCTTGAGCATATTAATATTGTATGAGTGCTAATTAACATCTTGAATATGTGTGCTGATGGCAAATATCTTTAACTGGGAATTACAATCTGAAAGCTTTTCTTTTTACAATGGGTTAATATGTTCAACCTCCTAAATTTTGAGAAGATGATAAACAGTGTGAAGCAAATGAATAAAGGATTATGTTATAAACTGTATGTAGTGAAACAGCCCAGAACTAGTGGCAAGATGGCAAATTAGAAAAAAAAAAAAAAAATATATATATATATATATATATATATATAGTTTGGCACCTGCTAATGTCCTTGAAATTCACTGGATTGAGCAAAATATGGGATAGATCGTAATTGATTGGAATGGTGGTTTCTGATTATTATCAGGCGTCATCTCAGTTATTTAGAAGAGCCTCAGGAAGTAGGAATGATCTTAAGGTGTCATGTTTTTATGAAGAGTAAATGTTTGGCCCTTGTTCTCAATAACTTTAATTTAGTGCCTTCCTCACTATCCATGTGTAATTAGCTCATTGAGTTAGAACCAAGTGTTAACGTGGCCCAGCTCACAGGTTCAGCCACGTATTCCATCTGCATGTGACAGTGAACTTGAAATGCTTTTAATTCTGAGTTTTAGGCTTTCACACTTTAGGAGCCAGGGGCCAACACATCATGTGTGTCCTCAGCCTCACTGAACAATTGCTGTGGGAAGAAATGCCACATTTCTTTCTAAAAAAGGATACACAAGGCAAGTATACACCATATTGAATGCCTGGCCCCCAACTTCAATATTCTGATCACAACCTCACAACTTCAAATCAGCATATCATTGGCACAAATGCCTGTCTCTTTTCTCTTTTCTCTCTTATTCTTTCTTTTCTTATTTTTTAAAATTCTTAAGACTGTTGCTGATTTTGATTTGTGAAGCAACTAAAAGTACTTCTGAAGAAATATGGTAATAACAGATTCCAGACTCAGTAGACTAAATTTGAAAAAACCTGGAGTTCAGATATTTTATATTAAAGATAGATTTCTCCTGTTCCCTCTACAAGCTTCCTTTTACATCTTATGCTATATGTTAGCTCGATCTCTGTTCTGAAATTAGCCCATATATATACCCATTGTCTTAGATTCTTTTCTTACCCTCTGCTTGTAATTGGAGCCTTTAGTGCTTGTAACTTAAGTGTTTAGTTACTAAGGGCCAGTTCTAACCCTGAAAACCAAATGAGATCTGCAAATAGAAGTCAACATATGTGGTTTTTACACTTGAGAAGCTCACAGTCCAATGGAGGAAACAGAAACAAACAAACAAAAACCCCCAAAAAATACAATGAAAAAAGTTCCAGCAGAGGTCTTCAATGTATAATGAGAACACCAAGGGAGAATTATCTGAGCTTTTGGAAAAAAAAAGGAGGGAGAACTGGCTTCATAGAGGAGAGCAGGTATCAAAGAGGGACTCCAGGTTTAACTTCCCATCTTCTTCCCTAAAGCACACCATTTTATGAACCAAGAAACTCCAGCTGCTGTTGAGAATACCGGTTTTCATGAAATTCTTCCTTACATGTATTGTCTGAGCAAATATCATTAAGGCACTGGCTTAATTGCCAAGTAATAATTCTAATGCTTGGTCGTAGAAGAAATTGGAGTTTCAGTGTCATGTAGATATTTATAACAAACAATGGTGCTTGATGTAATAGACTTCAAATTATTCCCAATTGTCCTATTGTGTGAATTATTTATGAACTTTTACACATCTGTAAAGTCTTAGAATAAACCACTTTAAATCATTCCATACATAGACAAAACCAAACATCTTTTCACATGATTTACTTATAATTCACAGATTTATTTCAGAATAATATTTTGCACGTACAAATTATAATTTTTTTGTCCATGTGCTTAACTACTGGATATTTCAATCATGTATATTTATCAGTGTCCACAGGTAGATTCAAAACCCATGGGAATCACCAGGTAGAAATTGAGTGAGAGACAGTATAGGCATCTCTATTACTTTTTCTGTCTTTTAAAATTTCATTTCATGGAAAAATGTAATTACTAGATTCTTATAATAATACTGAAAAAATAAAATAGAAGAGAATAACAAAGGTGCTAATGTTTGTTAAACATCCTCTATGTCCAAGGTTGTTTCCATGGATTATCGCATTTAATCACCATGAGAAGTCAGTAAAGTATGTCATTGCCCTTAGGCTTTCACTCATTGGATTTTATGACCCCATTTTATCAAAAAGAATATTTTACTCATTTTCCGAAGACCCACACATGCAAGGCTGGGCCCACATGCATATCCACACGTGGCCAGTGTGTAGCCCTACTAGGAGCTGAACCTGATCCTGCCTTTAACCACAAGATAAACTGCATGGTTTGTGCTAAACTTTTGTTTCTCCTTTTAGAGAGTGAATGCTATCACCCCAGAAAGTAGTTCAATCATGCTGAACACATTTAAAAGTCTGTGCTAGACTTGACCACTGCTTTCTTCAGTGTCCACCTGTGGAGCAGAATAATGGCCCCCAAAGATGTCATGTCCCAATCTCAGGATACATTACATTGCATGGCAGGGTAAAAAAAAAAAAAAAAGGCTTTGCAGATGGAATTAGTTTATATACTTTAGGATTGGGAGACCACCCTAGATTATCTAAGTGAGTCCACTGTAATCACATCAAGCCTTCAAAGAGGAGAGCTTTCTCTGGCTGGAGTCAGAAAGATATGGCAGAAGGAGAAGGCAGAGTGATTCCAAGCATGGGAAGGTTTGGATGCACCACTGTTGGCTCTGGGATATAGGGGCCCATGTACAAACACCAGAGAGAAGCTTCTAGGAGCTTAGGGTGGCCATCAGCTGACAGCCAGCAAGGAAACAGGGATCTCAGTCTGGAACTTAAAAGGAAATGGATCCTGCCAAAAATATGAGTGAGCTGGGAGCAGGTTCTTGCCAGCGCCTCTTAGTAGCCCAGCCAGCTGACACCTTGGTGGCAATCTGGTGAAACCAGGAGCAAAATAATTTGAAGCATGAGCCAGACGCTTCAACACAACTGTGAGATAATAAATATATGGGTTTTTTAAAGCCTCAAATGTGGTAATGCGTCATGGCAGCAAAGAAGACTCTACAGTCCCCTGCCACCAGCCTTGGTTGGCCTGCCAGATATTTCCTTCCCTCCTCCCTTTCCCCATATTTATCCAACTCATCACCACAGAACTACATCTGCCACGGTTAAGGCATTATGTATTTTAATCACAAAATTCAACTCCTAAATGGGCAGCTCACAAGAAGCCACTATTCCTCCTTCCCCACTTTTAACAAATTATTTTTATCACAAAATACTGCTCTTGAGCCAAACTCAACCTACCTGGTTTGAAAGACTATGAAATCAATTCACAAACTGGCATTCACCATATATTCACTTATAGACAATAATAATAAATCAAATGTAGCTATTTACTTTTCAATAAGAATTTATTTCTTACAATAAAAAGTAATATATTTCATTTAAAACATGCCTGGCATATAATAAGCTCAATAAAGTTGATAAGCACAGGACACATAGGGGCCACAGGCCTGGTATGACTAGAGCATCACGGTCCTGCTCTGTGGGACTCCACTACTTCCCGGATGAGCACATGGTGACAATGGACCAGAAGGTCTCATTCTGAAAAGCCACAGGGTGTCTAATTTTAGCAAACATTTTGCTTTTTTTTTTTTTTTCCTTCCCTCCAAGGAGCTGTTGAAAAATCAGTTTCATGATTTTACTACAGTTTATATTTCTCTAATAGTTTTTGATTGCTATGTAACAAATCATTACAAACTTAGAAGGTTAAGACAGCACACATTTATTATCTCATAGTTTCTCTGGGTTAGGAGTCCAGGCACAGCTCTGCAGGGTTTTACCAGGGAGGAATCCAGGTGTTGCCTGGGGATGAGTTCTCATCAGAGACTCAGAAAAGAGACAATTAATGTTTATGCAGCCTTGTGACTAAGGCCCTGATATCTCGCTGGCTGTCAGCTGGGGGTGATAGTGAGGAGAGGCTGCTTGGAGTTTCCTGTCATTTGACCCTTTTACATAATGGTCGCTTATTTCTTCAAGGCCAGGGGCACAATCTCTCTTGGCTTCAGATCGCTCTTGCATAAAGGGCTCATGTGCTTCTGCCCATCAGGATAATCTCCTGTGATGAACTCAGACTCAACTGATTAGGGACCTTGGTTCCTCCACAAAATCCTTTCACCTAATCAGTCCATAGTCACAAGCCCCACCCACACTGAAAGGGAGGGGGTTATAAGTGTGAGTACACCACAGGAGCTGGGGCTATGGGCCATCTGAGAATTTGCCTGCTACACCTCTCCTAACCCACAGCTGGGGGTAACTTCTAGAAAGAAGCGATGCTTCCTGAGTAATAAAAAAAACTTCCCTCCAGAATATGATGGACAAGGGCTAAAAAGAAGAAACTCTGGTTTCAGCAGGGTTACTGGCCCTAGACTCGTAATGTAACTGTTCCAGACCTCTCGCTCCTAAAGAGGGAAAAATCAGAGAGTTCAAAAGGGAGAGAAGAGTATATTACAGTTACACATTAAGCATGTTGTAGTTTCTGTGGTGGTTTGGGACGTGGACTCTGGGCTCAGACATGTGACACTGGAACACCAGCTCTGCTACTGACTATGACGTTTGGGCCAAGTGTGTTAACTTCTCTAGTAGAGCAAAAAGATTTATTGAGCATTTTCCAAGTCATTGGTACTAAGCTAAGTCTTCTTCCCCTAAATGGCTTGAGTTATCTGTTACAGCGGCTATATGTGGTAATTATTTTACTTCCATATTCTCGATGTAGATACTGAGGCTTGGAGCTCAATCGTATAGTTCAACAGAACAAATTAAAGAGTAGAGGCAGAATTTGAATGCTGCCAGTATGACTTCTGAGCTGTATCACTTTACCACCATCTCTATAATCTCTTCTCTATTTTTCCTTCCCTAAAAATTGCGTCTCTGTGAAGAAAGCATTCCCTAGAACTGTGGCACATGGGTGTCACCCAGTGCTTTCTTATTTTATTGAAATTATTTTACCAACTGAAAAATGACTATAATAGGACACTGTTACTATTTTTATCGATTATGAAAACAATAGTCATCCTTTGAATGTCCCAATCCTCCCAATAGGGGAGGATGTACATCACTTTAGAAATTCCACTTCAAAGATCTGGAGTTTTATTTTCAATGCTAATGAGACAATGCATTGTTTTATTTGGTGCTAGATGTTTTGCACATTTTTTATTATTGATCTAAGAGTTTAAAAAATGATCTGTTATATTTTTAGTTAATGCGAAGATGACATTGCCACACACGACTGTGGGAAACCTATTAATGCTACCAGGTGACCTTAGAAGAAGACTTCAAAGCTCATCTCAAAATCCACACTTGGTAATGAATGCTTCAACATCTGCCTAAAAGCTCGTGCTCAGTTGAGAGTTGTAATTGGAGAATGTCTGGGAGATTATAGGGTCCAGTCTTGCAGGGTCCATTCTTCAACCCCTAAAAGCCTTTGTCACTCCAATCAATGGAAAAAGAACCTAAATATTTTAAAAAATGGAAGATGGGGGGCGCCTGGGTGGCTCAGTCGTTGAGCGTCTGCCTTCAGCTCAGGTCATGATCCCAGGGTCCTGGGATCGAGCCCCACATCGGGCTCTCTGCTCAGCGGGGAGCCTGCTTCTCCCTCTCCCACTCCCCTTGCTTGTGTTCCCTCTCTCGCTGTGTTTCTCTCTGTCAAATAAATAAATAAAATCTTTAAAAAAAAAAAAAGGAAGATGGCATATAAGGGCTATAGACAAGATTTCCTTTGTACTCTTCAGTCGTCTACACTGCACTGCATAATTAATCAATTAAACATTTCTGAAAAAAAATTTTTTGGCATGCACAGTATGTGGAATGAAATGTTTAAATAACTGGGATCCTTAAATCATCCTGTGTAATGTAAGCCATTGGCCTTGTTTTTACTTACCCTTTTAAAGGATTAACAAGGAACTGGCAAGAACCGCAGAAATGTTGATATGGGCTCCCAGCTGGGATTGATGACAAGCTATAGTCTAAGGCTGTAATGTTCTGTGCTAG
Source organism: Mirounga angustirostris (assembly GCF_029215605.1). Lineage (NCBI taxonomy): Eukaryota > Metazoa > Chordata > Mammalia > Carnivora > Phocidae > Mirounga > Mirounga angustirostris. Next base: position 6,589,856 of record NW_026991718.1, read on the forward strand.
TACAGTTTAACTAGCTATGGCTCACCTACTGCCTCCAGACACTCACCAGTGAAAAACTATTTGATATCATTTTGCTCTTCATCTTTGAACACATACATTCTCAAATTATCTCTGCTAGCAAAACTTTGTCCTTCGTGACATTGCTTAGCATGTATTGGTTGGAGTCGAGAAATTCTACTTGACTCTGTTTAAATGCTTCCATCCATCCGCTTATTCACAAACATTTGAGCACTTGCGTATGTCAAGAAGATGCTGACCTGTGAGGATACAAAGAATGGAAATATTCTATCCATGCAGTCTCATTGAACCTGAGGTCTCATAGGGGAGCACAGCAGAAAAGGATGCCAAAATAAGATGCTTGTTGAGACCCTCCAAGGCTGAGAATAAAAGGAGTCAAGACTACTCACTGTCTGAAGCAATACACTACTGATGAAGGATTTTATTTTTTAAGTTTTCATTTGAATTCCAGTTAGTTAACATACAATGTGATATTGGTGTCAGGTGTACAATATAGTGACTCAGTGCTTCCCTACATCCCCCTGGTGCTCATCAGGACAAGTGCCCTCCTTCATCCCCATCACCTGTTTCACCCATCCTCCCACCCACTTCCCCTCTGGTGACCCTTAGTTTGTTCTGTACAGTTCAGAGTCTGTTTCTTGATTTGCCTCTCTCTCTCTCTTTTTTGTCCCTTTGCTCATTTGTTTTGTTTCTTAAATTCCACATATGAGTGAAATCATATGATATTTGTCTTTCTCTGATGAAGGATTTTAAAGGTACTCATTAAAAATTGTGTTTTCCCCCATTAATTCTGAGAGGGATAATAATGAAAGAGCCAAATATTACCTTAAAAATATGGGTTTTTTTTTCAAACCTGAAAATAACTTTTAATTGACCAAAAGGATCAGAAGAAACCTATGCTATCTGCCAGAGGTGCACCTGAAGACTGGAGAAAATGACAAAGTGAGTTTGTAGAGGGAAGGACTGGAATGACAATGTGGCTTTCTGCATCCTGCAGGGTCCACCTAACTATCTGGGCCCGTCTCACCGGTTTGCAGAGAACAAGCCTCTCCCAGAAGCAATATGAGTCAGGAACTTTCATCAGTCTTGTTTTACACATATAAAGACACCAAAACACAGTCTCTGTGTAGCAATCTCATGGTCATGCAGCCAACCCTGACTGAGGGGCAGACACTGGAATTAACCAGAGACAATTTGACCCCAAAGCCCTTAAACTACAAGGCTGTGATGCATCACAAGACAGGCATCCCAGAAGAGGACCAAATGATTGCTTTTGGACAACTGAGGTAATGGTGACTCATTGTAACGGGGGAAGTGTGAATGATTCCTATCACCCAGATGAAGACTCGGTAGAAGGAAACTGGACTTGCAACTTCACATAAGGGGTCCCTCTTAGCAGCACCTCCAGAGGTTTGCAAAGTTTCAGGAAGCATGTGACGCACAGCATGCTCCCTTGCTGTGATAAGCTGTCAGGAAAACTCTGGGGACTGCTAGTTGGACCCTGAGCGCTCTTCTCTCCTCTAGTAGGAGCTGTGGCCAGGTCATGGCCCCAAAGCTAGAGACTGTGTATTTGCTGGGCTCTCTTGGATCTAGCCATGCTATACAATTGATTCTCACTAAAGGAATGGGAATGGAATCATGTGTGCATTCCCTCATTGTTTGCTTGGAAGGGAATTGCTTTCCTGTTCCTTTTCTAAGAGCTGGAACATGGATGGAGCATGAGCAGGCTTTACCCGTATGGATGACAACAAAATCTCAGAGGAATACCAGAGCAAAAAGACACAGGAACTGAGGTCCCTGAACGATCTTGTTTTGTTGAGCCACTCCACCAGCCTGGGCTTTCTCCTCACCTCTGGTCTCTCACATGAGACACAAATAAACCTCCATGTTATTTAAGCCACTGAAGATTGTCTCCTTGTCAAAGAAATTTAGCCTGTACCCTCTGGTCCTATAAAAGCTATAAATATATAAAAGTGATCAATACATAAGGGTTAATGTCACTGGGTGGCTAATCTCTGACCAAATAAATGAGAAGATATACAGAATTCAGAAATCAGAGACATGGTTGAAAGGTAACATAAATACCTAATGAGCCGGTGACAATTTATAACAGGGAGAAGCTATTTACAGTATGGAAATGTGTCTTTTTTATATGCTTTTCACTTCCCACTGGGAGACTGATTGAAATGTATTTGCAAGTGGAAGTGAAAGACACAGAACTGGAAGTATTACCTATAGACGTGTGTGGATTTCAGATCATCAGACAGTAGAGATGGACTCATCTTGGTTGTTAGGAGTATTCTTGAAGGAGTTTCCACGAGAAACACTGAACTTAAAATGCTTATTTCTCAATCTCTTACATGATGGATATTTGGATGGCGACCAGTTTGCCGGGTGGGTTTTGAGTCCAAAGGGGATTTGCTAAAGAGCAAAATCACTTACAGTAAAAAAGATAAATCCAGCCAGAGTAGTAATGAGAATTGTCTGTGTTTCCTAACAGTAGGACACAAAATATACTGAAACCTTACCATTACAAAGCCATTAAATATAATGGATTAAACATTCAAAAAATGTTTGAATGCATGGATGAGTTTACAAGAAATAATAAAAATCCAACTCAGAGAGGTAACTAGCTAGAAAACTCTCTGGCTTTGCCCGAGAGAGCAAGAAGGATGTCTCTACTATGAATTCATGTAGAGCTGCCAAATAGCATCAGGATTTGAACCTTGAATTCACACCATTTCTATCTTCTGAAAGCACTAAGCTGAGACTCTTACCTCAAACCTCACCAAGATAACAAAGTGCCCCAGAAACTGAGCAGAGTAAACACCCGTGCACTCTGTGAAATGCACCCTTAGCAGAAAGAACAGGAACCAGACTTCCAAAACCTCGGAAGTAAAATAACTGAACTCACAAATAAAGAGATGACAACTTACAAAGTAGTAACCACAATTTTGGGAAAGCATTAAATAAAACACATACAGAAATGAGTACCTAACATTTAAACTAAGAGAAGGGTTAGTTCACTGAACTCAGAAGAAGGGGTCAACAGTGAACATGAAGACAGGCATGAAGGAATGGTGTACAATGTAGCACAATGTGACAAAAGCACTAAACAATGGAACAGGACAGGAGAGTGGCATGTTATAACATGCATCCACAGCTAATGGATTGATGAGGACCAATACCGGAACTGATAATGACTGACAATTTTCAGACTTCAGAATCACATTAATTCTCAAATGTCAGAAGTCTAGCATGTACTAAGCAGGATTAAAGAAAGAAAAAATCTGAAGTTATGTCGTAGTCAAATGGCAAAAAAACAAAGACAGAGAGATTTGGAAAATAATCAGGTAAAAAAGACAATTGAAAGGAATAACAGACCTAGGATAGTTGTCTTTTTAGTACTGACAGGTGAATGCCACAGGGACATCTTCAAAATATCTGGTCATTGTGAAACCGGCGAAATTATTGCCTATGCTTGTAACATTTGGGAAAGGGCTTCCCTCCGTTAATTAGTACCTGAAGGGTAAACGATTATCCAACTGTACATCTGCAGATTAAGCCAGGGAACACAGAGGAGACTTGTGAGAGGGAAGACCCCTGAATTGGTGAGAAATCACAGTGACCAATTTCTTCGGGTACTGCTCTTGGAAGTTGGTAACAATGCTACCCACAACTTCATCACTCAAGATGCTATATAGAGATTCCTTTGGAGAATCTGGGCACACAAATATAACAAGAAACAAAAAGTCAGTTAGCAACCAAACGCCTTTAGCAAGGCTAAATGTGCAACACATCTGCCCTCTAAACTGGTTTGATGTCTAGTAGCGGCAGATGTCACGAAGGGCTTCTTTTATCAGAGTATATTCTTTGCGCTAAATATATCGATGTTAATTTGTAATGCAGCCACCTTCTCAACTGAAACGCAAAATGTTCCAAAAGAACATATGTCCATATAAACTTCTTTAGCTTTAGCTTCAGAAACAGTTTGTGTTTTCCTTTTTCTATTCTTTTCTTTTCCCCCTTTTCTTTTCTCCTGTTTTTTTTTTTTCTCTTTAATCGAGATAGCAAATGCCTGCTATAGCTCATGAAACAGCCATCTTTCTCCTGAACTCCAGAATTATAAATCCAACAGCCTACTGAACACATTACAAGACACACCAAGTTAAGTACACAACGTTTGCCACTCCAAAGAGATAAGCAACTTTTCAAGATAAAGAATTAAAGATAGCTAATGATAAAGAGTTGTTAAACTCACCAGTGAAATGAAAGGACAGTAATAAAAGGAAAGATTCATATTGCTCTGCAGTTTTCTGGAAAGGCCCCAGCAGCAGATTAGAAGGAAGTCTACTTCAGGAGAGCCACGGGTTTTCCTTACGGCAGTGAGCAGAGAGAAAATGAAGAAGGAAGATGGGAAAGGCAGTCTAGTTAGAGGCTGAGCAGGCAAGGAGCCAGTGACCAGAAGCGGCTGGCTCGTCTGCATTGGGGATTGTTCTGAGCTGAATCGTGTCCCTCCCAAATTCATTCATTCATCTGAAATCCTATTCCCTTTACCTCAGACTGTGACCTTATTTAGGGATAGGGTCGTTGCAGCTGTAAATAGTTAAGATGGGGTCATATAGGAGTAGGGTGGATCATCAATCCAATATAACTGGTGTCCTTACAAAAAGGGGAAATTTGAACATGATAGTTGTCTTTTCATATCAGGGAGAATATCATATAAAGGTGAAGACAGAGATGGAGGGATGCATCTGCAAACGAAGGAACCACCAGAAGCTGGGAGACAGGGACAGAATGGATGTTCCATCACAGCCTCAGAAGGCCCTCCAACCTTGATCTCTGACTTCCAGCCTCCAGAGCTATATAACAGTACACTTCTGTTATTTAAGCCATGCAGTTGGTCCCACTTTGTTACAGCAGTCCTAGCAAGTTGATACAGGGATGTCCCAGGTCATGCCCTTACCTGCAATACATCATGTTTCTGTCGGGGGCTGGTGTTAGAAAGAGCCCTGCGTGGAGTCATCCACACTGATGACCATCTCCTTTGCTTCAAGTCACACTTTTGCAGACATTGGGAGGCATGATACGTTCCAAAATAGTCTTTAAATATGCACTGTATGTTATTAGAGAGCCAATAAAGGCTAACCCAGAAGTCTCTGCACCTCATTAACAGGCCCTCAAAGAGAACATTAATTAAATCCTGGAAACTTCAGGGTTTTGAACAGTTGGAATTTATATTTTAAAAATAGGCAACTTTGTTTCCTCCCAGCTCTAAAATCTATAATTCTGGTTGTGACACACTTATCACCCACCAGCTCTTATGTTCGTTTGGATCTTTCCAGATTTCTTAGAAAGTGCCAAGAAAACATTTGCATCCCGGCATACATACTGAACTGGACATCGTCCTGAGAATTTCAATAAAGTGAAAGAAGCACATGGTTCCCAAATACCTATCAAATCCTGCCACTTCTTACTGTTTGAGAGGAAAGGGGTACTACTTCTTAAAATAATTTTTAAAGCATTTTCTAAATTTTTGTGCATAGAATTTGTGAGATTTTTTTTAATAGGTGATAAAGAAATTATGTGGTCTTAATAGGCTACAAGGATTAACAGAAGTAGGACCTCAAGAAATCTCTTGGATGGAGAGCCAGTGTTTACTATATTTGTGCGCACTTTCTCCAACAACCACAATCCCAGAGCAGTTACTGCTCATCAGTTCTCTCTTCCTCCTTCCTACCTTGTCTCCTCTGCAGTAGACAAAATACAAACTTTACCAGCCTGAAATAAAATCTGCATTAGGAAACATGAACAGGTCAGATGCGTCATCAAAAATATCAACCTTAAACTTAATTTTGCTTTGGATTAGAAGGGTTGTTTCTGCCTTTTTTTTTTCAGTTACTATTTAGTTTTTTGCCTTACCTTTCAAATCCCAGACAAGTTGCTATTTCATGACCTTCTCTATTATCTTTCCACTGCAAGATAAATATACTTCATAATGTTTAACAAATTACATGTGCCAGATGAGTGACTTTGACAAGTTATTTGTCCTCTCTCAGCTTCCGCATCTTCATATGCAGATGAGAATATTATTAATAGCCACCTTATAGTATTGTTGCAGTGACCTAGTAATATAAGTGAAAGGGGTTCTCCATCAACTCTGATAGGGATTCTCCATCAGCAAGCTGATTGGAAGAGGACAAGGGGTTTACTGAATGGGTAAGGAGTGGTTAGCAAAATCACCAGAAGCCTAAAGAAACAAGTTGGGGGCGGGGAAGCGGGGGGAAGGTATGAAAGGGAGACAAGGCAGCTGGAATCACAGCAAAATGAGTCAGAGGAGGCCTTCCTGAGCAGAGATGCCAGGAGTGGACGATGACCCCTATCACACCCACTGTTGTCACTGCTGATGTCACTGTTGCCAGACAGAGAGCTTTCTCCTCTTGACTCTTTGTATGACAAAGGCCTGACCCAACTTCCCGGCTGGCTGCGTCTGATTGGCTAAGCCTGATCACATACAACTACGACTCTGCAACAAGGGAGTCTGGGAAATTGAGTACCTGACATTATTATTTTCAATAGAGAGAGGCAAACTCCACTTCCCAAATAGATTGATATGGTACAGAATTTTGTAACTAAAAAGGGAATTAAGAAACAAATCAACAAACAAACAAAACCTGATGATGTCCACAAGTGTCCATCACTTCCTGCCATACAGTAAGGCTTAGATATATTATTTAAATATGTTATTATAAAAAATACAAGAAGAGAATAAACAGAAATAATTCCCAGGTGGGAAAGATCAGGTACAAGTTTATTTGGAAATTTAGGTTTACAATGAGATTGAGAGTAAGTAACATTTAGACACGCAGGCAGATAAGGAGGGGTTTGGGAATTTCAAGATGAGGGTAACTGTAGGAACAATGGTTTGACCTTTAAAAATATAAAAGCATATACTGAAAATGAACAAAACCATATCTCTGAAATAGACTTCTCAGGAAATAACTGGAAAAAATGGAAATTAATTCTAGGGAGGTAATTTGTACCTTGACTTCAGGATATCTCTAATTCTGTATTAAGGACTAAGTGGATATTCAAAGATTTTTAATTGGGAGATGATATGGTAGGAGAAGTTATTTGAAAATATGGATGTACTATGGTGAGTGCTGTGAATTGTGTGAGACTGTTGAATCACAGATCTGTACCTCTGAAACAAATATACATTCTATGTTAAAAAAAAAAAAGAAGAAGAAGAAGATAGCAGGAAGGGAAAAATGAAGGGGGGAAAATCGGAGGGGGAAATGAACCATGAGAGACTCTGGAGTCTGAGAAACAAACTGAGGGTTCTGGGGAGGGGGGATGGGTTAGCCTGGTGATGGGTATTGAGGAGGGCACGTACTGCATGGAGCACTGGGTGTTATACACAAACAATGAATCATGGATCACTACATCAAAAACTGAAGATGTATTGTATGGTGATTAACATAACATCATAAAATTAAAAAAAAAAGAATTCATTTGTATCCATAGGCTTTTAATAAATAAAAATGATTTTTTTTCGAAAAAAAAATATGGAGCACATTCTGAGAAAGATCAGCAAGTTCTTTAATGACTTGCATGTGACTTGGGAAAAAGGGACAGCAATGGAGACATTTGAACAACTGAGCTTTGAAAATAACTGTACAGCAGTACCTAAAGGATCCACAGTCAAAAGCAATTGTTACTTATGGCAATGGCAATCTGGTTGAAAGTGATCATCAAAGGTAAAATGCCCCTGAAGGGCTTCATTAGCTGGCTTCTGTTCTTCGTGGCATAAACTGTCAGAATATCTTTATTGTTATTTTACCTTTTTTTTTTTTTTTTTTTGGCTATAGAATACAGATTACAGGCAGCCTGCATTGTAAGCCACATTTCTCTATGTTAGTTCTATATCAGTGAGGACATAAGCATATTTAGAATGGTAATTTGTGTCAGTCCTGGAATCTAAAATCCATCAACTGGTGAATGGAAAACAAATTGTGGGTTACCTGTAAAATGGAATACTACATAGCAATAAAATGGAAGAAAAACGTTTACATGCAATAACATGTATGAGTTTCAAAAAATTGCCAGGAGAAAAACACCAGAAACTTAAGGCTTTATACTGTTTGATTCCATTCATTTGACTTCCAGTCAGAGGCAGTCCTGAGCAATTTAGTCTTTCTGCTTTTGATACCAGAGCAATCATGGCCACATAATATTTTTTAGAATTTCTTCCCTTCTCTTAGAGATTCTGGAAGTGTTTGTTTAGAATTGATATTATTTCATCCTTAAATATTGGGTAGAATTTTCTAGTGAAGCTATCCAGTCCTGGAGATTTCTTTGTAGAAATGTTTCTTAATATTAGTTCAGATTTTTATTAGAGATAAGATTGGTTAGGTTATTTGTCAGTGAGCTTTCATAGTTTTTGTCTTTGAAGGAATTTGTCTGTTAAATCTAACTTATTTTAAACAGTTTCATAAATTCATTTATCATTTAATAGCTTTAGAATCTGTAATACTATTCATTTTTTCATTCATGATACTGGTAAATTGTGTCTTCTCTCCTATTTTTTTTTCATCAATTGAAGGCAAGTCTAACAATTTTATTCTTACTTGTAAGTAAGCAGCTTTTGGTGTCATCAAGTTTTCTGTCCTGTTTTCCATCTCAATGATTTCTGCTCTTTATGACATTATTTCTTTTGTTTGACTTGGGCTTACTTTTCTCTTGTTGTTCTAGTTTTTAATGTGGAAGATAGATAACTTATTTAAGACCTTTTCTCTGTTTTAAGTGAACATCTGATGCTATATATTTTCCTCAAAGTGCTACATCAGCTGCATCCTGAGCATATATTTTTGGTATAATTATCAAAATATCTGATATACTATAAGATTTTGCTCTTACAAGTTCATGTGGTTTTTTTTTCCCAATTTGAGATTTTAAGGAAGCTAGATACATGTTTACATAATTGTTTTGCAGATTGTATTCTCCAGAGATATTTGCAACTATAATTTTCTCCCCATATGCTTTTCTACAATGTGACATTGGCTTCATCTATTAATAGATGGATTCAAAGTACCATCCTCAAGAAAAAGGATGATTAGTAATTGTTTACCAACAGAGTACCACAGAAATGACTTTTGATGACTTCTGAGGCCAGTTACAAAATGTTATGCAGCTTCTGCATAACTTATTATTAATAACTTCTTATTCACTGAAATATTTTTTTAATTTAAAAAATGAGTATTTAAAGCCATAAGATACTGCATAAGGTCCAACTATCCTGAAGCTGCCATGTTCTGAGAATTAGAGAATCATGGTGAAGCCACATGAAGACATTTACTCTTTGGAGCTTTCTGGGCCAAGAGCCATTCGTGTGAATAAATAAGCTTTCAGATTAATTCTATCCTCCAGCCATCAGGTCACCCCTGGTATTTGAATTTTTCCAGCTGAGGCCCACATGAGGAGCAGAGAGAAACCATTATTCCTGTGTTCAACACTGACTCACAAAATCTAGGAATGTAGTAAAATTATTTTAAGTTTCTAAATTTGGGGGTAATTTTTATGAAACACTAGTGGACAGAACAATTGTATACTTGACTTTATACTTCAAAGCCAATTTTTTAATAGACTTTACTTTTTAGAGCAGTTTTAGGTCCACAGCAAAATTGACCAGAAAGTGAAGAGAGTTCCTATTATAGTCCCTTCTATCACACACGCACAGCCTCCCCCATTATCAACATTTGAAACAGAGTAGTACATTTGTTACAATCAATGAACCTACGCTGACATATCACAATCACCCAAAGTCCATCATTTACATTAGGATTTACTCTTGATGTTCTATATTCTATGGCTTTTGACAAATGTATAATGACATGTATCCATCATTATAATATCACATGGAGCATTTTCACTGCCCTAAAAATCCTCTGTGCTTTGCCAATTTATCCTTCCCTCCCCGCTCCCCACCACTGGCAGTCACTGATCTTTTTACTGTCTCCATAGTTTTGCCTTTTCTAGACTGTCGTATAGTTGGAATCATACAGTATGTAGACTTTTCAGATTGGCTTCCTTCCCTTAGTAACATGCCTTTAAGTTTCCTTCATGCCTTTTCATGGCTTGATGGCTCATTTCTTTTTAGTGATAAATAATATTCCATTGTCTAGATGTACCATGGTTTATTTGTCCAGTCACCTACTGAAGGACGTCTTGGTTGCTGCCAAGTTTTGACAATTATGAGTAAAATTGCTATAAACATTCACATGTAGATTTTTTGTGGACTGAAGTTTTCAAGTCATTTGGATAAATACCAAGGAGTACAATTGCTGGATCATATGGTAAGAGTATGTTTAGTTTTGTAAGAAACTGCCAAGCTGTCTTCCAAAGTGGCTGCACCATTTTGTATTCCCATCAGGAATAAATGAGAGTTCCTCTTGCTCTAACACCCTCACCAGCATTTAATGTTGTCAGTATTCTGCGTTATGGCCTTTATACTGCAATGGTATCTCATTGTTGTTTTAATTTGTACCTCCCTGATGACATGATATGGAGCATCTTTTCATGTGCTCATTTTCCACCATGTATCTTCTTCAGTGAGGTGTCTCTTCAGTTCTTTTGCCCGCTTTTTAACTTGGTTGTTCATCTTCTTATTGTTGAGTTTTAAGAGTTCTTTGTATGTTTTGGGTAATGGTCCTTTATCATATTTGTCTTTTGCAAATATTGTCTCCCAGTCTATGGCTTGCATTTTCATTCTCTTGACTGTCTTTCCCAGAGAAGATTTTTTTAATTTTTAATAAAGTCCCGCTTACAATTTTTTCTTTCATGGATCAAGTCTTTGATGTTGCATCTAAAAGGTCATTGCCATTCCCAAGGTCATGTAGGTTTTCTCCTATGTTGTTTTCTAAGAGTTTTATAGTTTTGTGTTTTATATTCAGGTTGGTAATCCATTTTGAGTCCATTTTGTGTCAAAGAAAATACTTTACAAAATGCACAGTTATTTTCTTAAGGGCTCCAAAGTTATGGAAACCTCTAAAGTAAAGAGGAGCTTCCAGTTAGTTAAACTAAGTTTAGTAACTAGTGTTGCTGCATATGCCAGTTAACCTTGGGTGATTCTGACCTTGGAGATAAGAGCATTTTCATTCAATCACTCTTCTATACAATATTAATTCAGAAATATTTACTAAAATGTCTCCTTTTATGAGGCATTTTTCTAGGGGATATACTATATCTGAAGTTGTAGTATGCAACTGAACAATCACAAATTTTTATATTTATGGAGCTTATATTCTAGAGGGAGAATGCATACAATAGACAAAATGAGTAAGGAAACTATAATGAATATTAGCTAGGCATGCTGTAGAGTTATATATAACACAGGAAAGAAGAATCGGCAATTTGGGATAGGGTTTGCAGTTTTTAATATGGTCATATAAGGTTCACGGATAAGATGCCATTTTGAGGAAAGTTCTGAGGGAGATAAAGAAAGTTGTGCAGTTATCTGTAAGGAGAAGAAGGGAAAAAGTAGGCAGAAATTAAATCAGTGAAGTAATGAGTGTATTAGGTAGGAATTTATGGGCTTTTAGTCTGAATGAGATGGAAAGTCATAGAGAATAAACTAAAGGGAAGTAAGTATGGATGCTATTCTCCTTATAGTTGGTGAATTCCTCCACCAGCTTTTCTAGGTCTCCAGTTTAGAGACAGTAGACCATGGGACTTCTCAGCTTCCATAATTGCGGGAGCCAATTCCTCATAATCAATCAATCAATCAATCAATATCTCTCTCTCTCTCATATCTGTAGTATATATTACATAAATATTATATATAATACATATTCTATGATAATATATAGAATATATATCCTATGTTACATATGCATATCCTGTGTTATATATATATTATATAAATATATATTTACATAAGAATATAAGTATTTATATATAAATATTATATAAATATATTTATAAAATATGTATGTGTATGTGTGTAGATAGATAGCTAAGCCATTGGTTCTGTTTCTTTGGAGAACCCTGACTAATACAGGATTTAAGTTAAGATTTTTTTCAAGATAAGATGATTCGTGTTTGATTGCCTCTGCTGTCTCTATTAGAGAGATTAGCTGGTGTGTGTGTGTTGGGAAGATTGGTTACTGAGGATGAACACTCTTTTGCAGAATAGCTAAACAGATTACCTAGGAAAATATATTGTAAAATCTGACAGCTAAGCCATGAGCATGAGGGGAACCCTCTTGAGACCTTTGAATGTCAATGGAGTAATTATAATGATGGACATTAGGTTCTAAGGAGGGAAGTGAGGATATATGGGTAAGATCGATAGTGAAAAGTTGGTGAGGTCATGTATTGGACAACGACACTGAAGTCAGCATGCCAGAAGGAGAGTGGAATTCATCAAAAATGTGTGTGTACATGAACAAGTGTTCAACATCACTGAGCATCAGGGAAATCCAAATCAAAACCTCAATGAGATACCACCTCACGCCAGTCAGAATGGCTAAAATTAACAAGTCAGGAAATGACAAATGTTGGCAGGGATGCAGAGAAAGGGGAACCCTCCTACACTGTTGGTGGGAATGCAAGTTGGTGCAGACACTCTGGAAAACAGTATGGAAGTTCCTCAAAAAGTTGAAAATAGAGCTCCCATATGACCCAGCAATTGCACTACTGGGTATTTACCCCAAAGATACAAATGTAGTGATCCGAACGGGTACGTGCACCCCGATGTTTATAGCAGGAATGTCCACAATAGCCAAACTATGGAAAGAGCCAAGATGTCCATCAACAGATGAATGGATAAAGAAGATGTGGTGTATATATATATACAATGGAATATTATGCAGCCATCGAAAGGAATGAAATCTTGCCATTTGCAATGACGTGGATGGAACTGGAGGGTATTATGCTGAGCGAAATAAGTCAATCATAGAAAGACATGTATCATATGACCTCACTAATATGAGGAATTCTTAATCTCAGGAAACAAACTGAGGGTTGCTGGAGTGGTAGGGGGTGGGAGGGATGGGGTGGCTGGGTGATAGACATTGGGGAGGGTATATACTATGGTGAGTGCTGTGAATTGTGTAAGACTGATGAGTCACAGACCTGTACCTCTGAAACAAATAATACATTATATGTTAAAAAAAAAAGATAGCAGGAGGGGAAGAATGAAGGGGGGGAATCGGAGGGGGAGACGAACCATGAGAGACGATGGACTCTGAGAAACAAACTGAGGGTTTTAGAGGGGAGGGCGTGGGGGGATGGGTTAGCCTGGTGATGGGTATTAAGGAGGGCATGTACCGAATGGAGCACTGGGTGTTGTACACAAACAATGAATCATGGAACACTACATCAAAAACTAACAATGTAATGTATGGTGATTAACATAACATAATAAAAAAATTTAAAAAAGAAGGAAAAAGAAAAAAATGTGTGTGTATGTCTGTGTGTGTCTATGTGTGTGCATGTTTGTGTAAGTCTGCATGTGTCTGTGTGTGTCTCTGTGTGCATCAGTGTGTGTGTGTCTATGTGCATATGTGTATGTGTCTGTGTGCATCTATGTGTGTGTCTGTGTATGCATTTCTATGTGTGTGTGTTGGGGGGGCGCTGTGTTTTTGTTTCATCCAGCAAAATCCAACTAAGGAGCAGCCAGAGAAGGCAGAGATTGGACTTAACAAGGTTCGGATTAGATTTTTGGTTTACTGAAGGTAGAGGCTCAGGGCAGTTGAACGTGTTCAGTGGAGTCATTACTATAAAAGATTCTGGACTGTAAGTTGAGTAAGAGGAAAGTAGGAATGTGAAGATATTTACATTCCCATCCACAGTGTATGAAAATGTTGATTCCTCATATATCCATGAGATGGTACCAATCATTTTAAAAGCATGTATCAATCTGAGGGGCAAACAATGGCATTGAATCTATCATTTACCTTGCATTTCCCTGGGTCCTAGTTAAAGTCGAGCCACCTTGAACTACTCCCTGACCTGGCTTTATTTTCTTATCAAATGGCTTTCACATCTCCCCAACATTTTTCTAATTGTCCTTTGTCTTGTAAAGTTAATTTTAGGAATTTATGTATATTAGGGATATTGATTCTTTATATGTTATAAATATTTTCTCTGTAGATTATTCTTTGACTAAGTTTTTGTTACGTTTCTTGCTTATAGAATTTTTTTTTTTAAAGATTTTATTTATTTATTTGAAAGAGAGAGATAGCAAGAGCAGGAACACAAGCAGGGGGAGTGGGAGAGGGAGAAGCAGGCTTCCCGCCGAGCAGGGAGCCTGATGTTGGACTCGATCCCAGGACCCTGGGATCATGACCTGAGCCGAAGGCAGACGCTTAACGACTGAGCCACCCAGGCGCCTGCTTATAGAAGTTTTAAATGTTAAAATATTAAATTGGTCATTATTTGTTCAATAGCTTTTGGTTTTCCCATTTGTGTTTAGGAAGGCTTCCCTCACAAATGTTTTAAAATAATCTTATATATTAATTTTAATACTTGCCTTCTTTAAATATTTTAATTTTTGGAATTTATTTCTGTATGGTATAAAATAGGGATAAAACTTATTTTTTCCCCAAACGTGTAGCCTATTTTCTCAACATCATTTATAGAAAAACTTCATTTTTTTCTCATCTTTTTGCAATACCAAATGTGCTATAGATTAAATTCCATGAATTCTTGGATATCTTTATCAGTCCTCTGTTCTGTTCTTCTGGCATTGCCATATTTTGTTACAATTTAGCTTCTTGGAATATTTTAATATCTGATAGGACAAATCCACCTCATTTATGCATATATTTCACATTGTTCTTGGCAATCCTCACACATTTATTCTTCCATATAAATTTCATACTCAATTTGTCCAGTTCCCAAATATACCTCTGTTAAGGTTATGACTAAAATTTTATTAGATTGAATTATTTGTTTTGGAGAATTGGCATTTGAATTAGGAATAAAGCCTGTCACTCTTAAGTCTTCTTGGTTCTTTTTTTTTTTTTTTTTTTTTAATTTATTTTTTTTATTCTTATGTTAATCCCCACACATTACATCATTAGTTTTAGATGAAGTGTTCCATGATTCATTGTTTGTGCATAACACCCAGTGCTCCATGCAGAATGTGCCCTCCTCAATACCCACCACCAGGCTAACCCATCCTCCCACCCCCCTCCCCTCTAGAACCCTGTTTGTTTTTCAGAGTCCATCGTCTCTCATGGTTCGTCTACCCCTCCGATTTCCCCCGCTTCATTCTTCCCCTCCCGCTACCTTCTTCTTCTTCCTTTTTTTTCCTTAACATATATTGCATTATTTGTTTCAGAGGTACAGATCTGAGATTCAACAGTCTTGCACAATTCACAGCGCTTACCAGAGCACATACCCTCCCCAGTGTCTATCACCCAGTCACCCCATCCCTCCCACCCCACCCCCCACTCCAGCAACCCTCAGTTTGTTTCCTGCAATTAAGAATTCCTCATATCAGTGAGATCATATGATACATGCCTTTCTCTGTTTGACTTATTTCACTCAACATAATACCCTCCAGTTCCATCCACGTCATTGCAAATGGCAAGATCTCATTCCTTTTGATGGCTGCATAATATTCCATTGTATATATATACCACATCTTCTTTATCCATTCATCTGTCGATGGACATCTTGGCTCTTTCCACAGTTTGGCTATTGTGGACATTGCTGCTATAAACATCGGGGTGCACGTACCCCTTCGGATCCCTACTTTTGTATCTTTGGGGTAAATACCCAGTAGTGCAGTCGCTGGGTCATATGGTAGCTCTATTTTCAACTTTTTGAGGAACCTCCATACAGTTTTCCAGAGTGGCTGCCCCAGCTTGCATTCCCACCAAAAGTGTAGGAGGGTTCCCCTTTCTCCGCATCCCCGCCAACATCTGTTGTTTCCTGACTTGTTAATTTTAGCCATTCTGACTGGTGTGAGGTGGTATCTCATTGAGGTTTTGATTTGGATTTCCCTGATGCTGAGCGATATTGAGCACTTTTTCATGTGTCTGTTGGCCATTTGGATGTCTTCTTTGGGAAAATGACTGTTCATGTCTTCTGTCCATTTTTTGATTGGATTCTTTGTTCTTTGGGTGTTGAGTTTGATGAGTTCTTTATAGATTTTGGATACTAGCCCTTGATCTGATATGTCATTTGCAAATATCTTCTCCCATTCTGTCGGTTGTCTTTTGGTTTTGTTGACTGTTTCCTTTGCTTGCAAAAGCTTTTTATCTTGATGAAGTCCCAATAGTTCATTTTTGCCCTTGCTTCCCTTGCCTTTGGCGATGTTTCTAGGAAGAAGTTGCTTCGGCTGAGGTCAAAGAGGTTGCTGCCTGTGTTCTCCTTTAGGATTTTGATGGGCTCCTGTCTCACATTGAGGTCTTTCAACCATTTGGAGTCTATTTTTGTGTGTGGTGTAAGGAAATGGTCCAGTTTCATTCTTCTGCATGTGGCTATCCAATTTTCCCAACACCATTTGTTGAAGAGACTGTCTTTGTTCCATTGGACATTCTTTCCTCCTTTGTCAAAGATGAGTTGACCATAGAGTTGAGGGTCCATTTCTGGGCTCTCTATTCTGTTCCATTGATCTATGTGTCTGTTTTTGTGCCAGTACCATGCTGTCTTGATGATGACAGCTTTGTAGTAGAGCTGGAAGTCCGGAATTGTGATGCCACTGGCTTTGCTTTTCTTTTTCAACATTCCTCTGGCTATGCGGGGTCTTTTCTGGTTCCATACAAATTTTAGGATTGTTTGTTCCATTTCTTTGAAAAAAGTGGATGGTATTTTGATGGGGATTGCATTGAATATGTAGATTGCTCTAGGTAGCATTGACATCTTCACAATATTTCTTCTTCTAATCCATGAGCATGGAACGTTTTTCCATTTCTTTGTGTCTTCCTCAGTTTCTTTCATGAGTATTTTATAGTTTTCTGAGTACAGATCCTTTGTCTCTTTGGTTAGATTTATTCCTAGGTATCTTATGGTTTTGGGTGCAATTGTAAATGGGATCGACTCCTTAATTTCTCTTTCTTCTGTCTTGTTGTTGGTGTATAGGAATGCCACTGACTTCTGTGCATTGATTTTATATCCTGCCACTTTACTGAATTCCTGTATGAGTTCTAGCAGTTTTGGGTTGGAATCTTTTGGGTTTTCCACATAAAGTATCATATCATCTGCAAAGAGTGAGAGTTTGACTTCTTCTTTGTCAATTTGGATGCCTTTGATTTCTTTTTGTTGTCTGATTGCTGTGGCTAGGACTTCCAATACTATGTTGAATAGCAGTGGTGATAGCGGACATCCCTGCCATGTTCCTGACCTTAGGGGGAAAGCTCTCAGTTTTTCCCCATTGAGAATGATATTCGCTGTAGGTTTTTCATAGATGGCTTTTATGATATTGAGGTATGTACCCTCGATCCCTATACTCTGAAGAGTTTTGATCAAGAAAGGATGCTGTACTTTGTCAAACGCTTTTTCTGCATCTATTGAGAGGATCATATGATTCTTGTTCTTTCTTTTGTTAATGTATTGTATCACATTGATTGATTTGCGGATGTTGAACCAACCTTGCAGCCCAGGGATAAATCCCACTTGGTCATGGTGAATAATCCTTTTAATGTACTGTTGGATCCTATTGGCTAGTATTTTGGTGAGAATTTTTGCATCCATGTTCATCAGGGATATTGGTCTGTAATTCTCCTTTTTGATGGGGTCTTTGTCTGGTTTGGGGATCAAGGTAATGCTGGCCTCATAAAATGAGTTTGGAATTTTTCCTTCCATTTCTATTTTTTGGAACAGTTTCAGAAGAATAGGTATTAATTCTTCTTTAAATGTTTGGTAGAATTCCCCTGGGAAGCCATCTGGCCCTGGGCTTTTGTTTTTTGGGAGATTTTTGATGACTGCTTCTATTTCCTTAGTGGTTATAGGTCTGTTCAGGTTTTCTATTTCATCCTGGTTCAGTTTTGGTAGTTGATACATCTCTAGGAATGCATCCATTTCTTCCAGGTTATCTAATTTGCTGGCATAGGGTTGCTCATAATATTATCTTATAATTGTTTGTATTTATTTGGTGTTGGTTGTGATCTCTCCTCTTTCATTCATGATTTTGTTGATTTGGGTCATTTCTCTTCTCTTTTTGATAAGTCTGGCCAGGGGTTTATCAATCTTGTTAATTCTTTCAAAGAACCAGCTCCTAGTTTCGTTGATCTGTTCTACTGTTCTTTTGGTTTCTATTTCATTGATTTCTGCTCTGATCTTTATTATTTCTCTTCTCCTGCTGGGTTTAGGCTTTATTTGCTGTTCTTTCTCCAGCTCCTTTAGGTGTAGGGTTAGGTTGTGTACTTGAGACCTTTCTTGTTTCTTGAGAAAGGCTTGTATTGCTATATACTTTCCTCTTAGGACTGCCTTTGCTGCATCCCAAAGATTTTGAACAGTTGTGTTTTCATTTTCATTGGTTTCCATGTATTTTTTTAATTCTTCTTTAATTTCCTGGTTGACCCATTCATTCTTCAGTAGGATGCTCTTTAGCCTCCATGTATTTGAGTTCTTTCTGACCTTCCTCTTGTGATTGAGTTCTAGTTTCAAAGCATTGTGGTCTGAAAATAGGCAGGGAATGATCCCAATCTTTTGGTACCAGTTGAGACCTGATTTATGACCTAGGATGTGATCTATTCTGGAGAATGTTCCATGGGCACTAGAGAAGAATGTGTATTCCGTTGCTTTGGGATGGAATGTTCTGAATATGTCTGTGAATTCCATTTGGTCCAGTGTGTCATTTAAAGTCTTTATTTCCTTGTTGATCCTTTGCTTAGATGATCTTTCCATTTCAGTGAGGGGGATGTTAAAGTCCCCCACTATTATTGTATTGTTGTCGATGTGTTTCTTTGCTTTTGTTATTAATTGCCTTATATAATTGGCTGCTCCCATGTTAGGGGCATAGATATTTGCAATTGTTAGATCTTCTTGTTGGATAGATCCTTTAAGTATGATATAGTGTCCTTCCTCATCTCTTATTACAGTCTTTGGTTTAAAATCTAATTTGTCTGATATAAGGATTGCCACCCCAGCTTTCTTTTGGTGTCTATTAGCATGGTAAATGGTTTTCCACCCCCTCACTTTCAATCTGGGGGTGTCTTTGGTTCTAAAATGAGTCTCTTGCAGACAGCATATCGATGGGTCTTGTTTTTTAATCCAGTCTGATAGCCTGTGTCTTTGGATTGGGGCATTTAGCCCATTTACATTCAGGGTAACTATTGAAAGATAGGAATTTAGTGCCATTGTATTGCCTGTAGGTGACTGTTACCGTATATTGTCTGTGTTCCTTTCTGGTCTATGTTGCTTTGAGGCTCTCTCTTTGCTTAGAGGACCCCTTTCAAGATTTCCTGTAGGGCTGGTTTTGTGTTTGCAAATTCCTTTAGTTTTTGTTTGTCCTCGAAGCTTTTTATCTCTCCTTCAATTTTCAATGACAGCCTAGCTGGATATAGGATTCTTGGCTGCATATTTTTCTCATTTAGTGCTCTGAATAGATCCTGCCAGTCCTTTGTGGCATGCCTGGTCTCTGTGGATAGGTCTGTTGCCAATCTAATGTTTCTACAATTGTAGGTTACAGATCTCTTCTCCAGAGCTGCTTTCAGGATTTTCTCTTTGTCTCTGAGACTCGTAAGTTTTACTATTAGATGTCGGGGAGTTGACCTATTTTTATTGATTTTGAGAGGGGTTATCTGTGCTTCCTGGATTTTCATGCCTGTTTCCTTCCCCAAATTAGGGAAGTTGTCTGCTATAATTTGCTCCATTATACCTTCTGCCTCTTTCTTCTTCTTCTGGGATCCCAATTATTCTAATGTTGTTTCGTCTTATGGTATCGCTTATCTCTCGAATTCTGCCCTCGTGATCCAGTAGTTGTTTATCTCTCTTTTTCTCAGCTTCTTTATTTTCCATCATTTCATCTTCTATATTACTGTCTCTCTTCTGACTCATTTATTCTAGCAGTTAGCGCCCCCATTTTTTATTGCACCTCATTAATAGCCTTCTTGATTTCTACTTGGTTGGATTTTAGTTCTTTTACTTCTCCAGAAAGGGTTTCTCTAATAACTTCCATATTTTTTTCAATCCCAGCTAGTATCTTTAAAGTGATGATTCTGAACTCTAGATCTGACATCGTACTAATGTCCGTATTGAGTAGGTTCCTGGCCGTCGGTACTACCTCTTGTTCTTTTTGTTGAGGTGATATTTTCCGTCTTGTCATTTTGTGCAGAGGAGAATAGATTAATGAGAGAACAAAATGCTAGCAGAGTAACAACGTCCCCAGAAAATATACTCTAAACAAATCAGAAAAGACCTGAAGCAGTGGGAAAAGAAAGGGAAAGAGAGAAAAAAGAAAAAGAAAAAGATAAAGATAGAAACAAAAACAAACAAAACAAAACAACAACAACAACAAAAAAACAGAATGTGATCAAATATGATCAGGCTGGTATATAGATCAGTGCCACACACTAGATTTGGGGTGTATTTTGGTCTTTTAGAAGAAAGTGCCTCCCAAAATTTTAAAGAAAGAAAAACTTATATATGTACAAAAATAAGGGTTGATATGATGAAGGGATGGAATATGACTGTAAAGATGGAAATTATAAAAAATTTTATAAAAGGAATTGATAAGAAGTTGTTTGAAAAAAGAAAGAAGAGGATTTAAAAAAAGAAAAAAGAAAAAGAAAAAGAAAAGGGAGAGGATGTGATCAGGCAGGGGAATAGAAAACACCATATACTAGAGATTTAGGATATATTTTAATCTGTTAGAAGAAACTATCTCAAAATTTTAAAGAGAGAACAACTTATATATATATAAGCCAAAGATACAGGTAACTACTATGAAGGGATAGAATATGACTCTAACAATGAAAAATAAAAATGTTTTTTTTAAAAAAGGGATTGATAAGATGTTGGTTGAAAAAGGGAAAAAGAAAAATTCAAAAAGAAAAAAAAAGAAAGACAGTTAAAAAAAAATTAACTTTGAAAGACTAAAGAATCGTGGTAAAAAAGCCGTGACTTCTATGTGCAGTAGTCCCCTAGCGCTGGAGTTCTGCCGTTCTCATTGATCGGTGAACTTGGTCTTGGCTGGCTGTTCTCGCTGGTCTTCTGGGGAGGGGCCTGTTGCCGTGGTTCCCAAATGTCTCTGCCGGAGGCGGAAGTGCCCCGCCCTTGCCCCCTCCCGGCTGAGTCATCTGCTCGGGTTTGCTCTCCGGGGCTTTTGTTCCCTGCGAGCTTTCCGTCCAGCGTTGGAGGCGGAGAGTGAAGATGGCGGCCTCCCAATCTCCGCCCCGGAGGAGCCGAGAACTCGGGGCCCCGCTCCTCAGTGAGCCCCCAGAGAAAAGCCGTCAGTCACTCCCGGCTCCCCGGTCTCCGGCCGCGCTCCGTGCTCAACCGGCCTGTGACTGCGCGTTTCTATCTCTGGCACCGACCCCGGGTGGAGTCTCCAAACCCAGCAGATCCCTGCGGTGCCCTCCCGCGCGGCTCCTCCCGGGGGAGGAAGGGGAGTCTCCCCGGATCTGCCGCTTGTGGGGTCCCTGCTGGAGGAGCAGGGGCCCGACTGGGCCGCGGATCACGGTCAATGGCCACCCCGAGCTGAGAGCCCGCGCCTGGGCTCCGCCTCTGCAGCCGGCTTCCCTGCTCCGATCCCTGGGAGCTCTGCCGCCCTCAGGCACCCCCGGTCTTTCTGTGACCCCGAGGGTCCTGAGACCACACTGTCCCGGAGGGTTCCACCCCCCGCTCAGCCACCGGAGTGACGTCCCTCGGCGGAGCAGACTTTTAAAAGTTCCGAATTTGTGCCCCGCGGCTCCATCACTTGCCAGAAGCGGCCGACGGAGGCCCCTCCCCCGCTGTCTATCCTCCCGAATATCACCTCGGATTCACTTCTCCTCACGTCCTACCTTCCAGAAAGTGGTTGCTTTTCTGATGAGAGAGTTGTTGCTCTTCTTCTCTTCGATCTCCTGTTGAGTTTGTAGGTGTTCAGAATGGTTTGATCCCTGTCCAGCTGAATTCCTGAGAGGAGACGAAATCCAGGTCTCCTACTCCTCCGCCATCTTCGAGTCCTTTCGTCACTCTTAAGTCTTCTTTATATTTTTCAATAAAATATAGTTATTTTATATACGACTTACATCTTTATTATTGCATTTAATATTATATTTGTTTATTTTTCCATTTAATTTCTAACTGATTATTAAAAGAAACCTACTCTATTTCTTCTATATCCTGCTGCTTAGGGCAATTATATTATCAGTTATAGTTATTTTAAATGAATCTCTTTTATTTTCTAAACATATAACAATTATCTGTAAGGAAAATTTGTCTCAATTTCTGGTATTTTTATCACAAAATTCACTTTTCTTATTTCTTCATCTATCCCCTCTAACACAATTTTGAATAATAAGTATTCTCAGATTTCATTTTTATTTTAGTGACACTCCTCTTAGCAGTTCTCCATTTAATATCACATTTGTTCTTGGTTTCTGATTAATACTCTTGTCATGGGCATATATTTTCCTCTTTTTAAATTAGACTTTTCATTTAAAAAAAACAACAACACATCAGTGTCTGCTTTTACCTTTATTGCCTTGACTTTTTGGTTGGCTTTGTTTTCTAGCTGAATAATCTGTTTTCATTTTTATTAACTCTTATTCACTTTCTTTAGGTTTCTTTTCCTCTTCTTGAACTTCATGGGTGACAGGGGTTTCACTGGCACCTCCTTTAATGTAGGCGCTTTGTTGAAGGGGGGTGGTTCCTGAAAGCTGCTCCTCAAAAAGGCCTGGCCCTGCCTGCAAACACCCTCATTTCTCTCCACAGACCTGGGGAAATCTTCCATCAAGCAAGACTCTATGTCAGAATCGTTCATTTTTCACAAAAGAATGAATTGTTTTCTCTCAGCTTGGTAGAACATATTGATCTTCTTTCAGTCAATAACACAAAATGCCTGCCCTTCTGGTCCTCCCTAATGACAGCCATTTGGGTAGTCTGGCATGCTGTTCTTGTCACAAGCCCATCTGAGACAACTGGTATCTGAAAGGAATAATCTAAGAATGATGTTGACTACTCACTTTTCAGGATTCTCCAGGGTTTACTCATAACTCAGATTAGAAAAACAACTGCATGCCCAAAGCAAACACTCTTTGCTAGATCACAGCCCTTGTCCCAGTACACACTACCATGAGCCCCAGCACCAGAACGTTCTTTACAGGATTACCATGAGCTTATCATGTCCACTGGCTTGTTTTTGGGGCCAGTGTCAGAAACAGACCCATGGAGTTTCTCTGTGTTCTTAAAGGATGGTTAGGGACGACTTGTTCTATCATATTTTAAATCTCAGATACATAAAGATTTTACATGACATATTTCTCTCAGGCCTTTAGGACTGGAAATTATTTCTCCCATAAAATGGGATACATTTTTTAACTAAATAATGAATATTATATAATTCATGAGATTAGATTATTTGCCATGGTTGGTAGGAATCTTCGTTTCTTTCTTCACCTCTTTGTTGTTACCACTGCCTCTCCTTCTTTCACTTAGTATGTCTCCTTGAAGAGTTTTAATCTTTACCTATTCTT
This sequence comes from Mirounga angustirostris, assembly GCF_029215605.1. Lineage (NCBI taxonomy): Eukaryota > Metazoa > Chordata > Mammalia > Carnivora > Phocidae > Mirounga > Mirounga angustirostris. The sequence continues at coordinate 6,613,507 of NW_026991718.1, forward strand.
TCATTGTAAGCTGCCTTTGTGAAAATATATCAGGTATAATCAATCAAGTCAAGTCATGTATAAATAAGGAATAAAAGTTAAGTAAAAGCAATTTCAAGATTTATAAAGCAAAGAAAGGAACTGGTCTATTTGTTGTTCATTTTCTATAGTAATTGTGTGGGGTTCCAAGGCTTGGCATACATCTGAAAAACAGTTACAAGGACTTCCTGTAAAAATTCATTTTTTGAACCTCCACTCCATCTCTGTCTATGTATGGGAAGCTCAGGGGTTGATATAACTCCTGAATCCAAGAATGATATACCAGAAAGAAGACCAGAAGGGCTTTTTATTCACCTGTTTTGATATTATGATGTGGAGAGATTCAAGACCAATCTGGAGATCTCCTCTGAAATGCTGACCACCAGGGCGGAAGCCATGCTTCACTCAGGAAAGACGGAAGAAGGAAGTAGCCTGTGTGATGTCAGAGCGACACCACAATGTCATCACATATCGGCTGTCCTCTGGGCTCCCTTGTTCTGGGCCCAGAGGCAGGTCACAGGTTGAACCACCATGACTGGGCTTGGATGGAGCTCCAGATTGTCTAAAGTGTCCCTCCTGGGTTGTGCAACTCTATGCTCTCCCCTAGGGAGGCCCAGGCACTGGGGAAAGATACCTTACCTTGGGCTCATCCCTTTGAAAAGACAGTGCTTAATTCAAACAAATAACCCCCAGGAATGACTTATCATACATGTCCCTAACTGCTCTGAGTCTGGCAGCATTTCCAGGGTTAGGGTTTTCAGGGCAATCCTGTATCCACGCCCTTCCATTTGCCTCTGCAAAGTCAGAACAAGATGTAATGGGATCATATTTTTTAACTCTTTTCTGAGGTATTTTTAATTGATATAAATCTTTCTTGTCCTGAAATTCACAACTCATGGAATGAATGGCACTCACTAACTTAGAAAAAGGGAGGAAACAGGCTAGAACAAAGGATTCATTGGAAGATAGTCTTTGTTCCCCAAAAGGGGGGAGGGGAGTTGTTCTAAATTACAAAAACTTTTCTTAACACATCAAGGACAGCTATGAATTATGAGCAAAGAAAATCTTTGCCATCAAAGGGGGGAAGTTAAAAGAATATGCACTAGGTAAGGATGATAGGATGTGCAATAGGTAACGCTCCATAAGAATGGGGAGATCACCCAGCCAAAGGAAGAAGGTTTGTGAGACCACAATGTATTTGTTCCACGGCTGGAATGTAAAGAATACTAGAAACAATCTCATTTTGTGGGGGAAGGACACCTGGGTCACCCACACTAAAATGGAAAAAGAATGAGTGGGAACATACTGAAGAAAGGTATGGTCTGTTTCTCCATCTGCGTTTCTTTACAACAATTGGCAGCCATTTTGCTTTTGAGCCCTTCACCCTCCTACCTTGCCTCGAAGCTGGGGAAAGGGATCTGGCTGGAAGCTCTGCAGTTCTTACCTTGTCTGCACAACTCCGTGAAATGTGAAAAGCCCTAAGGTGCCACAGGTTTTCATTCTGTTTTCCCTTACCCTGTGAGACATGACCATAATACGTTTGTGGGGCATCTCCACAATCCTGTCTTACCACAAGTTTTTTTTGGTCTTGTTTTTAGTTTGTTTTGATTTTGTAATTAAGCCACAGAGTCAAAAATAATCCAAAACAGTGAAAAACATTTAAGAGTTGTATTAGTTTCCTAAGGCTGCTGTAACAAAACACACAAACTGGGTGTCGTAAACAACAGACCTCTATTGTCTCACAGCTGTGGAGGCCAGAAGTCTGAACAGGGCTGCTTCCTTCGGAGTCTGTGAAGGAGAATCTGTTCCTCACCTCTCCCGCCACATCTGGAGGTGCTAATCATCTCTGGTGTCCTGGGGTTTATAGAAGCATCACCCCAATCTCTGCCCAATGTTCACGTGGCGGTGTTTGTTTTTCTGTGTGTATAACTATCTTGAAAATCTCTCCTTTTTCTAAGGACGCCAGTCATATTGGATTAGAGATCCAGTTTGACCTCATCTTAACTAATTCATCGGCAAAAACCCTACTTCCTAATAAGGTCACAATCAGAAGTCATGGGGATGAAGACTTCAACACATAAATATGGAGAGAGGGGACACGATTCAATTCATAACAGTTCTTTTGGCTTATTTTAGACTTTAATATAGAAGATTACAAGAAAATTCAAGAAAAGCCATTTTTTGGTCCTCATCTTGAAGAAACAATGGGAAGTCTGTGCAATTTAGAAAAAAAAAAATGGAAGGGTGCTCATTGTCTGTAAGGAAGATACATTTGCTCTTCTCCTGACTTTCTGTGGTTCACTAAAATCAGGCTTGCCTCGGGTCCACATCAGCAGACCCCCACTCAGCATTGAGGACACACTAACTGTGTATAAGTTCCGGTGAAAGATCTCTGTCTTTCATATTTTATAAACCTAATGTTTTTCTTGCTTTTATTTCTGGAGGCCCATTTTTCACACGCAAATATGAGAACACATGAAAGAAGAGGTATTTTCTCGTCTTTACAGAAGAAGTTTCAAAAAGGAGATTTATTTTGCATCTTTGACAGACCAATCCATTGAAATACATCTTTTTAAAAAAGGGGTATTTTCCTTTTTTTTTTTTTTTTCTGCACTGGGGGCCAATAAAGGAAGCAGGGACCCTAATTTACATGAAAAAAATTAGAAACCTTCTTTGAGGCACAGGTAAGTCTTATTGCCTTTCTTTTTTTTTTTAAAGATTTTATTTATTTATTTGAGACAGAGAGAATGAGAGGGGGGAGGGTCAGAGGGAGAAGCAGGCTCCCCGCGGAGCAGGGAGCCCGATGCGGGACTCGATCCTGGGACTCCAGGATCATGACCTGAGCCGAAGGCAGTCGCTTAACCAACTGAGCCACCCAGGCGCCCTCTTATTGCCTTTCTTAATGTGTCACAAATCAGAGTAGAAGCAGCCAGCACCAAAAATTCAAGAGCGCTTTCAATTCATAAAATATCATGCCCTCCAAAGGCTTCCGGGAAAAGTATTCAGTCTGGTCACTTCTGTAGCAGCTATATTCTCAAATACATGTTTTAAAAATAAATCTCAGCGGGCAAGTCTCGTTTTATCATCGAAGCATTTCTTATGTCCCCATCTGAGGACATGCAAATAATATTTATTACATGCTCCTCTGCAGATGGTAAAATTCCATACAAAATAAATAAATATTCCCTGTCCTGTAGAAGTGTACATTTTCTGTGTGTTCAAACTTCGATAGGTAATGTCCAAGCTAGAGCTTAACTAGCTAAACGAGCTTTTTTTTTTTTTAAGGTTTTATTTATTTATTTGACAGAGAGAGAGAGAGCATGAGCGGGGAGGAGGGGGAGAAGCAAACTCCCTGCTGAGCAAAGAGCCTGATGCGGGGCTCCATCCACAGACCCTGGGATCATGACCTGAGCTGAAGGCAGACACTTAACCGACTGAGCAACCCAGGTGTTCCTAAACGGGCTTGATGGAACTAAGCAGTCACTCTTACTGTGACCACTGTCATACTCCAAGTATTCCCTTGATTGTATTTAAAAAGCAAAACAGAACAAAAAAACCACTCAAGCAATTTTTAGGTCTAAAGTCTGCAGAGGAAGGGAATCCAGGGAGGAGGAAACAAGGTGTGATTCTACTTCTGCAGCTTCTAGCTGGGAGCAATTGATCCACTCACTTCTCTTCGCTGAGCCGCTTTTCCAAAAAGGAATCAGACACAGTCGATGATGTTTAAGGCCAGTCCAGGTTTAAGTTAGTTGCACAGTGAGGCAGGCTCTAATTTTTCACTTTGTGTTCAGGTTTCTCCTTTCACAACACACTGTTTTCTTATACTGGTCGTATATTAAACCAAAATATTAAGAATTAGATTCAACAGTGTTCTGTTTAGCTTGCTGATTCATTTCAAGGGAAACAGACCAAGGGTGTTTCTCATACTTAAGACATTAGAGCTTATGAGGAAATACATTTTCAAAGTGACTTTTCAGTTTTATTTTTTTCCTAAATATGTAAATGGCAATTTTAGATTGTTAATGAACACCATGCCCAGTCAGGTCTGTCTAGGGGCAAAATCCCTTAAGATGCCTTCATCCTATAAACATCTCAGAAAGCAAATCTCATCGCAAGTCAAAGGTAATGTGCCCAAAGGGTGCTGTGATTTCCTTAAATTCTTAGTCAGCGGTGTTCTCGTCTCTAACTCCTTCCCTCTGGTCATCTGGAATTACACTCCATGGGGAAGAGGCTGGCAATTCTCCTCTCTGTCAATATTACCAAATAGGTAGCTTTGGAAACAGTTTCCTCACTGGAGTATCACAAAAACCTCCCGAACTGATAAATCTTCCAAGTTCATCACCGAACAGATAGCCCCATGCTTGCATCAGCACTTTGCTTGGCATTTGAACTCCTCGTTACTGACTTAAAAATAGGAGGATCAGGGAAAAGGGAAACAGATTCAGAAGTGCAGAACCTGATAAAACAGCATGGGGTGGGGTGTGGATTAAAGCAGGAAGGGAAGAACAGTGGCCACTGTGCCCTGCATCACCTCGTCATAACCCTGAGAGGGAAATGCAAGTGTTTCTCGGGGAAACCATCCCCTGGGGCAATCCCCCCTGGACAGAGCTGGGGGATCCCAAAGGGAAAGTAAGTCCAATCAGCATCCTTGCTCTATTTCCATGTTCCGCCTGATGGTAACAGTCTTCATTTTACTACTCTTTGTAGGTTCTAAATAAGTGTTGGATGAAGGGATGTGTGAATGGAAAGTTTATACATGAATTAATAGTTTCAGATGATCTCTGAGGTTGATTTCTAGTAATTTTGCAACAACATGCGGAAAGAATAGGCATAAAATCCTCTTTAAAATGTATTTGAAAGAAATTAAAGCACCAGTGAATATAAGGGAAGCTAAACTAGTCTATGGATTACATTTGTCTTTTAATCCACTTTGCCCTCTATATGAAATGTGACATTAAGACATCTGCCAATATTTTAAAGGCTTCTGCTGGTGCCTGAATTATATTTTTAAATTAGACCCTAAAGCTGCATTCTAATGCATTACTTTCATTTGCTAAAGTATGCATACAGCCTCACTCTGCTCCCAGGGTATTCTTTATTTAATCAGTCCGAGAGCAGCTCAAAGCATCTCCATCTCCACGTGAATCTCTGCCAGATCCTGCTGACTTGTACATTTCACCTCTCTGGTGATACTTGACCTCCTTGAAGGAAAAGAAAACAGATACATAATTGAGCAGGAGATGGGGAGAGGAGAAGAAAAATCCCTTTCAACAACCAGTGAAATGTATGCAAATCTGACTCTGCCTCTGATGTGATGCATGTCCTAGGAAATGCCACAGTAAACAACGGGAGCCTTCCCTTGTAAAAGTCGATACAGCGTTGGTATGTTTGACCAAAAAAAAAAAAAAAAAGGTAGATCGAGGTTAAGGAAATCAGTCTACTGTTGGTTATTTTTTAGAAAGGGGAAGGTATTGTTTGGACTCTAATGGCAGTAAGGGGTGATGGCAGTGGAGTTTCCCTTTGAACCTGCTTTAAACAAAAAATCGTTGGTTCAGATCTTGGTTTTGATGTGTAGATAGAAGACAAGTTGGAGATCCAAAAAGAGACCGGAATCTCCCAAAGGGAGAAATGCAGAGCTTCAGGGGGGAAAAGTCACGAGTAGTGGATGCGAACTTGGGAGAACTCTGCTACTATCCCAGTAGATGTTAATTGTTCATCCTGAGAACACAGACGCAAGCGCATGGACTCTGGCAGAATTGGATTCAAGTCCGAAAGCAGCTGTTTGTTGACTGTGGGACCCTGGAAATGAGTGGATACTCACTGAGTCTCAGTTCCCCCATCTACAAACTCTGTATAAAAGCAGAGACCCGATCTCCATTCTAGGCTTCTGTAAGGATTAAATGAAATACTGATTCAAAGCCTGTGACAGGAGAGTTAGGTGTTCCATCAATGTTAGACTCGGACTTGGGATATTCTCCAGTGCTGAAGTAAGCAACTACCCCAGTTCTCCGGAGTTTAGCGCCACAGGTGTTTGCTTCTTCCTCATGTCATATGTGCTAAAAGGTTGGTGGGATTTAGGGAGGGGAAAACGAGACTCTGCCATTCGGACCCCTCCTTGGTCCTTGCAGCAGTGCAGATACGTGAGAGGGATGCATGAGAGCTTTCTACTATTTCGGGCCAGAAATGATGCACATCACCCTTGCTCATGGGTAACATGTCCTTAGACTCTGCCTTACAGCCAGGCAGTCAGACATGTCGAGGAAGAATATGGAATATTGGTGAGCATTGTCTCAGCTTTTAGTGACTTTCTTCCACCAAGACCTCCTATGCATACGCTTCACGCACACACACAAAAATATAGTTTGCCTTAAAACTAAAAACAAAGTACGTTCAGTATAATATATAAATTTTTTCACAATGTAGGTATCATTAGCACATTTCCACTTACCAGTTCTTCATCAAATAATGAATTTGACTAAATTGTGTTGCCATAATTTCAGCCAAAAGTAAGGAATTACCAGCTCTCCCCATCCCACCTACAACATACCTTAATTTTTAGTTACTTTGGCAGCTCAGTGGATAGCAAAAATCTGATTTCCATTAGGTTTTCTGAAAATATAAAAATCACCTTCATGCCTCCTTTGCCAATTTTTGTTATTTCAAGGGTGGAAGGGACTGTAGGTTGGGAAGCATGACATGAATCATGTGGGTGACCCCAGCTGCCTGACATGGCGGACTCACTCCTAGAAAGTGGTCTTTACCTCCACATCTGTAAAATAAAGTATTAGGATATATTCTCCAGGGACTCTTCAGCCTCTAATATCAAACCATTCTACAGTAATTTTCAATAAGGATTTCTGCCTGGGATGTATAATGCTGGTGGAATTTCCTCTGCATTCCACCAAATGGGTTCAATTTCATAGGGACCCAAGAGATTTATTGCCTACTTCCTGCCAGATTAACCACCTCTCTTGGTATCCACAATGGGTCAAGCAGAGAACATATTGATGAAATGATGTTCACAAATTCCTTCACAAACAGTATTCAATACTACTAACAGTAAACACTGCTATTCCTTGCCTTTAACATACTTGTACTTGAATGGTTCAAGTCATGTTTTGACTTCTCTTTAGGGCACTCTTCTCTCCTTTAAATAAAAGTTCATGTTTTAAATGTTGTCTGATTATCATAGGAGGACATCATTCAATTTGCCCAAGGAATTTGGAGCATGGCATTTATTCAACCAACATCTCTTAAGACTTTACTGTCTTAGGCCTCCTGTTAACACCAGGATACGGAGGTAAAGAATGTAAATCTTTTCCTCGAGGAGCACTCTGAGGAAGAAAAATTGGTAAAAAATAATTACCATATAGCTTGATAAATATAAAGATAGAGGGAAGAAAGGAGTGATATGTGTTCTTTGAAAACAGGAAATTTTATGATACCCTGGAGCATAGAAGCTGTGGTTTATCAGCTTTCACAGTGACGGAATATGTGATGACAATTAATTCACCATCATCCCATTCCACTATAACCAATCATGTCATTGACATCTGACCACATTTCAAGACATGAAAAGGAATCTCTCGTGATTAACCCATTCCTCTTAAAATCGCTAGAAAGCAGATATGTGGGATATGTAGAGTAAAATATGGGTCACTAATGCTAATTTTCCCAAGAGTAACTCAGAGATTCTTGGGGGAGAGTATCTTGACTTTCAAATTGTCTTCTTTTCTCCCTGTGCTAACTTACGTGTTTCTTCCTGATGTCAGCACCACTCCTGACCCACAGATTTCTTTCTTTCTTTCTATTACTCTTGCTTTCCCCGCATATTCTTATAGTCCCTCTTCTTCCTCAGATGACTTTTCTCTTAAAGGCTCTTCTTAGATCACCTTGCATTCTAAATATCACCTACATACTCTAAATGAATTTTACACTGATATTTCAAAGAATCATGAGGAAATGTTAGCAGGCATTTCTCTGCTTGCTATGAGTTTTCTAAAACACAAATTCAGTTATTAGGGGCAGGGACTATTGCACCAGACATAATATGTATCCCTGGAATGTCGATCCAGGTGCCAGAAAATTGCAGGCCAGTAGGAAAATGGTGTAATCTGTGATTCCATCTGGCCCATGAATTTCCAGTGGCCTTGCTTATAGATTGTCAGAACTGTTCATTAAGTTTGTTGTGAAACCAAAGGCTTAATATCTGTAATTTAGAGGGTTCAATAGGCAGTTAAATTGAGTGAAACTATTTTTGAATGACTACTCTAGTTTCAGAGAAATAGCCGACATTGCAGCTCGGAAGAGCTACATTTGAGGCAGCTCCAGGAATTTAAAATTATTTATAGGCCCTTTAGAAAAGGGCTTTGCTCTGCTAACTTGAGAAACTTTTTTTCTCCTTTTTTTTTTAACAAAAGCTTGAGTGCTGACAAAAGGAAACATTTCTAATGCAGATAGGTTATCAGTCACAACCACGTAACTTTAACTGGCTCAAAAGGGGCAAAGGTTGATTGTGTTTTCTGTTTTTGTCTTTGTCTGATCTGTGGTTATCTTCAAATGCACGCACCATCGTGAAAATGTGTTTACATGTAATGTATGTGCTGAAGGGGGGACTGTGATGTGCTGAATAAGAGGCAGAAATGAATTTCTTATGGAAGTCTTTCTATGCCAGCCATTTATAAGCAATCCCTTAGACACTTTATCAATAATGGGGATAGTTATCCATTCCTCAAATAAGGGGAGATTCCCAAACTCAAAGTATGGCACTGATAGCTGATGGAAATATGACATGTTTGGGTGCTTGACACGAAAAGCTGATGAAGGATGCCTAGGTGGTTTAGTGGGTTAAGCGTCTGCATTCGGCTCAGGTCATGATCCCAGGGTCCTGGGATGGAGCCCCGAGTCAGGCTCCCTGCTCAGCGGGGAGTCTGCTTCTCCCTCTTCCTCTGCCCCTGCCTGCTGCGACTGCTCTCTCACTCGCTCTCTCTGTGTGTCTCTCTCTCAAGTAAATAAATAAAATGTTTTTAAAGAAAGAAAAGAAAAGAAAAGATGTTGCAGACATCCAGGTGATAGCTAAGAACAGGTGGGTATCGACATACGCCCTCCGGAGGTGCACACTGAAGATCAGTGGGGCCTTGTGAGTGCTGCTGTCATAACCACCTGATTTTAAAAGGTTTCCAGAGAAGCTCAGGAGCTCATTCCTACATTATGCACAGGGGCACTGGAAATTCGTTTCTTAAGGGCTAGAGAAAATTTTATCTACTAATACCAGGAGGATTCTGATGTTGTAGGGGCAGAAATTGCTAGTTGCCTCCCCAAAATCCATCTCCCTTTTCTCCTCCCAGACCCAACACTGATTTTCTTCAGAATAGCCAGGATTAAAAACATTAAAAATATGCCAGGATAAAAGTGTAAAAAAAAATTACATTTAACTCTCTTACAGTTTGGGTGACACACTTAATGCAAAGGAGATGTAAGTGTAAGTGAGCTGGGGATTTCTGGGAAAGTTTTGCTTTCCTGGAATAGATGCCACCCCTTTTTTCTGTCATTCATTTCCATCATCTTCCTTCCTGGAATGAGAGCGTGAGCTTGAGATAGAGCATTTCTTTTGTGATCGAGAGGCAATCAGCAAGATAAAACACACACACACACACACACACACGATGATAGAGCAGAAAGCAAGAAGGAGCCTAGGACATTAATGATGTTGTAGACTTTCTATTATGAAATAAAATGTAAACCATCACCACTAATTGCACTGTTAAGAGCTTCAGTTAAGTCTCAGATGCAAATGCATTTTTGGGAATTATAAGAATATGCAGTTTCAATGAAGCATTTCCAGTACATAATGCAAGTAAACAAGCAAATAAGTAAAATGAAAGCCAAACACAACCCTAACCAAAACTGTTCAATATGTCAAAGGGTAAGTAATCATCTTTGATAAGAGATATCATGTTTATACTATAATTACAAAGGAATACTGCTCCATGATTTTCTTTATTCTGATGTATTAAATTTTGACCACACATTGCTGTTTGGTAAATAACAATGGAAATGATGAAATGAATTTAAACACTGTCCTGCAGTGAATGCTTCCTTGCAGTTGTTTAAGAAATGAACTTTGAGATATTTTCATATTTTTAAAGCACTCGTACAATTTTCCCTTTGCATTCTTTTCACCGATGCCTGTGGTTTTAGAAATCATTGTCAATAATTATCTTGATCACTCACTTTTATTATGTCCCAACCTATCACCTCCTCATTGGGTTTTCTTCAGTTCCTACCCATCACCCAAATAAATGACTGGCTTTAAAGAACACAAGGAGAGTCATTAGAAATGCTTTTCCTGAGCAAGGCATTCTCCCAACATTTCTGTGAAGGTTTCACAAGATGGTTGGGGTACCAGGACACTTACAAATACAAAAATAAGCTCATAATTCACCCTAGACCATGCTAAAAGTATGTTATTAATAACAGGATTTTAAAGCAATGAAAAATTTCTGTAGTTGAGCAAGGCTTTTTGTTAAAGCGGTATTTAAACAAGGCTTGTGGGGGTAAAGGGAGTAACTGAATTGAAGAGACAGTTTTCTAGGCAGAAGGAAATGGTGTAAACAAAGAGAGGACTAGAGGGCACATGTCAGATAAAGATGGATGTTCACAAATCACCTTTTTGGCTGGAGTACAAAATGAGTGAAGGGGACAAGTGGAGGGAATAGAAGAGGTTCTTTGGATACAGATTATGAATTGCCTCAGTATATCTAGGAGAAGGGACTGTGTCCTGTAAATGGTGAGGAGCCTAAGCCTGTAGAAGGTTCCCCAGATTTGACAAATACTTAACTGATTTTTTATCCTCAAAGGCAGTAATTTATGTTTACTTAAAATAAACACAGTCCTAATGATATCACCATCTTATAGACACTATAGACACCTAGGGAGGATGTTAGGGGAGACCATGTAGGGAAGAGCAATGGTGTGCTCCTCCTCCTAATAGCCAAGGTGGTATCAGAGACCTAATTTGAAAAATGAAATCTCATTCTCACCTAGTGGTAACAAGGAGGCCTCCCCACTGGAAGTCAACCAAGGCTGAGTGGACAACCTGGACTTCCATGTTCACCTGATAGTGATGAGGCAGAGCCCCCTTCACCAACCAGAATTCTGTAAAAGGAGACCTGTTAAAGCCTAAGATTTAAGTAAGATCCGGAGTCTTAAACTATAATGCCCCCAAATGGCCAGGCTTCAGTAGAAAATCATTTGTCATACTAAGACCCAGAATAATCTCAAATTGAATGAGAAAAGACAATCATAAGACACAAAAACCAAGACGACACGATATTAGAATTATCTGAAAAACACTTTAAAGCAACTATGATAAAAATGATTCACTGAGCAATTATGAACCCACTTGAAACAAATTCAAATATAGAAAATCTCAACAAAGAAAAAGATATAAAGAAGAGTTAAATAGAAAGTATATAACAAAAAAATATCAATAGCCAAAATTAAAAACCCAGTAGATGGGTGCAACAGCACACCAAGAGGGGCAGAAGAATCAGTGAACCTGAAGATGGACAACACAAATTCTCCAAATCTATACAAGATCAATTATTTATAGAACTGAAAGAGTATTCAAAGAAATGGTGGCTGGTAAATCCCCAAATACAGAAATAAACATAAAACTACAGTGGCAAGAAGCTCAACAGACCACAAATAGGATAAACCTAAAGAAATCTACAACAAAACACAAAGTCATTAAATTTCTGGAAACTAAAGACAAAGGAAAAAAATTCTTTAAAAGCCACAAGAGAGAAATCACACAGGACCTGCAGAATAAACAATTCCAGTGAGGGCAGATCTCTCAGCATAAACTATGGAGGCTAGGAGGAAATGGCACAGCATTTTTCAAGTGCTAAAAGAAAATAATTGTCAGCTCAGAAGTCCATATCCAGTGAAAATATCCTTCAAAAAATGAAGAGTAAATGAAGGCATTCTCAGATAAAGGAAATTCAGAGGACTTACTACCAGCAGACCTACTCCAAAAAGAATGGCTCCAGGAAATTCTCTAACAAATGGAAAGTATGTGATAAAAGAAATTATCTTGGAGTGTCAGGAGGGAAGAACAGAAAAACAAAAAAAAACGAGCATATGTAATAGAAATCTCTTCTCCTCTGGAATTTCCCAAGTTATGTAAGAAAACTGAAGCAATGTATGTAAATATTTAAGATAATTATTATAAAAGGGAGATATTAAATGGTGCTTAAGGAAGGTAAGAGTTGTACACTTTGCTCAACTGGTAAAATGTTAGCATTAGTAGACTGTGGTAAGTCAGATATATGGTTATACTTAGAGTCACCATTAAAAGCACTATACAAATTTATATATACTCAAAACACTACAGGCAAAACAAAATGCCATTCTAAAAAATGTCCAAGTAACTCAGTGGAAGGCAGAAAACATTTAAAAAAAGATGTGAAAACAGAGAGAACAAACAACAAAACAAAAAGAATAAAAAAGCAATCACTATATTAAATGTAAATGGTTTCAATACACTAATTAAAAGACAGAGAATGGCAAACTGGGTTAAAAAAATCAAACAGCACAACAAAAAACACAGCTCAACTATATCCTGTCTATAAAACTCACTTCAAATGTAATGATGTGCAGATGTTGAATGTAAAAGGATGAGAAAACATATACGAGGCAAACATTAATTTTAAGAAATGAGGAGTGGTTGTATTAATATCAGATAAAATAAACATTAGAACAAATTATCAAATATTGAGGGGGATGTTCTGTAATGAATACAGAGTGGTATGGAATGCATGTTCATGCCTCCCCCCCAAATTCATATGTTTAAATCTTAATCTCCAATGTAATGGTATTAGAAAGTGGGGTTTTGAGAGGTATTAGGTCTTGAGGGTTGAGTCCTCATGATGAGATTAGTGCCCTTGTGCAAAGAGATAAGAGGGTTTGCTTTTCTCTGCTGTTCACCATACAAGGACACAGAAAGATGTCTACAAATAATTATGAGGGTTTTCACCAGAAATGGCCAGCACCTTGATCTTGGACTTCCAGCCTCCAGAACCATGAAAAATAAATTTCTGTTGTTTAAGCCACCCAGTCTGTGGTAATTTATCATAGCAGCCTGAGCTGGCTAAGACAAAAGGTCAAACTACTAAGAACCATGAAAAATAAATTTCTGTTGTTTAAGCCATCCAGTCTGTGGTAATTTATCATAGCAGCCTGAGCTGGCTAAGACAAAAGGTCAAACAACCAAGAAGACACAGAACCTAAATATATATGCAACACACACACACTAAAAAATAATGTGATATAAAAGTGGAGGAGCAAGATGGTGGAGGAGTAGGAGACCTTAATTTCGTCTGGTCCCAGGAATTCAGCTAGATAGGGATCAAACCATTCTGAACACTTACGAACTCAACAGGAGGTCGAAGAAAAGAATAGCAGCAACTCTCTGAACAGAAAAGCAACCACTTTCTGGAAGGTAGGACATGCGGAGAAGTGAATCAGAGGCGATATTCAGGAGGGTAGATGGCAGGGGAGGGGGCCTCCGTCGGCCGCTTCTGGCAAGTGACAGAGCCACGGAGCACAAAATCGGAACTTGTAGAAGTCGGCTCCGCTGAGGGACGTCACTCCAGTTGCTAAGCAGGGGGTGGAACCCTCACTGGGGCAGTATGGTCTCAGGACCCTCCAGGGCACAGAAAGACTGGGGTACCTGAGTGTGGCAGAGCCCCCAGATATCAGAGCGGGGAAGCCGGCTGCAGAGACGGAGCCGAGGAGTGGGCTCTCAGCTCGGGGTTGCCATAATCCGTGATCCGTGGCACAGTCGGGCCACAGCTCTTCCAGCGGGGACCCAACAAACGGCAGATCCAGGGAGACTCCCTTCCTCCCCAGGGAAGAGTGGCACGGGGGTATACCACAGGGATCTGCTGGGTTTGGAGACTCCACACTGAGTCGGGTGCCAGAGATAGAAATGCTCGGTCACAGGCCGGGTGAGCATGGAGCATGGCCGGAGACCAGGGAGACGAGAGTGACTGACTGCTTTTCTCTGGGGGCTCACAGAGGAGTGGGGAAAAAGAGAGATAAACAACTACTGGATCACGAGGGCAGAATTCGAGATAAGTGATACCATAAGATGAAACAACATTAGAATAATTGGGATCCCAGAAGAAGAAGAAAGAGAGAGAGGGGCAGAAGGTATATTGGAGCAAATTATAGCAGAGAACTTCCCTAATTTGGGGAAGGAAGCAGGCATCAAAATCCAGGAGGCAAGAGAACCCCCCTCAAAATCAGTAAAAATAGGTCAACACCCCGACATCTAATAGTAAAACTTACAAGTCTCAGAGACAAAGAGAAAATCCTGAAAGCAGCTGGGGAGAAGAGATCTGTAGCCTACAATGGTAGAAACATTAGATTGGCAACAGACTTATCTACAGAGACCTGGGAGGCCAGAAAGGACTGGCATGATCTTTTCAGAGCCCTAAACGAGAAAAATATGCAGCCAAGAATACTATATCTAGCTAGACTGTCATTGAAAATAGAAGGAGAGATAAAAAGCTTCCAAGACAAACAAAAACTAAAGAAATTTGCAAACAAGAAACCAGCCCTACAAAAAATATTGAAAGGGGGGCGCCTGGGTGGCTCAGTTGGTTAAGCGACTGCCTTCAGCTCAGGTCATGATCCTGGAGTCCCGGGATCGAGTCCAGCATTGGGCTCCCTGCTCGGCAGGGAGTCTGCTTCTCCCTCTGATCTTCCTCCCTCTCATGCTCTCTCTCTGTCTCTCTCAATAAAATAAAATAAAAAATATTGAAAGGGGTCCTCTAAGCAAAGAGAGCATAAAAGTAACATAGATCAGAAAGGGACACAGACAATATACAGTAACAGTCACCTTACAGGCAATACAATAGCACTAAATTCATATCTTTCAATAGTTACCCTGAATGTAAATGGGCTAAATGCCCCAATCAAAGGACACAGGGTATCAGATTGGATAAAAAACCAAGACCCATTGATATGCTATCTGCAAGAGACTCATTTTAGACCCAAAGACACCTCCAGACTTAAAGCGAGGGGGTGGAAAGCCATTTATCATGCTAATGGACATCAAAAGAAAGCTGGGGTGGCAATCCTTATATCAGACAAATTAGATTTTAAACCAAAGACTGTAATAAGAGATGAGGAAGGACACTATATCATACTTAAAGGGTCTATCCAACAAGAAGAACTAACAATTATAAATATCTATGCCCCTAACATGGGAGCAGCCAATTAATAACAAAAGCAAAGAAACACATCGACAACAATACAATAATAGTGGACTTTAACACCCCCCTCACTGAAATGGACAGATTATCCAAGCAAAAGATCAACAAGGAAATAAAGACTTTAAATGACACACTTGACCAAATGGACTTCACAGACATATTCAGAACCAAAGCAACGGAATACACATTCTTCTCTAGTGCCCACGGAACATTCTCCAGAATAGATCACATCCTAGGTCACAAATCAGGTCTCAACCAGTACCAAAAGATTGAGATCATTCCCTGCATATTTTCGGACCACAATGATTTGAAACTAGAACTCAATCACAAGAGGAAAGTCGGAAAGAACTCAAATACATGAAGGCTAAAGCGCATCCTACTAAAGAATGAATGGATCAACCAGGAAATTGAAGAAGAATTTAAAAAATTCATGGAAACTAATGAAAATGAAAACACAACTGTTCAAAATCTTTGGGATGCAGCAAAGGCAGTCCTAAGAGGAAAGTATATAGCAATACAAGCCTTTCTCAAGAAACAAGAAATGTCTCAAATACACAACCTAAGCCTACACCTAAAGGAGCTGGAGAAAGAACAGCAAATAAAGCCCAAACCCAGCAGGAGAAGAGAAATAATAAAGATTGGAGCAGAAATCAATGAAATAGAAACCAAAAGAACAGTAGAACAAATCAAAGAAACTAGGAGCTGGTTCTTTGAAAGAATTAACAAGATTGATAAACCCCTGGCCAGACTTATGAAAAAGAAAAGAGAAAGGACCCAAATAAATAAAATCATGAATGGAAAAGAAGAGATCACAACCAACACCAAAGAAATACAAACAATTATAAGAACATATTATGAGCAACTCTATGCCAGCAAATTAGATAACCTGGAAGAAATGGATGCATTCCTAGAGATGAATCAACTACCAAAACTGAACCAGGAAGAAATAGAAAACCTGAACAGACCTATAACCATTAAGGAAATTGAAGCAGTCATCAAAAATCTCCCAACAAACAAGAGCCCAGGGCCTGATGCCTTCCCAGGGGAATTCTACCAAACATTTCAAGAAGTATTAATACCTATTCTTCTGAAAATGTTCCAAAAAATAGAAATGGAAGGAAAACTTCCAAACTTCTTTTATGAGGCCACCATTACCTTGATCCCCAAACCAGACAAAGACCCCATCCAAAAGGAGAATTACAGACCAATATCCTTGATGAACATGGGTGGAAAAATTCTCACCAAAATACTAGCCAATAGGATCCAACAGTACATTAAAAGGATTATTCACCACGACCAAGTGGGATTTATCCCTGGGCTGCAAGGTTGGTTCAACATCCGCAAATCAATCAATGTGATACAATATATTAATAAAATAAAGAATAAGAACCATATGATCTTCTCAATAGATGCAGAAAAAGCATTTGACAAAGTACAGCATCCTTTCTTGATCAAAACTCTTCAGAGTATAGACATAGAGGGTACATACCTCAATATCATAAAAGCCATCTATGAAAAACCCACAGTGAATATCATTCTCATTGGGGAAAAACTGAGAGCTTTCCCCCTAAGGTCAGGAACACTGCAGGGATGTCCACTATCATCACCACTGCTATTCAACATAGTATTAGAAGTCCTAGCCACAGGATTCAGACAACAAAAAGAAATAAAAGGCATCTGAATCAGCAATGAAGAAGACAAACTCTCACTCGTTGAGGATGATATGATATTTTATGTGGAAAACCCAAAAGACTCCACCACAAAACTGCTAGAACTCATACAGGAATTCAGTAAAGTGGCAGGATATAAAATCAATGCACAGAAATCAGTGGCATTCCTATACACCAACAAGACAGAAGAAAGAAATTAAGGAGTCGGTCCCATTTACAATTGCACCCAAAACCATAAGATACCTAGGAATAAATCTCCCCAAAGAGACAAAGAATCTGTATTCAAAAAACTATAAAACACTCATGAGAGAAATTGAGGAAGACACAAAGAAATGCAAAAACGTTCCATGCTCATTGATTGGAAAAACAAATATTGTGAAGATGTCAATCCTACCTAGAGCAATCTACACATTTAATGCAATCCCTAGCAAAATACCATCCACTTTTTTCAAAGAAATGGAACAAATAATCCTAAAATTTGTATGGAACAAGAAAAGACCCCGAATAGACAGAGGAATGTTGAAAAAGAAAAGTAAAGCTGGTGGCATCACAATTCCGGACTTCAAGCTCTATTACAAAGCTGTCATCATCAAGACAGCATGGTACTGGCACAAAACAGACACATATATCAATGGAACAGAATAGAGAGCCCAGAAATGGACCCTCAACTCTATGGTCAACTCATCTTCGACAAAGCAGGAAAGAATGTCCAATGGAAAAAAGACAGTCTCTTCAACAAATGGTGTTGGGAAAATTGGACAGCCACATGCAGAAGAATGAAACTGGACCATTTCCTTACACCACACACAAAAATAGACTCCAAATGGTTGAAAGACCTCAATGTGAGACAGGAGTCCATCAAAATCCTAAAGGAGAACACAGGCTGCAACCTCTTCGACCTCAGCCGCAGCAACTTCTTCCTAGAAACATCACCAAAGGCAAGGGAAGCTAGGGCAAAAATGAACTATTGGGACTTCATCAAGATAAAAACTTTTGCACAGCAAAAGAAACAGTCAACAAAACCAAAAGGCAACCGACAGAATGGGAGAAGATATTTGCAAATGACGTATCAGATATAGGGCTGGTATCCAAAATCTCTAAAGAACTTCTTAAACTCAACACCCAAAGAACAAATGATCCAATCAAGAAATGGGCAGAAGACATGAACAGACATTTTTCCACAGAAGACATCCAAATGGACAACAGACTCATGAAAAAGTGCTGAACATCGCTTGGCATCAGGGAAATCCAAATGAAAACCTCACTGAGATACCACCTCACACCAGTCAGAGTGGCTAAAATTAACAAGTCAGGAAACAACAGATTTTGGTGGGGATGCGGAGACAGGGGAACTCTCCTACACTGTTGGTGGGAATGCAAGCTGGTGTAGCCACTCTGGAAAACTGTATGGAGGTTCCTCAAAAAGTTGAGAATAGATCTACCATATGACCCAACAATTGCACTACTGGGTATTTACCCCAAGATACAAATGTAGTGATCCGAACGGGTACGTGCACCCCGATGTTTATGGCAGCAATGTCCACAATAGCCAAACTGTGGAAAGAGCCAAGATGTCCATTGACAGATGAATGGATAAAGAAGATGTGGTATATACACACAATGGAATATTATGCAGCCATCAAAAGGAATGAAATCTTGC
Organism: Mirounga angustirostris; assembly: GCF_029215605.1. Taxonomy (NCBI): domain Eukaryota; kingdom Metazoa; phylum Chordata; class Mammalia; order Carnivora; family Phocidae; genus Mirounga; species Mirounga angustirostris. The sequence goes on from NW_026991718.1 coordinate 6,632,139, forward strand.
CATTTGCAATGATGTGGTTGGAACTGGAGGGTATTATGCTGAGCAAAATAAGTCAATTAGAGAAAGACATGTATCATATGCTCTCACTGATATGAGGAATTCTAAATCTCAGGAAACAAACTGAGGGTTGCTAGAGTGGTGGGGTGTGGGAGGGATGGGGTGGCTGGGTGATAGACATTGGGGAGGGTATGTGCTATGGTGAGCGCTGTGAATTGTATAAGACTGTTGAATCACAGACCTGTACCTCTGAAACAAAGAATACATTATATGTTAAAAAAAAGAAGATAGTAGGAAGGGAAAAATGAAGGGGGGGAAATCGGAGGGGGAGACGAACCATGAGAGATTATGGACTCTGAGAAACAAACTGAGGGTTCTAGAGGGAGGGGAGTGGGGGGATGGGTTAGGCTGGTGATGGGTATTAAAGAGGGCATGTACTGAATGGAGCACTGGGTGTTATATGCAAACAATGAATCATGGAACACTACATCAAAAACTAATGATGTAATGTATGGTGATTAACATAACATAATAAAATTTTAAAAAAGAAAGAAAATAAAGAGATAGATATTGAACTATAAAAAAAAGTAATGTGATATAACTGAAAAATGAAATAGACAAATCAACAATTTTAGTAGGAGAATTCAACATTCTTCACTCAATAACTGAATGAATAACTAAACAGAAAATTTGGCAAAGATATAGACAACTCAACATGATCCACCACCCGAATGAAATTGAAATTTATGAACACTTCACCCAACTATAACAGAATACACATTTTCCCCAAGTTTCCAAGGAGCATATACAAAGATAGAAAATATCCTCAGCCATAAAATAAACTTCAAGAAGTTTAAATGAATTGAAATCACAGAGTGTGTTCTGTGACTATAGTGGAACCAAACTAAAAATCAGTAACAGAAAGACAACAAGAGAATCTCCATATACTCATAATTTAAACAACACTTTTCCAAATAATCCATATTTCAAAGAGGAAATTTCAAAGGAATTAAAATAATGCAATCAGCTGAATGGAAATGAAAATACAGCATATGTAAATTTGTGGGATGCAGGTAAAGCAGGGCTGAGAGGGAAATTTATAGCACTAAAAACTTGTGTTAGAATCGAGAATGTCTTAAATCAATAATCTAAGCTCCCACATCTCAAAACAACAAAACATAAAGGGTAAAATAAATTCATAGCCAGCAGAGGAAGAAAGTAATTAAAATAAGATTAGAATCAATGCAAGTGAAAACACAGTACAAAAAACCAGATACACAAACCTGAAACAGAGAAAATTTATGAAAGAAAACTCTAGTTCTTTAAAAAGATCAATAAAATTGACATACCTCCAGCTAGGCTAACAAAGAAAAACAAGAGAGAAGATACAAATTACTATTATCAGAAATAAAAAAAAATAGATATCACTAGAGACCCTATAAACATCAAAAAGATAATAAGAGAATATTACCGACAACTCTACACACTCTAAATTAAATTAAATATACCAATTATGAAAAGTAAAAACTACACCAACTTTTATTTTATTTTATTTATTTTTTAGAGAAAGAGAATGCATGTGTGCATAGGAGCGGGGCAGGGGGAAGGGTGCAGGGCAGAGGAGAGGGAGGGAGAGAATCTTAAGCAGACTCCCCGCTGAGTGCAGAGCCTGATGTAGGGCTCAATCTCACAACTCTGAGATCATGACCTAAGCTGAAATCAAGAGTCAGATGCTTAACTAAAGTGAGCTACCCAGGAGCCTCTCCACTACTTTTGTAATGTGAAACCAAAGATTTAAATGGCTTTATAACTATTAAGAAAATTGAATGCATAAGTTAAAACCTTCTGAGAAAAATTTTTCTCAGCTCAGATAATGTCACTGGCGACTTGTGGAAGTTTAAAAAATTAACACTAATTCTACACAAAATAGAAGAGGAAGAAATACTTTTTAGTTGTTCTACAAGTATTTTCCCAATATCAAAACCAGACTCAGGCAGTACAGAAAACTACAGAATTATATCTTGCATTAATACACATGCAAAATTTCTAAACAAAATACTAGCAAATATATTCCAAAATATATAAAAAGAATTAAATACATTACCAAGTGGGACTCAGTTCAGGAAAGGAAAGCTATTCATTATTTGAAAATCAATCAGTATCATCCATCATATTAAACAGCTAAAAGTGAAAAATCAGACAATTATATAAAATAGTGCAGAAAAAGAATTTGACAAACTAATATACCCATTCATGACTAAAACAACAAACAAAACAAAAACAAAAAAATTCAGAAAACTAGAATAGAGGAAACTTCCTCAACTTATTGAAGAGCTTCAATAAGAATTTTACAACAGGGGCACCTTTGTTTCTCAGGTTAAGCATTTGCCTTCAGCTCAGGTCATGATCTCAGGGTCCTGGGATTGAGCCCTGCATCAGGCTCTCTGCTCAGCAGGGAGCCTGCTTCTCCCTCTCCCTTTCCCCCTGCCTGTGCTCTCTCTCTCTCTCTGTCAAATAAATAAATAAATCTTAAAAGAAAGAAAGAAAGAAATCTACAACAAACATGTAATGCTGAAAGACTGAATATTCTGCCCTGAAGACTTCAAACAAGGTAGGATGTTCACTATCATCAGTGCTATGCAAAATGTAACTGGAAACTCTAGCTAATGAAATAAGACAAGAAAAGGAAATAAAAGTTTTGCAGATCAGAAAGATTGTAATAAAACTGCCCCTATTTACAGATGACATGATAATCTATATAGAAAATGCCAAGTAATCTACAAAAACCTCTAAAACTAATAAGTAATTTTGGCAATGTCACATAATAAGAGAGCAGCATACAAAAACCAATTATATTTCTATATACTAGCAACAAATATGTGAAAATTAAAATATAATATCATTTACAATAGTTCAAAGAGAGTGAAATACCTAGGTGTCAGTAGAATAAAGGGAGAGACATACTATGTTCATGAAAGAGAAGACTTACCAATAAAGTTGTCAATTTTCTCCAAATTGACAAATAGTCTTAGTTAAATACTTATTATAATCCCAGCAAGATTTCTTGTAGATACAGATATGACTATTCTAAAATTTATAATGAAAAACAAAGGAACTAGAATACTTAAAACAATTCTGAGAAGGAGGAATAAATTGGGAGAAAGCACTCCCCAATTTCAAGGCTCATTATATAGTTACACTAATCAAGGTTTTGCTGGAGGGTAGACATAAAGATCAATGGAACAGAACAGAGATGCTAAAAATAGCTCCATACAGGTACAGACAACTTATTTTTGACAAAGGCATGAAAGCAATTTGATGAAGGAAGGATATTCTTCTAATAAGTAGTGTAGGAGCAATTGGATACCTAATTGAGGGGGGAAAAAAGAGAGAGAAAAGAAAAAGAAATTTGATTTAAACCCTGTTATACAAAATGGATGAAAGATTGAAATGTTAAATGTAAAAATATAAATCTTTTAGCAGATGACACAAGACAAAAATCTTCAAGACCTAGGGCCTCGCGAAGTACTCTTGGACATGACACCAAACATACATGGGAAAAAAAAAAAAAAAAGATAACTTGACTTTGTATAAATTAAAAGTATTTGTCCTGTGAAAGATCCTATAAAGAGGGTAAAGAGGAAAGACATAGACTGGGATAAAATATGTGCAAACCACATATGTGATACAGGCATCATATCTAGATTATATTAAGAACTCTCAAAACTCAACAGAAGAAAAAAAGAGCAATTCAATTAGAAAATGGACAAGAGTCATGAATCCACCTGTCACCGATGGCAAATAATCACATTAAAAGATGTTCAACATCTTTTGAACACTAGTGTTAGGGAACTGAAAGCTAACACCATGAGGAGATATCACTACACACCTATTAGAACACATAAAATAAAAAATAGTGACAATACCAAATTCTGGCAAAGGTATAGAGAAACTGAATCTCTCATATCACTGATGGGAATACAAAACGATAGCCACTCTAGAAAACAATTTGCCTTTTTATTTTTTAATTTACGAAACTAAAAGTGTAATTACTTTTCGAACCAGTAATTTCAATCATGGATATTTATTCCAGAGAAGTAAACACGTATGTCAGCACAAAAGTCTGAACATGATTATTCATAGCAGCTTTATCTGTGAGAGCCCAAACCAGGAAACAAGCCAAAGTCCTTCAATAATAGGTGAATGGTTAAACAATTGTAGTATGTCTGTCCAATGGAATACTACTTAGCAATAAAAAGGAAGTGATTATACACACATCAAGTTGCATGGATCTCAAGGGCATTATGTTTAGTGAAAAAAGTCAATCTCAGAAGTTCACACACAGTATGATTCCATCTATAGTCTCATGAACGTGCCAAAATTATAAAGATGGGAAACAAATTAGTGGTTGCCAGGGTTTAAGGATTGTGCACATGGTAGAGGGAGCTAACACGACAGGAATATAAAAGGGGTAGCACAAGGGAAATCTCTGGTGATGGAATGGCTCTATATCTCTGTATCTTGATTATGGTGGTATTTATACAAATCTACCTCTGCGGATAAAACGGTGTAGAACTATACATACACATTGTCCCAGTGTCAAATCCTGTGCGCCATGTTTATGCAAGATGTAACCATTGGGAGAAATTACTGGGTGAAGGGTACACAGGATCTCTCTAAGTTTACAACTTACTGTAAATCTGTAATTATTTCAAAACAAAAAGCTTGTAAAAGGAGGGGGTTCTACCAACTCGTGAACAAGGTAGGTACATTGATGTGTTCTAACGCAGGAAATAGACTTCCCCTGTATGCTCTTACAGACAGTCTGCCATAGATGCACAGATTTGTGAGCTCATTGTGACTTGACCTGAATGGAGCTTGGACCTTCATGCTGGGCTGCATTAGAACCATGGCCAGATGCACAGCTCTGATTGCTGAGTCTTTCTGACTACCCAAAAGGTATCTGTTGGCAGCAGGGATGCTGCAAAAAAATAACCCCAGACTGCCAGGTCTGAAACCCCCAGAGCTGCTGTGGCTTCCATCACCTTTTTGTTTTAGCTGAGGTTTGACCCAGATTTCTCGTTTCTCTTCCATTTGATTCAGTACTTAGTCATTGAGCACCGACTACCCTGGGACAACCACTATATATGGCCACTTGCAGAACGAATACACTGATTAACGGGAAATGCTGACTGTGGTCCCACCATCTCAAAATCGATGGCCTCCTATTCAGAGTTTGGCCAGGCACCGATCCATTCCTCACCAAACAAAACAAAACAGTTAACTAAATTTGCTTAAGGATCTGAAATAAGGGGCTCCTGGGTGGCTCAGTCGGTTAAGCAGCCGCCTTCTGCTCAGGTCATGATCCCAGGGTCCTGGGATCGAGCCCCATGTCAGGCTCCCTGCTCAGCAGAGAGCATGCTTCTTCCTCTCCCTCTCCCTGCTGTTCTGCCTACTTGTGCTCTCTCTCTGTCAAATAAATAAATAAAATCTTTAAAAAAAAAAAAAAAGGATCTGAAATAAGCCACGACTCATAACATGTTTATGTAGATTCTTGACTTTTACCTCAAGGAGCATTCCTCATGAAAAGATAAAATTTAAAAAACACAAAAATGTATGGAGGTTTTGACCTAATAATAGTTCAGAAAGTCCATCCTAAGGGAGTTCTTCAAAATATGGGATCAAACAATATGCAAGATGTTCATCATCAATATTAAAATATAAGACACGAACAACACACAAAAGAGTATATGCTACGTGAATTACGGCACATTCCTGGTTATGGAAACTACGTAATAATATATTAAAACATCGACTGAAAAAATGAGGGAATTTTTATATACACTAGATTGGTATCTATATTTTTTAAACATAGATTAAAAAGAACAAGGGAACAAGATTGGGAGGAATATACTAAATCTTAATTGGGTTTGTGTTGCAGTGGGTGGAGTCATAAGTCTTGCAACCCTCTCCTCTTTTCTATTCTCTTTTATCTGTTATTAGTCATGCAACTAATATACAATTTAACAATACAATTTTTAAAAGATTTACTTATTTATGAGAGAGAGAGGGAATGAGTGTGCAAGTGGGGAGGGAGGGCAGAGGGAGAAGAAGAGAGAGAATCTCAAGCAGACTCCCTGCTGAGCTTGGAGCCTGAGGCAGGGCTCAGTCTTACCCCAAGATCATGACCTGAGCCAAAATCAAGAGCCAGATGCTTAACCAACTGAGCTACCCAGGCGCCCCTACAATTTTTAAACATAACAGATAAAATTAAATGTCTTTTGATTACTGTCCCTAAATCTATTCCTACCTCTTGCCAAATGCACAAACACATAAGCACACACCCTAGTGATAATTTCTCTCATCAGTTTGGTGTGCTTTTTCTTGAAGTCCCTTCCCTATACATTTACGACATAATATTGTTACGTTGCAGCATCATGTTATATGGATTGTTTTGTTACTTGATGTTTGTATTCAACACTGACTTAGAGGTCATTCTATGCCAATATGTGTCTTTATGCTGATATCTACTATTTTAATTGCCAGATTTGTATCCCATACTAGACTTTTTAACCATCTTTCCATCCGTGGACATTTAGTTGCTTCCACTGTTTTGCTATTTCAAAATTCTGCAATGGACATTAAAGTCTAAGTCTGTGCAGTTCACAAATGTCCTATAATGTGATTATATTAATTTTATAATGAAAAACACATTTGAAAACAAAATGATTTGATTATATTAACAATCATGTTATTGGGAAATCAATCATGCATTTTATAAAGCATTAGAGGAAAAAAATGTACTTTGGACAGGAAATTCTAATTATCATATATTAAATGCAAACCCTAATGACACTCAAGTGTTTTCAATATTCTTTAAATATATTTTAATTTAAAACTTAAACACAATGTTTATGCAAAGGCAATACATTATTTTCAGGAACTTCTAGGAGTAAAATTAACCCAGAGATATGGCTTTGCTAAGACATTTTTTTAAATTATATTATTTTCCTGTTGAGACCCTAGTAACGGTGATTTTTTTTAATTTTGTTTGTCAGGTATTTTGGATCTCAGTCCCTCTGTTGTATTTGCAGAGACAGAAAAATCCACGGGGCTTCAGAAGAGCTACTTTTCAACCTTCTAAGCTCCAGACATCTTAAGTTTTCTAGAGCTGAAGTAATTTTATAATTAACCTCGCCTTTTCTTCTACTCATCAAGCTGTAGGAGTCACTCCCCAATGAAGATTAATAATCATTTGAGGGAATTTTTAATTATTCTTTTATTCGACTGACACAAAAACTAATCTAGTGATAAATGTGTTTATTTAATGTAAAAGAGGAAAATTGGAAAATAAGCATCGTGTTCTATCAGCAATGAATTAACACACACACACAGTGCCTTCCAGGTTCGCGCGTCTGTGAGACAGCCTGCTGCGTGAGCAAACAGGCAGTTAATAAAATAAACAGTTCCGAATTAGCTAACTAGTGAAAAAGAAAAATTTAAACCTAAGCTTACAGATAACAATGTTGCTTGGCTTATAAATCGAAGCTGAGTAGAAAGGTCAAACTGAAGGACAAGTTACGAACTGCACAAAATCTGTAGTAGATTCTTCTCCATCTGACATTCTATTGCCTTTGTTTAGGCAATCATCAGATATTGCCTGGATGGTGACAATGGCCTTTAAGGGGTTCTCACTGCCCTGCTCTTAGCCGTTCAGAACTGACAAAAACAGCACATTTGTGCACATGACCTATCTCAACTGTAGTTCTGATCATCTGCTCAGATCCAACAGGGGTGCACCAAAGCTTTAGCAGAAACTTACTGCTTCTTAAGAGAACCACCAGGTCTTTCAGAATCCACATCAGCCCAGTGCCTAGCCAGTTTCTTCTTCCTGCCTGTCCCCTTGCAGGTCCCCCACCCCTACCCCCAAGCATGGATCTGTTTGTAGCTTTCGACACTCCATGCTCCTTCCCCTCTTTATTTCACTCAAACACTCTCCGGCTGGAATTCCCTTCTCTCACCTGCCTTGGCCTGGTGAGATCTCTTCAACCTTGAAACCCAGTCACAGCCTCCAGGAAGCCTTCCCTGACTTTGCCTTCCCATCTGGGTAAAGTGCTCCCTGCAGTGATCCCATGTGTACAGTTCTAGCACTGTGTCCACACCTTATTTTAGTATATATCTCTGACTCCCTGTCCCTTCAGCAATTGTAATTACTTGTATTTAAACCTTATAATGAATGTCTGGCATCCAGTTATATAACTCAAAAATATTTGAGTAAATAAATAGACGAATGAATGCATGATGAATGAATGAGCTGACTACACATAGATGCCAGAGTTTTTTCACCTGTTCTTGTTTTGGGGTGCCTGGGTGGCTCAGTCAGTTAAGCGTCTGCCTTCGGCTCACCTGTTCTTGTTTTTTTTCCAAAGGTTTTGAATCTTTTTAGACCTAGATCAGGTTATCTGTGTTCCCTGAGACCTCCCCAACTATTTAGGTCCACAGACATGGGGCTTCTCTTTTCTGAATTTAGTTCCCATTTTGATTCCAATTTAGCGTCTATCTGCTGGAGCTGATTCAGGCCACAGAAATTGCTCTTAAATGATTGGTAGCTTGAATTAGCTATTGTAGGAGTGTTTATACCATGGACATTGACAAACCCTGCAAAAGAGTTTTTTTTTTGTTTTTGGAAAGCCAGCTGTTACATTTACCAGCACACCACTTTGCATGTGTGTGTGAGTGCATGTGCATATGTGTGTGTGTGTGTGTATATATATATATATATATATATATATTACTTTTACTTTGTGTACATTTTCTTACCCTAACAGTATTTTAAGACCTAAATGATAAGAAGCCTATATTTCTTATATAAATAAAAAAATTATGTGCTTACTTATTTCTAGAATATGTCTTACACCTACTTCCAAAATGTGTTGTCCAAATAAAATATTAACTTCAAGATCTAACTGTAAAATAAAAACAAAAATAATGTGAGAGCAAGAGAAAAATCCATGCCACTAACATTCAGATTCTCATAGCTACTATGACTAAGAATGAAATATTAACTCTGTGCTTCATTACAGGTAAAAGAAAGAAAATTGGCATTTTTAAAATTTTACTTTATTATTTGCTACTAAATAGTGACTAGAAAGATAATGTACATTGGCACTGAACAAAAGCATAATAAAAATTTATTTTTAACTCACTCTGGCCATACATAGTATCATACCTTATTTTCACTTGGTCTTCACAATAACAGAGGTAATTCTGATTACCGTCGTGTAATGAAAAAGACACTGAAGCTTAGAGAGGTTCTGTGCCTTGTCTCAAGTTCATTCAGTGCTGGTCAATGTGTACATGACCACGAACGGTCATCACAACTCTGATCCGTTGTTCCTAGTCATTATGTTATTCTGCCCACCTTGGCTACCAGGGTAACATCTATCCTGAAAATTTTATACAACAGACAAAAATGTCTTCTCTGTGGTGATTATTTACAAAAAACGCTCTAAATAAGTAGAGGTCATGAATTTCAGAGGTAACTCAGGGAGGATGGTTTCGGTAGGGCTCAAGAATACAGACCCTGAACACAGCTGTCCCAGGATCTAACCAAGCAGGACAGGACTTTGGAACCTGGAGGCATCACGTATGGATTACTTTTAACACTAACTTCCTCAAATGCTGCTTACCCATTTACCCAGCCCAAGAGCTGGGTTTTCTGTACCAAAATGAGAGACAGTTCAAAGTTAAAGCCTTGATGGCAAAGGTTTGAGTTAAAAACAAAGTCCCGTACAGGCCAAATCCACTCATGGTAAGAAGGTTCCAGTGTTGATGTATAATTTGAACCTTTATTAAGGTTTCATTTGGATTAGATTGTTTTGGAATCGCTCACTGCTTTCCTATATAACATAAACTGTGGAATGACCCAAGCTTACAAGCAAAGAATTGTGTGCTGACTCCTCTGAGCTCTTGCCCAAATGATTAACAGATACCACGTGCAGTTAAGTTCCACACAAAAACCAAGTTTCTCCTATTTATCCAGTCCCATGTAAGGTGTTGAGTAAACAAGATGCAGTCCTTGTTCTTTAGGACTCAAGTCTCATCAGAGAGGGGGAAGCACAAGAACATAAGCTGTAGTGTGGAAAGGGCTCTCACAGGTGCATCTTTAGGATGCTAGGGCAGCATAGGGCAAGGGGGTGTTAACATGGGGTGGGGGTGGAGGAAGGGCAGGTGGGGTATGGAGATAATGGAAAGCTTTAGATCTCACTGAAGATGGATCCAAATACTCACTTCTACTTGTTGGTCATTTTTCTGGATGTAAATATTCTTCGATGATTGATTATACTATGAACTGGATGAAACAGTTTGTTCAACAATAAGCCTATTCTTATAACACAATAAAAGATACAAAGCAATGTGTGCCTTAAAAAGGTGCAAGTAAGTGGTGCCTGGGTGGCTCAGTCAGTTAAGCATCAACTCTTGATATTGGCTCAGGTCATGATCTCAGGGTCTTGAGATCCAGCTCAGTGTCAGGCTCTGCACTCAGCAGGGAGTCTGCTTGTCCCTCTCCCTCTGTTATGCTCTCTCTCTCTCAAATCAATCAGTCAATCAATCAATCAATCCTTTAAAAAAATGTACAAGTAGGAATGTGTGGTCTTTCTGTGTAGACTGCATGATCCTGGAGGATGCAGGAGGACGCTTCCAGGAGGAGACCGCCCTTGAGCTGGGTCTAAGAATATCGTATTAGGGCATGTGGGAAACTCAAGTGCCAGGGTAATGTTGTGACCTAAAATAAGCTGGAAAAATGAATAACCAGAATTATAAACACAACATTAAGATAAAGGCATGGATGCAAAGCCTGGGAATGGAGGTGATAAGCACAGTGCTTACAAAATCTTCCTCACCAAGGACATCTGTTGGCTAATCAGAGCCTTTTTTTTTTCCCTTAGGATTTTATTTATTTATTTGACAGAGAGAGACACAGCAAGAGAGGGAACACAAGCAAGGGGAGTGGGAGAGGGAGAAGCAGACTCCCCACTGAGCAGGGAGCCCGATGGGGGGCTCGATCCCAGGACCCTGGGATCATGACCTGAGCCGAAGGCAGACGCTTAACCAACTGAGCCACCCAAGAGCCCCTGCTAATCAGAGTCTTAAAGTTTTTAAGTCATGTACAATTTGTGGTTCATGTTCTCTGCTACCAGCTCCAAATCTGTTCCAAGTTTTCAGTGATGGACATTCTTCCTCTCTTAAAGCATCACATACAGCATCTTACTATTATGTGCAACTGGTTATTTCCTCTGAACATCCTAAGCTCAAGGATGATACCTGTCCCCAGAGTGTCCCCAGAGCCACACACAGTCCCTGGTATGTCGTGGGCACTTGGTGGGTTTTGTCGCTGGGCTGTAGAATGGTTCTTGTTAGGTTCATTAACATTCATAAAATTACCAGAAGATGCCCATCACCACACCCTGGTACCCTTAATGAACCACTAGGGATGGCAGAGTGTGGCCCAGAGCCACATATGAAGGTTCCTTGAGTAACCTAAGTAACTGCATGAGCGAAACAGCCCCTCATACTGAGTGATGATTGGACCACCCAGCCAGCGGATACACAGTATGATGCGATCCAGGGAGAACCGGTGGGGGTGCTGAGAGGCTCTCTTGTCTTCACAGCACGTGTCAAGAGACTTGCCTGACAAGTTAGACAGCTCACGTGGTAGAGCCTGGTGTTCTGCCCCCAGAGCTTGTAGGAGAAAGGACACTGCTATGTGTTCAGAGTATCAAGCATAAATCACCTACTGAGTCCGGACCCGTGAGGCTCCCCCTGCCTGAGACCCCCTCCCACGTCACTTACACGTGGATGCCACTAAGCCCAGCCCCACTTCTCACGGGCTTTTCTTGCCCTCCTCACTCCTGGAACTTGCCAGGACGCATTGGCACTGGGCCTGCCTTTAGGCATCCTGAGTGGGGCCGTTGAGGACCTAAATTAGCTGGGATGGGTCCATTTGACAATCAGCAGGCCAAATGGCACCTGCAGTCTGAGTCACTGCCTTTTAACTGTTTATTAAGTGGTGACAGTGACAGCTAAATCGTGAAGAGGAAGGGCCCTTTCTCTGTGTGTTCCAGTAACGTAATGCTCCCTGAAAAGGCAAAAGCATTATTACCATGGGTGGTGCTGACAGAGGAGGGGGCCGCATTATTGTAGACCACAGGACGAGCACGCAACCAGCTCTATCTTCTTTTGTCTCCTGGGGAGATGGTTCGTCGCAAGCCATTCCAGTATGTAGCCCTGTCCTCCATAGCCCTGGCTTTGGGCAGCTTCGACAAGCATTTGGAGGACCTCTGGAGGCCCTTGGCAAAATGAAAACCTCCTCATTGTTACTGTAACATTTTTGTTACCACTTGAAGAGGCCCAGGAAGTCATTCCCATGAGCTCATGAGCGCGTGGCCTTGTCTGAGGCTCCCTGATTAGCTGAGGCGGAGACCGGCGTGTATTTTCCATCCGCTGGTGGGTAGGACAAAGTAAGCTGGCCCGGAGAGGAGCCAGTATGGGATGGACTCTCTAGGGGGCGACCTCATCCGGGGCATTGGGAGGGCAGGGCCAGAGATGGATGTGGCTTTCTTCAGTTTTGCCTTTAGTAAGACCTGTCTGCCCTCCCAGGATCCGATTTCTGAATGTCAGGAAAATACATGTGTGTGCACACACACACACACACACACACTTTTGTAATAGCACACATATTGCCTGCTGCAACCAGTGCTAAGTTCCTAGTGCAAGCAGGACTCATGAAACAAGAGACCCGAGGCAGGTGCACAGGGGCTTAGACTCGAAGACCTGGATTCAAAAGCCCCAAACCCTCTACTTCATGCTGTGCATTTTATCTTGGATGAATCTCTTGGTTCCTCGACCTGGATTCAAAAGCCCCAAACCCTCTACTTCATGCTGTGCAGTTTTATCTTGGATGATCTCTTGGTTCCTCCATGCCCAGAGTTTTTTTATGTTCAGAATGAGACTAAGAATCCCTACCTTGGAGGGTGGTTTTAAAGATCAATGAGTTCATTCAGGATTTCTCCACCTCAGCACAATTGACATTTTGAGCTAAGTAGGTCTTTGTTGTGGAGGCTGGCCTGTGCATTGGAGGGTGTCTAGCAGGATGGGAGATAAAACGACAACAATGAAGAAGTAACAATATTTACAAATCATCTAAGTGGGGGGCGCCTGGGTGGCTCAGTTGGTTAAGCGACTGCCTTCGGCTCAGGTCATGATCCTGGAGTCCCGGGATCGAGTCCCGCATCGGGCTCCCTGCTCGGCAGGGGGTCTGCTTCTCCCTCTGATCCTCCATCTCATGCTCTCTGTCTCTGTCTCATTCTCTCTCTCAAATAAATAAATAAAATCTTTAAAAAAAACCACAAATCATCTAAGTGGGCATACTGTAGGTTAAGCAACCTGCCCGATTTCAAAGTTATGGGACAGGAAATCAGATTAATTTAGCATGGTAACATTTTGGCTCCATGCTACCGTGAAAATGCTGTATTAAATTAAACAAATTCTGTTTCTTTCTTCCTAGTAAAGGGGAGGGAAAAAAGAAAATGAGTAACACATTAAATTGCCAGGATATTAATTATACAGGGCTACATATTAAATGTTATGCATCTAAGGAGCTAATTTTCTTCACAATGTTATTATTACTTGTTACTTGTATAGTACCATTGACGTAAACATACTGTTTTATAAATACTCCCATAAAGTTTATTGCTTGTATATGAGTGTGCCATATAATTATGCATTTACCTTCTAATAAGAGATGTGAGAAGCACAGCTCACTCACGGCAAAACTCCACTGCATTCGCATCCATCTGACTTTCTAAAAATCTCTGGGTAGCGGTACGGTCGTGTTGTGCTCGAAACAGAATTGGTATCATCTGAGTAAACAAGAGTCTCAAGAAAAATCTATTTTTGTTATTTTTTTTCTACTTTAAGGAAACAGGCCACTCTTTCTCAGAAAGAGTTTCACACCGTGGGGTATTTTTTGGAGGAGGGTATTTTTGGTTTTTTGTTTGCTCCTCCACCGGGCTGATCTATCCCTGTCAAGTCTGCAAGGCGAGTTGCACGTGGGTGGAAAGATAAACCACACTGAATGTTCTTGTTGAGAGTTAGGTCACCTTAAATACCGCATGGCAAGTTTCTTCAGAAGGGAGAAAATGCACCAAAAAGAAAACACACACACAAAAATGATTGACATGCCAATATGGATTCTATTCTAGAAGGCAGCTTAGCTTCTTCAGCTCAGATCACTCATGTGAGCAAAAGCCCTTCCTGCCCTTTCTCAGCCATGGGCAGGGAAGATGGAGGGCAGAACACGGTTCCCTCTGATATCCAGTGGCCAGGCTCTCTCTGATGAAATAGCCATTGATGTACCCTGTGTGACTAGCCTTAGAGCCTCTCTAGCTCAGATACATTTGCAGATAGTCCCTTGGGGATTGCAGTATAGTCACTATATTGGTCAAAAATATTAGCAGCTTTGTGGCTCTTTTCCTTTATAATCCCCACCTGGTTTGTAGCATTAAACACCTAAGACCTTGGAAATGTTTCTTTTGTGCATACCAGACAGGACTCTACAAAAGCAGGCAACAAAAATCTTCCATTTCCACCACTAGGATTGTAGTTCTCGACTTTGACAATAAGGACAGCCCCACAACTTATTTCTTCATTAAGAAAATGGGTTCAAAGTGAGAACTGTGTATCCCTGGGCTTGCCGGGTCTGAGGACGCGGTGTAGCAGGTGAACTTGCCAGTTGGGTAAGATGATAAGGCCTGAAAACCTCCCAGCTGAGTTCCTTGAAAATTCCAAAGAGTAGGAGCTCATGGTAATGGGTAATATTGATCTTTGAAAAAAAATAATAAATGGTGATATGAAATAAAAAACAAAAAGATCTTTTAAAAATCTACATCACAGAGGTGCCTGAGTGGCTCAGTGGGTTGAGCATCCAACTCTTGGTTTCGGCTCATGATCTCAGGGTCATGGGATGTAGCTCCCCACTGGGCTTTGCACTCAGCAGGCAGTCTGCTTGGGGCTCTCTCTCCCTCCCCCTCGGCCCCTCGGCCCCTCGGCCCCTCGGCCCCTCAAATAAATAGATAAATCTTTAAAAAAAATCTCCAACACAAAGGTTTTTTTTTTAAGTGTCTATCTTTTTTATAATCTAAGATGTCTCTGCAGATATTTTAGTCTGGAGAAAAACTTTAGGAAATCTTTGTTGATATAATAGAATGCATCTAAAATATGTTTTAAACTATCAATGATTTCACCTAATTCTCCATTTGGAAATAGATTTATATTATCCCTTGTTCAATCCAGTTTATCTGTAAGATATGAGGTATTCCCGCTGGGAAGGGTCAGAAATCCTCAGCCAAGTGAAGGAGGAAGTCAGGATATAGGAAGGGTCATGACACTTAGATAAGAAAGCAAGTGTTTCCTTCCTTCCTACCCCTCAGGCAGTGAATCACCGACTCAGGAGAAGTCCTAGAGTCCTGTGACTAACAATCCACTCAGGGAATTCATTCATTCTGTTCACTCAGAGTTGTAACTTCAGGGTGGATTTTTTTTTAAGATTTTATTTATTTGAGAGAGAGGGCACAGGAGCGGGGCGGGGGTGGGGGGGCAGGGAGGAGGGACCGAAGGAGGGCGGGGGGAGCAGACTCCTCACTGAGCAGGGAGCCTGATGCAGGGCTGGATCTCAGGACCCTGAGATCATGACCTGAGCCAAAGGCAGACAGTTCACCGCTTAACCGACTGCGCCACCCAGGCATCCCAGGGTGGATTTTTTTAATAGTTTGAAATAAATACTTCAGGGATTTGCCAAAATCCTGATCACCTCAGCTAGAAGTTGAGTTAATTTAACACTTGATATTGTGAGAAGTTTATTTCTAAGAAAAAGAAAATGTAAAATAAGAAAGTTTACCTAAGCAGTATGAGACAATAACTTAGATCAGAAATCAAAACCCATTACGGTAAAGTGATTTAAATAGAAAGGAAAGCAAGTGCATAGCTGGTAACTGTATGTCTCATATTAAGAAAGTAGCAGATCTGGGGCTCCTGGGTGGCTCAGTCGTTAAGCGTCTGCCTTCGGCTCAGGTCATGATCCCGGGGTCCTGGGATTGAGTCCCACATCGGGCTCCCTGCTTGGCAGGGAGTCTGCTTCTCCCTCTGACCCTCCCCCCTCTCATGTGCTCTCTCTCATTCTCTCTCTCAAATAAATAAATAAAATCTTTAAAAAAAAAAAAATCACTGGGGCGCCCGGGTGGCTCAGTCATTAAGCGTCTGCCTTCAGCTCGGGTCATGATCCCGGGGTCCTGGGATCGAGCCCCACATCAGGCTCCCTGCTCGGCGGGAAGCCTGCTTCTCCCTCTCCACTCCCTCTGCTTGTGTTCCCTTTCTCTCTGTCTCTCTCTCTGTCAAATAAATAAATAAAATCTTAAAAAAAAAAAGTAGCAGATCTAATTCCTTTCACATGGGAACCACCAGATGCGTCTTTGATTTATACTATTCCTTTACCCCTGAAAACTCCATGTGTGAGCACTGTCCTCATGTTTTGGGGGCTCTGCACACAACCCACTCAATGTGAAGTACTGACACTGCAGCATCCAAGATCAAGACTTTTCTTAGAATAAATTTTACATAGGAAATAAACAGGACTTTTATGAAATCACAAAACAATAGGAGCCAGATTCTCAAACTGCCTTCCCTAGTCTCAACAATTTGAAGTGATGTATGGGTGCTAATTGTTACCTCTTGAATCAAATTTTGGAGTCCCCAGTGCAAATCTCCTGGCCTCTTGAAAGCATTTGTCAGCACACAAAGGGTGAGGAGTGCTAAGGGAACTGAGCAGGGCATCAGATCTAGACTTAGGGGCTGTTGTAGGCTTCTTAGAGAAAATGATTTTAATCATTTAAAATGATTTAAATGATTAGTTTGGTGAAAGTGAGTTGGGAGGGCAGAGCTCCAGGCAGACCATATAGCAGGTGGGAAGGTCTGGAGGCAAAGAGCCTGGAACATTCTAGGAGTTTAAAGAATCCCTGTAGGTCCATTTCAGGGTATGATGTAGTAATGGGGATGGGAGGAAGTAGGAAGTGCTTAATTGTGGGTGGGTCCAGAGAGTTGAGTAGGAGCCAATCTTAATGTGTAAGGACCCTGATGTACTTGTAAGCATTAGCATTTTATCCTTGGGGGGGTTCTTCTAGATTAAGGGAGGAATCCAGGGAAAGGAAAGTCGAGCCCTGTCCCATGAAGGGTGTCTCCACCCAACAGTGGTCAGGTGGTCTGCCCGGATGCCATTCGTGCTTGGGAGACAAATGGTCTTAAGGAAGAGATTCTAATCAATAAACTTAACCAATGAAAGGACTTAACATAAAAAAGAATAAAAATGCTTGATACTTGATTTTTTCTGATTTAAATCTAGAGAGTAATATTTAATTGATAACATTAATACATCATTATACTATCTTTTTAACCTTATACATATTTTCCATTTAAAAAACCTAAACATGTGTTTAAAATTTTGGGGAATAGTGAAGAGAAAAAAAAAAAATCATTCTTGCTTCCACTAGTCTAATTCCACGAGCGCTTAGCAAGTCTTCAGTGGATTTTCTTCTTTTTTCCCTTGTGAGTGGGCATTTCACCACATATTGTGTACCTAGTTTTAACCTTAATTTTCCCATAACATTACATCATAGATATTTTTCTTATTAGTAGAATTCTATAACCATCATTTTAAATAAAAAGATAATATTTCATCCAAAGATGCACCATAATTTATCTATTCTCCTATTCCTTAGATTATGATCACCATTCTGTTATTATAAATAATCTATTTATGCAAAATTTCCCTGTCTTTTGGATTATTCATTTGGGATTGATTCCTAGACCTGGAATTTCTGCTCAGTGTGTATCAAGACACTTCTGTCTCTTTGTTCATATTACAAAATATTTTCCAAATGGATTACACCAATTTACACTCAGACCAGATGCTCCAGAAGACAAACCTTCTGGAGGACTTGTGGGGACTTAACATCCCCACTCAGGCTCCACATTGTATCATCATTCCCGGCTGAGGAGAGAAGCTTGATCCATGCCAATGTTTGTGGCAACCCAGCAGAGGGACACATACGTGAGAATAGTGTGCTTCTGGGCACATTTTGTCCTTTCAGTTATCAGGAATCAGTTCTCCACGCCTCTCAGACCAAGTCTCCAAAAACATTTACGTAGCAGCCATGGAAGTGAGTGTCTCTCTCCAGGGCAAAGGGCAGACTTGTTTTCTGAGCAAGATAATAAAGCTAATATGTCCCTCAGGGGCAAGAAGCCACTTTCCACGACTGAGATTTCCTGCACTCAGTGTTTCTTAGCTGTGATACAGACCCAGGTGTGCACCGCGTGCACCTGGGCCCACCTCCGCATGACCCCACAGCCTTGGGGGACAAGTGGAATAGATGCAGACGTGAGGCTCGTGCTGCCTGTTGTGTGTGGATAATAAGCTAAATGCACATGGGATCACACTTTCCTCACCAGCTGAATCTCCAGAAGGGTGGTGAGTCAGGCTGTCAGCTGCCGAGGTCCCTGATGCCTAGGGACTGCTGGACCAGTGACAAGTCATACAAGGAGAGACCGCCAACGCCCGTACAAAAGAGGCTCCAGGAGAGGGCAGGAAACATGACCTGGCTTCTGATGAGAATTGTTAATTTTACCCATTTCCCGAGGGCCTATGTAGCAGCCATTCATATTTGCTTACAGCAGAGTATAAGGGTTAAGTGCTGAGGCTCTGGAATCAAACCTACTGAGATTCAACTGTCTGTTTCACTGCTTACTCCCTGAATAACCTCGAACATGCTTCTCTCCTCTGCAAGCCTCAGTTCTTCATGTACGAAACGAGAGTAATAAGAAAATTTGTTTAGTGAGGTGATGTATTAAGGTGCGTGGCATGTAGAGCAGCTCAAAATATATACTGAATGTATGTTAACTATTAATTCTTTTTGGTACTTGATTATAAGACTTGAACAGATTTTCAGTCCTCCAAGGCAATGAATATTGATTATAACCAGATAATTTGGTATACAGAGACATCTTAGTTGGTAATCAACTTAGTTCTACAATTTTACCAAAGAAATGAGTGGAACCATGACCATGACCGACCTGCTGAATTGGACAGGGGCTATCAGCAGGCAGGACTAGGATACAGGGTCCTCAATATCAACTCAGTTACCTGCCCATTGCAATTTATAATTTCCCTATGGTCATCAAGTCAGAGCTAAGTGCTGTGTAGGTAGAAAGCAAGGAAAAGAAAGATTAAGTCAAGGAAAACCTAGAGAAGCCAAGGATTGCCACAGAACCACTCTTAAAACCAAGAGGATGGGAAGTAATCTCAATTACCCTGGAAGGGATATTTCTGATGGAAAATAAAGACTGCACATTCTGTGTGTTAGGAGTTAAATATTAAATAGCTTGCTCGGAAGGGAGATTCTGGGGTTCTCATTCTGAGACAATTTACTCTGACAAATAAAACTAAATTTAGATCTTGCCTACTAAAATCACATAAGAGGGCATGAAAAGCAGCAATGGGGCAAAACATATAGGTGCAAGCATGAATATCCCACAAAGAGAAGATATGCTAACTCAGAAAGTAAAATGCTATTAATTCATAAATGTTGATTAAAATTGTAGAACGCATCTCAAAAGTATCTGTACCCACAATGATATTGTTGTACAAGTTACATAAGCTAATGATTAGGAAAGCCTTATGCAAGCTCTAAGGCCCTGTAGAAATGTAAACTCATATTAATTAATAATGTAAAGTAATATAATTAACATTTTAAATAATATTGCATGGGCATTTGATTAGTTAGAATAGAATATGCTATAGTAACAGCCCCTCTGTCTTAAGAGGTTAACTAAAGGTTTGCACTTCTCAGTCATGAATATTTGCTGGAAGTTGGCAGTTCCCCAGGGCAGTTTTCCTCCACAAAGTAATTCAAAAAAAAATTTTTTTTAAGATTTTATTTATTTATTTGACAGAACGAGAGCAGGAACACAAGCAGGAGCAGAGGGAGAGGGAGAGGCAGACTCCCCGCTGAGCAGGGAGCCCGATGTGGGACTCGATCCCAGGACCCCGGAATCATGACCTGAGCCGAAGGCAGACGCTTAACGAATGAGCCACCCTTGCACCCCAGTAATTCAACAATTCTTGTTGCTTTTATCTAGTGCTTCTGCCACCTCAACCTGATGCCTCCTTGCTCACCATGTTGGGGAAGAGTGCTTGAGTCTGCATCCGGTGGTTTGTATTTTGGCCCAGAATTAGTGTTCATTCTAATATCCACAGCCCAGAGGTAAGAACTAACTCATCAAAGAGACAGGAATATGGGAAACAAACATGGTGCTTGGGAAGCTCCTCACTCTCTGCCACAGTCCAAAGTAAAATCGGTCAGTTCTGTTCCATGGACAATTTCTTCTTCTTCTTTTTTTTTTTTTTTAAGATTTTCTTATTTATTTGACAGAGAGAGGCACAGTGAGAGAGGGAACACAAGCAGGGGGAGTGGGAGAGGGAGAAGCAGGCTTCCCGCCGAGCAGGGAGCCCGATGCAGGGCTCGATCCCAGGACCGTGGGATCATGACCTGAGCCGAAGGCAGACGCTTAATGACTGAGCCACCCAGGCGCCCCACCGTGGACAATTTCTAAGAAGACCTCTAACTGTGTAATACATTTAGAAAGAGCTTCATGCAAAAGTTGCATAGAATCTTGACCAAAAAAATGGTGCTTCGTGTGATAAAAGGCTCAATTACCCACAAAACTCAAATATTGAAAACATGTCATTATATAGGATGAATAAGCTAGATTTCACTGTTTTGAAAGTTGGATAAGACCATACAGACTAGTTCAATAAAA
Source organism: Mirounga angustirostris (assembly GCF_029215605.1). Lineage (NCBI taxonomy): Eukaryota > Metazoa > Chordata > Mammalia > Carnivora > Phocidae > Mirounga > Mirounga angustirostris. The sequence goes on from NW_026991718.1 coordinate 6,653,064, forward strand.
CAGAGCATTCTTCCATTGGAACACTGTGCAGCTAGTACAAATAATGATCTGTATGGGCTAATGTGGTAAGAAGAATTGGCAGGGAAATATGTATACAGTATGATTCCATTTATACACACACACACACTCAGACTACATTTACTAGGATCCCTTGCACTTAGGTGTGCCCATGGAGCTGAGCTGAAAGTCTGGTGAGAGGAAATGTCATGCTACCCACTCTCCAGTCTGCTTTCAGCCCCTCTCCTCAACAGTGATTGTGCAATTAATCCCTCGTCCAGAAGAACTTTCATTCCAGGGAGAAGACACAAGAGGAATGCTGTAACATGTGTATCCCCATGCTGGTTCTCTTTCTAATATCTAGATTCCAACAGCGTGTTTTCTTAATCCTGATCCTACCTGAACATTATTCCCTTTACTTTCAGATCTTTCCTCCTCTTTCCCTCACCTATTGTTTTGTGTCAAGGTGGGTAGATGATAGAGCTTAGAGAGTCAAAGATTCCTTGCTCTAGGGCTAGACCTACCACGTATTAAAAGCCAACTATTGAAACAATGAGCCATGTATGTTCCTTACATTATCCCTGCTCCTCAAGTCCTAGTACTAGTGTATGAAATGGGTACCTCTGCCTATTTCCCAGCTCCTCCCTCATGCCTATCAGGGCATCTGGCACATAGCAGAACCTCACAAATAATGTGTAATAAAAGAATAAGTGAATAAAGGTTGTTGTTGGAAAATACCACTAATTATGAAACCCTTTCTGCTGTCATGAAGTAGAGAGGATTTCCTCTAAAACCAACATAGTTACCTTAGTGCTCAGCAACACTGACGTAGAAATGGGACAATGTGCAGTTCACAGGAAGTGGCTATTTCAGAGTATGGTTCATTTCTCTGGAGTTGTTGACTGAACCACTCAGGGATGTTAAAAGTGATATAAATGCTCTAACCAAGGGTTCGTGGCCATCTGGTTGGCCTCCTGGGACTAAAGCAACACCCAAATTATCAAACTTCTTCCTCCTGCTGCCGGAGAGTTCAATAAATTGATTTAACATTTGATTCTTGACAATCCGTGACTTTGGAATGGGGAGGAAGTGAGAAAACAACGAGGCTATGCGAAGCACAATTACCTATATGTAGCTTTAGGGTGGGCTTTTCGACATTCTTTACTTTGAATATGCTTGTGTCTGTCATTAGAGAAAGTCACCCTAAACCACGTTCTGAAACCATTTGATGCAAAAGAGACTCAGAAATGATTGTGTCTTTACCAGTCTCTCCTTATCATTGCACGTTTATGCTACACGGAATGACTTCACCTCTTCGAAAGCTAGGTCCCTGCCATGGTCACCACCATCATCATCGTCATCCTTATCTCTTCATTCATTGAGCAACTACTGTGTGCGGGGGCCGAAGCACATACCCATATTGCTTGACTGCTATACAACAATCTTGAGCTATGTGCTAATACTCCCATATTTAGAAGAGGAAGCCAAGGCTTAAAGAACTAAGTTAATTTTCAAAAGTCATATATTCAGTAAGTGACAAAACTAGATTAAAACCCCAGTTGGCACAACTCTAGATCCTCTGGCTTACCCATTACTCTGTGGATCAAACCATAGCTTCACTTCATTTAATTTTGCACTTCCACCACTTAACTGAGAGGATGAAAGAAAGGATTAAATTATATATGTATTTGAGAGAGAATGAGAGAGAGAAACAAGAGGGGGGAGGGTCAGAGGGAGAAGCAGACTCCCTGTCGAGCAGGGAGCCTGATGCGGGACTCGATCCTGGGACTCTAGGATCATGACCTGAGCCAAAGGCAGTCGCTTAACCAACTGAGCCACCCAGGCGCCTGAAAGAAAGGATTAAATTATAAAAACAACTTTTCTCTGAAAATAAATATCCCTCAACTTCTGTTTGTTAAAAACAACCAGAAGAGAAAACACATATGAAAATCTCCCTGATGTCAACGGAAGTGATAAGGAGCCAAGGGCAAGACATGCAGCCGAGAGTGCAAAGGTTTGCTCGCTTGCTCAGGAGAGTATCCAGAAGTCTGGTCTGGTCTGTTCACAGATCCCACCAGATGACTTAGCAGCTTCAATTTTTGATCTGTTTCTAGCCTATGAAGGTTGAGTGAGTCCGTGGCTGGCTCCCCCCAGATGCTCAAGTGTAGGTAGTATATTTTGGAGCAATCCTCTTCATGCCTTGCACGTTGCATTTCACGTGGGATGCTTCCTGATAATTCCTTCTGGGTAGTTCTGACTCTGCTCCTTTGCCTTTTGATGGTGGCCCTTTACTGGTATAAATGTGAGTAGTCATTTTAGTGATTGCTGGATTGCAGGGGAAAGTAATAACAGGAATCCAAGACTACCTTATCCTACTCCTCAAGAGCCCTGTGTAGCCCTGAGCTGCTCTCAGAATTTAAGATAGGTGTCTAGAAGCTGAAGGAATGGCAAGTGGAAGGCATTTCCCTTCCTTCCAACGTCTCAGAGCAACGCTCAGAACACACCACGAGTTCTCTTTGTTCTAGCAACTACTTTCCTAGCTTTGTTCGAAGACCTAATTCAAGCAAGGCCAGACTTTTGTAAGTGGCAGTGGTTGGGGCTGAAACCGAAAGCTATGGTTCAGATGATGCAGGTCTATTGAAAGTTTTATGCATGTATGTTCTGTAATGAAGCAATCATAAAATTGAAATCATGAAATGACTGGTGTTCAGTGCCTTTCCATTTTCCAAGTAATTATTTGACTGCTCTGGTGTTTAGCAGCCTACTTCTGCTATTTTTTTTTAAACTTTCATGAAGATGAAAAAGAGAAACATTTATAAATTGTACTAAAGGTAGGATGTGCTCAAAAGATGCAAAGGTACTTAAAAGGTACTGGAAAAAACACTGTGTTTCTTCTTATTGGGGTCTTACAAAACTTTGGATATGTGAGTACAATATTAAAACAACACTGGAGGATTTTTTCTTAATTTCAGAACCCTCCATGATCTAAGAAATGCTTTTTAATTATATTTTGGCTTTCGTAAGAGTTGGACCATCCCCAGACATTATCTCTTTCAATCTGATACTTTAGAGGCTGGTGGTGAGCCAACTCAGCCCACCCTTGTTTTTCTAAATAAACTTTTATTGGAACATAACCACGCCCTCCACTTTATGTCTCATCTGTGGAAGTTATTCGTGCTACAAAGGGAGAGTTGAGTGGTTGCAACACAAGCATCGATAAAATATTTACTCTACCTTTACAGAAAAAGTTTGATGACCCCACTTTAAATAAAACAGACATTATAGTAACTGGAGTTAGGCTTGTGTATATTTCTGAAATAGAACTAAATACAAACCGTAAAATTCTGAACCGCCATAATTTTCAAATACCTTCCATTTGTAGCTGCTAAAAATAGTGCTTTATCACTTTCTCTTCTTAACAAAATGCACTAAAGAACAAACTGTCATAACGGAAGACCTGTATGTGGATGAAAAGTATAGGACAGAATCTCCTGGGGACCTCAGAAAGGTTTTGAAAAGCAAACGCTACTCCATTTTTTCCAGACCTGTCCCTTTCCTATTGGCAAAATGAGAAGCATGACCCCCGTCACAGCTTCCCGGCCAGCGAGATCAAAGATGAACCTCTGAGAGCAGGCCAGGGTAAGGAAGCATAAACGCAGGGCTTCCCAGCCATGGCTTCACATCAGAAATACCTGGGGAGATGAAGCAGCCACCAATGCCAAGTCACTCACAGTAAGCGCAGAGGATGACATACATGTCAGTGTGCAAACTTCCTCCCATTCTGTCCCCCACTGCAGAAGGCACAGCTGCCCACATGCACGACATACTGTTACTAGACAGGTGGGTATCCATTAGCAATATGTGGTATTTTTTGCAATGGTTTAAAACTTCAGGGGCGCCTGGGTGGCTCAGTCAGTGAAGCGTCTGCCTTCAGCTCAGGTCATGATCCCAGGGTCCTGGGATCGTGCCCTGCATTGGGCTCCCTGCTCCCTCTCCCACTTCCCCTGCTTGTGCTCTCTCTCTGTCTGTCAAATAAATAAATCTTTAAAAAAATAAACTTCATATAAATGGTATCATATTATATGTATGATAATGAAATCTGCTGTTTTTGCTCGACATTATGTTTTTGAGATTTATTCATATCAATGCATGCAACTCGATTCCATCCATTCTAACTGCTATATTCTATACTATTTTATGATTTTGCTAAAATTATTTGTCCTTTCTTGTGTTGATGGATATTTGGGTTGTTTCGATTATTCCATAGAAAAAAAAGAAATGGTTCAGTGTCCATTTGTGAACATACTTCCTTCGTGTACAGTGTGAGGATTTTTAAGGAGTAACTAAGGCAGAGCATGGGTGTCTCTCCAACTTCTCCATCTCCTCTCCTGGTTCTTCCTCATCTCCTAGATTTCTAAATGTTCATGTGCCCAGAGCTCAGTCCTCACACCTCTGCTCTTCTCTATCTGCCCTAATTATTAGGGGATCTTATCTGATATTAGTCTTTAAATATCACCCAAGATTACTATCTCCAATCTGGTCATAAGCCCCAAAGCCTACCTTCTGTATATCCACTTGTTCACTTACTACATCTTCTTAGATGTCTACAAGAAATTTATGATAGGGGCGCCTGGGTGGCTCAGTCATTAAGCGTCTCCCTTTGGCTCAGGTCATGATCCCACGGTCCTGGGATCGAGCCCCGCATGGGCTCCCTGCTCCACGGGAAGCCTGCTTCTCCCTCTCCCACTCCCCCTGCTTGTGTTCCCTCTCTCGCTGTGTCTCTCTCTGTCAAATGAAATAAATAAAATCTTTTAAAAATAAAGGAATATATGATGGATATTGTGAGTGCTCACCAATGACATCTCTCTTCCAGGCACACACGCTGTATTTCTCATAAGGCTTTTTTTAAAAGAATCTTTGAGTATAGTTGACACACAATGTTACATCAGTTTCAGGTATACACTATAGTATTTTGACAGGTTTGTACATTATGCTATGCTCACCACAAGTGTAGCTACCTCGTAACACTTTCATTGAGGTGGGAGAATGTGACTACTCATTGAGAAAATAAGAAATATGTTACATGTACTAGGTTTTCCTGGGAAGCTGCGTCACAGAGATTTGGTGCAGGAGGTTATTGGGACCAGACCTTCAGGTCACCGGTAAGGGGAAAGAGGGGAGGAGAACTGAGAAAAGTTCACTGCAGTGCAATTAAAACAGAACCTTAGGTGATCCTCTGAGGGCTTCCGGAGCTGGGACGGACGATCGGAGTTGTTCCAAATTGAGTCAAGAGCTGCCTGTGTTTCCCCATGTCAGCTGTCACTGGAAGTGGGCCACTTTAGGGAGAGGACATTTCCCTGGGCTGGATGGCTCTCTTTATAGGAGATAATCCACGGGGAGGCATGTAGGGTGATCCATTGGTACCCAACTCTCCAGCAGTAGGGATAATGAATGCGTCAGACCTCACAGGGAATTCTGGGCAGCAGACCCCTGCATCCACTGCACATCCACAAGCTGAGGTGGTATAAGGACCCTGCCCACTTTTCCGATCCCGCCATTCCCTTCAGGATTGAGTGTGAAGACTGTGAGTAGAAAAGGCAGAGCCATGTCACTAAGTCATTGCATAAAAAGCAGTTGTCCTGGAGAATTGTCCAATGCACGATGGACATAGCCTCAGTGAGAAACAAACTTGTGATTTATACCATTAAGATTTGTGTTTGTTACCACAGCATACGCCTGGCGCAAACTGACCACTTAAATATCTCAAAATGAATATGTGCAAAATCAAGTTCCTGATTCCCCACCTCCTCCAAACCTACTCCTTGCTGCAGTCTTCAGGAGCTTAGTTAATAGAAATTCCATTCTTTCAGGTTATACGTTAAAAACTCAGGTACCACACTGAGTCTCTTACAAAGCCAGTTAGCTCTTCCTTTAGAATAGTCAGGAGTTATCCATATCTCACACCTCCAGCATTACTCCTAGTCCAAGCCACAGACATTTCTCTCCCAAATCATTGAAGTCACCCCCTAACTGATGTCCTTGCTTCTGCACTCACTGCCCTCTATTTCAGCAGAGAAGACAGGGTGATCCCGTAAGACAACACTCTACCTCAAACCCTCCAGGAGCCCCATGTCACTCAGGGTAAAAGCCCAATCTTTCCAGGAGCTACGGGCCTTCTGTCATCTGGCCCTATGTTACTTCCCCGGCCTTACGTGGCCTCGTACTCCCAATAGCTCATGCAGCGTCACTGACTTCCTTGCACTTACCAGCACGCCCAGCATGCTCTCACTTAGAACATTTGTGCTCATCGTCCCCCCAGGCTGCAGTGATCTCCCCCAGCTAGCCACTAGATCTCTTACTTCCTTCAGGGCTCTACTCAGATGTCATCTTAATACTGAGGACTTCCTTCACCACCACATGCTTTTAAAAGAATACATCAATCAATCTCTTGTGCTTTATTGTTCTCTAGAAGGTGAGACATATTGTAAATATTTTTAAATTAAAAGATGAGCTCCTCAAGGGCAGGACTTTCTCTATTACTCACTGCTGTATCTGCTATGCCAAGAATAGCCACGCTCACGCTGAATATATATTTGTCAAATAAATGAATTGAGTATATGCGGTTGCTCATTAGTACTAATAGTTTATAGATTACATTGGATTTTCTATGAAAAACATATTTGCATTTGAGAGCAATTTTATCTCTTACTTAAATCTTTTTAAAAAAATACGTAACACTTTGTGAATTTGCGTGTCATCCTTGCTCAGGGGCCATACTCATCTTCTCTGTCTTGTTCCAGCTTTAGTCTATGTGCTGTCAAAGTGAGCACTATTACTTAAATCCTAATAACTTTCCTTTCTCTTCTTTTTTTCTTTTCATATTGCAATGGCTAAGACTGTCAGTTCAACTCCTGAGGATTTTTTTTTCCATGAAAGAGAGCTGAATTTTATCGAGTTATTTTCTCTGAATCTATGGAAATGATTATGTGGTTTTCTAATAATTAATTGATTTTTGATGTTTAACCATCTTTAGATCCCCATAATTACCTGCTGGATCTTTGAAATCTATGTCAGAATGCAGAGCTCGAGAGACATGGGCCACAGATTCTGACTGAATGAGGCCTTGTTACCATCCCTTAAAGACAACTGTTTCCATATCACAGACTGTTCCGCTGACAGGGATGGTGTTTCTTGAAGCTTTTTGAGGCAAAGGCAATACCTTCAGGAGCCTGACAGATATTGTGAGTCAGTAAACCAGGCTGGAGATGAAGTTTGATAAAGAGCAGAGCTCTCGGGCGCCTGGGTGGCTCAGTTGGTTAAGCGACTGCCTCCGGCTCAGGTCATGATCCCGGAGTCCCTGGATCGAGTCCCGCATCGGGCTCCCTGCTCAGCGGGGAGTCTGCTTCTCCCTCTGACCCTCCCCCCTCTCATGTGCTCTCTCTCATTCTCTCTCTCTCAGATAAATAAATAAAATCTTTAAAAAAAAAAAAAAAAGAGCAGAGCTCACCCTGAAATACAGTGGTCAGGAATTAATCAGTATCAACAGATGGTTGCCATGAGCAAATGGAGCCCCAGTGTTGCTAGGTCACCTGTTATTTGGTCAGAGAGACAGGCATCTGGACTTTTAAAGTGTAAACTAATTTTTACATGCTTTTAATTAATTTAAATTTATGAAAGAAGATACCATGCGGTCCGAGTATAATATATCACTAGGCCACTTTAGGACTGTGAGTTTGAGACCTCCAGTGTACTAGAATGAGTTTGTGTCCTTCTTTGGTTTTACTAAACATTTTAATTCTTTTCTCTTGATTCCTTATTTGTAAATTGAGGATAACAATAACTGTCTCACTGAGTTGCGGTGAGTAACTAAGTTTCAGGAGCATGAAAGCAATGTTGAAATAAGAGAAAGTCCACTAGGGCTTCTAGGCTGGGGGTGCCTCATTCTAGATGAAAAGGGGGAGGAGATGATGTAGTTCATGTCCATCATCCCTTGAAGAAACCAACCTTGAGAGCAGCCCGTGAACTAGATCAATATAAGGCGCAAGAAGTGAGGAATAGGAGCTTTAATACATTTTCCCTCCCTACCGTCCAGCACGACCCAGATATTATTTACCATAATGAAATGGAGACATTGAACCTCTCCTTGCTAGATGTCTGGGTGGGTTACATCAGATATTCCCCACGGAAGCTTGGACTATAGTTCGCAACATGGTGGGGGTGCTCAGTATATTTCCAGCCATTCCCTTTCTGTCCCTTTTAGCCCTTCATGTCTGCAAGGATAGGCAGGGCCCACAAACATATAGGATACCAGAGTCCAGTCCTCAGGGAGGTTCTAGCCTGAAGGGGAAGATCAGCCAAACGAAGGACAAGGGCCCTACGAAGCGTGGGGAGGGGGCATGGCTGCCAGGTACCAGTCATGGACCTGCCCGTGCCCGGCCAACACTGGCAAGTTTCTGCCTTAGTTCTGTGTGGAAAATGACTGTTGGTGCCAATCCCGATGCTGACGGACTAAATGAGATGAACACATGTGGAAGGCACGAGCCATTGGCACAAAGTGAAAAGTCGGTGATTGTGAATCTTTGCTGTTCTTTCTAGAGAGAAGCAGAACGGCGTGGAGAGACACCTTGGCTAGTCAAAGAGAAGCCTTTGGAAGGCAAGGCCGTGTAAACCAGGACCCAGGGGAGACGGGTCGGTTGGACAGGCAGGGACAGTCATGGTATATGACACACAAGGTTTTCCAAAACAGGAACCGGAGAGAACAAAAGCACCCAGTGGGGAATGCACAGCAGAGGTGGGGGTGGAAGCGGGGTTCCCCCAAGAGCCGTCCAGCTGCGGATGGACTCAGGACCCCCGCGGGCTTGGTGCGGGCTCATGTGTCCCCGGGGCAGGGAGGTCCGGCGCGTTTCTCTGGGGTGCGCCGAATCCTGGCTGTCAGCAGCCTGACAGAGGCCCTGTTGCTTGGGGTGCCCCCGGAGCAGGGCTGCTGCGGGCTGGGGCGGCAGAGGGCACCGAGGCGGCCGGCGGCCTGGGACAGGCGAGGGCCCCCCGCGGTGACATCAGTCCCGGGCTCACCTGCCCGAGCGAGCGAGCGAGCGGGCGAGCGGGCGGAAGGGCTCTGGGGATGCTGGGCAGGCCGGGGGCGGGGGTGCATCTGCGTGAGCCCACAAACGAGGCAGTGAGCGGCCGCCGATTAAAATGCAGAGCCTGAGAGAGGGCGAGGCCGCAGGTGGACAGCAGCTTCTCCGAGTCACTTGAAAGGCCTCTCTCACAGCTGGAGAGAAAATAGCCCGGCGCCCCTGGCCGGCCCTTGTGAAATGCAAAGAGCCCTTCTTCGGCGGAAGCAGCCGTTCACCCAGCTGTCGAGCATTTGAAATGTAAAAGCCCCGGGGCTCCCGGGGAGGGCAGAAGACAGAGGCCACGTCAGAGGAAGTGCAGGCTGCTCGGGGGGCTGAGGAAACCGTGGGCCGAGGCGCCCACTTGGAGCCATCAATAAGGCTTTCAGAGAGCGGGGCAGGGAGACAGTTCCGGAGGGAGGGCGGCAGAGGGGCCGCCCCCGGGGGGCTGCAGCCGCGACCGTGCACGCGGACGCCCAGCCCCGGGCGCAGCTTGCACCGCAGCCCCCCCCACGACGGCCCCCCGGCCTCCCCCCGCTGCACACGCGCCCTCTCGGGCCGCCACCGCCACCCCCGGGGTCCCTGCCCCAGGCCCAGCCCCCACCGCCCTCCCGGGTCCGGTCCGGGAGGGCACTTTCTGTGCCCCTAGTCCCCCTGCCTCCCCGGAGGGCCCCAAAGCAAGCTCACGGTCTTTCCCTGTCACTTTCATAATTCCCCTGAATCCCACCTCCAGGCCCCCCACTAGAGAATCAGGTAGTCCTTCTCCAAGGTCTTTCGTCCCACAAACTTAACGCTTAGCAACTGTGTATCAAGGCCCTGGCATTTGTCAGCCCTTAGGCCACCTGCTAGGAATAAGCGGTGAGCATACACCGTCTTTGACCTGGGGAGTTTCCAGTCCTGAGTTGTAGACAGGAAGGTGAGTGACAAATGCAGTTATGTGTAAATTCTCCAACAGAGGTCCTCTAATCTCTGAGAGCACGTGACTCAGGCGCTGGGCCCAAGCAAGGCGGTGTAATTCGGCTGGAGGAGAAAAAGAAATTCATCTGCTTTCCTTCCTGCTGGCGTCCTGAGCCGGGTGCTCCTAAGGGCTCCTGCCAAACCACAGGCTTGCCTGCACTGGGCAGCTTACCCTGTTGTTGCACGTTCGCTTACCGCCTGTCTGCAGTTCCCACTGCAGTCATGGAGCCTGCCATGTTTGTGTCCCATGTTCCCTCAAAACTGCTCCTGAGCTGGTTCTTTCATTGGTTCCTACATGAAATTTAAGGCAGTCTTTTTTTTTTTTTTTTTTTTTTACTTTTTTTTGGGTCACTTTTAAGTGAAAGCCAAAGAATCAGCTTACTTGATATCACAAAAAATATAGGGGTTAAATCACGGCTGGGTCCAGTCCCATGTCGTAACCAACCCTGAAAGTGAGCAAAGTTAAGGTATCATCCCCAGGGAGACCTGCAGCCCAGGGGTGGGCTCCTTAGCCCTTCTCTACCCGGGCTCAGCTTGCAGGCTCTTATGCTACAGACACTAATACCTGGCCCTTCAGGGTTAGGGAGTTTGGGAAGGGGGTGGTGGATGAAGGTTCCTACTCCTCAAATTCACTCTGGCACAGCAGGTGTGTAAAACTGACCCTCTCTCCCCAGAGGTGCTTTTTTCGGGTCTTCACAATCTCTCCTTGTCTTGGAGCTCCTTACCTGCAGTGCTCTGGATGTGGAAAATGTAGCTCCCTTTTTATAAATCAGGCTCCAGACAGGAAAGCGGAAACTCACTGGTTATTTTAACAGAGAGAATTTATCTAGGGAATGGGCTAGAAAAGCATCAGACAACTTAAAGACAAATAAGGACATTGGAGTCCCAGAGCTGTCATTGGTGTGAGGGTGATCTGCCCTGGGTCCAGGCAACGGGCCGCCACTGCCATCCCCCGGGTCCCTGCCGGGAAGGGGTAGGGTTATGAGAACGTGGAGGCTTGGAGGAGGACCCTCCCAGAGCTGGATCCCAGCCTGGGAGGAGGGTGCTGCCCACTGGTGCTGATGGTTCAGAAGCTGAAGGCAGGACCCCAGGCAGCTGGGACTCAGACCTTGGAAGAAGGAGTGCTGCTTAGGGAGAGAGTGCTGGGGCTGGTTCTGGAAATGTGGACAGAACCAGAAACGGAAATAAAGCGGTGACCACCAGACACTGCAGAGAGAAGCAGGCTGCAGTGTAAGCCACTGCCATGAACAGTTGTGCAAGAGAACGAGAATGGGGCCCCACGCTCCTCCAGCCTTGCTGTCCCCCCGTGCCAACACCTGTGCAGGATGGCTCAGGAGGCCGGCCTGGCAAAGGAGAAAGGTGCTTGTAGCCCAGCCCTGGCATCACAGAGCATAGCGCGGGGTGGGTGGGGAGCTGAGAGCAGCTGAACAAGGGGTGTGCCATGCCTGATGGCCACTTTGTTTCCTTCCTCAGCACCCTGGCATCAGGGTACCCTTGGGGCAAGTCTTCTTTCCCCCTCAAACAGGCTAAGACAGTGGTGAGTCTAACACATCTGCCGTCTTGCTCACTGCCCATGCCTGGCTTGTGAAGAATAATCACACGTCCTTTGCCTGGAGGGCCAGCCTCCCCTTCACTCAGCTTTCACAGTAGCACTCCTGCCCCAGAGTCCTTCAGGAGGGAGCCAGGGGCTAGCGTAGTGTGTCGGCGAAAATACAAGCCACAGATACCCAGGCTTCCAAGCGATTTCCCTTAAGTACCTTTTCTTTGACTTGCAATACAAGGGAATGTCCCTCATTCTTCGTGGGACATCAAAACTCCCACTAGACAAATCTTGCCCCCACTCCAGCTTCTTCTAAACTCCTCAGATCATCAGATGGGTGAGGGCTGTTGAGTCATGCAGATTGGTTTTCTCTTCTGCTTTCTGAGATCCAGCCTCAAGATCTTGCACCTCGTTCTGGAATATGACATCTGTCCATCTGTTAGTGCCTCAACTGAAATCTCTACTTCCACATTCGGTTAAATTTTAATTAACAAATTCAAAACTAGAGGAAAGTATTATATGTTCTATAAAAATGCCATTTATACCTTCACTCCCCTACCATAAATGGGGCATTATCAAGATAACAAAGAGGAAGAGACATTCTTTCCTATGACATATACATGAGCTAAAGGGAAGATAAACTTATAAAGAAATAATTAGAATGTGGGACGCAAAAATTAAAGGGGGGGTGCTTTGATGAAGAATGCACAGATGCAGGAACAGAATAGTCAGCTGGAGAAAGAACTAAAGACTTTCTGGACAGGGATGGCAGTGCCTGCATAAAATGGAAGAAGTCCTCAAAAACAAGCAGGAAACCAGCTAGTGACCAGGTTGCCCCCAGGCTGGGAGCCTGGATCTACTGCTTAGATAGAGGATGTTGTTGTTATATTTTGTTTTGTTTCCTTAAATGAAGACAGAAGAACTTGAATTTGAGAAACCCGTTAGGAGATTGATGTTGCAAGAATGAAAAATATGCATTTCTGAACTAAGGCAGGGAGAGTGTCTTGTTAGGATTTTAGAGATCAAAGTCGGGTCTTGGCGACTTGCTGGATTTGACAACTCAGGGGCAGAAAAGGCAAAAATCATCCAGATATTTTACATCATGACCCTGGTTTTATGGCCCTGCCGTTGACGAGAGGCTGGGGAGATGGAGAAGCAAGTGATGAGAAGACATGAGTGGTAATGAGTTTGCGATGAGAAGTGGGGAGTCAGGAGACAACTTGGGGCTGAGAGCGGAGCCCGGGAATCACTGCCTTACAGATTTCAGTCTACAATGCTCTCAACCCTATGGCACAAAGCCATGAAAAAAATGGATATTAGAATATATTGAAGTCACTGTTATGTCAAATATACACACATTTTATGCATGCGTTTATTTGAAATCTCCATAGCTGATAAGTAAACCTTATACTTTGCCCAAATGACCGTTTAGGAGACCACTGAGAAAGACTGGTCCTTTCAAAAGGCAGGTCACTTTTTTTTTTTTTTGGTCCTAAAGAACCCCTTATTTACAGCCACATAAAAATGCATTCAAAATCCAAATTTTGTTGCAACACAGTGACATCTAGTGTTCAGTTTGGCTATAACACCAAGAGGCAGGTCCCCCAGGGAAGCACTGAAGAGGGTTTCAACTTAAAATTCCAACCTGGGTTTTAAAGGAAAAGTTGTAGAGGAAGAGCAAAGTCTCATTATCTGGTCTTGCTTCTAGTAGGTCTAAAGCTCCATGGGGCACAGACACGTAATCACACGGGAGCCTCCGGGTCCAAGGTTGTGCTTTTAAACTAGAACCGTGCATCTTCCTCACCTGATGGAGGTCTTCCCCTGCACATTTGGTTTTGATTAGGATATTTAGTTAATTGTAATATAATTATTAGAACTTGGATTATCGGTTTGCTTTAATGATAGTCATTAACATTCTTATATGAATATAATTATGCTAAAATATTATTTGGTCCTGAAACTGCAAGAGTGGTTTGCAGATATATTCTGGAACTGCTAGCTTCACGACAGAGACAAGAAAGGTGCCTGCCAGTCTTGCTGGGTTTCCACTGAAGAACGGCGTTTCTGAGTGCGTGTAGCTCGATGGTAGGAGCACCTCGCCAGAAGTTAGATGTCCTGTGTTCTTGTCCCTGTGTCGTCATTGATTGGTGACCTGACCTAGAACAAGACACCCAAGATCCTGAGCTGCATCTGTAACTAAGGTGTAAGACTGGGTAACATTCCTCCCGTGTTTATCCTGAGACTCAGCAAGGTGCTTCTTTCTTCTATTTTGTCAGTCTGCCCAACTCCACTTGGACATGTGTATTCTTTCCCTTATTTTATAAATGAGGAAAGTACAACTTGGAGAGATTAAGGGAATGTTCCAGTGGTCAGCTTGTCCGTGCAGGTGTGGGGGTGTGAGCCAGCAATGCGGGGCTCCGAGTTGGTCGGTCCTTCGCACGCACCCCAGCCGTCCATCACACTGAGACCAGTGAAGTGCCCGCTGCACTAAATCGTCCATAACAGACCCTAAGAGCTTTTGCATAGGATGGGAAGTCAATGCTATTTTCTATATCTAATTCTATCTCTCTGTCCTCAAGAAGCAATTGGCTCAATATTATAATCACTGTCAGGAAAAGATATCACTGATAGAGATGCCAACACTAAAATCATTGGGTTTGGCAGTCTCCAAAACAGAAATGCTAATTCTGAGAACTTTATTAGACAGGGTTGTTTTGCTCATGCATTTGGATACAATTGTGTGGCGTATTCATCTTCGCAGCATGCAGGGAGGTTCCCAGACTCAAAACTACATGCTGGGAATAAGGTTCAAATGGAATGAAGAGAAACAAAGTGAACTGATTCCTAGTAAGTATCCAGTGCTGTTGTTACTGGGACTTGGCCACGTCATGCTTCGTGGCCCGGCAACCTTGGGATCAGGTGGCGGTCCTTCCCCCCGCCGCACGGAAGGCTGCACCTGCACTCCGACTGGTCTGCGACAGAGTTCTATCTGAGGCCTCCTCCCATACCGCCCATCCGCGCAGATTTGATTTCAAAGTTTGCCAGATCCAGCATGTTACTGTGGAGGGAATGGGTCTCCTCATGCACCACTGTCGAGGGGCTGGATGAGGACAGCCTTGGCCTGGACATTTGTCATTATCTCTCAAGTCTGAAAATCTGCAGACCCCCTCAACAATTCAAGCTTTTTATTCTCCAGATTTTTCCCTGTTTATGCAAATATATGTATTTTTTTCATTATGGATTGCAGTATTTCAAAAACGCTGATCCTTGAAGACAGGACAATTGGCCACCAAAGGATATTATTGAAGTCCATCCATACAATACTATGAGGCTGTTATAAAATTATGATATATTTGTGTGTACTAGCACAGAAAGAGCTCCAAGACATATTTTTTCTTTTTGAAGATTTTATTTATTTATTGGGGGAGGAGAATGAGAGAGGGAAAGCACAAAGGGAGAGGGAGAAGCAGACTCCCCTCTGAGCAGGGAGCCCGATGCGGGGCTCAATCCCAGGACCCTGGGATCATGACCTGAGCCGAAGGCAGATGCTTAACCGACTGAGCCACCCAGACGCCCCTCCAAGATATAATATTAAGCGAAAAACTGTAAGCCATCAGCCTGGGTCTATTGCATATTGAAAGTATACGGCCATGTCCATGTTTGCTGATTAACCACAGTTACAGACAGTGCTTACTGTCTTCCAGGCACTGGTCCAAGAGCTTTACAAATATTAACTCATTTAATTCTCCTCACAGCTGTGTCAGGAAGGTGCTACTATTAATCCTCTGGATAAGGAAACTAAGTCATGGAAGCAATGAGAAACTTGCCATGGTTACACATGTCTCTGTCTCTCTCTGTCACTGTCTTTGTCTCTCTCCCCACATATGTATGTAGTGGGGTCTACAAGGGTAGAAACATCCAGCAAATTACCTGGTTTACTTAGGGAGTGACCAGAATTGCCATGTAGAAGAGGTTATTTACTGACTCCTTTATATACTTGGGCGTTGCTATTTTTAACAAGTATATTTTCACATAATTCTTGGATAATGATCAAAGATATATGTTAAAATGAGTGTGGGATACAAGGTTTCAGCTGAAGAGTGTTCCAGGCCCTTCAGGTAGGTCTGAGGTTTCTTTCAAAGGTGGGAGATTGTTCGCCCCCTCCCTAAACCTGGACTAGAAACCAGGTCATTGTTTGAGTCCTTCAGGATAGCCTGCCGACTCTGCCATCTGCTCACTGAGCAGACAAGGTACTGAGGTCTTCCTTCCAATAGTTGGTCAGACTGTGAGGCCCTTCCCAGCATCTCCCTTCAGCTGTACCCACAGCTGGGCTTAGACAGGGAGATTCTAAAGGCGTTGACCCCAGTGAGTAGCTCCCCGACCTGGCTGATTATAGGGTTCACTTTGAAAGTTACTCAAAAAAAAAAAAATGTGCACATCCCCACATTCCATCTTTCATTCAAATTCAGCAGAACTGAGATAGGGTCATGGAATCTATTTTTGGAAAGTTCCCCAGGTGACGCTTCTGATCAGCCAAATTTAGGAACCAGATGATGCTGTGGGCCACATGTGAGTGATAAGGCAGAAGTACACGGAAGCAGGTGTTTTTCAAAGACATATGAGGGGTAAGTTCATGGCCCACGAGGTCAGTCAGCCAGAAGTCATCACAACTGTGATGTGAGCATACACAGGACCCCCAAGGGAATGGCCCCGCAAAAGCAAGCAGGGCATCAGAAGCCCAAAAGCACAGGCTGGGGACTGGAGAAAATGAAGACTTTAGGGCAGAAGCATGGTTTAATCACTCAACTCAAAGACACTGGAGAGCATGGAACATAATAGGCTCCACTCCCAAAGAAGGTGTGGGGGCTTCCGCCACCTGCAGTGAGGTTACCTGGTTTCTATCCGCCCCCAACACGCTCCTGGGTCCTCTCGAGTGTCCCACCTCCCTGCCCTAGGGGAGATCACAGACGTCGGGGACAGAGCCGTGGAAGGAAATAGCAGTACGAGAGGGTGGTAGGGGTGACGGGTGGCGACACAAGTCGCCCCCAGACTGTCAAACCACACGCTCCCAAAGGAAGAGTCGCTGTGGTACATTTGGCTATCTGTTAAAACCCTGCCACAGAGTCAATCCTCCTTAGCAAGACAGCCAATCTTCTCAACATCATTGGTCTGGGGGAAATGGCCCTGTTTGTGAGCATCTGATTGCCGAGAGAGTTCTCATTTACAGGCCACTAACAAGATTAAAGTGCTAATTTAAAAAGTGCTTAGCCTGGATGTTTGAGCAGCACTGCCTTGTGGGTCTATAACTGCTGTCTCTGTACTGGTTGCTAACAGGAGCCATTTCATTCCCTTGCATTGAAATGGATCAGATAAATCACATTAGGTGGGTTTACAGAGGCAAGCAATGACAGATCCCTCAGAACTGAAAGCTAAATAACCTGCTAGGGTCTGGCTTTCTTTCATCACACGCTCTATCTTCAAACCCAATACCTATTTAAAGATGCTGATAACACTCCAAATGCTCCTAGGCCTTGTCCTCAGACATAATGTGCGCTTCCACCAATGCCATGGAATTTAAACATTCTTGATACAGTCTATTAAAAAGAGGGGCTGTAGCTCATTCAAATTCAGCAACTTCTAGTAAAAAAATAAAAAATAAAAAGTCCGTGAAATCACATGCTGCATTTGCAAAGGAAACCGGGTAGAAATCACACAAGGACGCTCTCTGTTCTGTCACTAAATTATCTCTCTTGGGCAGGCAGAACTGATAAGAGAACTCATTTTACACACACCTCAGGAAGGGAACAGGAGAAGATTTCGTGATCTCCCAAAATAGAAGGGAAGTTCACGTTTCTGAGGGATAAAAGCTCCCATGTACTTTACGAGCGACCGTTTGAAATTCTCCTTTAAATAGAGGCGAAGGCCTCCTTTGTGACTCGGGGTGCAGGTCACCCTGTTTGTATGCAGCCTGGCTCTCTTGTCGAGGTAAACTCCACACCCCATTGGGCACCATCCCTCCATGACAAGAATAAAATGAAATTGTGCAAGAAACCAAAATGAGGATGATTTTATGGAGTGTGGTGTTTTGCAACATGGTATTTCAGAGTATTCTCCTATAGTTTTTAATTAAATGACGTAAGAGCCTTACCTTAGTCATCTCTGGAGGTTGACGCCACAATTAATAATGAACAAGTGAAAAAAACTGCTACTTTTTATACCTAGGTTCCGTAATTTGTTACCTAAACAGACCTGAACAGGGGACATAGAAGGAAGTGAGAAAAAAAAAATTAGAGAAAATTATCAGAGGAGTTTGAAAAATAGGAAAACAAAAATGGGTAAAAGGAGTGGACGAAACAGGGAAAGTATCACTGTCCACAGAAAGCCGGAAGTCTAAGGAATAGAGGTTAGAACGTGTTTGTGGAAGAATAGAACATTGATAAAGATGAAGGAGGGCCAAGCAGAAAGGCCCCACAGTGTGAAGCAAATGTCTGCAGCACATGGGTTTGGGGCGACAAGTTCTGTCCTTGACTGTGTCACTCACGGGCTCGGCAGCTGCAAAGACCTTTTGAATCTTCCGATCTTCACCCATCTTGTTTGTAGAACTGTGGTCATAATATCTACCTCATGAGCTTGTTACATGAGATATGAACAGCGTCACGTTCCGTGTCTCAAATAATGAGATACAAATGGCCACAAGGAACGCCAGGAATGGAAGGAGTGTGGCAGGTTGGCCGTGACGATAGCGGCTGTCACTTTGGGGCAATATTAAGTATTTTTACATGAGTCGACTGGTGCCTCAATTACGTTGCCAGTGTAATTGTGCAATATCATGATTATAAAACGGTTAGAAGAGAAATGATACCAGCGATTGTAATACCCATTAAATAAGAGAAAATACAGAAAATAGAATATTGTCTGAGTAATTTCTAAAGGCTCATTAAGGGACCCAATTTAAAAATCAGGGAAAGGATTTTGGAGACAAAAAAATCAAACTTCTTATGTCCAACTGTTGATTCTTCCACTTCTTCATTCAAGTGAATTAGTTAGAGACACTCCATTTTGGAAAGCATAGTCTACTGGGAGAGGGAAGATGCAGATACCTAAAATAAAATGGTGTAAGTGCTCTGATCAAATGATACAAGGTAACAAGGGAGAAGCCTCCTAATTATAGCATGGTTTGTAGGAAAAAAAAAAAAGAGGTGTCTTTTTAACAAATTTTAAAGTTTGAGTATATTCTCAAAAGGGAGAGAGGGGCGGGGAATGGTCATTTGGACTTAGGGAATGGCACCTGCTAAGGGAGAGAATAAGAGACAGGACCCCTGTTTTTGGAGGGTCTAGAAGCCTGCTGTGGCTGAGGTGGGAATATAGCACAGGAACAGGAAGCTAGAGAAGTAGGGAGACACTAAGAGTGAAGCCGTTATGTGTGTCCTGCTCTGGCAGGTGACGCTCATCCTGAAGACAACCGAGAACCAAGGAATGACTCGACATGTATGAAGACTAGAGCAGCCTGGTTTCGTGTTCTCAAGTGAGGAGCTTAGAAGTCACCACTCCACCCTAGCAATAGGTAAGAAGCTGAACAAACTGAAAAATCAATAACTCTTCTTAGATCCATAAGGGAAGGAGGTCACGGAGTAAACTGTGCCCTCCCCTCCAAAGTTGGAGAAACAGGTGAATGCAGAGAATCACAACCCAATGGAGCAGAGACTAATGTACTGAAACCTCCACGGGACAGTGTCAGAGCAGGAAAACCCAAACTGTACTTGATGAATGTGGATGTGTCTGAGATATAAGAACTCCAGGGGGACCCAGGCACACAGGGGTCTCCGCATGTTTGGAGTTTTACTCCAGAAGCTCTCAATCAGGTTCTCAGAGTGAATATTGGACTTTTGGCTGGGAGAGAAGAAACATAATCATTTTGAGCTACAATATGCCAGAGCATTCTGTTCTTTTTCACCAGGTCTGCTCTCGGGAGACAATATGTAACCTGCTGGGCTTTTGTCAGAGCCTAAGAAATACCCAATTCTGGCCCCCTCTAACCACCCTGTCCCACCTAAAGGGGTGGGGGAAGAAAACAGAAAAACTGAGAAGCTAATGTGAAGTTCATAATCCAGAGGCACAGGCTTACCAAGACTGAGACCTTACATAGGACCAGAGAATACTGGCCCATCCCCACATCTCACCACCATTACTGGAGGCCTATTTATAGCAGTTCTGCGTATTCAAGACGTCAAGGTTGGCTACCAAGAAAAAGTTACAAGGCATACTAATAGGCGAAAAACAGTTTGAAGAGACAGAGCAAGCATCATAAATACACTCAATATGGCAGGGAAGTTGGAACTGCCAGACGGGGCACTTAAAATAACTTTGATTAATCTAAATAGATAAAGAAAACAGTATGTACACAGAGAGGTGGATATTCTAAGAAAGAATCAGAAAGAAATGCCCCAAATCAAAATACTATAACAGGTACGAAAAACCTCTTGATAAGCTTATTAGTAGATTGGACATGGCTCAGGAAAGAATCTCTGAGCTTGCTGATATCTCAACAGAAACTTCCAAAACTAAAAGGCAAAGAGAAAAAAGACTGAAAAAAAGCAAACAGAAGATCTAACTCTGGTGAGAAAACTACAAAAGGCAGATATAAGCATAACGGGAAGCAGAAGAAAGAGAAAGAAACAGAAGAAATATTTGGAATAATAATGACTGGGAATTTCCACCAAATTAATGTCATCAAACTAGAGATCCAGGAGGATCAGAGAGCACTAAGCAGGGTAAGTGCTAAAAACAAAAACCAAAACCAAAAAACCAACCCTACAATTGGTTTCAAACTACATAAAATCAAGCTCACAAGGAACATTCACCAAGATAAGCCACATCTGGGCCATAAAACACACCTTAACAGATTTAAAAGAATAGAAATAATATGATGCCTGCTTTCAGACCACAATGGAATTGTGGTAATAGAAAGATAGCTGGAAAATCCCCTAATACTTAGAGATTAAACAAAACACTCCTATTTTTTTATTTTTTATAATTTATTTTTATTAACATATAGTGCATTATTTGTTTCAGGGGTACAGGTCTGTGATTCATCAGTCTTATTACACAATTCATAGTGCTCACCATAGCACATACCCTCCCCAGTGTCCATCACCCAGGAACAAAACACTTCTAAATAACACATGGGCCAAAAATGAAATCTCACAACTTGTTGGGTGCAGAAAAAGCATTTTTTAAAAGAAATTTATAGTACTGAATGCATATATTAGAAAACAAACAAATATTATATATATATATATAATCTAAGCTTCCACTTTAGAGAAACTAGGGGAAAGAAGAGCAAATTAAATCCAAAATAAGCAGAAGACAATATAATGGAGAAAAATAGTCTTTTTTAACAAATGGTTCTAGAAGAGCTGGACATGCACATGCAAGAAAACAAATCTAGACACAGACCTTGCACCCTTCACAAAAATTTACTCAAAGTGGATCACACACCTACACATAAAACACAAGAGCCTAAAACTCCTAGAAGACAACACAGGAGAAAATGTAGATGGCCTTGAGAATGGCAATGACCCTTGAGATACAGCATTAAAAGTATGATCCACGAAAGAGAGAATCTGTAACAGGGACTTCATAGAAACTAAGAGCATCTGCTCTGTGAAAGACATTGTCAAGAGGTAGAAAATATAAAGCACAGACTGGGAGAAAATATTTGCAAGAGATTTACCTGATGAAGGACAATTATCCAAAATATACAAAGAACTCTGAACACTCAACAATGAGAAAGCAAACAGTGAGATTAAAAAATGGGCCGAAGGGGATTTTCACTTGTTTTCCCTGTGACGGCTCATCCATGTAACAGTAAAAATTAATAAATTTGTATACCTTTTCTCCTGTTAAGAAAATAAAAAATAAATTTGAAAATTTGAAAAATGGGCCAAAGACCTATAAAGACACCTCAGCGAAGAAGATACACAGATGGCATCTGAAACAATGCTCCACGTCATATGTCATGAGGGAAATGCAAATTAAAACAACAAGATAGCACTACATAGGATTAGAGTGGCCATAATCTGGAACACAGACATCAAATGCTGACAAAGATGTGGAGTAAGAGAAACTCTCAGTCATTGCTGGTGGGAATGCAAAATGGTGCAGCCACTTGGAAAAACACTTTGGTGGTTTCTTATAAAAGTAAACACATTCTTACCATATGATCCAGTAATTGGGCTCCTTGGTATTTACCCAACGAAACTGAAAACTTAGGCCCACACAGAAAGCTACACGTGAATGTTTATAGGCCACTTTATTCATAACTGACATACCTGGAAGCAACCAAGATGTCTTGCAGTAAGCAGATGGATAAAGGAATTGTGGTCTATTCAGACAATGGAATATTATTCAGCCCTAAAAATAAATGAGCCATCAAGCCATGAAAAGACATGGAGAAACTTTAAATGTATATACTAAGTAAAAGAAGCCAATCTGAAAAGGCTACGTATGGTATGGTTCCAACTATATGACATTCTAGAAAAGGCAAAACTATAGCCATAATAAAAAGGTCCGTGGTTTCCAGGGTTTGTGGGAGAGGGTAAAGGAGAGAGGAATAAGCAGAGCACAGAGGACTTTTTAGGACAATGAAACTACTCCGTATGATACAGTAATGGTAGATACATGTCACTATACATTTGTCCAAACCCGCAAAATGTACAACACCTAGAGGGAACTCCAGTGTAAACTTTGGGTGGTGATAATGTGTCAGTGTGGTTTTATCAATTGGAACAAATGTACCCCAGGTGGAAAAAGTAGAAATGACCCGGAGGCTGTGTATGTTCAGCGGCAGGAGGTAGACGGGAAATCTCTGTACCTTCTGTTCCATTTTGCTATGAACCTGAAACTGCTCAAAAAAAATAAAGCCTACTAAGAAAAACAAAAATAAAAAGAATGAACCAGAGTAGGAGACTGATGGCAGCTGTAACTGGGTGGACAGGAGATAATGCTTGGGCATGAGATAACCGAGGGCCTAAAACTCAACTGGGAAGCTGATAGTGGGAACAGAGTCCATGGATCAAGTTAGGAGATCTATCTGAACTAGAACCCACAGGATTTAGGCATGGAGCATAGGCATGGAATATGGAAACAGAAATGATTCCTGGGACTCCAGGGCCCTTGTTGGGAAGGCTGCAAAGCTTTGACCCGCATTGACTTAGAGGGGCAATATGAACAAGGAGTAAGATTGGGTCAGTGGAGGAAAACAACATGCATAACCTCTTCGTTCTACAAAGCTCTCCATGGTGCTGGCGAGCATCCTGGCATTTTTGAGTACATTAACTTATATAACTCTCAAAAGAACTTGGCACATTAAGCATGCTCATATTCATTTTTTAGTAAAAGAAATATGGTTAGTGGGGTAAATAACGTTCCAAAATCCACCCTGTGCTTTTCCACTGCACTCCAGCTACCAGCCAGTAATAGGCTGGATGTTACCGTTTGAAAGTTCATGTTTTGATTTATGTTTTACTTATGTTCATTTGTTGATTTATGTTTTATTGGGCAAGAGCTAGTCTTTCTCTCCTGTTCCAAAATCAGGGAGAATTAATTCTGCCCACAGAGGGACTGAAAGGTCAATCAGCATCCTAGAATCAAATGCATAGTTCATTCCTTGTCTTCCAGGGACAGGGTGTAAGGAGACCCTGCTCATTGACTCCATGGTCTGCCTGAATCGATGGTCTGCCAGCAACCCCCCCACCAATACCTCCGGTGAACTCCCCTCTGGGAATACTGAGTCCAATAATCAGTCCAACCATCTCCCTACATGAGTGCAATGCCAGGTTGGAAGCAAATAGAACGCAGACTGGAAAAGGATTGAGAAAGAAGAGCAAAGGGAAAGGAGAGTCCTGATCCAGAAGTGAGAGCACCCAAAGGTGCTGGAAACACAAACCGAGGCAAGCTGCAGACATCCGTGAGTCTCAGCTGTCTCACCTGTAAAATGGGAGAAGCGTTAATGTGGGATCCATGAAGAGAACCTTGCAGGTTTCAAGCAGTGATGCATCGTAACAATAATGCATACAGGGATCACTGCTGCCATACTGCGGTTCCGCATCTAGACTTCGTCCTCTGCCTGTTCCTGGTAGCCTCTGCTTCAATCCTCACTCTCGATTAAGGGAAAGTGTTTCAGAAAGGCTTCCTTGACTCCCAACACTTCAAAGCCCTTGCTGCCCAGGCAGTGAGGAGCTACTGGGTGGGACGCTGCATTGTTAATTGCCAAATACCAGTTGTGTGGGAGGAAAACCATCACCTCACTTAGCACGGCGATGATGACGACAACAAGTAAATCTCACTTTAAAAGGAGCAGCTTTACACTGATGCTTTCCTAAGGAGCCGCAGAGTCTGAGCTGGTGAGATGTTCTCAGCCACGTTTTCAGGCAGTAGACAGAATATTCCTTTCCCTACAGTAGAAATGTGGCAAAAGGAGGAAAACAAAAGGAATATGGAACCTCTGCTTCCATAATTAAAAACAGATCGGTCCCCAAATACTGATGCTAAGCATGAGTTGTGAGCACGCGAAGAAAGTATTAAAACAATAATGCTTAGATATCTGCTTGGCAGTAACCAAATGTACAACCACTCTTTGTTTGACAAATACTGTAAGATTGAGCCTAGTGTACTCACGACTACTTCGTAGGCTAAGCTAATTTCACATTGCATTACGGCATAGAAAATATCAACCCATCTCCCAGCTCCATTCTATTCAAGCATCCTTTTGTTATAGCTGCCTGCCATTCTGCAGTGGGAGAGACTCAATATTATTCACGACTTTCTATCCTGCTACTAGGGAAGATATAGAGAGTTGTGATTCTAGTGGACTCTCCAGGATACACAGCCACTGGACTGACTGTGAGTGAGAATGTAGCTCCTGATGAGTAATCCACAGGAGATCCTCTGGGCTCAGAAGCTCAGTATTTGAATATTGTGTCTGAGATTTACAAAAATATCTGAAGAACTCTTTGAGAAATCCAGTAGACAATACCTCAATAGTAGTGCAAATTCAACTTTTGGTACCAGACGGATTTCCCAACAGACATGAGAGAAAGCCCCAAAGGTATCCAACCCAGTTGGCACTTGTTTATAAGGCAAAGACTAAGTTTGATTCATTGTTGTTCTTAAACACTCACATTTATGATCATCATAATAATGTATATTTTAGTAGTATGTGATTTGCAAAAGCTTTCACATGCATTATCTCAAATGTAAATGTTGGTTACCTCTTTTATATAATGTGTCTGCTTCAAGAAAGTCTTCTAAATTAATGTTTAATGAACAAATCAATGGTTTACATTGTGGGAGGGGCGCAGTGTGTCTTTGAGTTTAGATTATGGGAAGTGCATGCTGGGCGCAGGTCCAACAAGCTCCTCATGAACGTCCCATCGCTAGACGGGCTTTGGGTAGACCAGGAGCCTCTCTGGGCCTCAGTTTCCTCACTGTACAGAATGAAGAGGCTAACGATGCCCCCAGAGTTCTGCCATGTGGGGAGCCTTTGCCATGCCCGTGGATCCCTTAGTAAGAGACACACCTTCCTGCCATGTCGAGAGCTGCACAGGGTAGCACGTGTCCCGGAGCCAGCGAGTGCAAAGGTATGGATAACCCTGGGGCACGCACAGCAATGTGGGCATGCACGTGTTCAGTGGCGTGGTGGTTAGTGCCGCGGTGTGCCCTTGAGCCGCTCAGGCCCCCAGCTCCCTGAGCCTCCGTCTCCCATCTGCCCCGTGGAGATAAGAGGCTGTGTGTTGTGTGCAGTAAGTGAGATAATGTGTGTAAATCCAGGGCACCGGCGTTGGCCCCTAGCACAAACTCGACGCACGAAAATTCTTCCATTGAGGGTCTCAGGGGGGAGAAAGCAAGAAAATATAACAATAAAGAAGTGGGGGGGGGGAAGGAAAGATGGATTGCCATTCTTTAAATAAAATCGGCGAGCGAGGTGTGAGAAAAATAGAGAAATGCAGAGAGTATGAGAGAGAGGAATAGCTACAGGCACTTGGAATAGTGCGGAAAGATTCTCATAAGTAAAAGCTTCTTTTAAAATATTGGAGTTCCTCCATATGGGAAGCTTGGGGAGAGAAGAGAAAAAAATTAAATTAAAGCGTTTGAAAGTATATTATAGTTTTATCTCTTTGGCTCTGCGATTTCAGAAATAATATAATCCTATAGGAAACATGCTGCCAGAAGATTTTTGTATAGTGGCACCCCGACAGAACGGGACTGAATGATGTCAAAAAAGCTTATATAACAGTTTTGTTTTATTCATTTACATAAATCACATTTACCGTAGGTGTTTTATTCAAAATAAAGTTTGGGAAAAATAAATTGAACAGATGAACCTAGGCAAACCTGGTGATTTTTTCATGAGTAGTGTTTGATGATAAAGGCATAAAAGCATAATGTGGCATCATTTCACTAAGGCACAATATGGATCATCCATATGGAGCAGAAGTTGATAATACTGCAAAGAAGCAAAAATAAACAGAACAGATGTACTTGTAAAATCAAGTCTGCACCCACCCCTGAGTACCTGCGTTGCACTGGAGAAGTTTCTACAAAAACTCAAAACTGGCGTCAAGTCACCTTCCCACGGGGACTCTTGGAAAGCCAGAGATGAAATTGTACGTGACCGAAGCAGAGATGGGAAGAGGTTTCCTAAAGCAGCATGCGTTCCCACGGTGGGGGCTGGACCGGAGAACATGCTGGCTCCCATGGCAGAGCCACCTGACGATGCCTCACGCGTCGGGGTCAGAAGTGTGCGTGCGAAATCCCCGAAGTCCTGAGGCATGAGTTCCTCAAAGGTAACGTGCAAGTGGTGTTACCGACGTCGCCAGGTGTAACTGACAAAATAACAGCAAGGGGGAAAGATGCCAAGTACAAAGCACGGGTGGGGCAGAGCTGTGTCCACAGCGGTTTGTACAGGACCTTGACTCAAGGACACCCCCGAAGGACGTGGGACGTACAGTGACCTCATTTTCGCAAGGAGGTAAGATGCTCGAGAACCCCCGGCTTATTGTGTGATAAAGATTCAGTGTAGAATCGTGGCTTGCCCGAGAGCGTGTCAGGGCTAGACCACTCTGCCCATAACCGGAACAGCGTGCTCATAAAGCTTCCTCATTTCCAAGGCACTTTCTCGCATAGTTGCACCAGATCCAGCCAAACCCTGCGAGATCCACAAGCAAGGGCATAATCCCCATTTCACAGATGAATAGATATGACTCAGACAGGGTTCTTGGGACAGCTAGGACCAGAACCGCTCCACCCTCACCCACACATTTGCAGATGCTCATTGCCGGAGACTTTGCATCTAGCCAGCCGTGAGCTGTTGGGCCTGTGTCTGAGGACGGACAGACTTGAGAACAATCAGGATCCCAGAACCTAGCATTTAGCTGAGAAAATACGGGACCACATTTGTCATGTGGAAAGTCCTGAGCTCTTTGCGAACGGTAAAGCGCCAGCATGCATATCAAGTGCTGTCTTTTCATCCTGCTTCTAATGAGACAGCAGAGACCTGGCAACTGCGGGCGAGAAGTCTTCTCAGACTCATGCAGGAGCATGATTGCTAGCCCCTGCTGTGGGCCACGCTCTCCTGAACCCCGGCTTTGTGTCATCTGCCCCCCGCGTGGGAGAGGACAGTGCGCTTCTGCCTTTAAAAAGCCCGGATGCTGCTCAGGTTACCTGAGTGCAGAAAAGTCCCTTTGCACATTTTACAAAAGGTGGCTGGAAATTCTTTTCCCATAGAGAATCCGCGGCTGCCTATTTCAGAGAGAAGTCGGCAGATGTGCTTTCCGCAGTCCAGAACACAGTTTAAGGAAGCTGAGGACCAAAGGGAAAATGGAAAGCAGAAGGGAAATTCTCCCCTCTACCCACAGTAAATGTGGTCACGTGGCCAACAGCTGGAAGGCACCATGCATGGCCCCTGATATAATCAAGTGGCCACCCATCTGCTTGGTTCCCAAAGCAGAGAGGAAAAAATAGCGTCCCACGTCCCACACACTCCAGCTGTCCTCGGCATCCAGCGCTCGGTGATTTTTTTTCTAAAAATAAAATGAAATAAAATCATCACTTTTCCAATCAGGAGAGCACTTGTTTAAGGAGCAGTTACACGAGACGGGAGCCATTGTCCCAAGTGTACCTGCAGGTTCATCAAAGCAAGGGTAAGAGTCATCCCTTTCTCGGAGAGGGGCGCCCTCCGAGCCGGAGCCTCAGAGCCTGCAGGCTTCCGAGGCCCCTGCTTCAAGTGCGCATCTGGAGAGGCACTTGGTCTCTGAGTCCCGCCGGCCACGGTGCTGAGGTCCTCAGCCCCGCGAGCCCCCGGGGAGTCGCACCCCCCGGGTCACGTGTAGATTCTGTCATTTCTAATCAGATCCCTGCAGCCTCCCTCTGTGGAATGTGGGCATATGTCAATATTCAAGAATAGAACTGGCAGATATTTGCGGACACACAGCCTTTGGGCATGCCAGCATTATCTTCAGTCAGATTCCCTTTTAGAGGAAACACGGACCAAGCAAATGCTTCCCTGTGGACTTCAAGTTTTCCAGCAGAAATTGCAAAAGAGAGTCAGCCATGAAAAGGGGAAGAAGGGGTCTGACTCCCCCATGATGGTGGAAGAGCCTGCCCTCCCTTATCCCTGCCACCCCCTCCGGCCCCCGTCACCACCGTGAGATGACCTGCCGCGCAAGACACCCTGACGCGTCCCAAGTCCGCTCCTTGCCGCCCGTCGGTCCAGTCAGCTGTCCCCTGCTCGAGTCTCCATAGCGCCTCACACACACCCCTCCTGGCTGTTGTCACTGTGCCCTGCGATCGCATGAAACACATTTGCCTTCCTCACTAGATCATCCATTTGTTATTTATTGGGGGAGCTGTTAGGTAGCATTTATCATATGCCAGCCACCGTCGGAGGGGCTTCCATGAATGAGCTCTTTTCATCCCTCAACAGCCCTGCGATTTAGTCGTGGCTGCTGTGGCCAGTCGATGGATGCGGTGACTGAGGCACCTTGTCCCTGAGCCACCAGCACGCCGGTGGCAAACCAGCAGCTGCACCCAGACGGTGAGGCGCCAGAGCTCATACTCTCCACTGCTGCTCTCTGAGCATCCCCAGGGCGGGAGGATCGCCCCATATCCTTAATTTATGCTTTACCCATCTCTTGCCAATTCAACACACTCTTGTGGCTAAAATGCTGATGGCAAAGATACCATTTTAAAGCTATAATTGGTGATATGTACGCATGTTTCCATAGGAGCTCCGTAGGACGGCAGTTCAAGGAAAGGACACTTCATGCCAACCCATAATTTAGGCATTAGCAAGAAATAGTACAGAGACGCCATGGTGGAACCAGTCAGGCAGACATTATTAAGCCCATTTTACAGATGAACAAACTGAGTTCTAAGAATTAGACTTACTAAAGAGTTGGATACCTGAGTGTTGCACCAAGTTGTATTTTAGGACGGTAAAATTTCACAGGCGATTTCCTGGCTCAAGAGATAACGGGTGACTATAAAAGCAGCCCATATTAAGTTCACTCCTGAAGGACCTGAATAAGTTCAGGGAGCTCTGTCCAAGAAGTTCCCGAGAGTAGAAAATTCAGAGGAAACAGAAACAGACCACAAATTTCACGATTGGTGAGCTAAGCGGCATTGTAGCTGCTCCTTAGACCCTGGAAGGATTAACTAAAGCAGCGTTCTGTGTAATTCCAATAGCTTTTGGAGTGGCAAAAGTCTGGTATCCTGTAAATAGCTGAATGTATAGAACATTTACTGCAATGGCAATCATTTCTGTCTTTCATGTCTGTCTAGCCCGTACTAGATGTCTCCACGTGCAGTTTGCTCTGAGAGTCTCCTAAGAAACCGGTGTGGCGGGACGGGTGCTGTCTGTCATCCTGATGGGGTTGCTGAGCACCGTAGGGGATACACCCGCTGTGCTCCCATTCCCCTAGGCCTGCTGGGGGTCGTCACGGTGGGGGGGATGGGGTGAGGCAGTTACTCCCCAGGAAGCCCTAAACGCACTTAAAGTGTTGGTTTAGTTCCAAATATTCCATTTCCTTGAATTGGACAGGTGAACTTTGGTTGAACAGAAGGTGATAAAGGTTAATACGTGGCGAAATGTACTTTCTGTGGGTTTCCAGGAAGGTTGAACACAGCAGCGAGGAAGAGAGGCCAGGTTAAGCCTGGCTGTTCCTTTAGGAACACACGTATCCCTTTGGGAAATAGCGGTTATCACAGGACGGGGAGAATTTCCACCAGATCCTTGTTATCCACCATCCTCCGCCCTGTTGTACTCTAGGACAGATGGTAGAACTGGTCCCTCTCAGTCTCTGCACTCAGGTGAAGGCTGCCCCTCTTTCGTTTCAATGCCCCCCCGTCTCTCTCTCTCTCTGTCTCTCACTCTCTCTGTCTCCCCCTTTGTCTCTCTTTCTGTCTCGTCTCCCTCTCTCTGTAACACTGCCTTCTCAATCCATCTTGGGACATGGAGGTAAGGATCACTCCCGAGGCCTGAGTTTATCTAAAAGGCTCCTATGACATTTTCAGATACAGTATTTGTTACTCTGTGATTTTATTTTTCCTTTGCAAGTGTTTTAACAAACATTCAAATCTAAAATTACTCAAATCTCAATTATCGTGAGAGTGCTAAAAAAAAAATTCAGCACGGACATTAAACACTAGTTCCTTTGAAAAATGTTTAAGAATAAACGAATGCTCCACAAAATACTTGACAGCATGAATCTTATTTTTTCTTTTACTTATTAATCCGGAAGAGGGGGTGCATCGTGTCGTTTCCAAGTTTGCAGACAATGCTAAAAATGCTGTTGAACAGAAAGACGTCAAGCTGACAGGGATAGACGGCAGCAAAAAGATCCGGCAAGTGGCAGATGAGCTCCAGAGTGGGCCGGTGTGAGGAAACGCGTCGTGGGGAAAGTCAACGACAACAGGGCTCTCTCCTCGCTGAAGGAGACATGACACAGGGAAGACGATTTCACATCACCAGAAGCCATTATCTGAATAGATAAATATTAGTACTCATAAAATAATGTTTTATAGTTTACAAAAAAAACTATGTGTGTGTGTGTGTTGGCAAATACGCGTGTGGACCTGCATACACATACAGTAAGTAATCCCACAGTTTTACCTGGGCGTTACATGGGAGTCGTTCCAGTTAGCAACTTGGTTCCAGTTACAATGGCTGTTTCGTGATGAAACAATCGGATATTCTTCTTGACCTCACAACTCGTAATCTTGAGGAAGTCATACTTATAACCCGGGTCGTACAGTGTTTTTGTTTTACACAAAAATGCTGACCGACTCCCACACAGCATCAGAAATTCTTCAGGAAGCAAACAAAGAGCAGAGGAATAATATACAGGACAGGCCCTTCGAACTCAGCATTGCACTCACCTTAAGAACGTGGTGGAAAACACTAAACATTCTATGACGTGATGCCCTCTTTATAATGTTAGTACGCTATATGTAGTTTGCCTCTTCAGGATAGACAAGAGAACACTTTGCTTTATTTATTTTTATCAATCTGTGAATTTTGTAACTGTTCTTTTTTTCCTCTCTGTGTTAATTTCTAAGAAGCGAAAAGTCAATTTTGCAGCCCACGTGCAGTAAATTTAGGGAAACTTACAGAAAAAAGGGAAAGAGAGTTTATCATTGACTCCAGTAGTTTCATCTGAAGCAGACACACACCATAGGGCTGACCGCCAATATGACAAGCCATGGGCATCTCAGTCCCATGGACAGTGGTCACACAGAAGCCCCCGTGCTTGGCGCAGAACACATGGTGTGATTCGATCTGTCCCGTCCGTGAGCATTGTCTCTGAATTTTCAGTTTGGTCCTCCCAGCCTCTGGTAGAACTTTGCCTTGGGTTTTCCCAAGGCTTGCATCTGTAACAGTCAATAACACATGGTCCCTCCCACCTTGTGGCATTTCTAGATTCCAGCTGCAGGCCTGGCTCAGCCACGTAGGAGGGGATGTTTGCCCAGGTGAGACCAGGAGCAGGTTCTTTGAGTTTCTCAAGTCATCCCGGTAAACTGAATCAAGTAAACTCATTTATGTTTCATTGGAGGCCAGTTTAATTTCTTAAATAATGATGTGGCACAATTTATGATAGAATTAAAAAAAAAAAAAAAACCTGTCACTGAGATATGGAGCCAAGCAATTTGGGAGCAAATATTTATTTCTATACAAGGTATGGACTGGCTATTAGTTACACTATTCACTGGTCATCATAAGGGTCTCCTTGAGTTGGTAGTGTTTGCTGGAGAGGATGTTCCAATCCAAAGCAGAGATCTTTGCAGGAAATGATAGATTGGGGTTACAATACCAATAAACTCTTCTATAACTTTCTCTTTGGCCATTCATCACTAATATTTTTCCCACCTAACATTAGATATTCAAAATGATTTTTTTCCCAATGACTTTTGTATATATCCTTATTTTGTATTTATCCCTATTCCTTTACTGAAACAAAGATAAGTTCTTTTACCAGTGCACAATTCAACGTCTGGCACACTTTATCTGTACATCAAATGTTTGTTTAAAAAATGAATTTGAACTCAATCACCTTGAACGTTTTGCTTGATTACTTCCAGTTTTCTGGAGACAGGCAATTCTATTATCTATACATGATGAGTCGAGAAGATAAAAGGGGACATTTTGGGTCTAAAATACGTGAAGTGAAAAATTTGCAGTAAAATGGTCAATATCTAAATATGTATATTATTGGACAGTGTAATTCAGAGACGAAGAGTCCTTGGATTTTACCCAATCAATGCACTTTAGAGTCAAAGAAACAAAGGGCCGGTGCTCTAAGTCACACAACTGGTTGATGGCCTCTGGGTCAGAAATCCTCCCCTGCATTTCAGTGGCTCAGAACACTCGTCCTGAGAGCAGCTCATGGATTCTACGTGGGGTTAAGCCTCCCTTTCTCTGGACATGGCTTTATAATTAAGCTTAGTTATTAACGCTGGTGATGTGTCTCCATGCCAAGGGGGGCAGCTGCTCCATACGTTACAGTCTCGTTGAACCAGTATCCTGTCTCTGGGCAGGTCACTGCTCACTGCTCTTCATGTCTGATCCCAGCGGTAGACAAAACCAGGAGGAAAAGTCTTGTGTCATTTGAAAATGTGCACCAGTGGCCTTGAGGGGGATCTCTTGAAGGGAAAGTAAGACAGTGCTTGTCTCCTGGATGTAGCCTGCCTTCCAAACCTAACACGTCCTTTTGTAAGATCATCAAGAGGCCCTGAAAGCGTCCCCTTCTTAAGAGCTGAAATAACGATCCTTTCTCCAACCTCTGTCCACACTGCAGAGCGAATGTATCTTCCTGCTTAAAATAAAAACCTCATACAGCGTGTCCCACGCCTTTCCTAATGACTGTGGCTCTTCCATTTCTTGATCTTTCCCTTCAGGGAATCACTTCCTCCATAGGATGCTCTGTCATCCTTAAGGAAATTACTTCATTTCTTTATTTTCTTCAGGGAATTACTTGTCTTCATTGGCTGTAGCAGTCAATGGGTGGGACTATTTAAAAGTGTCCTTCACTCTTCTCCCAAAATGCTCAGACGTGTGCCCCAAGACAGGGCCACCATATGGCCTTTGAGCCAGTTGACAGATCACTCCTATGGAAGGTCCCTGGGTCCAGCAGAGTGCTCTGGTAAACGGCTTCCTGGGGCTCCTTGGACTCTGGCACCTGGACATTTCCACGCCTCCTTCTCCAGCCCTTTAGTTGATTCAGTGAGCTAGTCAGTATCTTTCTTCCAGTTCCCATTTGGCTTAAGCCTTCTAGTTTGGGTATCTGTTGCTTACAACCAAACAGCCCTAACTGACACACGCTCTAGTTTGGCCTGAACCACCCACTGGCCCTGTGACTGCGGCTTCCAAGCTGGTCACTTGTCTCTCAGTGCCTTACTTGCTTCCGTTCCCTCCCTTTGGTAGGGATCACCTGCAACATGTGACTCCCTGCTGAAATGCCTGAGGGCACACAGGAGGGGAAGGAGGCCAGTCTGGGTGCTTCTGGAAGGGCCTGAAAAATGAGTAAGAGCTGGAGGGTGGAACAGAATTGGAGAAGTGGTGTGGACAGAGAGAGCAGGAGCATGTCCTAAGAACCAGTGAGAAGAAGAGGAAATGGAACTGAAGTAGATCCCTACCGGAGTGCCACTCTGAGTAACCTGATGGAGGAGACTGTCCTGATGCTGGGACAACTGGGGAGCCATTGAAAACCTTTTAGCAGAGCAGAAGTGTGATCCAACTGTCACCTCATCCAACTGTCACCTCCAAATACTGAAGAGTCTCAAAAGCCAGTTGCAGATTCTGTGGGCTACATTCATGGCCACTGGCTCTGGTTCCCTGTACATACCCTTTAAAAGTTCATCTTCCTTAGGACTCAGTTGTCTTCTCTTCCTGGCCAATCTGATCCCTACCTGTACTTAATTTTCCATGGATATGACAATGGCCCCCAAATTTGGCTTTAGCCTAAAACGCCCATCAGAGCTTCAGACCTTTGCCCATCACTGCCTGCTCCACCTCCAGAGGCCCCCATTACAAAACATAATTTCACTTTTTCCTCACAGCATCTGCTTCTTCCTCTGTTTCCTTATCACAACAGGAGTCCTGACAAACACTAAGTGATTTAAGTCAGAAGTCTTGGTCTCATTTTTTTTTTCCCTTCCAATTTCCTGAATGTGACCCACAACCATTGAATTAACCACCAGATCTTATGGCTTTTATTCATTAAAAACATTGAATCTGACTTCTTCAATATCATTGCTTGACCTAAGAATTGATACTCTCTGACTCATATCGCTGGAGATGTTCCTGATGGTAGTTCTGTCTCTACTGCTTACATCCTTCAAGTTCATCCTTCCCATGACATAGCAGATCCCGATGGTCACACAGAGGCTGAATGGCCTGGCACGCCATACTGACGTTCTTGCCCTGTCCAATTCCTCCGGCCCCTCTCTCCCTTGCCCACCCTCTCCTTCCCCTCACTCTGGCCGCATTTGAAACTCTATTTGACTTTCTCAGCGTATCTGGAGCTTTCTCATACCTCTATTCATTTGTAGGTGGAGGCCCTTTGCTTAGAATGTTATTCTTCCTGTCTCAGTCAGCTCAGGCTGCTGTAGCAAAAATACCATAGACTGGGTAGCTTATAAACAAAGAAAATTTATTTCTCACCATTCCAGAGGCTGAAATTCTGAGATCAGGGCGCCAGCATGGTAGCGTTCCACTGATCACCACCTTCTGGGGTTGCAGACTGCTGACTTATGCTAACATCTTCACATGGCACAGGGATGACCCCAGCATGATTTTTCTAAGGACACTAATCCCATCATGAGGGTCCCACCTCATGACCTCATCCAGTCCTAATCACCTCCCAAAGTCCCCACCTCCTAATACTATTACACAGTGGGGTAAGGTTTCAACCTGTGAGTTTTGGGGGGATACAAACAATCCAAAACTTTCCCTTTTTACCTTTAAGCCTTCAAATAAGATGTCCTCTGCTCCCTCCTGGGGGTTCCTTTCTCTTCCTGCAACTTGCCTTTCCCTCACATTGGGCCCCAACACAGGTATGAGCACCTCCTGGGAGGGACTGGGCACCTTCCTCTTGGGTCCCCCACAGCTTCCCTGCACCCCGGGCAACATTTCTGTGAACTGAAAAGAGAGTGAGAAGTGGAAGGTGTACGTGCGCCAATGGACATAACATCTTGTGGCTCGTGATCTTCAGAGAATCATTTACCGTGGCAGTGTTTCATTTTATTTTTTTTCATGAAATCTGTAGATTTACATTTATTTTCCCTCATGACATTAGTTCTGCCACATTAAACAATTCTATACTATTTGAATATTTTCACTTTAAAATGTGTCCCGGGGTAATAAAGCTGAAGAAACACTTGCAGATGAGAACAGTCTAGTCTATGCAGATCCCTCACTGGGTCCATCTGAGCAGCCCTCCCCCAGTGCTGTTTTCTGGAATACGGAAGTGCTTATGTTTTGTGCAACATTAATAAAACAGTGGGGGCTTTTTAAATAAACAAATCTAGAGGAGGGCACATTCTGCATGGAGCACTGGGTGTTATGCACAAACAATGAATCATGGAACACTTCATCTAAAACCAATGATGTAATGTATGGGGATTAACATAAGAATAAAAAAATAAAAATAAAATAAATAAATAAATAAATAAATCTATGATTCTCCTGTCTAAGACACATTCTAGTAATAGTAAAAAATACAAGGCAGGGTAGCTATGAGTTAAACAAAAGTTATTTTCTGTATTTTTTTGCCTTTACATTGCATGTGTGACAACACAGCTAATCCAAAGTACATTTTTTCACTTTACTATTTTTTTTTAAAGATTTTATTTATTTATTTATTTGAGAGAGAGAGAGAGAGAGAGTGAGAGAGCACAAGAGGGGGGAGCGGGAGAGGGAGGAGCAGACTCCCCGCTGAGCAGGGAGCCCGATGTGGGGCTCGATCCTGGGACTCCAGGATCATGACCTGAGCCGAAGGCAGCCGCTTAACCGACTGAGCCACCCAGGCGCCCAATGAAACTTTATTTATTCATTTTCTTTATAAAGATTTTATTTATTTATTTGAGAGAGAGAATGAGAGAGAGAGCATGAGAGGGAGGAGGGTCAGAGGGAGAAGCAGACCCCCCGCTGAGCAGGGAGCCCGATGCGGGGCTCGATCCCGGGACCCCGGGATCATGACCTGAGCCGAAGGCAGTCGCTTAACCGACTGAGCCACCCAGGCGCCCCATCACTTTATTTTTTTATCTTTGGCTACTATACCATCTTCCGATGACTTACCTTGAAAATAATATGTTAATTTCTGCTCCATTCACCCCACAGAGTTAGACGAAATAAAGCATATGGAAGTGATTTATAAACTTTGAAGAACCATACACATATTAAGTACTTTTTTAATACTAGCAATCAATCACTTATCACTGAGGGTCTACTATGTAGAAGTTGTACGTGCTAGATATAAATGCAAAGATTTAAAAATCCCAGTCTCTGCTGTTAAGTAATTTGCAGTTGGTTTTGAAGAGACTACGGGGAGAAATGATAAACGATCAGCAGCACAGTCTGCAGTGGAGAGCCCAGAGCAACTCGGGGGGCGGGAGCATCGATTCCCAATGCCACTTCAAAGAAGTAGACCAGAACTCCTGGTCTTGAAAAATAACTGGAATACAGCAAGTCTTTATTTTGGAATATGGGATTCTAGGAAGGTCCCAAGATTCTAGGCCCCTGTATTTTCTACATCCCTGTCTAATCTCCTGACCTCAAGTGCAGAGGGACCTTTGGGATTACGAAGGGGCGTCCCTCCTGTGATTGGGTTCTGTTATATGACAAAGATGAAGGGATCCGAATGTAATTAAGGCCCCCATCAGTTAGGACCTTAATCAAGGGGTGCCTGGGTGGCTCAGTCAGTTAAGCGTCTGTCTTTAGCTCAGGTCATAATCCCAGGGTTCTGGGATCGAGCCCCACGTCGGGATCCCCACTCAGCAGGGAGCCCGCTTCTCCCTCTCCCTCTGCCTGCCACTCCCCCTGCTCGTACTCTCTCAGTCCCTCTCTCCCTCTGTCAAATCAATAAATAAAATCTTTTTCTTTTTAAAGGACCTTAATCAAATTTGAGATTATCCTGGGTGGGCATGACCTAATCAGGGAAAGTCCTTGAAAGAAGGGCTGGCCCCCGACTAAAGAGAGAGATAGTCTCTGGCTGGCCTCAAAGAAGTAAGCAACCATGAGCCCTGCAGCCACCAGGAAATAAGCTCTGAGGGATCTTGGAAGCAGATCTTTTCCCAAGCAAGCACCTGATGAGAAAGCAGCCTGGCCGGCATTTGGGGTACAGCGTTGTAAGATCGGGAGCACAAGACCCAGCTAAGCTATCTATCCCTGGATTCCTGACACACGGAAATAACAAAGGCCAATTACTGAGTGTGTGTTAATTTGTCATGCGGCAATAGAAAGCTAATACAACCCCTGTGGCTCAAGATTCCCCAGCCTGGAGTTGTCCTTGAGCTACTCTTTTGCCCTTCACGAGCCAGCATTCTCTGCAGAGCACCTTCCTCATCGGAGCTGCTCGGAGGCAGGCAGAAAGGAGTTGCCATCAGTCAGCTCCTACGGAGAGTGAGCGTGCTCCCCTAGGAGATGATCGGGCCGCGTGCCCAGAGGTGAGACAATGACCCATCATACGGTGTGCACACAGGTTCCTGAACACACCTGAGAACCATAAACACCATTTCCGGAAGGGACTTCCAAGTCTACACTGCACTCCTCTCAGTTTACCCCCGAGGCTCGGGGTGGCACATCCAGGTCCTGGAAGAGCTGGACGTGGAATCCAGGTCTTCTGACACCCACACCAGTGTTCTCAGCATCATCTGAACCTCCACTGAGTCAGGGCAAGACCCCATTCTATGGACCATGCTTGTGACAATCGCATGCTTGCGGTATCTCATTAAGGTCCAAAAGAACAACATGAGAAATGATCCAGTTTTCCTTGCTTAGATCACACTAGTGGTTGCTTTTTCATGACAAATTAGTAATAACTCTCAGGCACATTTGGCAAGCGGAAGAAAAATGGATTTTTTACAATGCATTGAATGAACATCTTCCGCATGAATATCTCCTATCCTTCACTGGCTTCGATACAGTGGAAGTTTATTGACGTATGTACTGCAAGCTACGTTTGAATGATTGCTTCATGTATTATGCTATGCTACATTACATCGTGTTCCTTTTTTGCTTCCATAGCCCAAAGACTTATTGGAATCAGTTGTTTCAGACTCATAAAATAAACATGACTTAGAAAAAAAAAAAAGATTATTGTACTAAGAATTCCACCAGTCTTTTGAAACTGCATCCTTGATTATTTGTTGAAATTCATTTCATTTTTCTATCATTATCCTAGTGTGTGTTAAGTCCTACCACAGAGGATAAACGTACAATCTGCTCAGCGAGGCAGTTTGTAATAAGCTAGCATGAAACATTTTCAGTGTTATGGTTTGTTGACTTTTTTTTTTTAAAGAAACTAGCACCCATAAAGCAGAAAGTTTGTTTGAAAGTGTGAATTCTAAAATGAGCCTTTTTCTAAAACAACCCCATCTAAAATTTAATTAAACTGTCCTGTCTTTATCAATAAACCATCTACATTCCATGTAGTAGACGCTTGTAACAGGAAGATTTATGAGTCTGTAGAAGCAGCAGGGTTGAGAAGAAGCTGCACAGACACCAGAGGCTGATGGAGGACATCCCAATCCTGGGATGTCCTCCATCAGCCCTTCTGGACCTGCCCTCCACTCCCCCGCTTGGCTCTGTGCAGGACCCCACGTACACCGCCCCCTGGCATGGTCTCCTTCACCGTTTGCCTTCCAGCTGGGTTGGGCCACTGGGAGGCATGGGCAGGAGATGGGTGCGGGGGTGGCTGGTGAGGCGGGGGCTGCAAATATTGCCTTCCCTTCCCGGCAGGTCCCCCCAAACTTCCTCTCCCAAGGCCGTAGCTCTTCTCAGGGTCCTTTCCACATGGGGCCTTCTCTAGGTTATACAGGGTCCACTCCCAGGTGGTCCTGCTTTGTCCTGTCTTTCCCGGAACACGAACACTGCCCACACCATTGTCAACTGTCCCTTTGTAAACTGGCCTCCCTGTCAAATAGATTGCGCCAACTGTTTTTCGCAGGGGCCCGTGATCGCACGGTGGCCGTTCATTTGCGATCCCCATATGTGTGTCCTTTTTTTTCTCTTCTAAAAATAAGGGGTAAATATTTCTGCTCAGATTACCTCATGAGCCTATTAGGAGTATAAAATGTGAAAATATGTGGCTAAATTCTTTTCAAGGTTTAACACTTTTATTGAACACGTGTATATTGAAGGTTTGCCTTGTGCTAGACACCCGAAAGTTACTATGTAGGAACACAAAAGCAGACAGATGTGATCTCTGCGAGCTGATCACTGTACTAGGAAGACAAAGTGAAACCAAGGGGACGTGCAAGGTCAGGCCAGCTCAGATTCCAGCGGGGGGAAGAAGGAGGGTGGCATCTCTGTGTTGTCACGGGTGGCATCCAGTTGCTGTTCTCACTGCTTCAGTGTTTGCTCATGGACGGGAGAGTGGCTTGGACGGGGAATCCCACAGAAGTCACTGAGCAGCCATTTCCAGAATGTAAAGCTCCCAGCATTTACGGCTCTAGGGTCCCCAGCGTTCCTTGCAGCCTTGTGAAGTCTGTGCTGATGTATCAGGAGCTCCTCAAGGTCACCTCCCCCCTTCTGGACTTGGCCTGACCACTGTGCCGGTGTGGTACAGATTGGTCAGGTCACTTCCAAATGTTCTCGCTCTTGCCGCCAGCAGCCGATTCTAACTGAATCAGTGAATCCTCTGTTTCTTCATGTGCCTGTTGATGATCTACCGATCTGCCCATCCTAACATCTGTCTTTCAAGTATGGACTCAGCGTCTACTGTGCCTCTGAGGGACCCCAAGGAGAAGGGTGCAGGTGAAAATCCTCCTCTCAGGACCTGCCATGAAACATTTCCAACTTTCCCTTCAGGGTTCATCCCACACCCCCCACCCTGCGAGTCCCCCAGAAAGAATGATGCCACTTTTCTCTGTACTCAGCAATTTAGCTGTCTTAATGGAAACAGAATTTATCACAATCAACTTTTTAAAGGCATTCACCTGGGTATATCTTTAATTACATCTATCTGTGTACATGGTTCCTCCCTTCTAGAATCCAGTAAACTTCTCTCTCCCCTGCCCGCTTCACACAGTATCTAACAGAATGCTTTGTATTTAGTAGGCCCTTATTTCTGTCATTATACTCTTGATTAGAAAACCAAGGAATGGGGCTGTCCTCCTCCCCTGAAAAAAAATTGACCCCTGGTTGAAAAGGAGTAAGTATAAAACTGTTTGCTCTCCTAAGCTGGTTGTTCATTTCTTTTTTTTTTTTTTTTTAAGATTTTATTTATTTATTTTAGAAAGAGAATGAGAGAGAGAGAACACCTGAGAGGGGATAGGGTCAGAGGAAGAAGCAGACTCCCTGCCGAGCAGGAAGCCCGATGCGAGACTTGATCCAGGGACTCCAGGATCATGACCTGAGCTGAAGGCAGTCGCTTAACCAACTGAGCCACCCAGGCACCCTGGTTGTTCATTTCTAAGCCTTGCCTGCAATTGTTGCCTGATCCATCACCAAACCTTCTACTTCTCATACATCTTTAGATCCGAAGTACTACATTTTCCTTAAATGCAAAGAGATGGATTTAGAAGTTGCAAAGATTATTACATCAAACCGTAAAGTTGGAGCAGGTCCAAGACACCTCACATGCCTGTGGTTCTCTCCCCCCATGTCCATTAATGTCCTGAAATGAAATACTCATACTGGTTGGTCATTTTAGTCAGTGTTCATTGGGCCAGTAAATGGAAGACTGATAGTATCAGATCATTTGGAGAGTACTAGGTTTCATTTACTTGAAACTAACAAATGGAAATCTTACCAGGAAATTTTACCCTGAGTGAAAACAGGGTAAACCTGTGTGACTTCTGGGCAGTTCTTGGTTGGAAAATTTCTCCAGGAAGGAACTTTAAGGAGCAGCCACATCTCAGCTTTGTCTGCTGCAAGTGCTCACTTTGTGTCCACAGAGTTTTTCTCCTGAGGCTGGGCACTGCAGATGCCGGACCTGAAAATCCACCTCCCATTTTGCATCCCTCAATCCCCACCCATGTGTCAGTCCAGCAGAAATACATGCAGTTTCTGAACAATCACCATGAATTCGCACATTGGCTTGGACGTCCTATGGTATTTTTGTCTCTGTTAGTTTGACGAGCTCTTACATGGTCTTTAAGACACTGGGCAGAGGCCCTCCCCTTCAGGAAGCCTCCCGCACCCACCCTCCCACCCTTCCCTTGGGCTCCCCAGAGTCTGTCATGTGGCCTCACACTATACATCCATGTCTCTCCAGCTAGGCGATGAACTCAGAGAGTGGGACTCTCATCATTTTATCCCTGACGAATTTTTAATGAATGATGAACAAGTAAAAGGGATTTCAAATTCACGACTAGTGATATTCCAATGGCCATTTTTAGCATGGATAGAGGAGACCAGATGTTTGATCAAAGATAACTTTTCATCATTCCCCGTGGTTTGCATTCTTGGTCCTAACACGTGAGACATCCATCTGGCCATGGGTACTAAGGAAACTTAAGGTGATCGATGAAACTAGTTTTCCACTTACACACACTGAATGGCAAGACATGATTGAGGGATTTCTCAGCTGCCTGTTCGGTGCCCTGCAAATCTCCCCTGTCCCCTGTTGTTTCTCCTCTGTCATTATATCTTCAGTGCCTGGTATGAAATTCCTTGCACAGTTTGCTTTCTTGTTTGAGAAACAATCTAGAATACCAGTGTTTTTAAAAAGGGGGATGAACATAGGGGAATGGAAGGAAAAATAAGGTGAAAACAGAGAGGGAGACAAACCATGAAAGACTTTTTTTTTAATTTTAATTTTAATTTTTTTTAAAGATTTTATTTATTTATTTGAGAGAGAGAGAATGAGAGAGAGCACGAGACGGAAGAGGGTCAGAGGGAGAAGCAGACCCCCCGCCAAGCGGGGAGCCCGATGTGGAACTTGATCCCGGGACTCCAGGATCATGACCTGAGCCGAAGGCAGTCGCTTAACCAACTGAGCCACCCAGGCACCCCATTATGAAAGACTCTTAACTACAGGAAACAAACAGGGTTGCTGGAGGGGAGGGGGCCGGGGGATGGGGTAACTGGGGGATGGGCATTAAGGAGGCACTTGGGGGAATGAGCACTGGGTATTATATACAACTGATGAATCGCTAAATTCTACCTCTGAAACTAATAATACACTATATGTTAATTAAATTGAATTTAAATTTTTAAAAATTGCTTGTGAAAAAAAGGAGGGAGTGATGGTAGTTATGGAAATATGAGGGTCAGGGCCAACAGAAAGTTAGAGGACTGTTTCTGAGAGCTCCCTCACTTCTGACACCAACTTCAAGGTTGGGGGTTCCCAAAACTGCCCCCAGTTTTGATAATTCACTAGGAGGACTCACAGAACTCACTGATTGCTGTTATACTCACAATTATGGTTTATTAAAGGAAAAGGATACAGATTAAAATCAACCAAAGGAAGAGATGCACAGGGCAGAATCTAAGAAGGTTTCAAAAGCAAAGCTTCTCATGGAGTCAGGACAGGTGGATGTGTGATGATACATAGGGAGTACTGTCAACTAGAGAAATGGCCCCATGGTTCAGACTTGTTGGAGCTTCATGAAGTAGGCATGACTGACTACGCACAAGGCTGATCTTGGCTTCTAGGTCTACTGAAACTTTGTGATGCAGAACCCAACCCTCAATCACATAGTCCTCTTTCTCAGGTGGCTAGCTCCCATCTTAAGACTATCAGGTATAGCTGGCCCACCCTCAGGCCAGGCCCTGCCCTGAACAATGACCATCCTATCAAATACAACAAAGATTACCTCCCAGAAGCCAAAGGCAAATCTTATCTTTAGGCAAGGCCAAATTCTTTATTCTACAGGGAGCATTGCATGAGCCCGTATTTCAGAGAGTTCCAGGAAGACTTGACACAATCCCAGAGAATATCAAGGAGTGGCAATATTGAATATATGAATAGTGTTGCATTCAGTGGCAGGCAGATAAAGTGTGAGTTTCAGGTCAGCCAGTTATTTACTGGAAAATTCTACACTGGCCCCTTCATTTCTTAAAACCTTGGTGTCCTCATCTGTGAAATGGAGAACATGATTGTACATTAAACTGAGAGATGAACTGAGTTTTAAGCATCTGACATAGTTCCCGGCACCAAGCAGGTAGCCAGCAAATG
This sequence comes from Mirounga angustirostris, assembly GCF_029215605.1. NCBI lineage: Eukaryota > Metazoa > Chordata > Mammalia > Carnivora > Phocidae > Mirounga > Mirounga angustirostris. The sequence continues at coordinate 6,696,569 of NW_026991718.1, forward strand.
ACTTTTTTCTCCCATTTCATTCTTTCTCTGCTTCTTACTCCTCACTAACGAGAGGGTTTATTGAAGTACAGATACCTCTCCTTGATGGAGCAGCTGCTTCTGCCTCCAGCAGAATGGTTATAACAGGAGAGATTCTTTTTTGTTAAACACATGCACGCACATATACACATATATACTTTAAAAAAATCCACCCTTCAGTGCTATGTTAGCGTTTTCAACAGCTGTGAGTCAAAAGGAACTATCACAAGGGTGTGTTTCCATGGCAACTGCCATGGTTACCGAGGAGAAAGGAAGAGAACAAGAGACGGACTTCTTGTCCACTTTCCTCCCTTGGCGTCCACCGAGGGTCACTCCAAACCCCCATCCAGAACAGCAGCCTGCTTCCTTTACCGAGACTCTTGAGTAATGATGTTGGGCCACTTATATGAAGACTTTGGAAGGCTCTGGTTTCCCATGCCTGTTCTCCCACTGTAGAAAACCAACAATAAAATTAATCGTTTCAGAAGGTGATTGTTTTATCACTGAATCACAGAATCTGGATAAACAGCTACCACCAATGCTTAAGGTAGTGGGGAGAGGGGAAAATGAGAAAGGGATGGATGGGGTAGGGAGGCTTTGGGGGGGGGTTGTTCTTGATGAGCTGGAGGTATGATTCAACTGCCTTTTAGGACTCATCCCACCCTGAGTCAAGAATAATCATTTCAGGCGTGTATCTATGGCAGTAGTGGGGTAAATTCAACAGCCCAGAGGAAGAAACAGTCATTACTTGCCAGAAGTCAAGTACTCATGAAGGAGGCACAAAATAAAACTATTTAACTAAGGGCTTTGGATACAGAGTAAAACATAGATACAAAAATAGTTTAAGTTTAGAAAGGAAGTCAGGACACCATGCAAATCAGAGAAATGTCTAAGTGGGCAATAGTCGCCAAAGCACCTGCCATGTTGAAAAAGGCTGGCCATCAGCTACACAAAGGTCCAGACACTTATATCACATCTGGAGACTCATGATCTGCCCTCCACTGACTCTCCTTGAGGGCTACACGCTTTCTTTCACCTCTTTGCCTCCTCAGGTAATTGTCATTCTTTCTGAAATAAACTGCAACCAGCGACACCGCTATCATCTTCCACCTTATGGGTGGAAGGTAGTCACGTCTTCTCAAGTGATGGCTCAAGCATCTTCTCATCTGTAAAGCCATCCCTCCTTCCTGGCTGGTCTTGGGGCACCTGTCTCTGCGCAGGTGTTCTCAACTTCCTTCCCCACCCTCCACGGAGTCAGCCGCCACCTCCGGGGGCTCCAATGTTACCTCTTCCCTGAGCCTGCACAGATTTTCCAGCAAGTAGCCCTGCTGCACTCGGGCTGCGCCTCTCCTAGAGTGCTCGATATGGTCCACCATGGAGATTCATTTCTATGGAGGCCTTCAGTGCACTGCCAGACTGATTCTGAAGCATTCACATGGATGCTTGACTTCTTATTGGGTGTCTGCCATGACTGGCATCTAATAAGAAAACAGTCATGTGTTCAAAGGGCAGTTCTGGAAGGATGCATGTTGAACAAGTATCTGTTGGATGAACAGTACAGTCTTATCAAAGAGGATACGTTCTACAGCTATTTGTAGAGGGGTTGTTTCCTTTCGGTTGCACTCTCATTGTGTGAGTCTCCTACAGCTGCTGTAACAAAATACCACAGACTGGGTACCTTACAGCTCCAGACGTCTCCCCTGTCACAGGGCAGAAGGCCAGAAGTCTGAAGTCAATGTGCTTGCAGGGTCCTGCTCTCTCTGAGGCCTCTAAAGGGGACACCCTTGTCTCCTCCAGCTCCTTGTAGCCCCAGGCTTTCCTTAGCTTGTGGAGGCATCCCCCAGGCCTCAGCCTCCATCATCACCTCTCCCTGGGTCTTCACCCTGTCTCCCCTCCGGGCGTGGTCCTGTCCACATTTTTCTCTTCTTAGAATGAGTCTTATTGTATTGGATAGGGTCTCATCCTCCTCCAGTATGACCTCACTTTAACAATTACATCTACAATAATGACTGTCTTTCTACCTCAGATCATAGTCTGAAGGGCTAGGGGCGCTGGGACTGCAGCACCCATTTCTGGGGGACAAGGTTTGACCCACAACACTCATCACTCCTCTTGCAAGGACAGGAGGACTGTACCTGCTTGTGGGGTCTGTATAACTTGAAGCCTTCCTCCTTTAGGATTGGGGTTGTTTGGTTCTGTTGGTTTATTTTCACCCCCGTTTTTCTTTTGCTACTTTCAACATGTACTTTAAATGTCAGCAGCACCTGGTTCAGATGGCCTCCTGGCCCTTCAGATGGGCAGGGGCTCAGCGGTGAGGCCCAGGAAAGCTGGCACCACACCTGCACACAGCTCTGCAAGGAGCAGCAGAGGCAGGAATGTCTCCAGAGCATATGGAAAGCGGGGAGATGCAGAGGTACGCTGGGAGCCAGGATGCAGCAAGGAGCTTCTCAGGGCTCGGGTATGCAGGGGAGGGGACAGAAATAACTGGCAAATCCCTTCCCTGTGGAGAACCACCAGTGAGAAGAAGCAACAGTCCAGTGACAGGAATAAACAGGACACAGATTTGGCCTTGCAGACCGGACAGGTCATGGCTCCAGATGGCAAAACGAAGAAGAAAAGGAGCCATGAGCAGCAACAATGATTTTATTCAGTTTGAACACTCACAAAGTTTTCTTTAATTGTTACTCCCTTCTGGGACTCCAGCTGCATGGAGTGGAGGGGCAGACTCAGGAGGGCACCTGGCTAAGCCAGGAGCTGGTGGGGAGCTTCCCTGGGGCCCGGCCAGCTCAGGCTCTAACCAGGGAGGAAGCCTTGACTGGGTTTTCCAAGTGGCTCAGGTGACAGGCTGTCAGGCGCATGGCCGGGGTTCTTTTCCCTCCAGGATGAGTGCTCTGAGCTACCGTGACCGCATAGCTGGGCTGGGAGAGGGGCGTCTGGTCCCTGGGTCAGTCACCGCCTTTGGAGCAGGTGCTGGGATGGCAGCCTGGCAGGACCGTACCTGGCACTGGCCAAAAGCCAGGATGGACACAAAGCAGAGGAGACCGGGCACACTGGGAGAGAGTGTGGGCAAAGCAATAGCGAATGTTTTCAAAATGCCCTTCTGCAAAGACAGAACCTCCCTGGGAAGCTCAGCTGCCTCATCTGGAGTTCAGTGCGTGTGTGTCTGAGATGCGGGGAAGGTGCCGTGGCAGAGGAGGTATGGGACTGGGAATCTCGAGAGGGCCTTGCAAATCACCCCCCAGGAAATTTACCCAAGAAAGGCACAGGCCTCTTAGAGCCTCAGTTTCCCATGAGCCCCAGCAAGCCCCCTTCCTCCTCGGGAGAGAGAGGCCTGAGGTGAGTATGTGGAAAAGCATGGGTGTGACAGGGACACACTGAAAGCCCGTGTTCTGCCCCCTGGCTGTGTTTCCTGATGGGCCTGTCCTTCTCCCCTTCTGGTTGAGAGAAAGGCAAGTCACCTTCACAGGCGTGGATGCCAACCAATTCTCAACGAGGGAGAGAGCCCCTCTTTCCCATTCAGCTCTGCGAGGACATGCGATTGCCCCACAGGACCCCCAGTGGGATGACGGCCCGCCCACCTTGGCCCCGCAAAGGAAGGCGTGCGCGAGGCCATCAACTGAGCACGATACTCAGCTCTGCTTGGTGAATCCATCACAAACACACTTTCCTTCCATGTGCTTTTTTCCTTTGAGACCTTATGTAATTATTTTATTATTTTATTTTTTATATAATTATTTTAAATAATCCCATAATGTGACAACAAATTTTCTGCATCTATTTTACCCTAAACAACAAAAAATATTATAATAATCTGTCTACTGAACCAAAGGTGGATTGACAGCTGCAGGGGCAGGATGGACCCAGAGAAAAGGTGTTCATCTTGATGTCGGTAGACTGAGATATAAATTCTTGTTTCTCTGCGGGTGGACTAGGTGACCTTGTTCAATCGCTTGCCATGTCCATGCCTTTGTCTCCCCAACCTGAACACGAGGTCCCAAATACAAGGCTGTTTTGATGGCTGAGTGAATGAATGCACAGATGAAACAAAAGTCTTTGACTTGGTTAGAATGCCGTCCTGCATATGATACAGCTATGGACGTGTCCTGGCAAATACGCACACTCATTGGCAAGGATGCTCAGCATATCCTTCTGTAGTGGACAATTATTGCAGACTCCCAATACTTAGATCTTGATTTAATGGTGTGTTCTTATGTGAGAGACCAGTTCCTCAAGGAAATTGCTTTCTATGTTTGATAAGTTCCTGTAAAGTGTTCACACCACATATAGAGGTGTCCCTAGGCTGTGAGCACTGTGAAGACAGGGCTCAAGTCTCTGCCTCCCTGTCATCCACAGAGGTCCTGGTGCACAGTCAGCCCCCAGTGCTTACTTGTTGGCTGTCAAACAATACAGTGAGACCCAGGCAAGCCCCCTGTCCGTGAAGTAACAAATGTTTGGAAGAGAAGTTGATGCTCTAAGTCATCAGATCACCCCTGGGACTCACAAGGAGTACAAGGTTAGTCTAGCAGCCTCTAAGGGCAGGCCCCAAGTCCCGTGATTCTCCACCAGGTGCAGGGAGTATGGGCTTGGCTGTAAGTAAACCGTGGCTGAGTGGAGAGTGGGAGGCTGGAGGGAAGGCAGGGGTCCCGCTGCACAGTCTTTGCCCGAAAGTCATGCCTGTCTCCAATGACAGTACCAGTGACTTTGGATAAATCTCTTGGTCCAACTGGAAAGACACTTCAGGTGGGCAGAATACTGAGAGACAATTCCAGAGTGATTATTTCTGATGAGGAGAGAAGGAGATGGATTTGCAAGAGTACAGAGCACTTGTGACAGAGAAGTGTGTCCGGTCCCTGCAGGGTCTTCTCGCTGACCAGGGCTGACCACTCAAGGAAGCAGCGGAGGCCAACAGCGGCGGTCTCGACCCCCCGATGAGAGTAAACCCAAACCACCCCCTTACTAAGGGCTCATTCCCTCTGCTGGGGGAAAAAAAAAAGTAATGAGCTTTCAAGAAAGGCATCGTGTGGGACAAATCTTGGATGTTCTCACCCAGTCTCCGGCAGCCTGCGGGAATAACCAGTTGTCTCACGGATGTGCACTCTGATCCAGTTCTTTAGAGAAGGTACAGAAATGCTGACCGCAGGCCACCCTTGATGCACCTACACGAGCAATGGTCTGATGGAGGTTCGAACACAGGCCGTCACCGGACACAAAGGAAGGTGGGGTCTTGGAGGGAAGGGACGCCCCAGGATGGCACTGAAGGGAAGGCGGGCAGCGTCTGGAGCCCCAGCTGCGCGCCTCCCGGCACTTCGGCTTCTCCTCCGGAGAGCTGCCAGCCCCTGAGCGCGGCTTGTCCCCGGCGAAGGCGAAGGCACAGTGTCCTGAGAAGGGCTTCCAGGCTCACAGCTAATTAAAGGCTCGCAGGAGGTTGGGGGCTTGGCACTGAGCTGCTAATGCTTTTGACATTTGTCCAGATTAAAAATAATCCACCATCCATTGTATCAGAGATCTTCCTGGCGCTCCCTGTTCTCACAAGTGATTCTGGTTTTGCTCTCCCTTTTGCTAGACTAGCAGTGTTTTGGCCCAAAATGGAACTCAGCAAACAAGGCACTTGGAACAGATTGGAATTGAGAGGCAGCTTCTCTTTGAGATTCTGCCTCTTCCTCCCTCCTTTCTCCCTCCCTCCCTCCCTCTCTTTTCGTCCTTTCTTTCCTTCAGTATGTTAGAAGCAGAGAGATTAAGACTCTAAAGAATGCAGAGCGTTACCCAGTGGGAACACAGGGATGACCACAAGCCTCCTGGTTCATTCTCCAGGCATTCAGACAGTTGTGGTTTCATGGCTTAAGTCAATACACATTTACTGGGCACCGAGGATAGAGTATTGTTCTCAGAAGGCACTGGACATGCAGAGGGAAACATGACCTGCTTAGACTAGACTCTCTGGAAAGCAGACAGCAGCTAAGCACAATCTCAGAGCATGAAAGAAAGGGCCCGAGGCAGGGGAGAGAGGACAGAGAGGGCAGGTATCACTGAGCCGGCCACCACTTTGTCAAGAGCCACAGTGGGCTTCCAGGCCCATGGGACACCTCTGGACAGGATGCGCTGAGCACAATGCATAGCATGAGTTCAACCCAGAGGGATGGGGCTTTCTCCAAAAGCCGTATCTGCCGGCTCCCCCAGGCTCATGTGCGCCACTAATCAAAATCCCCTGTGTGGGATGTTAACTCTGCTGCGCTCTGGGCTGGGTCACCTGAGCCTTTGACCGCCACTGAGAAAGTCAGGCCCCGTTGCCCTGCAGTATGGCCATTCATCTGAGTCCAAGATCCAGCGCGCGGCGGAGCTCAGCAGGCAGGTGAGGCGCGAAGAATCTGAGGGGCTGTGTGTGCAGGTGGTGAAGTCCAGTGCTGGTCCTTAAAGAGTTGGTGATATGATAATAACAATAAGATTTATTAATACACTTGCTGCATGTCAAGTCCAGTGGTAAACCCTTGACATGAATCTCCTAATTTAATATCCAAAAACCAAAGATTATTTCCCAGATTTCCCTCTATTACAGACTAGGAAGCTACACTGTAAAGTGCTGACGACTTATTCAGGGTCACTTAGCTGATAAGTCCAGGGCTGAGAGTAGCACTGAGAGACCAGCATTACCCCCCAGGCCTCCTGCCCGTGACTGTTCAGGGATCGATAGTTCAGGCTGTGGACTGGGAGGCATGAGTAGCAGCCCCTCCAGAGCTGTGGGACCCCCAGGCTTGGCCAGGCCCTGCCGTGCTCCCCACACCCTGTGTCCCCACTCAGGCCAGGTACAGGTGGATCTGGGGCAAAACTAGGGTGTTTTCTCCAGAAAGTTAACATAAGAAAATGTATTTCCACTTGACAAATTAAGTGCTTAGAACAGTGCATAGACAAACAGAGTTTAGGTCAGTGTTGAGTCTCCAAGGGATTCCTATTAGATAGCAGAAATTTCTCCATCAGGATTCAGGATGAATTGAGAACAGAAATGAAAGAATGGCACCCAGATTCCTGTCAGTGTCTCTGCCGACAGCCATAGGTGAGAGCCCCGGGCCCCGGCGGGGAAGTGGGATCTCAGGATGAGGCTGCCTTGCCCACCATCGGTCAGGTCAGGGAGGTCAGGGAATCCTCCTCCCCCGAAGGCCTCCAGGAGAACCCCCAGGGGCAGAGGAGAAGACAGGAGTGAGACTGAAGCTTAGGAAAATCTCTTCTAGAAACCATCCCATATCACAGGCTGAGCCACTTTAGAGGGGGCAAAGGGCTCCCAGCTCACCTAACTGTAACAAAACCTCTTCACAACACTAGTGCTTAAGGACCGTGTAGCTCGCTCTACAGAGAGCTTTGTGGTGAGGGAGGAGGACCTGACTGTGTAAGCCGGAAGCCCAAAGACATTTAACTCCTCTAGCTGCATCCTCCTGCTCGGATTGCACGCTCATCAAGCAGGCCCCTGACTATGGGGCTTGCCTTGCAGGGGGAGACTAGAAGAGTCAAGCCTCAATAAATGGGTCATCTCTTCCTAACAGATACAGTTCTTGCAAATCAATAAATCATTCTGGCTATAGACACCTGTCTCTTGGGGGCTTTGTTAGTCTGGATCAGCATCCATGAGAATGATCAATGCTGGGGTTCTCGGGAGACAGGGTTTCTGAGTCTGCAGAACGAAAGCCCATGGGCTTCTAGGGGACCTGGTGGCTCTCCCAGACCCCCAGCCCTACATCACACCTTCACCCTCAGACGGTTCCCAAACCATCTTCCTTGATTCATTTTCCAATTTCTTTATGGCTATAATGAAAGAAAGTGTGGATTTGTTCATGTTGCATAGTATGGCCATTTCACGTATTCTTAAATCTAAAACACACATACGCACAATAGGTGCCAAGCTTTGTGCCACATGATTAAGATCCAGGGATGAAAAGGACAGAACCCCTGCCTTCAAAAGTCATACAAGTTAGTACAGAAAACTGCGTGAAACTGAATTACAATGCCGTTTTCTAGGCAAAATAAGCTTTAAAGAGGGAGTAGGGACGTTTCCAGAAGAAGGGACAGTGAGAAAAAGAACATTTCACCCAGAGGGTAAATGAACAAAAGCATCCAGTGCTGAAGCCCTAATGACCCGTGGTGCCTGGGGGTGGCGCGGGCCTGGAGCAGACTGAGAAAGTCTGAATAAACCCAGAGTCTCATGAGCTGGCTTGATGAGCTCTGCGTTTCTGTGGGAAGGTGGACAGGGAAACACTTTGGGGTTCTTTCCAGCTCAAAGACACAACAAATTGTGACCATCTTTGGCCTAGACCTGGTATCCTAGAGCCAGAGAGTACCTTCAAGTATTCTGTTCAATACCAGTCCACCTGTGACTTCTCAGAGTTGGAAATGGTTTGCTCCAGTGGATTCGCTGGTCAGTGGCAGAGCTGGGATGGGGTCTGGCTTCCTGCCCAGGGCTTTTGTGATTCTGCCTCATGAGATGAGCTCTGTGTGGCTCCAGGACTGCAATTCCAGCATGCTACCACTTACTATATACCTTCCGATAGCACTCATTGCAATGTGTGAACCTTGACCTTGGGTCCTCGATGCACCATCAACTTGTCAAGGCAGATGATGGTTTACTTACTCAGTACTCAGGATGGCATCCAGACTAGAGTGCTATCTGAAGACATCTAATGAATGAATAGATGAGTCATCAAAATAGTGCTTTTGCAAAACTAACAATAAGATAGATTTATCTTAGAAACTCTCCAGAAGGGGAGAATCTCATTATAACGTGGGTCATTTCAAGGGGAAAGAACTCCCCAGGTGCCAAGGCATTTTATGATTGCTGCTGACATGTTTACGTGACTTTCATCCTGACTTTCGGATCCTCCGCTCATTTCGTATTTGTCTTCGTACTGTTTGTAGACTTAACATTCCACTTCCTCCTGCCTCATCTAATTAACTTCTCTCTGAGTTTGGCCATAAGCTGCTCTCATGTGGAACGCAGTGGAACTCATTAATCACACCCTTCTTTTAGTTTGAGTCCCTTATCTATATGAAGCCATATTGATCTATTTCTCCTTGGAACCCATAAGACACGCATTGTTTTCACCTGTAAGTAGCTACTCTGCTTCACTTACACGCATCGTTAATTAATCAGCGGGGCTATTTACCCCATCACAATAAACCCAGCCTGCGGTAGCTTATTGTAGCTGCTGGGTTTAATGCAAAGAGTTTAGCAGTTCTTATAGGCTGGCGACTCTCAAAGGTGAGTCTGAGAAGTATAGGGCCCTCATGGGGAGGCTTCTCATATTTTTGTACCCTTTTGTCCTTGACCACCCGGCCAGTAAGAAGTCCAAGAGCTGGATAACTAATATTGCGTTTCTAAATGGTTCAGGTCGTGATTAGGACGTCTCACTCTGCCAGCAGCCATAGGTGAGAGCCCCGGGGCCCTGCGTTCTCCCCACTGCCCAGAGTTGGACTCCTTAGGGAATGGGAGGAGAAAGGGAAAGAGAGACTGTTTCTTATATCTCAGGATGACTCCTTGGAAAGATTTATGCATTAATTTGTTGTCAACCCTTTGTAAGGCACCAGGTCCCTACCCTAGCAGCAACAGAGACAGTGCCATGTCATCCCTGTGATGCTAGAGCTTTGCCTAAGACACAATGGGAACAGAGAACAAGGAAGCCCGGTCAGTCAAGGGAACCAGGGAAGGCTGCCCTGGGGAGGTGGTGCTTGGCTGAACCTTGAAGGGGAAATGAGCTTCAATCAGGAGGCACAGTGCAGGCAGGTGGCAATTGCAATGGGTTGGAGGTGTGGGTGAGGATGGCATGTTCTTGGAAAGTTCACTAGTTCTGTTTCTCCGGATAATAAAGGACATGGAGTGGGTGGGGAAGAGATGAGACATGCAGGTTGGGAAGACCACATCCCAACCTTGTTTGCCATGTTCAGGATTTTACTCAGGTTATGGATGACCCTGAAAGGATTGAAGCAGTGGAGGCACGCATTCAGATTTGTGAGTTAGGAGGTGCAACCAGGCACCTATGTGGGGGGCAGATTGCGGGGCTTCCAGATGGAGCAGACACCAATGGGGGTGGGGGAATGGGGCGGAGTCCCCTAATATTAGGGCCCCTCCAGCCATCCCGCAATCTGCTGCCCCCTCCTCAGCAGAACCTTCAGACAAGAAGCACCACATTTACTGCCAGTTGCACCACCCAGAGGCATTGGTCTTCAGCAGCTGCCATTTGAGGTTCTACTGCCTCTTACCAGTTGGAGCTCCACCAGCCCAAGAGCTTCATCCAGCAGCTCCAGGGGCAGCGCCTGGCAGAGTCCTCCAGATCCACCTCCTTCAAAATTCACTCCAAGTTCTCTAAAGTTAGACTAAAGCTGGTAATTTGTGTAGACCTTGTCCTGTCACTTTCCTGCCTCCTCCTTCAGTGCCTTGCTCCATCCTTCAGCTCTTTTGTGATCTTGTGATTAATTGTGATAAGAACACCTAACATGAGATCTACCCTCTTAACAGATTTTCAGCATATAATACAGTATTATTATCTATAGGCACAATGTTGTGCACCAGATCTCTAGAACATACTCACCTTGCATCACTGACATCTTACACATGATGATTAGCAACCCTCCCCCTCCCCTCAGCCCCTGCAACCACCATTCTATCCTTTGTTCCTATGAGTTTGACCATTGTAGACACCTCTTGTAAGTGGACCTATGCGGGGTAAGCTCAGGGTCATCTCCAAACTCTGCAGAACAGAGTCCAAGGGCTCCTTCTCTCAGTTCCCTCACTCAGATACCCCGTGGTCTAGTCAACTTATAAATGCAGTCCCATTTTCCTTGCCAAGGTTGCACAAGCGTGCACCAGATTCAGAAGAGCTGGGAGTTTCTTTCCTTCCTTCTGCCCTCCCTCTCCCATTTCCTCCTTTTCCTTTCTTTCCTTCATTTGTTTTTATTACAAAAACTGTGTGCCTGTATATAAAACAGTAGATAGATTATAAGTGGATGGATGGCTGGATGGCTTAATAGATAGGCAGATGGAGGAGAGAATACTGTCAAAGTGAAACCCATTCCAGGACTCTCCAGATTGAAATGAGAACAGTGTCAGTCCATGTGAAGCCCGTGCACCCTGCGGTCCCAAGCCCCCCCTTTTTCCAGTGTGCAGTTGGCCTTCTTCTGTGAGCCCATGGTCCCTTTTTTTTTTTTTTAAAGATTTTATTTATTTATTCATGAGAGAGAGAGAGAGAGAGAGAGGCAGAGGCAGAGGGAGAAGCAGGCTCCCCACGGAGCAGGGAGCCCGATGCGGGGCTCGATCCCAGGACCCTGGGATCATGACCTGAGCTGAAGGCAGACGCTTAACCGACTGAGCCACCCAGGCGTCCCCCCATGGTCCCTTTTTATTTGACATATTTTACCATGTAAGCAGGATTCTCTGAACAACATATTTAATTTTTGAAACTTACAAAATGGAATCATTTGGTATTTGTTCTTAACAACATGCTTTTTTTTTTCTTTACTCCACATTTCTCTCCATGTTGATATGTGCACCTGTAATTCATTTATCTTTCCTGCTGTATATGGTGATTTGCAACCACATGGCTTTTTTCTCCCGCTTTGCTAACTGTTGTCTATCCCCCTCAGCGGACATTTGGGTTGTTTCCAGTTTCTTGCCTTGACCAGCACTGCTCTGGATGCCCCTGAACCAGTCTGAGTTGTGTTGCACGGTGACCTCAACAGTGATGGGTATTCTGTATGCCAAACACATGGGCATGACGGGGTTTTCAGTGTGCCTTTTGCCTAATCAATGAATTTGGAAATTCTTCTCATTGGTTACTAGCCATTCTTCTTTCCTCTTCTGTAAAATCTCTTCTAATATTTTTTGACCATTTTTTGTCTTTTAGTTATTGATTTTAAATAGCCCCTTGTATATTTTGTTAACTGTATTGCAAATATCCTCTCCTGGTCTGTGACTTGCATTTCATTTTATCTGTAGTTTCTTTCTAGGAACAGAAGTTTTTGGTTTTTCTCTTTCTACTTTAATATAGTCAAATATATATTTCTTATCTTGATTATTTGTTTGGGGGGATATATTGTTTGTTTGTTTTTTTAATGTCCCCTATCCCAAAGGTCACAGAGTATTATGCTATACAGTCTTAATTTTTTTTTAAGTTTGGCTTTCATATATAAACTTTAAGTCATATGGAATTCATTTCTGTGTATGGTGTGAGGTAGGAATCTCCTTTTATTTTTCCATACAGTTAAACAATTTTCCTGGTGTCATTTATTGAATTTTTTCAGTGGTATGTCTCTGCTTTTTGTTGTTGTTGTTTTTGTTCTGCATGTCATCTATTTGCATATTTGTGCACAAATACTATCTTTACAATGTAATATGCCTATATGTTAGAATGAGCTATCTCACCATAGATTTAACTTTTATTCTATATTTTACAATACTTCAGCAATTTATTTCATCCCAGTTTATTTATTTATTTATTTATTTATTTATTTATTTATTTATTACATTTATTCCTAGATATTTTACCTTCCTCTTGTCCCATAGTTTATTACTGTAGTATGGAAGTGCATTTGACCCTTATATAATTTTAGATCCATCAATGTTGTTAAGCTGTCATAATAATGTAACTGATTTATGTCTGTGTGATCTTTATAGAAAATCACATCATCAGCAAATAATGACAAATTTATTTTAGCCTCACTTTCCAGTCCATATATATTTTTTCTTGTCTTATTTCTCTGGCTAGGGTGTTCAGTATAATATTGAATAGAAATATGATGGTGGGGGATATTTTTATTTTTCTGAGAGCTGAGGGAATTATTTAGCCTTTCCCTACTTAGTAAAATTCTCTAACATACTGAGGAAGTTCTCTTCTCTTCCCAATTTGTTAATCATTTTTATCAGAAGTGCATGGTGGGGCGCCTGGGTGGCTCAGTCGTTAAGCATTTGCCTTCAGCTCAGGACATGATCCCAGGGTCCTGGGATGGAGCCCCGCATCAGGCTCCCTGCTTGGCAGGAAGCCTGCTTCTCTCTCTCCCACTCCCCCTGCTTGTGTTCCCTCTCTCGCTGTGTCTCTCTCTGTCAAATAAATAAATAAAATCTTAAAAAAAAAAAAAAAAGAAGTGCATGGTAAATTGCTAAGAAAACTTTCTACATATGCTTAAATTATTTTTCTTCTTAAATGTATTAATACTATAAATTGCATTAAGAGATTTTTAAGTGTTGAACTAAACCATGCATTCCTGGGATAAACCAAATTTATTTAGTATATACTATCTTTTCTGTATTTACTAGATTTGATTTGCTAATACTCTCTTTAGATTTTTTTCCATACATATTCAAGAATAAAATTAACTTTTAATATTTCCTTGTACTGACTTTGTCTGGTTTTGGTGTCCTAACAAAATTAGTTGGGAAATGTTCCCTCACTTTCTATTCTCTAGAAAAATTAATCTATGATCAGAATTATTCATTCTAATAACAGAAAACTTTCTAGCATTCCTAGGATGATAGAGATTGCTTTATAAAAAAAAAACAAAACTTAAGACTGCTGTTTCCCTTGTGAAAATATTTTTTAGCTATTCACCCATTTCTTCTAATGGTTATAAAACTGCCCATTTTCCCTAATTCTTATTGAGTCTGATCTGGAAAATTATTTTTTTCTAGGAAGTTTTCTTTTTTGTCTAAGTTTTGTCTAAGCTTATTGATATAAGGTTGATCATAATGTTCTCTTATGTTTTTAATCTCTGCTGCCTATATAGACAATAGCACAATGCTTAGTGGCATTTCAGTGTCTCACTATTATAAATATTTTATACCCCAAACACACAAGAAAAATGGATGTGTATAGAACAAAAGCAATGTTTTAGCTAAACTACTTAGTATAAAATATTAATTATAAAAGCACCTATGTTTTGCTTTATGGTTCACTATAAGACTTTTGTACACATTCCAACTTTTGGGATATGTGGTAATTGTAGGTCAATGCCTGGTGCATGGCTGCTCAGTGATAGAGTAAGGACTAGAACTCCGATGTTTTCATATCAACTCCTACTTTTTCAACTGCTTTTCTCTTCATTCCATACCATCTGACCACATTTGAATGGGAACCTCTGATAAGAATATTGTGCCGGTGTTTTTAATAACTGATTAAATTTCCTTAGAGGAAAGCCCTAGACAGATTTGTGCTAAACCATTATGTTGTATATATTAAGTGATATTTTAGTTTGACTTTGCAATAATTATCTTGCCACTATAAACCCACCCAAACCATTGGCTTCATCTCGTTATACACAATGCTGATTGCTATGGACATACATTTCTATCTCCAGGTTTTTCTCATACCACAGCATATTTGCCATGAGATTAAGACAATCTCTTCCTTTGGATTTATGTTTTTCACCTGCATTTTCATATGATATTACCAAACTGATGATCTCTTTCAACATTTCAATTCAATTTTATTATTCAGTTTCACCAGTTGTATTAGAACTACAGGTTGAAGAGATGTTGCCAACATCAGGGTGATGTGTAGAATCTGTAAAAATATAATGCACAATATAACTGGGAATATTAACAGAACAGGATTTCATACCCTATGTCACTTTCATCTTCAGAATTGATTCCCTGTTGGTGCCATGTTCCTACATATTCTAGGAATACACCAACATTTTTCTTTCATGTCTCGAAGAAAGATTCTCTTCTATCGTTTAGGTTAGTCACAGGCATCAATCTCATATTCTTGGATATTTTTAGATGGTTGCATTTAAAAGCTTTCTATTTTTATTTTCCTCATCTTAGATGTCATGAGTGCAAAATTGGATAAACTCATGTTGGCATTGCTCTTGAGTTATTTTTTTCCCCTTATTTCCAATTCATGATCACATTTGTTGTGATAAGATACACACTTGGATAAAATTCTATCATCCATTGTTCAGAATTATAGTTGAGTTCCCACAAAGGTGTTTGAAGCTATTTTACTGTATTTTCCTTTAATCTTTCCAGAAGTAAACATTACCCATAATAAAGGCCCGACCGGCTGCGCTGAGCAAGACATATGAATAAAAACACTGTTGGTGTTTAAGATATCCTTTGGATGCATATAAATTCAGAGGTTTTGTTTACTCAGAATCAGTTGTGAGCTATTAATCATGTATGTCATGAACCTTGATGAAGTTTAGGGGGAACCAAAGACATAATGGACCAGAAAGGGAAATCTGAAGGTCTGCCTCTAAAACTTCTCATTGTTCAGAATTCCTCTATTCTATCATCATAGCTTAGATGCATATCTAGTATTTTGATCCAATAATTTAATTCCATATCTCCACTTTCTATCTTAATTTACTTGATCATAACATTCAAATTTACCAGAAGTCATTTATTATTCCAAGGTTATAACCAAGCAGACACTCACCCAAAACATAAAAGTCAAATCTCTGAAGGCCAAATTAGCTCCTGACCTGACCAGTCCCTCTGGTGGCAGAATTTTCTGCTTCAGAGTGCCTGCAGTAAGTTCTGTTCATAGGAGATGATCTCTGATTTACCATTTGAAGGCTGTATGACATCCTTGAATCTGCAGTGGGCATGATGCTGGCATTAACACCCCCCTCCCAGTTACTGTGAGGATTAAATAGATCACCGAACATGCTAAACAGAGTTCATGGTACATAATAATGATCAACAATTGTTTATTGAGTAAAGGATGAATGAATCACATGCTTGTATATATCTTTTTTCTTGTGAGAATGTTGTGATATTTCTAGAAGCCCATATAGGCATGTCAGGCCAATGCTGGACAAAGTAACAAGAATTTGTAGAAGTCTCTTCATTGGTTAGAAATTCTGGTCTAATCCTCATTCCTCACAATCAGATAGGGGTTAAGATGGATTTAATTTCATGCTTCACAAACTTGTTGCAATAACTTTATTGAGAAGTCTGGGGGTGGGGAATGAAAACTTTGAATGTTCCCAATATATATGTGCATGTATTTTAAAATTATATGTAAGGCCAAAAGAGCTTTTTCTTATAATTATTTTCATAACTAAACTTCTTGCACTATAGCTTCTGTTCTTTATAGATGGGTAATTTAAAATCCAATTATCGCTCATATACATCAAAATAACACATTTGATATTTATATTTATCACAGATCTGCCATTTAACACCTCCATATTATGTTCTGCTTTCCTCCCATGATCACATTCCAAAATATATTCTACAGTCCAATTTTTTTGCTTTTTTATCATGAATATGACATTCATACTGGAAAATAAGTGCCTTCAATTGAATGTCAGTTATCTGTACCAGGTAGCTTTACCTACACAGCCTAGAATATAGAAGGGGCTCAACTCATATTCTCAGTGCTGTTATTATTATTTGCATATCAGCATTTACAATATTCACCACCAAATAATTGAACAGTGGTCTTGATAAATTGACTAGTGTTGCTTAACTATTCTTTGTCCACTGATACCAAAAAAAAAAAAAAGTTTAAATGGAATAAGGTAATAGAAAGACAAAATTCCTTCTCCAGAACTATCTCCGCTGGCTAATTAGGTACTTATGCAAAGACTCTTGTAAAGAGATCCTCCAGAGCACGGGGTAGGCACGCGGCTTCTGCCTTCTAATAGCTTGCAATCTTGTTTGTTCACTCTTGCCTTCTGAATGCGTTGGTTTGGTTTTACACCACCAATCCTTATCAGAAGTGCTGTACACTCTTACAACAAATAAGAACTATAACTTTATTTCCTGTAATGGTTTGCAGACTGTCCCACGCTATTTGGAATAATTGGATTTCCAATGAAACCTAGGTCCTCGGGTAGCCCGGGACTCAGTATTCAAGATAAAATATGTCTTTATGTCATCTGAGGATTCAGGAAAACATGACACACAACCAGAGGGCAGGCTTGGTTTGAATTTGTTACCTGCTCTGCTTTTCAAAGATTTGTACTTTGCTAATAATGATGCAAGTAATCTTTTCCTGTTTAGCTCTTAAATCCCTGATAGACTTTCAGAGCTCTTCTCCTCTCTGGTTTATCCTAAAGATGAAGACTTATCCATGATCAGATTCCAACCCAGATGTGTGACTTTGAGAATCCAGTGATGTGCACCTTTAAAATGTGATCTAACCAGTGACCAAAACAACTGAATAGTGGCAAAGGTGAGACTTATAAAGAGACCTAAATCAAAATCACTGTAAGTATATACACCTCATACTCCTAAAGAGCTGTCATGGAAAATTCTGCCTAGAAGGAAAAAAATATATAGTAAACTGATAGTACTACTATGTGTATAAAAAAGACCCCTAACATACGTTGTTAATTTTCTATCTAAGTGGCCCTTTGCTTCTGCATGCATCCTTGAAGAAAATTACGACCTGTGTCCAACCTCAAGATCACCTTTCTAATAACCTTCCTTTTGATGGCCCAGTTGCTACTCTCTGGAGAACAGTGATGGGAGCTGCACCTGTGTCTGGGTGAGAGCGTCTGCACCTTTTGGGACCAACACTAGGGCTGAGGCTTCTATACCCACCCTGGATTGGGAACAGAGACTAGAGGTTTACCCTTGGCCGTGTCACTTCTGAGGTCCTCATTTGAAGTAAGTGGTGGAAGCTCTCTGACCCTGTGTCTCTGGAACCTGTGCAAGGGAGATAACAGGGTCTCCATGTCTGCTTCACGACTTTGAGATAGCTAGCTGTGACGTTTAGAGACCCTTTGTCTTTACTCCTGTGGATTCCAAGACAATGAGATCACTAGAAGCCTGACATACAGAAGCAAGAGGTGAGTGTATGTGTGAGATGCGATGTTTATTTATGCATTTTATATACATATGTATGTTCAGACATAAACACACTCTTCAAAATTAATTTTTCAAAATGTTCTATGAAATTCATTTCCATTGTGGTTATTTCATCTTTTAGTGCTGTCAGGAGCTTGGCCCCTTCACAACTGATAAATCACCCACATTAATCTGTCTTCCACCCGCTTCCTTCAGATTGTTCCCTCAGCCACAATAAGATCTGAATGTGTGCCTCTACACATGGTATCCCAAATTATAACCTCCCAAGTCTCAGGATTGTTTTCAAAGGGCTAAAAATTGCCATGCTCATAAAAACAAAACAAAACAAAAATGGCAACCTTGTTTGCCTTGCCAGTCTGTCAGAGCTTGAAAAACAAACTTCATCCCAGAAAGACAAACACACACAGCAAACATGGAGAAGGAGCGGCTGACAGAGCCGAGAGAGTCTCCAGGCCAAGGAACAATAGAGGAGAACACAGCCAGACGGTGTGCAGAGAGGCCACGTGCTGTAAACGTGGTGAACGGGAAAGAAAGAGCATAACCCCAGCCGGGGAAATGCGTGTGACTGCAAGAACTTTCTCCTTTGCACGCACCCTCCTCCAAATGCCCAGACATCCCCACCATCAAAGCTCACACATGGGAAGCTGTGTCTGCATTCAGCTCTTCTCATCCCTTCCTCTTGAAAGATTGCCAGCTAACGGGCACGGTGACCCTGGCTTAAATGGAGGCGTGTTTACCTAGCCTAACTCCCTCTGGCATGTACCATACAGTACACAGATATACAGATCCAAACAGACCCCAAAATCCCAATTTTGCAAATCATTGTTAGGGTGAATCGAAGCCAATCAACTGCATATTTCCTGGAAGACTTCATTTTACAATCCCTGATGAGATACAAAATAAAAAGACGACTTTGGCGGATTTCTATAATAACAGTTTATATTAATATTCTACAGGAATCCTTTCTTCCAAGGAATCTAAAGTACTTGAAAGGAGATTGGATTCTGCCCCAGCTCTGGTTCCAGCAGGAATAAATGGCAGCGCTTGGCAGCCACAGTGCCAACCTTAGCGATGTCTCAGGGGATGTGAATACAAAGCCGCACATGTTACAAATAAGTCTTCATTCACACACGCTCTGGGCTGTCAAAGCTTATCAGCTGTTGGCCCCAGGAGGATCAGAACAGATCTATCCCTAGCTGAGGGGTCAAGAGTCAGTCGCCATGCAGATAAGTTCTTATTATGGCCAATGAACATGGCGGTGCTAACAGATGCCCTCTGATGAAGCTCTTCTACAAGTGTGTGCTGAACTAGACCCTTTCCCTATGTCATGGAATGCTCAGTGCGATCCTCTGAGGTTGGCAATTGTTACTGTGCACACTGTTCACATGAAGAATAAAGATTCGGGGTACAATTTGTCCAACACCATAGCCAGTAAGCGGCAGAGTCCAATCTGTACCCAAGGATTTCTGGTTCCGAAGCCCATGCCTTGTTACTCCACTGCTTTGATGCAGAGTGATTCCAACCATAGCAAGAGATGGAATCCACACTGTTTGCTTACAGGTATGGTGTTCTTTTCATTTTACTCTGCCAATGGGGCTGAGAATTGTTAAAGTTCCTAGTGGCCAAGCTGCTCCCAGTCATTCAAGTTCCCTTGCCCTACCTCCTTACTCCATCCAAGCAAGACCATGCATCCCAGGGGGCATCTCTTGCATAACTCTCTCTGGATCCTGAGAATCAGCTTTGGTTTTTTTTTTAATAAAGATTTTTTAAATTCATTTATTTGATAGAGAGAGAGCAGGGGGAGGGGCAGATGAGGAGGGAAAGGGAGAAAATCTGAAGCAGACTCCATGCTGAGCACGGAACCTGACATGGGGCTCGACCTCACCACCACGAGATCATGACCTGAGCCAAAACCAAGAGTTGGTTGCTTATCCATCTGAGCCACACCAGTGCCCCTGAGCACCAGCTTTTAAGACTAGTTGGAGGATGTAGTGTCTCCCTAGATTGCTCAGATAATGAAAGAACATGGACACAGTTCTCTCTTTGATTCTCTGTTTAATTCTCCAATTAAGTTGAATGTGTATTGCGTGCTAGGCCAGGGTGTGGACCAGGCTGACCAAGTCCTCATTTTCCTCAGTGCAAAATTTAAAGAGATGTCAAAAAATGTTAATTATGATTAATAATGTTTCAATGTAACATTTAAAAAATGAAAATGCAAAAAATCATGATAAAAATAGACAATTTTTAAATAAAGATAAAATCAGTATTAGCAGCTGTTCCTTTTGCCTCAGGTGCCCATGAGCTCAGCACAGCTCTGTGCTAGACGCTAGGCCTCTAGAGACCCACCAGGCCCCGGAGGGTAAGGACTTCTCAGAAATCTGATTGCAGTATTTGATGCAAATAACATCAGTTTCCCCACCTTCAAACTGGGAAGTACAATCTCTCCTTCAAAAGAAAGGTACTCCAAAGTTACTGGACTGGACTAACTTTAGTTTTCCTGACGTTGAGCTAGAATGGGGCTAGACATGAGTGCAGTCTTACAAGATAGAGTCTCATGTTTTCACAAAAGCCAGGTGGTGACTATTAATCGCAGCAGCTACACATTGCATGGCAGATAACCCACCATAAACTTACTGCTCCTTCTGTCCATGGAACCCTTAGTGTGGTGAAGAATCCTGCTACACACCCCAAGGCAGCTACCTCTTGTGGATTGGGGTCACCAGGGTTACTATGGACTCAAGCAGGAAGTGTGATCACTACCTCTGCCTGTCAAGGCAATTGAAATGAGACAGCAGGAACTGAAGGCTGACTGCTTGTGGGGTCAGCGCAAGGGGAAGGATATGGAAATAAGGACCAAAATCTGGTCCCCTTGCCCATGGTCCACGTCACCTTGACGTGCGCAGCACATATTCAAGTGAACCTTCCCAAGTCAATTCTGCAACGACACAGGTTGCCACCTGGCAAATAATAAATATCAGAAGAAATTCATTACACATGTAATTGTCATTAGCACGTGTGGAGGGATGTCACGACTGCTTCCTTTTACAAAGAACATGCATCCAAGAAATGACGTGATATACACCAAACCACCCACTCTTTGTGGGGAAGCCAGATTATTTTCGCCACCCTGCCACTGAGTCCAGGCTTCAGGTCGATGGGAGACATAGAAGCACATCTCTGAACTATCTGTCTACTGCTGCCATCCACAAACATCAAGGAAGGAAATCAAGGAAATGCCAATCCTCAATTGATTCCATACCCAGGTATGGAATCCCTGGTAATTATCTTTATTTTAACTCATGTTAAAAAAATGAAATCCTCAAAATACTAAATGTGGGATTACCATATAATGTAGTATTTCCACTCCTGGGAATATAAAACTTGGACGTGAAGGTCTATCAACTGATGAATGGGTAGACTAATGGTGGGACATCCACACGATGGAATTCTACTCAGTAATAAAAAGGAGTAGAGTAGTGACATGGACTACTACGTGGATGAGCCCTCAACACACGATGTAAGTGACAGAAGCCAGACACAACGGAGCACATGGCCTACAGTTCTATTTACATGAAATGTCCAGAACAGGCCCCCGGGGGCTGGGGAGGCAGTGGGGAATGACTGCTCATGGGTATGGGGCTTCTTTCTGGGCAAGGAAAGTGCTCTGGAATTAGATATTGGTGGTGGTTGCACAATTCTGTGGATACACTAAAAGACAATGAATTGTACACTTCATTTAATTCATTTTTTTTAAACTAAGCTCTACGCCCAATGTGCGGCTTGACCTCATAACCCGAGATCAAGAGTCACATGCTCTACCGACTGAGCCAGCCAGGCGCCGCTGAATTGTACACTTTAAATGGGTGAATTGTAGGGTTTGCCAATTGTATCTCAGTGAAAATGGTTCAAACAAATGAACAAACAAAAAACTGCAAAATTGAACTAGGCAAGACCCGGCATCAAACTCTAGAAATCTGGCCAAAGGTGGAGGCGTTTTCTAGCGCAGCCCTGGGGGACTGGGAAGGATTTGAGGGGCTGCAGGCTCAAAGCCCTGCAGGAGATGATACAGATGCCTGTGGGCACTATCCAAGGAGAGAAAGGCCGGCAGCCTAGCAGCAGGAGAGAGGCCGCAGGGCTAAGGCTGGGGAATACCTGGAGTGATCGCCTGCCCTTCACGGAGCAGAGAGGTGAAACTGAGCAGGCTGGCGTCCAGGGCTGGGATATGGAGACCCATGGGCAAGCATGCTGGGATGTTCCCTCACAAAGGCACACACAGCAGGAGGTGGCCATGACCATGAGGACCCAGGCTGTCCAGCTAAGCAGGGGTGCAGCAGGAACCCTAGTTCTGGGTGTGTGCCGCTAGGAGAGGTTGGGGTGTGGCCACAGGATGCATCTGTGAGCCCCTCTCCTCAGCAAATTCCAACCCACTATGGATGGAGTATTTGTTTTATTCTTCTGCAACCCAGCATTTTATTTTTTTAATTTAATTCAATTTTATTTTATTATGGTATGTTAGTACATCATTAGTTTTTGACGTAGTGATCCACGACTCATTGTTTTCGTATAACACCCAGTGCTCTATGCAGTACGTGCCCTCCTTAATACCCATCACAGGGCTAACCCATCCCCCCTGCCCCCCTCCCCTCTAAAACCCTTAGTTTGTTTCTTGGAGTCCATAATCTCTCATGGTTCGTCTCTCCCTCCGATTTCCCCCCCTTCATTTTTCCCTTCCTTCTCCTAATGTCTTCCATGCTATTCCGTATGTTCCACAGATAAGTGAAGCCATATGATAATTGACTTTCTCTGCTTGACTTATTTCACTTAGCATAATCTCCTCCAGTCCCGTCCATGTTGAGGTAAAAGTTGGGTATTCATCCTTTCTGATGGCTGAGTAACATTCCATTGTACATATGGACCACATCTTCTTTATCCATTCGTCTGTTGAAGTGCATCTTGTCTCTTTCCATAGTTTGGCTATTGTGGACATGGCTGCAATGAACATTGGGGTGCATATGGCCCTTCTTTTCACTACATCTGTGTCTTTGGGGTAAATGCCCAGTAGTGCAATTGCTGGGTCATAGGGTAGCTCTATTTTTAATTTGTTGAGGAACCTCCACACTGCCCAGCATTTTAACTCAGATCGCTGGAGGGAGCGGGAGCAGAAACAGTCTCATCTGATTCAGGACTTCGCTCTCCATTGCTCCCAGGCTGTCTCAGCTCTCGCTGGTGATTTGCACAGCGTCAAAGCAGTGGGGCCGTCAGTTGGGGACTCAGCGACGTGCACCAAGGGCTCCCCAGACCTCAGTCCCTCACACTGAAATGGTCTGTCAACCCCATCTGCAGATCCACTCAGGTCCAGCTTTTCTCTGCTGACTGCCCATGCAGCGGCCGTGGGCAGCGTTCCTCTGCAGGCGTCCGGGGAGCCGCGTGGCTCCGCCCGCTATCCCACACACAGTCCAGAGAGTGGCAGGCACCCCTGTCTCCACATCCATGCAAGTCCATGGCTGGCTGCTGCTTTGCCCTTTGTCCAGAAAGCAGAGGGCAAAGCTTTTCTTTCCTTCAGAAAAAATCATTCTGCTGTCTTTTTCCTCCCCAGTTAACTCTCTTTCATGACCCCAGCTTCAGGGTCTGCAGTGAGGGAAGGTAGTGGGATGGAGAGCTCACATACTTGGCACATTCTTGCCTGCATTTCTCTGCCATGAATCCTTTCCACTAAACAAATCCCTTGCATTCTTCGGAAGGCCTCATATTTGAAACTGAACAACTGGAAGAAAACACAGTCCCCATCTGCTGTGTACAAGTTCCACCCTTAGCCAACCAACCAAGATTAAACTAGCCACTTGAGTGCTCCTACAGGGCAGTGCAAGAAATAAAGATCCAGGACGAATCATCAAAGAAAATCACCAACTAATCTTACTTAGTATTTTATAACATGCAGCAATCCACAAAGCACTGATATGTTTATTCTCATTTATTTATTTTACTTATTTTTTAAGATTTTATTTATTTATTTGACAGAGGGAGCATGAGCGGGGGCAGGGGCAAAGGGAGAGGGAGAAGCAGACTCCCTGCTGAGCAGGGAGCCTGATTCAGGGCTCAATTCCAGGACCCTGAGATCATGACCTGAGCCAAAGCCAGATGCTTAATCTACTGATCCACCCAGGTGCCCCTGTTTATTCTCATTTAATTGTTCAGTGACTCTTAATGGAGTAGGGGCCATTATCTTGTTCTAAATGAGGAAGCACAGTGCTTAACAATCATGCATTCTCTCAGTAAATATTTGTTGGATACCAGATACCCTCCTAAAGGATAACTGTGGTTAAAGGTAAATTCAAAACTACTTTGAATTTGTAGCTAAACTAGACTATGAGCATTTTTCCTACTCTACATTATCTAGCGGTTTTGGGCTGACTTGTATCCATACACACCCCCCCACACACCGAAATTCGTATGTTGAAGTCCTAACCCCCAGTTACCTTGGAATGTGACTGTATTTGGAGATCAGGTCTTTAAAGAGATAATTAATGTAAAATGAGGTCATATGTATGGACCTAATTCAATATGACTGGTGCCCTTATAAGAGGAGATTGGGACACAGGCAGACAAGGAAGACAGACCACGTGAGGACACAGCAAGAAGGCAGCCATCTGCCAGCCAAGAAGAGAGGCCTCAGGAGAAACCGGCCCTGCTGATAGTTGATCTCAGATATCAAGCCTCGAGAACTGTGAGAAAATACATGTCTATTGTTGAAGTACCCGGTCTGTGGTATTCTGTCATGGCAGCCTTAGCAAACGAATACACTAGCTCATTGTTTTAAACAATAAATGTCTGTTAAATTATGGAGTTATAGAGAAACAAAAAATGCTTTGATTTCCTCATTCCATAATTGTCTGCCTTTGCTGGACCTGCTGCTGGGCTCTGGGAAGACAGAGATGGAAAGAGCCCCTCCTGCCTCTGAGGAGGATTCAGTCCGAGGTAGTACAAGTGATGGGTGGAGTGGGGAATGAGACTAAGTGCGGTCATGGACGGGAAGGATGACTACTCAGTCTGGGTTTGTTGGGAAGGTTCACAGGAGGTGACCACGTGCTGCTGTCTGACAACTGAAGAAGGTGAGTGAGTGATACCAGAGCTTCAGGGAATTCTGGGTTGAAACCCTATAAAGACTTCTACTTATTACCAAAAAAAAAAAAAAAAAATTAAGTTTCTTAGAATGGCTTAAAAGACTCTCAATGGCTTAGCCTCCAGCATCTACTCACTTATATCTGGTAGTCATCCTACAGTCAGTCCCTTTGGACTGCATACAATTTGTCAGACGCCCAGAACATTCCATGCCTTGGCCTTTGCTGGGGATACCCTTTCTGCAGGTAAAGTACCCCCATCTGAGCTCTCTCATGAATAGTTCCTCAATCCCTTGAGATTTCACTCAAGGGTCACCACTCTCTCCTCTCTTTT
This sequence comes from Mirounga angustirostris, assembly GCF_029215605.1. Taxonomy (NCBI): domain Eukaryota; kingdom Metazoa; phylum Chordata; class Mammalia; order Carnivora; family Phocidae; genus Mirounga; species Mirounga angustirostris. The sequence continues at coordinate 6,721,830 of NW_026991718.1, forward strand.
CTCCATGTTCTATAGCATTCATGCATCTAGGATCCCATTGTGCAGAATCTTGCTTAGTCTCTGAGGTTAGTTCTTCACTGGACCCTAGAGCTGATTACAGAATTAAGAACCACTTGGCCATTTTTCCAATGGCATCTTTCCAGATATCCCCAAATGGAATGAACTGCTCCCTCTTTACCCCCATTATAGTCTGTGTGGGTAACTATTTGTAGCCCAAATGACACTATCTTTCCCTGATTTATTTATAGACCTGACTCTCCTTACTCTATTATAAGCCTCTTAATAGTAACAACCATGGTTTATTCATGTTGGTATCACCAGTACCCTTAGTTGATGCTTAATACACGTGTGTTGGCTGAATGCATATACAAAGACACCAGAATTTCAAGGAACACTGTGCATAAAAGGCAGCCACTTGTTAAATGTCAAAGGCATGTAGAGAGTTAGGGTCTGTAGAGAGTTAGTGTCTGGATCTAGGAACGAGTGCATGGAAAGTAGGCTGGCCTCTTACGTAGGGTTGCTAGATTTAACAAATAAAAATAAAGGAGGCCCAGTTAAATTTGAGTTTCAAATAAATCATAATTAATATTTTTAAGTATAAGGTGACTCATACAATATTTGGTACATATTTATGTTAAAAAGAATTTTTTTAATTTTATTCAGTTTTCTGGCGTGGTGTCCTGTATTTTATCGGGCAACCCTAATCATACAACATGCTAAGGAGCTTTCATGGCTAACTGCATGCAATAGAGACAAAGACATACAGCTTTAGTGGACCCTTAGTTTAGATCCTACCTCTTTCCAAGCAGTAGGGTAGGCGAACGCATGGCTCTTCCCCTCCCCGCGTTCTTAACTCTGTAATCAGCTCTAGAGTCCAGTGAAGAAGAATTAACCTCAGAGACTAAGCAAGATTCTGCACAATGGGATCCTAGATGCATGAATGCTGTAGAACATGGAGAAAAGAGAGGAGAGGATGGGGAGATTTAAAAAAAAAAAAAAAAAACAGCCAATATGGCCTTGGCCTTCATCAGAGATTCACACAGCTTTGGGGATGTATTTCCAAAGCTGAAACTTGAAGGGAAATCACATGGATTCTATGCCACCCTTCCCAGAATTTTAAGCAGAGGCCAAATGAATGTTTCCCCAGAATCCCCCATCAATTGCAACTACTGACATTCGCGTCGGTCTCGTGGCATCTGCTCCCACCAAATGCTAGTGTTCAACATTTCTCGCAGTGTTTCTAAACGCGCATTTGCTCACTGTTACCAGCTAGGAACAGATGCACCAGAGAGAACCTATTTGAAAGTGGGTGGCTTATTATGAACAACTTAGGGTCTATAAAAAAAATCCCAACAAGAGCTGGAAGAAAAAAATAAAAACTGCCAGAAGCTCTAAAAAATCTCTTCAGAAGAGAACAGAGTGGTTATCTGGAAATTCTGCAAATATGTAAAGGAAACTTGTTTTAGCACCGCTTTGCACTTTAGTATCATTTCCTAAAAGTTGCCTCTAACTTGGACTCTCACAGAATTGAATCACTACCCGACCACAAAGACTTCTTCTTAAGGCCAGTAAAGAGCTCTTGTAGCACAAACCTAAAGTGAGTGATCCCGCATTGGATGAAAATATCCATTTGCTTGGTTCTCACTGTCTAATGGCATGGGGATAGTACAATTCCTATAGTTCAGTCAGTTTCCTGCAGCCCTCCCATATGATGGAGCTGCTAGTCCATTTCATCCAAAATGGCAGCCATTAGACACAGAGGGCTATTGAGCAACTGAAAGGTCGCTAGTTTGAACTGAGAAGACCTGTACGTATAAATGCAAACCAGATCTTGAAGACTTAATTATAAAAGAATATATGAGAACGCTAATGATTTTTATATTGGTTACATGTTGAAGAATTTTGCATAAATTTGGTTAATACAACACATTATTTTAACTTCACCCGTTTCTTTTTCTGATGACCAAAAGTTTTTTAATTATACTTTTGGCTCATCTGTTGGGCTTTCATTAAAATCCAAGGCATATTTTAATCCAAGTTTAACAATTGTTTTAGCTCTATGAAGAAACTGTGTGATGCTCCAATTTTTCCACCTTTGACTTGGGCTCCAAGAGTGTCTGGTGTAATTATGAAAGATCTCCAGGTCAAATGGAGGGAGCAGACCTAGAAGGAAATTCTGTGAGATTCTGATCAACAACTTAATCAGTCAACAAACGAAGGAGGAACTCAGAGGACTGTGTAAATTATACCCTGGGCCTGACCTTGTACCTTGATTTATATTATGCCAGCTCAGAATTCTTAAACATTTTCCTAACACTTTGAACAACTCATGCTCTTTGTGCAGAGATTTTCATCTCAGTGATGCTAGAGAACAGGATTTCAACATGTGCTAGAACAAACTTTTAACATTGTTTGGTCACTGACTTATCCAAGGAACATTCCCTGAGCCTCCCTTGAGTGCCAAGAACTGACACTAACTATACTGGAAATGGGATGGAGGTGGTGGCACGGGGTAGAGTCAGACTCAGGGGAAACCTACAAGGACAGTACAGCAGCCCGTACAACCGGGTCTCCACATGCAAAAGAATGAAGTTGGATCCACATCTCACACCATACAAACCTTAACTCAAATTGGACCGAAGGCATAAAGATAAGAACTAAAGTATAACACTTTTAAATGAAAATAAAGGCCTAAGTATTCGTGATCTTGCATTAGACAATGGTTTCTCAGATATGACACCAAAAGCACAAGGAACAAAGGAAAAAGCAGATTAATAGGACTTCATCAAAATTATAAACCTTTGGGCTTCAAAGGACACTATCAAGAAAGTGGAAATACAACCCATAGAACGGGACAAAACATTTGCAAGTCATATATCTGATAAGAGACTGGTGTCTAGAATACATAAAGAACACTTAGAACTCGATAGTAAAAAGACAACTCAATTTGAAAGCAAGCAAAGAATATGAATAGACATTTCTCCAAAGATGACATACAAATAGCTGATATAAACACACAAAAAGACACCCAGCATCATTAGTCATGAGAAAATACAAATCTAAACTGCAGTGGGATACCATTTACCATGGCAAGTGTTAGGGAGAACACTGAGAAATTGGATCCCTTACATGTTGCTGCTGGGAATGTGAAATGGTGCAGACATTTCGTAAAACTAGTTTGACTGTTGAACACAGAGCTATCAGATAACCCAGTAATTCAATTGTTAAGCATATCCTTGAAAGATATGAAAATATATGTCTACACTGAAAAGATTGCACACAAATGTTCACAGCATTATTCAGAATAGCCCCCAAGTCGAAAGAACCTGAATGTGCATTAACTGATAAATGGATAAACACCTATCTTGCATCCAGATAATGGAGTATTACTCAGCCTTAAAAAGGAATGAAGGACTGAACACACTAGAACATGATGAACCTTGAAAATATTACAGTAAGTGAAAAAGCCAGACACAAAAGGCCACATAGTGTGTGAGTGCGTTTATATGAAACACACAGAACAGAAAAATCCGTCCTGGCAGAAAGTAGATTCGCTGGTGCCAGGGGCTGTTGGTGGGGAGGGCATTGGAAAAGCAAGAGTGACTGCTAACGCAGGTGATAAAAACATCCCAGAATTCGATAGTGGTGATCATTGCACAATTAATGGCTGCACTAAAGCACAGTTTATAAATGTGACTTGTGGGATGTGAGTATATCTCAAAAAATGCGACTCTGGAAAGTTTGAGGTTTGGGGAGCCCTCCACAAACTGAGAATGTGTTTATCCATACAATATATTCACAGATTGAGCATCTACCATAAGCCATGGCCCTTTTTGACCTTGTCATATATATCCTTGATCCAACTGATTCTTTACAATGACTGTGGAAATTAGGTATTAGTGCCCACATTACGAAAATGAGGACACTGAGTCTCAGAGACCCAACTGTCTGGAAAATACATGAGTGGATAAATAAATGTTAAAACTACTTAGAAAATGTCCTTATCCTTATAGGGTTCTGAACCCATTTCTAGCAGTTCTTGATGACAACACAGGTCTCTTCTGGGTTGGAATCTGCACAAAGCGGCTTCTATCTTGTTGGCTGTCATCTAAGCATCTCCCTGGGCAGTTTGTCCTGGAGGAAGAACCAGATCTCATCTGCCTGCTGTTACTCGGCCACTCATGTGGTGGTCAAGACTTCCAGGCCCTGGGAGTTGCGCATCCACTAACAAGATTCCTTGCTGGGGGGCCAATTCACATTTGGTGAAACCAAGTAGTATTAACCAAACGTTCTCATTTAATCTACAGAAGACCCCTCTGTACTTTATGTGATAAGGCTGGATTCGTGAAGTAGAAGCAGCAAACTCCACATTGCATCTATCTGGGTACAACACAGAGGCCAGTGATTCAAAGAGGCTTTGCCCTGGATTTCTGTAGCGCTAACCAGTCTGCAATTTACCCCATAGGCCACTGGGGACATGGAGAAGTCGGGTGACCACAAAGCCGTTCCTGAGGCTGGACTGTCAGATGAGGCCAAGGAGGCAAGGCTGCGGTTCTGGGAGATTTATGGCCACAGGAGAGAGTTTGCACGGAGTCCTAAGGTCAACAGGAAACATGGCAGACAGAGCCATGAGTATGGCCTCTGAGAAGGAGCAACAGGGTTGCTTTCTACTGAGCTCCTCCTAAGTCTCAGGCAAGGGGATGATTCTGTAAAGAATCCAGAGATGAGTAAGTCTCAGAATCTGGCTTCTTGTGAGAGGAAAGCCAAGCATGGAGTAAAAGATAAAATAAATACAAAATAATATTTATTAAATGCCAACAAAAGCACAGATAGGAAGTATTCTAGGAATTCAGTGAAGGGGAAATTAAAAGATGGGGCGAAGAGGCAGAGAGAACGAAACTGAGGAATTTTAGAGGGGCAGGACTTCATCTGACCTGCAAGGGTGGATTCCAGTGGGAAGAAAACCAGGGGAGGGAGAAGCCAGCCTCCTCCAGTGGCCCCGGGGATGGTCACTATTTAAAAGGAAGCCTCCAGAAATGAGACCAGGGCTGCGAGCACATTTTCATCCAACGGCACCACACTGTTCTTTGAAAATAACCCTTTTGAAAGCAGATGCTCTCTCCTTTAAAAAATTAAGTCAGGGGCGCCTGGGTGGCTCAGTTGGTTAAGCGACTGCCTTCGGCTCAGGTCATGATCCTGGAGTCCCGGGATCGAGTCCCGCATCGGGCTCCCTGCTCGGCAGGGAGTCTGCTTCTCCCTCTGACCCTTCCCCCTCTCATGTGCTCTCTCTCTCAGTCTCTCTCTCTCAAATAAATAAATAAAATCTTTAAAAAAAAAAAATTAAGTCAGTCCTCATGGATCATCCATCTCATATGGCACAGGGGCCCAGGGTTACACGCAAGAGCAGGGTCCCCCACCAGGCCCTGGGCTGGCAGCTTCCCCACTCCAGCGCCTCGGCTGCCTGGGAGGTCAAGTATCTGGCCAGGCAGGAGAGGTCTCAGAGTCAGATAGAACCGGAGAAGTGCAGCTACATTGGGAGACACGTTCCAGTGACATTGAGGTTGGCTGATTGGACACAGGGAAACCTTGGGGGTGCGGGTGGGCATCTTTTGATTTCCTCTTCTGCTTCCTAACCGCAGGCTGGAGGAGGCTGGAGCCGGCATAGAGGTGCAAGTTGATGGATCCGAGGTACGCCTTACACGCCCCCCTGTCACCTTCCAGGACTGCGCACTTCTTCGGGACACACATTTCGAGGGGTCGCTCTCATTTTCATCTGGCGAGTGGGGGGCTCACACGCACAGTGGCAGTGTTTGTACACCTTTGCCCGGAACACCTGTGAGCGGATGCTCCCTGCTCCATTTTACGGGGAGGCAGGAGCTAGAGGAACTCGCCCAACAAGGAGCTAGGAAAGAAAGCTCCTGGGTACCCCCCAGGCCAGTCCTACCCAGAGCCCAGCTCGGTAGACAGTCATTTCCTGCTTTGTTTGCGGGGAATGGTGTCCCTGTCCCTCCTGCCTCCTCCGGGGATGGTCGGATGGTCAGGGAGCAGAAAGAAAGGAACGGACATGGCAGAGCTTCGGGGACTGTACCGCGCGTCTCTGGGTCCTTAAAGAAAAGGTCCCAGAGAGCAGGGCCAGGCCGGGGCTAGGGCTTTGGAGCTCGTGGTCCGTGAGTTCTGCCTTCTGGTGCCTGCGGTGAGGAGGGAGCAAGAGAGGAAGGGCGGCAGATGCATAGACTCCATTCTGCCTTTGCTCTCACAGAGAAGCCGCGCTCCTCCTGCAGACAGCGGGGCTTCCAGCTCCGGGATGCGTTTCCCCAGGACCCAGGAGAGAGTTGCCAGGCCTGGAGCACTTCATCCCATCAGCCTGACCTCAGGCCCTGCTGGTAAGAATTACCACAGGCTCTGCTTAGGGCACTGATTCAGTGGAGAGTGGCCCAGGGGACAGTGGGTCAGCTAGCACAGAATGTTCTTCCCTGCCGGGCTGGCCCAGTTCTCACGGACTGGCTGAAATCTGAGCAAGCAGGGCCCAGTGCAGGCCAAATGTGAGGGGCCGCACCAGGCTCTGTTTGCTTGTGGGGACCGTGATCCAGGAGGAGGAACTGGTGAGATTCACTGGGAATGCACGGACTTAGGGGGTATGGCTGGGCTTGGACCTGCATCGGAAAGCCCCAGCGTTTAGCGACCCACTCTGAGCTCAGTCCCCACATCTGTAAAAGGGAGGTGATAATCCCCCTTCTGGAAGGTCACCCTGAGAATGGAGTGAAATGAGGTGTAAAGTCGCTGCTACACAAAGTTGAAGAAACCAAAGCCACTGTGACAAGGATGCCGATGGTCGTGAGGATGCGGCCTCCTCGCGTTTCCAGAATCCCAGGGATTCCTGTGCCTCGAGTGTGCTCTGCGATTGACCGAGCGCTTTCGTGGCCTCGTTCCACCTGAGCTTCACGACAAGCCCCTGAGGCAGACCTACTCCTTCTTATAGATGAGGAAGCCGTGGCTCAGTGAGACTAAGTGACCTTCAAGGGTGACAGAGGGGGTGGGTACTGAAGCCAGGGCCGCCCCTCGGTCAGATCCGTCTCTCCTGCAGACCCGCAGCCGGCTCCCACACGCTACGGCTGGACCTCTATCAGGAAGCTGACTCATCTTCAGGGTTGCTCTTTGGTGGAGTGGATGCTGGAGTCTCCTAGACGCTTTCCAGCCAACAGGTGTCAGGGTGAATGCTTCTCCTTGAATAAGTAGGAACATAAACTCCATTGCACAAATGTTCAAACAAAAAGAACAAAACATGCTTAGTTACTGGATCTTCCTTTGGATCATTAGCTATGACGGATGCAAAAATGCAATTGCCAAATTGAGGTCATCTAGGAAAATCTTCAAAATCTTTCTCATGCTCTTTCCAACCTGCTAAATACACAAAGACTCTAGTACATCCAAGGGAAAGTGGGAGCAAGTGCCAGGAAAACAGGTGCTCATCCAGACCTGCCCTCTGCTGGGTGATGTTGGACAAGTCCCCGAAATTCCGGGCTCAGTGTCAGCACCTTGAAATGAGAGCCATGGGAGATGCGAGTTGCTCACGGCAAGCACAGCCCCAGGGACCCCACCGCACGTCTGGTGCCAAGGAAAAGAGTGCTGGGCCCGAGTGTGGACAGCAGAGGGGACACACAGGACATGTACCCGTCCCTCCTCTTATTGGCACTCTCTACTGGACTGAGCTGATTCACATTCTGACCACAACCTGTTACCACCCACCTTTTGCATCAACCTGTGAGGACGAGGGATGCATGTTGGGTCACCGTCATGTCCTCACAGAGGAGAGCTCCCTGCTCTGTGTCTGGGCACCCCCTGGAAGGCCACTCAGAAACCACGTCCACCCAGGGGCACACTGCAGGTGTATCCGATCTGGTGTCAGACCTCGAGTTCCTTAGCTCAGGCCCCCTTATCTCCTGGGTTCCTTCCTGGCCACTGGGTCACTGCTCATCTCCCCACCTGACATGGATCCTCACCACCTCCGCCACCCCCTTGTCCTGACTTCGCTCAGCTCTCCGCTTTAGCAGTTCACGTGGAGACCGTGCTTCCCCAGGCTCCTCTTCGCCACCGTGTAGTGAGCAGACCAGGAGACCACCGTCCCTCGGGAGGCTCTGCATTTGACAAGAATGTTAACATGTTTGTATTTCCATAGGACTTAAATGTTATTGCATCATTTCCTATAAATTGTCTCATTTGGCAGTCACAATTCTGGGAGGAAGGCGTTTTATTTCCATGTTACAGTTTTGCAAACTGAGAGACAGATACCGCATTCCTCGGGATCCTTGACTCCCTCACTCAGCTTGTCCAATGCAGGAGTGAAGGCAGAACTGAAGCCCGGAAGGAGCAGGGATGGATCAGGCGAGTGGCAGACATGGCCACTGCCTTGGGGGGTGGCACATACATGGTCTTTCGGGCTGGTACTGCTCTCCCTGTCAGGACTCTTTGGACCCCTTTTGTGGGGCGCCTGGGGAGAAAGGTCTTGGAGAAGTGGCTTTGTGAAGATGGAGTGACCGATATTCCAGCGGGTTTTTTTTTTTGTTTTTTTGTTTTTTTCCCTTATTGTCAATGTTCTTCCCACCACGGAGCCTATGACAGCTGTTTTTCCGGGGGTACAGCATACAAACCCGGGCGCTGATTCTCTCCAACACTGGATTTTGGCTCAAGAGGAATCCTTAGAGACCCAAAAGAGACCATGATTTAAAGGAATGAAAATAGGGGCGCCTGGGTGGCTCAGTCAGTTAGGTGTCTGCCTCCAGCTCATGTCATGCTCCCAGGGTCCTGGGATCGAGCCCCGCATCGGGCTCCCTGCTCAGCAGGGGGCCTACTTCTCCCTCTGCCCCGGGCCCCAGGCCCCGGCTTGCTTTCTCTCGCTCTCTGTCTCTCAAATAAACAAATAAAAAAAATCTTTAAAAAATAATAAAAAATAAAGTAATGAAAATATGTTCCAATGCTAAAAGAGATTATAAATCAGATAAAATATGTGTTAGCACTGTTCTAGACGCTTTGGGGAAACAAAAAAGCAGGAGAGAGAAACCGTCCTTGTCGAGGCAGCTTGGTTCGTGAGCATTGCAAAAATGCAGAAATACCCCACGGCTCAGAAAAGACCGTGGAGGGAAGAGGATGGACAGGGAAGGAATGGGAAGGAAGAGAACTTGCGGAACCCTGGGGTTTCTGTGCGTGTGGTGGGGGAGGGGGGTGCAGGGCGGGTGCGTGTGATTTTGTGTCAGCTTCACGCCTGTGGCCTCTGGCGAGTGGAGTCTGGGAAGAGTCTTCGGGGCCTCCCTGTAACGAATCCCAGTGAATGGTTAGCAATTAGTGGATCGGTATTTGCCGGTAGTGGTCTCTCAAGTATTTGAGAACAGTCTGTTCCGTATGCTACAATGAACATTTCCCCGCCTGACATTATTAATTTTCATAGCAAGTTGGCTTTTTGTTTTTAACTCAAAGGTAAGCTTAGCTTAGCCTTGTCAGAATGAACCTTAAACGACAAGAGTGCCCATCAGGCCTCAGGAGCCAGGCTGAGTGATGGGGACGTGGGGATTAATGCTCCGTCTTCACCCTTTATGGGGTAACTGAAAGGAAACTCTACATACTGAAATTTAAATGAGAAGAGATGTACAAATTAAAGGATTATTGTTAATACTAAGAAGGGATTTGTGTGTGTGTGTGTGTGTGTGCGTGTGCGTGTTTAACAAGAACATTCATTGTAAGTTTATTGCAAGTAATAAAACACTGTTGATTATTCTATTTTTCAGAGAGGTGTTTTCAGCTATTATGTCACTTTTAATGCCTATACATTAAGGACTTTCACTATATATTCAAAATTGAAGACTCGTGCTTCTTTGGACATATGAATATTGACTGACAAGATACCAGGCAAAAATTAGAATATTAGCACTAATAAGAAAAAGTTACCCAATTAATTTTGATTGATTGATTGGTTACAAGCTGTCAGAAATATGGTATATTAAAAACCTCAAAGGCAAAATCCTCAGAGGGTACTTCCATGTCTCTAGAATGGAATCCATTCTTGTAACTTTGGTACGATGCAAAAATAATTAGGTAAAACACATTTCTATTGATTTAATATAAAATGTATCTTACATTTTTATATAATCTACATACATATGTACACATATGTAAATAGAGTCCAAAGGGGTCATTCTTTGTGGAGATTTTAAGCACTGGAACACTGTGGGGTGCTATGGGGTGCTATGGGTGAGGATTTCCATTCTGCCTCCTTCATACCTAGGACCACGCATCCTGGCCGGCTCCCAAGAGTGTCTTGGTTTCTGCCTGTGCAGCGTCCCAGTGAGGACATCCCTCTGTTCACTGTCACAGCTGGTCTTACTTGGATAATAAATCATGATATTGCCCATCCAATGTCACTTGCTGAGTGGCCACCTGTCCTGCCTTATTGTAGATCTAGTCTTTGTTATAGACAATGCATGCTTTTCACAGTGACTATATAAGATCTACTTGCCAGGCCCACTCTGGGGTTACTCTTTAGAGGTAATCTTTAGAGTTCACACAGGCCTTCCTTGTTACAGACATGTTTTTAAATTTTTCACAAATTAGAGGAGATAATGTTTTTCAAAAAAAGATGCTGAAACACCAGTGGAAGAGCCTATGTCTCATGGTTAGAGATCAGTGTGGAGATTATATTTTATTCTCTAAATGGTGTCTATAATTTAGCAACCTCTTATAAACTTTTTCCATATTACTAAATATTCCTCTAGATCACCATTTGTCATGGGTTTATATTTTTTTCATCGCATGTATCTCCTTCTTGAAAGATTCATCTACACTGGCTGGTAATACTCTTTCCCTTCCATTCACTGCTCAACCCACTGCAGTGCTTCCTGCCCTATTGACATGGGTCCACATTGCTCTCTACAGGGGCCAGGGCTTCACCGCTTCACATTGCCAAATCCATTCCTTTTCTTCTTGGGCTTGTTGATATTACTTGGTTTTTTTATAAAGAACCACGGAGTTTAATAACTTCAATTCTTCAGGGCCTCCTTTTCCTGTGATGGTCCCTTCCTTTTCATAGGCTTCTCAAAAACCCGAATTTCAGAATTATCCAGCTGTCTGCTTTCCATCTCCTTTGAGAAATTTCACAGCCACTTCAAATTCAATTTGTCCGGAAATGATCTCAAACTCTTACTCTCTGAGGGCAGGTGAGAAGAAGAAATGTGTTAAGTTTTCAAACTTTTTATAGTAGGAAGTAAGTAGAAGTAGAAAACAAATGAAGTAGGCAAATAAAAATAATCATTCATAACTTCATCTTCTTCATGTTTCCTATAAACTTTTCTTAACATTGGAGTGTTCTTTTAGAAATATCTCTTGTGAAAAAAATGTTAATTTTAAATATTTACATTTCTTTATTTTCCTTTAATTATTTTGTCTTTTGTTAGTTTCAAGTTAAATTTAATTGAATATGTTTGATTAGAAATACCATGCATAGTATGTATAGTATTCCTATGGCTGTTTTGTCTCTTGATAGATAGATAGAGATAGAGATAAGATAAGATAGATAGATAGAGATAGAGAGGTAAGAGATGAGAGATAGAGATAGATAAGAGATAAGAGATATACATATATTGATTTATATGGAGATGAATATATACACATACATGATATCTATATCTAGCTAGCTACAGTGTGTATATTCAGAAAGAGCTATACATATTATTCAGAGAAGGAGAAAGGGAGAGAAAATGTCTAGAATGATGATTTGATAAGTATTACCAATATTTATCTGTGGATGCTATTTTATTATTGAACTTTGTCGTCTTCGTGTGTTTGTTCTGTTTTAGTTCTTTATGGTTAAAAATAAGCCTCCTCCTTCTTTCCTTCCTTCCTTCCTTTCTTCCTTCCTTCCTTCCTTCCTTCCTTCCTTCCTTCCTTCCTTCCTTCCTTCCTTCCTTCCTTCCTTCTTTCCTTCCGTCCTTCATTCCTCCTCTCATGAAAGGAGATTACACCTCCTACAAGGTAGTGAGAAGTCACAAAATGGAAGCCATGTAGGACACTTGAGATGCTCAGCTATCTCATGCCGTGCATCTCTGGTCTACCCTGGTAGAATCCATGGGTGGCTCTTCCTCAGCACTGTGAATCTTCCATTAGCCCACACTGGAGTCTACCTTGTAGATGAATTCCTTTCTTAGAGGAAAGGCAGGGATGTGTCTTCTTCAGTGTTTACTTTCTCTTTCCCCTGCCCAACAATCACTTAGTAAATATTTGCTGAACAAAAAGGTAATAATATAGGGTTTACTAAGTTCCTTAAAGACATTACATTTTAATTCATTTAATCCTTTCAATAGCCTTATGAAGCCAGCACTAATGTTAACCCCATCCTACAGGTGACAAAACTGAGGCACAGAAAGTGTAAGTAATAGCCCTAAGGCCCCTCAACTAAGTGGACATTGAGGGACTGCAGATCCAAGCTCTTAACCCAAATAGTCTCTTAATTAAATTATTTACTTTTTTATTTTTTTTGAGAGAAAACGCACACGTGTGAACAGGGGAAGGACAGATGGAGAGAGAGAGAGAATCCCAAACAGGCTCCATGCTCAGTGCGGAGCCTGACACAGGGCTTGATCCCACAACCTGGAGATCATGACCTGAGCCCAAATCAAGAATCGGACACTCAACCGACTGAGCCACCCCGGCGCCCCTAAATTATTTACTTTTTAACAAGGCTTTTAAAAAATCAAATACAGAACAAGGGCCATTTCTGATGACATTTTCATTTTCTTTTTTATTACTGTTGAACTTTAGAAAATGAATGACAGTATCATTAGACTCGAACGTTACGTCATGCTTTCATCTGTTCCGGCTTCACCGTTTGATGGAGTGAAAACAATTCCGAGGGACGTATCTCACTGTGGTCTTTGCCATTTCTTCACATGGGCCATTGCCACTTAGCAGAAGGTGAGACTTCAGTCCACGTTTCTGGGGAAATGTAAGCAATGAGATCAGACTTCACTATCACTGGCCCCCAGATGATGAGAACCCCACTTGTCCCCAGAGAGCATCAAAAGTTATGCTCCCCTTATCTTTTGGTGAGCATGCACTGGGTCAGGAGGCACAATGACGCAGGCTGGGGATGATTTATTGCGCGTGACAGATTTCTGTTTCTGCAGTCATGAAGGCCATGTCTGCGGGATCTGTGCGCCAGCTTGCACCCGGTATACGGAACTAGGATGAATATATGAATAATTGTTTTGATAATATTAAGCAGGCATGTGTGATGTCACTTTGCAGCATCTGCTATTAACAACATAAACAAAAAGAGTCTTTCCTGGTTGTATGTTACAGTGCTTTCAGGAAGAGCGTAATGTGTCTGATTTGGTAAGCCTTTGCTGATATCAGTTAGAACACCAGTCTTTTTCTGAATATCTCAGGATCAAATGGGAAAGTCAGCGTGTTTAAAATAAGATGGCTGGATAAAAATCACTTGCTGAGTTTATTCAAAATACCAACCATCCCTTGCACACCCAAAGATTTTAATTCAGTATATCTCAGAATAGAGTAAGAAAATCAGTGACTGTTTTAACAAACACCAGAGGTTATTATCATGTGTGGTCTGGTTGAAAAACCATTGATCTGATATCACCTCCCACTGAACTAGCCTCTGATAGAGTGCTTGAAATTCTCAACAACCTACCAGACAAATGGTCCATGAGCTTGGCTCACTTCCAATGACGAGTGACTCACTACCTTGCAAGGCGATCTACCCAACGCTGCAGCTCGGGCATACAATAGTATGATAGGATATTTTGAATTATTAAATAGGGCCCTGTGTCCAATGAATTATAGTATTTTCCCTGGCTCGAGAGCAGTCTGAGCAGACACAGTGAGTTGGAAGGCCTGGGACAGCTGGCCATTGAAAGGAAAGAGGACACAGAGCAGTGCCCCCAGTGGACTAGTGATCACACAGCAGATGGGGATGGGGTCACGAAAAAGGGGTCAGTGGGGATGCAATGACACGCAGGCCAGAGTACCCCACCCCCACGTGCCCAGCACTTTTTTTTTTTAAGATTTTATTTATTTATATGAGAGAGAGAGAATGAGAGAGAGCACATGAGAGGGGGGAGGGTCAGAGGGAGAAGCAGACTCCCTGCTGAGCAGGGAGCCTGATGCGGGACTCGATCCAGGGACTCCAGGATCATGACCTGAGCTGAAGGCAGTCGCTTAACCAACTGAGCCACCCAGGCGCCCTCCAGCACTTTAGAAACAGGTGAAGCCTGCACTAATCTTAGATATACCTTGTGGGAGGGGTGACAGTGAGCTAACTGAGGCTAAGTTTCCACCACTCACTGGAGTGGGGAAAGGAGTGGAAATAAAAACTGAATTCTGTTATGAAAGCGAAGGAAGACAGCATTCTTATATATCAGAGAACGTGGACTACCTTTTATCTCAACCATTGTTTCAGGGAGCAAAATCTGTAGAAATGTCTACCTTGTTCTACTTGCTAGGGCTACTCAAAGCAAATTTTTCTTCCTTGTTTCCTTTTAGCTAATGGCAGATGGAGCTGGTGCATTTTCTTTTCCAGACTAAACATTCTCAATTCCACTATACTTCGCATGGCATAGATGTAATCTACCCTTCTGAATACTCTATAATTTGTATGTATTTTCCATAACACGGGCAACAGAATTACTCATTTATACTACCCATGCATGGTCCAAGATATTATTTTTCTCTAAGCATGTTTTGATGAATGCAGCTTGGAACATCAGCTATTCTAACAATAGTTTTGAAGATAATATAATAATCAACTAGACATAAAACATAATTTAAACACTATGTTCACAGCTCATTCTAGATATTATAGAGGGTACTAACAGGTGTATCCTAGAGATTCTGTTGCACACATTTTATTAATCTAGTTGATCATGAAGCTCTCCTGAGAGGGTATTTTACTTTATTTTTATTTTACTTTTGGGTTTTCTATTTATACAATGTATTAGAGTAAAAATAGACTTCTGAAACAAAGATTCTTGTAAACCTAGAGCTACAGAGTAGAGAAGTTTCTTCTTTCATATGTAGCTGTCCCGATATTAGCAAAACAAGGTGTTAGGGCAGACTTGTCCCTCAGGGTCCTTCATAGAATCAGATTCTTTCCAAAGCTTTTCTTCTCCATCCTCTGGCTCCCTATTCCCTAGTACAGGAGTCAGCATTCCAGGTCTGCCATCTATTTCTATAAATAAAGTTTTATTGGCACACAGCCACTTGATAGGCATTGTCTATGACTGCTTTGTTGTGGCAATGGCAGAATTGAGTAGTAGCCTTAGTGACTGTACCACCCACAAGATCTTAAATATTTACTCTCTGATCCCTTACCAAAAAAGTTTCTGACCCCTTCCCTGGGGTGTTGTCATGGTTGAAGCTAGGTCACTGCCATATCTGGGTTCAGTTTGGAGGAAGAGAAAGAGAGCCTGGGAAAGGCACTCCCACAGAGTCTAGCGCAGAAGAAATGGTGCACATCATTTCTGTTCATACATGGGGGAGAACTTAGCCGCCATGATGCCAGCCCTGGGAGACGCCGGGCAATTCGGTAGAGCTTCCAGTCATGCACAAGCTACAAGTCCACATCATGGAGGGTGGGGCGAAGGGGCCTTGGGGATGACCAGCAGTCTCGGCTAAACCCAACGGAACAGAGGGGAGTGTGGCTCTACTTCAGGGCAGGAGCACTTCAGTCTTTTCAACAGAATAAGCTCTGTCAATCAAGTTTCCCCTTTGATTTAATGCCTGTGTTTATTTTAAAGAAAAATTTATCCATATGTTTCTGCATCATTTTTACCTCTCATCAAAATGTTGTTTTTCAACAGCTGCTTGCCATTCACAATTCCTGGTAGAAAATGAATAAGCAAGTTTGGTTATATAGTATGAAGGTAGGAAGTGTATGTGGCATCGAAGCCCAGCATGGCAGCATGCACCTAGAAGGTAGGGTTTGTACAAACACTGAACAGAGCTGATTGCAATAGAGATCTTCTTCAGCCTTCATTGATCGAACTGGATTAGTTAAATCTATTGTCAGGTAGTAATATCCAAAACAAAGACACATGAGACATGCAAGGACCCCTACACTGCATAAAATTACTCATTTCATGAAATCATTTCAATTTCACTGTCCCATTTGGCCAGCACCATACTCTGTGGGCACCAGCTCTGTCATTTGGGACCTCTGGGATCCCCTATTCCATTCCCATCCTGATCGCTCTTGGCAGGAGAGCAACTCCAGCACCTTTCTCCAACAGTGGAAGTTCAGAAATCCAGAGTGCAACCAGTCACCAGCATCTAGGAATTCCAATATTGAGAAAGTGACACAAAGATGGAAGGGGACGTTGGCATCGGGCCTGACACAGAAGCAGTGCAGAGGCTGGGTATCACAGCCACTTTCCCTTCCTGGTTCTTGAAAACTCCTCGGGTTCTTCTCTTGCTTCCAAGGCTGAGGCTCAGGCCCACTCACAAGTTCTGTGACCCCCACTCAAATAACTTTGTAATCAATTTCTGTTTTGATTGAATTAGTAAGGCTCAGTGTTGTTGAATGGAAATGGGTGTTGTCCCCACTCTAGGTTAAGATACTGAGACTCAGAAGGTCCAGCTCAGAGTTTCAGCAAGAAAGTGGCAGAATGCAGCACGACGCTCGGTCTTTCCATTCCACATCCAGTGACATTTTTCCATCTGAGCAATACTCTGGTAATCTCCGTTGTTTTCTGGGAAATTAAAGGAAAGTTCCTAGCACAGCCAGGAGCCAGGGCTGGTTCCCATATATTTCTGTTAGAAAAACCATACACATTTTATTAAGGAGCTGCAAAATTTTCTATATAATTCACTAAACTATAAATAAAATAAAATTCTTCATTAGAGGAAGAACAGTTTCTTCTTCTTACTACCTTTAGATCACAATACCTTGTGTGTCATGGGTACTCAATTATTTTTGTTGAGTGAATGAACAAATGAGCAAGAGAATGTAGTAGAAATAGCTGTCAGAAATCTCAAGGGGGGTTTTTCTGGAAGAGAAAGGTAGAATTAAACATAACTTCATTCACAATCTAGTAGCAACCTCTCGTCAAGATCCAGGAGTTCTGCTAGGGCATCCCTAGCTGGGAGACGCTCATATTGTCATGTTCATGGGAGTCAGAGGCATTTGCCAGCAACTTTTCTGTTCAAATGCTGCAGAGAAAGAGATAGGAAGCCTGTGGGAGGGCTCTTCTCAGTTTTGTCCTTGACTGAAGATGCTGCAAGGCCCACCTCTACCCAGAATTGTTCTCCTGCTAGATTACTGAGGAGCCCAGCTAGGCGGGCCCACATCTCAGATGGGACACTGTATCTCCAGGAGGCCACATTAACATGAAAATATCTTCCCTTGTAGGATAACCCATGGGCCAGTGATGGCTACGACAACCCTGGGAAGTCGGGTAGAATATGAAGAGCAGCAGGGGAGAGAGAAGTGTGCTGTCCTGTGTGTGAGGCCCATCTGCAAGGATGATGGGACTGGGGCATGTTCTCATAGGAGCGAGAACAATGGCTGGGAGCAGGGGCAGGAGAAGCGGAACAACAGCCGAGGTACCAGAGGGCAGGTGCAGGCACGAGGTGGGGCGGGTTGTGCATAGAAAGGCACAGTCCTAGATGCAGGAGACAAGAGGCCTGAGATTTTTCCCCCAGAAGAGATAGGATAGGTTCTCCTGGCTTTTCTAAAATAGTTCCCAGAATTCTATGTCCTAGTAATTAATTCAGGAATGAACACTTCCCAGAGTCCAAGCTGGATCCATGGAGAGAGAACCTATTTTCCAGGGTAGCTGACTCAGAGAGTCCACATGGGAAACAAAGAAGGTCTATGTAGATGAGAACTGGGTAAGAAAGCACATAGACTATGT
Source organism: Mirounga angustirostris (assembly GCF_029215605.1). Classification (NCBI taxonomy): domain Eukaryota; kingdom Metazoa; phylum Chordata; class Mammalia; order Carnivora; family Phocidae; genus Mirounga; species Mirounga angustirostris. The sequence goes on from NW_026991718.1 coordinate 6,739,742, forward strand.
TTTTGCTTCTACAACACACCTGTGGGGGTCAAACTACAGGTGACATCAGCTAGGCATCAGTGTCCGATCTTACCTCCGCTACTCCCCCCCAGGAAATATGCTTAAAATAGCATGATTACAATGGAAGTGTGGTGGCCTGACATTACTGTCTCCCTAGTAGACTCTCTCTAAAACTTCTTGGCTGTCTTGATGACGCAAGCAGGATGTTCTGGATGCCCACATGGAAAGGAACCGTGAGGGGTCTCTAGGACCCACAGGCATCGTCTAGATGCTGAGAGTAGCCTCTAACCAACAGCCAGCAAAAATACTGAAGCTCTCAGCCCTATAACTGTAAAGAATGAAGCACTGTCGACAAACATGTGAGCAGAAGGACCCTTCGCAATAGGGCCTCCAGAGGAGAACACAACCCTGGCCAACTCCTTGATCACAGCCTTGGGAGACCCTAAACTGAGCAGCCATGGGAGACCCTGAGGATGCAGCCTGAAGCCACTAGGCATGTGACGATTTGTTCTACAGCAACAGAAAGCCAATGAGGTGCCACAGTGGGTATCACACCTGGCATTCTAGAAGAATCCTAGTGCAGAATTTTCTCATGATCCATATCTCAGATTCCCATTGGAGAGAAGTAGGAATGGGGACTGTAGTAAAATACAGAAGAAAGAGTATTTCTACTCTTTTTTAAAGATTTTTTTTTTTATTTGAGACAGAGAGAACGAGAGAGAGAGAGCACATGAGAGGGGGGAGGGTCAGAGGGAGAAGCAGCTTCCTTGCCAAGCAGGGAGCCCGATGCGGGACTCGATCCAGGGACTCCTGGATCATGACCTGAGCCGAAGGCAGTCGCTTAACCAACTGAGCCACCCAGGTGCCCCTACTCTTGAAGAAAGACAGATGTGGATTTAAATGGAAACATCATCTCTTGCTGGCTGTGTGATCGTGCACAAGTCACTTAGCCTCTCGGTACTGTACAATCTTCTCCAGAAAAATAGAAAAGATTTTTTTTTAATGGGCTCTTGAGTTGATATGAAAGAATAAACAGGTTGGGAAGGAAATCTAGTGGTGTTACTTGCTAGATTGAAGTAATCATTTATTTAAAAAGGACAATAGCTAAAATCTATTGAGTACTTAGTATGGGCCAGTGAACTAAATGCATGATAGCTATTTACACAAGTAATCTTTATAGTAACCCTAAGAAGTAGATACTATTACAGAGAAACCAAAGACCATACCCAAATCACTCAGCTGGGATTTGAACTTGGGCTGTCTCTAGTGGAATTTGGCTTGGATGTGGCAGACGGGTCATGGCCAGGAGTGATGAGTTGGAGCCAGGATCTGAGACCCCGGCAAGCAGTGCAGGCCACTCCGAGAGACTTTGACTTCTTCCATCCTGGAAGCAGTAGGCAGGCGTCCCCCACTCTCCAAACGTAAGCCATTCCTGTAAAACCTTTGGTAAGCCCCAGTGCCTTAAATCTAAGAGTATCCCCCAAAGTTCGCAATACACCCACTTTGCTTTTACGGAAGAACTACATTAGTACGGTAACTCCTTTTTTCATAAAAGGAAAAATCCTCTTCAGATTTCTTTCCCTCAGTGAAAACAGGCACTAAGGTGGGCCTCTCAGCAAAGCAAAGTGGCATCATGTGAACTTTAGAAAGTGAGGTGCACCTGTATGAGGAAGGGTTCCCACAGCAACACAAATGTAAATTAATTCTTACGTCTGAGCATAGCACATCTTTATGAAAACATTGCCATGCATGGTCGTTTCTCTAGGAGACTGGAGGCACACCCTGGGTTAGTTGGGCTTCCAGGAGACAATCCAAAGTCTGCCGACCATGTATGAAGTTATTCTGTAGAGAAACAGCTTCTACATCCCAAACAGCTGACTTACAGATGATTTTTTGAATATTTATTGTTTGAAAATTGTGTCTGCCTTCATGTGTGTGTTTGTGTAATTACATGAGTTCTTTGCATCGAGTCTTTATATACAAAGCCCCGCAAAATCATTCGGTTGGAGCCCTAAGTAGCGCCCAAGGCCACTGCAGCTAGGAGAGGGTCATCAGAGAGACCCCATCCAGTTCTGGGCCACGGTTCCTGAAGGCAGAGGAATAGAGAGAACAGTCCCTCACTCCTCGGGGTCCTCTGTGCTGGGAGAGCTGGGTGGGAGCCACGTGTGAGAACTGCAAGACATCTGAACGTGCTAGGGCCATCCACAACCCTTTCACAAACGCAGCTGTGCCCCTTGCCCTAGTAAAGACGGAGTGTCGTTGGGAATTTTAGGATGTCTCAGGGTGAGATAGAGAAGTTATGGCCTCAAGGATGAGGAAGTGAGTGCATTTGGGGCCTCAGGTTCCCTGACTCACATGAAGTAGAGTAGAATCCACCATGTGCATTGGGGCAGAGATGATGGGGGGCCCCCATTGCCACGCTGCAGGGGACCTTGACAGATCCTGCCACGTTCTCAAGGCAGCTAACTATCGCCCTGCTGTGTGGAGTGATTTTCCATGGGCTGGAGACAGACATCAGAACATAGAGGTGTTCAGTTTGTGTCAGCTGTCATCCCAACTGGCCAACAGCTTGACGAAACCTCCCACAAGGGGACCAAGGGAGTGACTGTTAGAGGACAGAGAGCACAAAGCACCAGGTCCATATGAAGAGTAGAAGATATTCAGAAAGGGAGATTGAACCCAATGACCCTCACATTGTAATTACTAGTTCTTGCCAAGGAAATAATCTGTAATTCTTCTGGGGAATTTAACTGAAGTGCAAGTTTCCACAGGAAAGTATCTGAAATGAAACTCGCCTGCCCACTTGTATAAGCTCAGAGAACAGGGGTCTTAAGGATACTTACTTTTCACAATTTACCATTGCTTCCTGCACCTTCTTACACTGTGGCCTGCAAGCCAAGAGTGGATTTCGCATTTTTAAGTAGTTGATAAAAATCAAAAGATTGATATTTTTTGTATAAGAAATTATATGAAATTCAGATGGTAGTGTTTATAAGTAAAATTTTATTTTTCGCCTTTGGCACTGTTGATATTTCGGGGCAGATGAGTCTTTGTTGGGGGGGTCCCTGTGCATGGACGGGTTTTGGGTGGCATTCCTGGCCCGCATGCACTAGATGCCACAGCACCCTTCCCCAGGAGGACAATCACAAACGTGTCCAGATATTGCCCAGTGGCCCCTGGAAGGCAAAATCACCCCTAGAGAGAGGGGCCTCCTCGCTGGGCCACAGCCACGATCGTTCATGTCGCTGCTATCTGCCTGCGTTTGTGGGACAACAGCAGGATTGACTAGGTGTAACAAAGTCTGTCTGCCCAAAAAGCTTAAATATTACTCCTGGCCCATTACAGAAAAAGTCCTCCAGCGGCTAGCCTAACGCATAGAAGGAACCAGTGTTTGAAAAAGGGATGAAGAAGAAAGGAAGAGAGAGAGTCAGAGAATAAATTGGTCAGGCAAAATAATTTCTGGGAAAAATGATTTCCTTTGTTTGTTTTTTTAAACAAAGACCCGTCAATGCACAAATGTCAGGCTATAGGCCAGCCTTTTCCTAAGAAAACCACAAGTACACGTTTATTTCTAAAGCAACGCCATCGGAGGTCTTAAGATCGGCCCCTTCTACTTACACTTCAGGAAGCTACCATCTATCACAGAAACGCAAGTCAACTGAAAAGAGCCAACTGGGAGAAACGCATGTAAGCACTGACCTTTATAAGCAACTCCACAACTACTGGAATTTATCAGCAGCATGTAATGGTTCAAATTCCGAATCAACAGGGTGCCTGGGTGGCTCAGTCGTTAAGTGTCTGCCTTCGGCTCAGGTCATGATCCCAGGGTCCTGGAATCAGGCCCCGCATCGGGCTCCCTGCTCCGCGGGAAGCCTGCTTCTCCCTCTCCCACTCCCCCTGCTTGTGTTCCTGCTCTCGCTGTCTCTCTCTGTCAAATAAATAAATAAAATCTTAAAAAAAAAAAAAATTCCAAATCAACAGACTGAACACCATTCTGTGAGATCCATGGAAGAGAAAGCCCATGTTTGTCAAACATTCACCATATTCAGGCACTCAGAAAGAATCTGTACCTATGTGAGTCTCCCCAGAGCACTCTGAGGCATTATTTCCTCATTTGTGAGATGAGGGACCTGAGGGTCATACACATTAAGGGGCTTATCCAAGATCTTACGGAGTCAGGGGCAGAGATGGGACCCTGATAGGGACCTGGATTCTGCCAAAGTCTTTATGTCTGTCAGCGTCATGCCACATGTATGGTAAAACATATTTGAATCGGCCACATCCACAAGGACAACAGAGCCTCTGGAACGAGCCGCCATTTCTAGAAATTCGAGCACAGAAGGAAGCAAGTCAGAAAGAGTCAGGATCACTGAGTCTAGTCCGTGGCCACAGTGCAATGCTTCTATGGAGTAGCCCCGGCCCTGCTCCCTCAGCTTCCAGGGAGCAAGAACTGCCATTTCCTGGGGTGACCTGGCCTAAGGTTTTGGTAGAGTGTCAGCGTTTCCATGCACCATGCTGAGCAATGTTAGAAAGGCACTCGCCGATAATCTGAGAAAGTAAATGGACTGAAAAGGCATGTGTGTAGAAACAGGCTGTATAAAGAGAGATTTATCACTTGTTCTGATAAATTGACAGTGAAATTAAAAAGCTTAATTATTTCAGCATGAATTTTGAGAGACATCTTTTCCCACTGAACATATGAAAAAGTTTCAAAGCATTTTGCAGCAATAAAACATCTGTGACCCAATTTACAAAAACAAAAACCAAAAAAACAAAACAAAACAAAAAACCAACCACAGAAAAAAACTGAGCGTTTTCAAGGTAGCAAAGAGCAGCAGGATGAGTTCCATCTTCCATCAGTAGACGGATGCTTGTGCATGCAGCGGGCCTTCAAAAGCATGTCCCTACAAATCTTGAGTGTGTGGGAAGATGGTGAGGAGAGTTCTGTAGGGCCCAAAACACCACTGAGAAGAGTGTATAAAGGTTGGTGACCGATCAAAGACCAAAAGAAAAGGTGCATGAGAGTTCACTAATGGAAAGATAATGGCCTTCAGGAGCTGGTGAGGACAACAAAATACAATGAATGAATTTTAAGGACAAAAACACACTTGAAAAAAAAAGTGGCAAAATACATTATCTGAAAGCATTGAATTATAATAATTCCAAAACGTTTCATTCCATTTGGTGGCTGCTAATGGAGAGAGATGGGTGATATCGTCTAAAGGCTTAATGGTTTGGTTTTAAAAGGTTTCAGCTATGTCTGGGGCTTAATTAGAGTGGATCAGGCAGGGCTTAAAAGTATCTTTTGAAGAAAACCAAGATCAGATCCAATATACTCAATAAATATTCACAATTCTTGAATGATTTGAAGTAGATTATTTTAAACTGATAAAAAACTTTACAAAAATCTGTTCTAAAAAATGTATAGAAAATTTACATATGATAATTTACTAATTAGAAAATCCACAATATTTCTGAAGATGTGAAACCTAAATTGTGTATAGAATGAACTGGATAGACTCAGTGGTGAAAATTCTTGGACTTTGTGTCTATCATTATTTTGATCTGATTCCCCGGTGCCCAGGAAATTTTATGCATATAAAGTAGCCACTTTGGTAAGAGTATTCTAGCAAGATTCCAATTAGTAAAGAAAAATTAAGGTAACCAAAATAAATACATACCTGAGAGTATTTTCCAAAGAAACTTTTTGTCTTAATAAACAGAAGGTGGGTTTTTAAAACATAATTGTTGTGGATACCTTTTGAATGAATATTTTTACATAAAAAGTTAATTCATTAAACACTAAACCAGAGTTTCTCAAAGGGCAGCATCATTTCTTGGGTGGGGGCATGGGGATATAGTATAATTTGGGGACTTCTGGAAACATAGCACTACCCACCACCCAGTACACTTACCATTTGAAGAAAATTCCAGTATTTATCTCCAAAGTGGCCAAAAACCCCACAACCCTGCATCCCATTCTCCTTAGAATCCAGGGCTTTGTTGAGTCATTGATATTGATGAAAAAGCATCATCTCTCCCAAATGTTTTATGAGCATGGAGCAGGAATAAACCCAATGGTTTAATGCTCTATTCAAGGCAATCCTTGTCAAGGACTGGATTCTACCATCAGCTCAGCTGAATCAAAGAAGAGAGTTTAATATTTGGCTGCTGATATGCATGAGAGCTGCCATAAGAATGACCCTAACCTCATTGTCATTCAAAACCCCTATAAAGTTGGGCAGAGAGAAACAGTATTAATGGGCTTGTTTGAAAAACAAACAGTCCCATTCTTCCTCTTGAGGAGAGTTGTCAGTGAGAGCTGTGCCTTGTGTTTCAGGTACCCTGAAATCTACTGAAGTGCAGATCCAGACACAGAGCCACGTGCCTATGCGCCTTGATACTTTGCCTCCTTCCCAATAGCGCACATATTGCTTTTTATGATTCTTGGGCTTTTTTGTGTGTTTTGTTTTCCATGCAGTGAGAACAACTGAAGGGTATTATTTAAGGTAGCCCTGTGAAACTCATCACAGGCGTGGTCACGGACATTGCTGACTGCGTAGTAGTGTGCCCTACAGGAACATCTGAGAAAGATCTGCTTACATTTTATTATCAGAAATGACTACGCTTTTAAGAGGCAAATAATTCGCTTTTTATCTTTTGTTCTCTGTAGCTTATCACAGATCCTGCCCACATTTTGGCATTAGATGCTAGAAACTTAAATCTGAGTCTGTGTGCAAACACTTCTGGATCCATCCTATTTCCCTCACTCACTTTCCTTTTGTTAAACACAATTCACATTCTTACTCATTTTTATTCAGTTTATCTTGTTATACTGACTGGGTTCTTGGTGAGATGAGTCACATCCATTTCAAAACAGAGCAGAAAAGGAATATGGGACAGGTATTTTAAAAAACAAATTTTAAATATTTATAGTTTGCCTTCTTCTAAAAAGCAAGTCGTTTTTTACGTTAAGTGGGGCAAAGAGTGGAGAGATTATATATGGTGTGATTCTGGGCAGAGGAGCTGTGACTGAATGGATTCAAACTCAAAAGTACCCAATAAGGAGGGGGAGTGTTAGGGGGAGGGGCACTGGTGAGTGGAACAAGAGAAATACCACTAAAGACTCAAGATTTATCTACTCACCTACCGAAGGACATCTGGGTTGCTTCCAAGTTCGGGCAATTAGAAATAAAGCTGCTATAAACATCTGTGTGCAGGTTTCTGTGTGGACCTAAGTCTTCAGCTCCTTTGGGTGAATACCAAGGAGCACGATTGCTGATCGCATGGTAAGATTATTTTTGATTTTGTAGGAAACTGCCAAACTGTCTTTTAAAGTGGCTGCACCATTTTGTATTTTCATGATGTTGGCTTTTGATTAGAACCTTTCTTTTCTGTGTGTGTGTGTGTGCATTTTTTAATTTAAATTTAATTAATTAACATATAGTATATTATTAGCTTCAGAGGTAAAGTTCAGTGACTCATCAGTTGTATATAACACCCAGTGCTCATCACATCACGTGCCCTCCTTAATGTTCATCACCCTGTTACCCCACCCCCCAACCCTCTCCCCTCTAGCAACCCTCAGTTTGTTCCCTATGGTTAAGAGTCTCTTATGGTTTGTCTCCCTCTCTGATTATATCTTGTTTTATTTTTCCTTTTCTTCCTCTATGCTCCTCTGTTTTGTTTCTTAAATTCTACATATGATATAATGATATATATTTGTATATAGATATAGATATATATATGATATACCATATGATAATTGTCTTTCTCCAATTGACTTATTTCGTTTAACATAATACCCTCTAGTTCCATCCACGTCATTGCAAATGGCAAGATTTCACTTTTTTTGATTTGAGTAATATTCCATTGTATATATATACCACATCTTCTTTATCCATTCAAATATGAACTAAACCACCTTGGGTTGTGTATTTACCATTAGGATACTTCTAATACTAACAAACTACTGTTAGTGGGAGGATTAAAATACACCTATAAATACATATTTATAAATCATATATAATTATTCCTCTAGAGCTATCCTAGGAAAAACTACATAAACAAATTTCAAGGATAAATGAGAAAAAATCAATATAGGGGGATATTTTAATAATCTTTTCTCAAGGATAGCTCAATCTGGGAAAATAAATATCAAGGATGAAAATATTTCAACAGCATATTTATAAATATAATCTAATATATGCATATAGGTATGTATACATGCCTTCAAACTATATGATACCTGTTCTACTTAAGCCATGATAAAATATTTTATCATTTGCACACATAACATAGAAAATATATGTAGCAAAAACCCTCTGACCATAAGACTTTTAAATTAGAAATAAGCAAGGGGCGCCTGGGTGGCTCAGGTGGTTAAGCGTCTGCCTTCGGCTCAGGTCATGAACTCAGTGTCCTAAGATTGAGCCCTGCATCAAACCCTGCATCAGTCTCCTCGCTGATCAAGAAGTCTGCTTGTCCCTCTCCCTCTCCCTCTGCTTTTCCCCTTGCTTGTGCTCTCTCTCAAATAAATAAATGAAATCTTTAAAAAAAAAAAAGAAGCAAAAACTCATACATTTATAAATTTAAAAATTAAAACATGATCCTGAATAACTCAAGTGTTAAAGAAGAAATAGAAATAAATTTTTGGAATTGAAAGACAGTGTGAGTTATTACGAGTCAAACTCATGGCATATAAAGAAAGTAGAATTTGATGTAAGTGAATAACCTTGAATAGATACTATGAAAATAAGGAAAGAATGAAAATAAGAAAAGAATGAAAATAAGTGCGTTAACTGAACAATTCAAGAATCTTGTAAAGGACAATAAATTATAAGCATAAATAATTTAAGGAAATAAGTGCCCTCCCCCCGTCCAATTTTTTTAACATGCTTGACTAAGAGAAAAAGAGAAAAGGCCTCTTCAGTGGATTGTGGGGTCAGATTTATGTTCTCTATCTATCCATGGATAGATAGGTAGATGGATAATGTTTTCATCAAAATGGGTAACCTATTCAACAGCCCTTTCCACCTCCTTCTAACTTGATGATAGAGCTGCCTCCCACACACTATCGGGGATGAGCAGCTTGTTGGTGCCATTCCCCGACAGCTCTGTAGTAACCCAGTCCCACCCAGGGGGACCTGAAGGGCATCGCCACCTCTTCCACACTGATGTAAGGGGGTATTTGAGGAGAGATTACCCCACATCCTGCTTTCTGATATGGTTGGGTGAATGCGGCAGTTTTTTGGATCTAAGACTAGACACATTTACAGTTAAGAGTCATCATACCAAGAAAAGAATAGAAGAAATTTGAAGAGTGCTGGGCCCCTGGTGGCAGTTTTGAGGTGGTTGAACTTATCCCTTGATGCCCTGCACCTGCCCAGCCTTGGGACTCCTCAATATGGGAGAGAATAAGTCCAGTTCATCTCATCCACACCCACAGCCCAAATCACCCTCACGTAGGGTTAGAGCTCTTTCTTTAGCGGCCCCAGACAACAGGGAATCCAACGCTGGTTTCAACCAGATGTGGCAGGAGCAAAAGAGACCACAACTACACAATTACACTCTTAGACGAAAACACACCCCAGCAACACCTCTCTCTGAACACAGAAAACTAAAATCATGCGGAGTTGATGTGCTTCACTGCAGAGACAAGATGGTCGCTTCTTCTGGATTTCCAGTCATTTGATGATTCAAAATAGAGGAGGTGTTATACATGCCTTATTTTACGAGAGTATTCGTTGATGGAGATGGTATTCACATGACCCTTTGTTTTGGCACATTAGAAAATGTGTCTCCTATTTCCAAGCAGTGTGATCCGTGCTTTTGTTTGGATCCATCTCGTTGAATTTCTAAAGCAACCCCACATAGTTGGAAATATCCCCATTTCAATAATGAGAAACAGGAGTCGAAGGAAGTTAATTGGAAGAACCTGACAAAGCATGACGTGAGAACTTGCCAGAATAGTAATAACAACAATGACAGAAGCAGAAGTAACAACATTATCTTTGGCCTGCACAGATTGGTGTCCAGGAGGCAGCTAAACCACCATTAGTTTCCACAGTAAAATAGGCAGTGATCGAAGGTCTGGTGGTGCTGTCAGATGAAGATAAATGCACTCAAATATTGCATCGTGATCTAATAATAAAAAAAAAAGAGTGAAAAATTGTTTACTTTGAGTGTCACGTAGACTTTGGTATCAGAGAGTCAAATCTACTTTATTGCACATGACATTTTGGGGGATCTATTTTACTTACATTTGACTTTCTTCCTTAAAAAATTATCACAGTTGCATGTCTTTTCTCCAAAAGTCAAATGCTTCACACTGCACTCTAAACAGGACAGGGGCTTTCTTTTCTGAACAAAAATGAGGCTGTGACACCCACGTGGATGGGGAGAGGATACAGGCCACTTCTGCAGGAATCTCCTTACAAACAGATGTCAAGGTCAGGTAACCTGAGCAGCCCAGCAACCCAAGACAGGCCATGTGTGTGAGGGAAACCGGCATCCTGCAGTTAATGTCCTTTGGGCCCCCTGATTTCTACACGCTCTCCTACCTGCATCTTGACAAAACGGTTTTGGGAAAACCATTTTTCCATTCCAGCAGCCCTACTTTAAATTCCTTTTTACCGTTTTCTTCACAACGATGTTGATTTTAAGGAGTCACGCCCATCTGAAGCCATTGTTTTCTCACCCTTTCTGCTTCATTGGTTTTTCCAATAATCTCGCAACACCCCTTAACGTCACAAAACTGTGTTTTCCCGATTTTCTTCATTTCATTTCATCATTATCATTTCTATGTGCTTCTAGTTCAATGTTAAGGAATCTGCCCTGCGAGAAAAATCATCGAACACCACCGTGCTTTGAGGAGCTTTGGGAAGGTGGAGATAATTTGCAACAGTCATAGCCTGCATTTAAATGGAGCCAAAACCTGAGATGGTTTGTGACTGCCTATTCCTCTGCCCTGGACAGAAACAGTCTGACTGTGTTGAGCTCCATCTTCCCAAGTATAGGCCTTCACATACTGATGGGGTGACATGGGTAAATTTTAACTTCATTTCTTGAACGGAGCATGTGTCTCAATCACAAATCCGGCAACTGTGGCTGTCTGCAGCGTGTCCTAGCGTGCCATCACTTATGGACAGACTAGTGTGTTTGGGAAGATGGGATGCAGAAGGAGCAGCACAGAGCAAATATACTTATATACACCATGCATGTTTTGGGGTTAGAATAATAATTTAAAATGGTGGATAAGCAGCTATCAAGAATAATTTCAATTCATGTCGAACATTAAGGATTTGCTTTATTTATTTATTTATTTATTTATTTATTTATTTATTTATATTTATTTATTTATTTTTAAAGATTTTATTTATTTGACAGAGCACAAGCAGAGGGAGAGAGAGGGAGAAGCAGGCTCCCTGCTGAGCAAGGAGCCTGATGTGGGACTCGATCCCAGGACCCTGGCATCATGACCTGGGCCGAAGGCAGCCGCTTAACCGACTGAGCCACCCAGGCGTCCCAAGGATTTGCTTTATTTTTGCCAATTACAAGAACTGCAAAGATCACACTGTGGGCCTCACACCAGGGCTTGGCCATTCACACATGGGATATTTGAAAATATGCTTTTCTGTTCGGTGAAATAAACTTAAAGAAAAGATGTTCAGCTAAGAAAGACCAATGAGACACAGACGCATCTGATTGCTACAGCAGATCTGTCAACCTTGGTGAAAATTTTGCAAAATGGGAGCCGCAAAAGAGAATAGACATAGACGAAGAGTTTGGGCAAGTTTGCTGGTGACATAAGATGTATGTGGGAACAAAGGGGGCATTATAGTGAGATCACGTGCATAGGTATAAATCCAAAGAAGTCAGAGAAAAATGAAAAAGTGAATGAGAGGGACTGTGGTCCCATAAGAACACAGAGGCAGACACTTGGGTTGGACATTTCTTGGGAAGGAATACCCCAGCATAACAAAGTAGCCACTCCTGGTCTTCCCGCGCACTCGGCACCTCAGAAATTTACATCGTTCCTGATTCACGATGAATCTCAAAACTGGTCTGATTCCCAGCGATCTGTGGATAGAAAACATGGGACTCAGGAAAAACAGTGAGACTACTTATGGGAAAGGTGGGTCCGTCCCTACTATCACACAGCTTCATAGGAGTAAAAACAGACCAGCTTTTCATGCAGCAATAGTCATAATATTAAAATCCCTTATATTTCTCTGGCAATTAAGAGTTTGCCATTATGTTTCATATTTATTAGGGTGTCAAACCTTCATCATGATCCTGTAAGGTAAGCCAGCTTGGACAGAGACAATCTAGAAAATAGCACCCGTGTTTAAACACACACACACACACACACACAAACAAGCAACAAAATCCTCCTGAATTCACACCCAGATAGCCACTAGGACTTTGTGCTGATCAAATACTCACATTTATTGGTAGCCCATGAGCCCTCTGGGTGGTCTTTCTTGCACACCCAACCCTACTTCTGCAGCCAGCCCTACTCGTTGGTTGGGTTACCTTATTTGGCCTCAGGCTCTTCAGCTCTTCTTGCTTTTACTGCTAGTCTTATACATACCCCTGTTTTATTCTCCTTTCTTCCTCATGATAACCCGATTCTGAGGCAACCAAGCCACACCATAGGCAAACTGGGTATCCCCGCCAGTCCGATGGTGGAATCATAGGCCTTACAGCCATCCGCTCCTTGTGAGTTTTCAAAGCACTCTCCTATTGATTTCATATTCTTCGTCATCGTGCCAGGAAGGAGAATGTTTCTCTCACTTTGCTGGTGAAGATTGTAAGAGCCAAAGATCTGAACTGATGTGCTCACAGGCACATAATTAATAGTGATGGGAAGGAGACTTACATGTAACACCAGCATCAAGATTTGTGCAAAGTATTTGAAATCCACTGAGTTTTATTAGTGTTTGACCTCCTCTCATTGAATAAATAGCCTTAAATTTATATAAAACATTCTGATAATAACCACTACCTCATGGTATGTAAATAATACTTTACTGTGAAGAAAAATAGGAAATACACACACACACAAACACATTTATACACATCTTTATTAGGACCAATTCATAGCAAGAATTGATTCGTGTATTAATTGGAGATGCCATTCATTTCTGGGGGAGGAAGGAGTTGGCAGGAAAAACGCCAAGACTGCAATTTACAAATAGAGCTAGACACAGACTTGGCTCTCTTATCCACTGAACAGTCGTCCTCCCTTATCCGTGGGTGATATGATCCAAGACCCCCAGGGGACGCCTGAAATCGCAGAGAGTACCAAACACTATATACACTACTACATGTTTTCCTATCTATATATACCTATGGTAAAGTTTAATTTGTAAATTAGGCACAGTAAGAGATTAACAGCAATAACTAATAATAAGCCAGAACAGTTATAGCAATATGCTGTAATAAAAGTTACATGAATATGATCTTTCTCTATCTCAAAATATCTTTTTGTACTGGACTCACCCTTCTTTCTTTTTTTTTTTTAAGACTTTATTTATTTATTTATTGGACAGAGAGTGAGCATGCACAAGCTGGGGAAGGGGCAGAGGGAGAGGGAGAAGCAGACTCCCCACTGAGCAGGGAGCCCCATGTGGGGCTCGATCCCAGGACCCCGGGATCACAACCCAAACCAAGGGCAGACACATAATTGACTGAGCCCCCCAGGTGCCCCTCGACTCACCCTTCTTCTTGCGATGAAGTGAGATGATAAAATGCCTACGTGATGAGGTGAGTGGGGTAAGTGACTTCAGCATTGGGACATAGCCTCCAGCTACTGCTCACCTTCTGGCCACGTCGCTGGACTGCAGGTGACTATAGGCAGCTGACACCGTGGAAGGCGAGACCACAGATGAGGGAAGATGGCTGCAGTTCTTCCAGACAGCATCATCGAAACTGTAGAAGAGCAAACAGAGCTGACCTTGAGAGCACTCCGAACATACACAGAATACACAGAATGATTACTTCAAGGGACCAGCAAACAACTTGTGGAAAGGTCAGGATGAATCCCTCTCCTATAAAGAATAATTTAGGCTACATTTCTACAAGGTCAGCAGAGCTATTGCCTAAATTATTTTTTATTCCTTCTCTGAGACTGATAAGAATGCCCAGTTTCCTCTGCCAGAATCAAACCAACCAACCAACCAAACGAAATAACTTCATCTACTGGGTTCTGTATAAAATGACCATGGTCATAGGTGCCAAATGACAGGAATCTGAGCAAAACACAAGATTGAGGGAAAGGAGGAGTCGATCCATTCCAATGATTCTTAATATGCCTATTGCCTCCATTTCCATGGGGGGCTAATCAGGTGAATTGAAAAGTACTAGCAGGAGTAAGTAGAATATATACACACACACATGCACACACACATAGATAATTCATAATTTAAGAACAAAATTTTATTAATTCATTCCATGCTATTAACTACATAAAATTAATATATGATTACATATAACATATAATTATATCTATTAGATGTAAGGTAGTATACAAAACAATCCCAGTCTCCAGAAGACCCTCCAGAGAGCAGGAAAGCTCAAATATGCTTGCAAATCCATAGGACATGGTGACGTTGAGATAATCACCATAACAGAAGTACAGATAGAGTGGTGTGAGGCTACAGGGGAAAAATAATTTTTCTTTTGCCGGGAAGAACTGTTGACATGATGGAGGGCTGGAAATTTGTGTTCTTCTTTTAAGTTTCTTATTTGCCTATCAGAGAATTATAAATTTAGCATAAATTTTACCTGACAAAGGCTGAGATTTAGAAAATTGGGTTTTGCCCCATCCAGGGTAAACTGAGTCTGAGAAAAGCCATTTCCTTGATGAGGAACCTGGTGGCGCATCTTACAATAAAACACACTCTCTTCTCGCAGTGAAGCGCCGTTACCGTTCCCGTGAAATGGCATGTTCTCAAGAGGTAATTGCAAATTTCTTTCCCAAGCTGAAATTTAGGAATTACCAGGCAGGCCCTGAAATCAAAAGCACCAGTTGGCTCCATGTCCCTTAGCAAATTTTTTCCAGAAGTAAATAATTGTTACTGGCTGAAATGACATTCAGCCGAGGCAAAACGGCCCTTCTGAGGCCCAGTGGGGTGCTAATGGTCAGATGGTATGTCCTTAACTTGCTGTGACTTGGGCGGTGCACTGAATCTTGCCCATTCTGTTTGAAACACTTAGCTTTTCAATAGGGAGTGCTCAGAAGGAGAGGAAAATTGCTCTGTCCTCAGAATGAAAACAAGGAAGAGCAAACGGAAACAGAATTGGTGAGCAGCCCTCTTAGAAGCCAAGGTTTGTTTCTTCATCATTGCTAAACTGGGGGGAATTTATTGTTGAAAATTTCTAGAGTAAAAGACCAGGCGCCGTCATGAACAATGGCATGTTTAGTGGCTGTAAATCAGCAAGGACACTGAATAAGAGATGTGCTTCACAATGGAGAAAGTATCAGGAAGGAAGGAAGGAAAGGAAGGAGGGAAGGTGGGAGGAGGAGAGGGAGAAAGGAGCAAGGAGGGAAGGAAGTTGGGAGGGAAGGAAAAGGAAAAGGAAAGGGAAATGCCTATCCAAAGCATAGTAACACCACCAGTTTGAAAGTGACTCCCTTCTATTCATGAAATGAGTCAAGCAGATGGTTCTGAGTTCTTACGGAATCCTCATCCACAGAAGCACGACTGATAACAATGCAATCTCTCCAGGTTTCCCGGGCTAGAAATCCTCAGTCTAAAGCCCTCTAAAGAGAGGATCATTTGCCTCTTGGAAATAGGGCAGGCAAACGAGGGAGGCCTCCCTCACCTAAAGAAATGACCCTCTACTTGCATTCCTGCTCCCCTGTTGATCCCGGCAGCCAGGGAACTGCCAGGAAGGGCTTGCTGCTGGCCATGTGCTTTCTTCTTTTCTTCCCAAGTTTATTTTCACAGGGGTGGTGGGGGGGGCGTGAAGGTGGAATCACTGCTGGGGCGATATACAGAGCAGAGCACAAAACCTAATATCTGCACTGCCTTCCAGGTACCGAGCAACCCGAATATGACCAACGTCCCTTACACGGTGTCCGAGTCATTCTTGCGTAGAGGAGCTTTGGAGGGAATACAAGCATTTGCTGACTACCTATAGCAAACCAGACCCTGAGCGAGGCCTCTTCACAGAGGCTGTATTATTCAATATTATTTATTCTTGTAGAAACTCTGTAAGGCGGGGGATTTGCCCACTCTGTGGATGAGCATGTGGAGGGGAACACATCCTTGTGCGTGCAGAGATTTAATCCACCCCAAAACAGTGGGATCTCTGCCCTGTGGGAAGTGGTAGAGTGCGGGGAACTTGGCTACATTTTCAGTCGTGCTTTGGGAGGCCAACATTCAACTGTTTGCTGTCCATTTTCCCAGACCACTTCCCTGTCCAGATATCCTGTTGATTTTTGAGTAACACTGAATCCTCCCAATGAATTTCCTTTCTGCATCAAGTGTCTATCTCTGCTTCAGATACCTACTCAGGCATCTCCTGTTTGCCTCAAGAACTCTGAGTGGCACGGAGAATTAGAAAGCAGAATGCTAGGGAATTAGTCCATAGGAAGAACTCCCACGGCTGTCTGGACATTTGGTGGAAAGTGCTGGAAGTTCCATGAAGGAGGGTTTGGTCTGAAAGGATCTGAACCTCAGGCTAAGGGAATAAGGGACCAGAGTCCCAGGCAGAGGGAATAGCATTAGCAAAGGCACAGTGGCAGAAAGGATGTGACGTGCACCGCCCCAGGGCAGAATCATAGCTAGTTCTGCTGACTTCCTGTGAACTCTTAAATTGAACTTCAGGGTAGCTCTGCTACAATGAGGGACTGTCTCCTGATTTCTCTAATTTCTTGATTTCCATTCTCCATGGGGTTCAATTTGTGATAAGCAATCTTTTGTCTATTACTTTAGCTCAGAAATGCTTGAATAAAAGGTCATGTGGGCCAGATAAACACAGTGGCATTTCTTTGTGCACATATTTTGTTGATGTACCTACAGACCTTCAAAAAACAAAAAAACAAACAAAAAACTTTTGTGGTAAAAATGCTTTCAAATTTCTGTTTAAAAGAGTTGGTAGGGAACTAAAGCCGGTATGATATTGAATAGGGAAATTGCTTTAAAAACAAAGAGGGAGAAGAAGGAAAAGGAAAGAAGGAAGGAAAGAAGACAAGCAGTAACATGCTTCTTCTATTTAGGGAAAGAAATGGGTAAGCATGCATGCATTAGTCTTCTGAACAATGCACCCTGGCGTATTAAGCAGCTTGATCAGCCTTCTAGAAAGGAGAAGTTTGCTTAGAAATCAGATGCATCTCTTAGACCATGCACATCCTGTGACCGAATAGTCTGTCAAGATATTATTCATGTGAAAAACATTCTTTACTACATCTTTTTTATTTAGAAAATAAACCAAGCTAGAAATATCCACTTAACCCAACATAGTTCTCTACCAAGTAGCTGATTTTTCATTGTTCTGGATAGAGGAGCGAGGGATGAAACATTTTAAATAAGCCCAGGAACTACGATTTGGGGCATGGTCACGGGACTGATATTGGCACAGAACAGTGGAAGTGTCCTCCGCATAGAGGCTGTTTTCACTGAGTTAAGACAGCAGGCCGAGTCTGAGGCATCCAGGATTGCTGGGATGAGTTTGCAAAAGGGCATCAGAGAGACCCACGCAAGAGCAAAGCCGTTAGCCCAGCCTCGGTTGTTCACCTTGCAGTCGTGATTCTTGACTTTGGACAATCCAAAGAGAAACTTGCGCTGCAGGGGCTGGTCCCTAATTCTGTGTTCATACCTCAATGCCTCCACACCAGGCTTAAAGCAGCAGTGGACCCAGGATCCTGGGAAGAATATTGTGATAAGAAAAGCAAAGTGCCATGAGGATTCAAAGGTTTGACTAGTTAGGAATCAAGCTGAGTAAGCTGTATTAATCACAATACGGCATAACATCAGAAAGCTGTAAGAGTGGTCCTTCTGGATTCCTACAAATGGTCAAAAACCAAGATATCTACCCAAATTGTAGCACAGGGAAGGCTCCGTGGGCCCTCTTTGTGCTCCCCATGTGTGTAATTCAGTGCTTCATTCTAGATCATGTACTCATTCAGGGTTACTGGAATGTTTATCCTGTCCCTAATTCCGTGCTTCCCAGGGTAGGACAGAGAAATAGTGAGACAGAAAATACATTCCCTGCACTCGAAGTGCACAGAAGAGACACAAGACATGTCATAAAAGCACCATAATGCAGGGGCTATCAAATGAATGATCTGAAATACAAGCACTCTGACCGATGATGCTTTTTAGATATGTTTAAGAGTCAGAAATATATCGAAATATGATTTGCGTTTTTTTAATTTCAGTTAATCATTCATCAAATGCTTACTTAATACCATATGAGTCTATCACCACTCAACCAGAATTTCTCAAACTTACTATGCTTAAGTATCACTTGGGATCTTTGTTTAAAAATGTATATCCTGGGGCGCCTGGGTAGCTCAGTCGTTAAGCGTCTGCCTTCGGCTCGGGTCATGATCCCGGGGTCCTGGGATAGAGCCCCGCATCGGGCTCCCTGCTCAGCAGGAAGCCTGCTTCTCCCTCTCCCACTCCCCCTGCTGTCTCTCTCTCTGTCAAATAAATAAATAAAATCTTTTTTAAAAAGTGCATATCCTGTGGCCTGAGATGCATGTTTTCACTTGGGAATCTATGCGGGTAGAAGGGCCTGGGTGATTCTAACGCAGGCAGGGCTCCCCTCATCCTTTGGGAAACTCCATGGAGTAAAGCTCTCTGCCCAATCTGTTAAACATCACAGCCTCATCTGGAACTTGTCATATTGTAGATATTCAATACATATTTATTAAATGAATGAATGACCACCATCCCTTACAGACCAGGCATTATGGTGAGTGCTCAGAATGTGAAAGCCGATAAGTCACTGGACTTGGAGGTCTCAGTATAAAGTGTCTGACACACTCGAGACTCCGTGAAATGACACAGTGAAAAATATTTACTATCGCTTAGGTACCCGGCACCGTGCAAACACTGAAAACACAGCTTATAAGTGCCCTGACAGAGGGAGCGTAGGGTGCTGTTAGAACACAGAGAAGGGCCGGGCATGAGTCTGCCCTCTTGAAGGGCTGCTCCAGGACCTGCCTTGCCAACAGCCAGAATTTCTACTTAGTCCTTCCTTTGCCAACATCTTCACTTCCACCGTCAGGTTAAATAGTTCATGGATGGGAAACTGATGGAAAGGAAGCCACCCGCAGGCTTCCAGAAACCAGTGGATTTTAACAAAAGATGTAAGGATCCCCGGTTCTTCTCCCAGCACTTGGGAGCTCAGTACTCAGAGAATGAACTGCACGCTGCACTGAGAGAGAAAGAGAGAAAGAGAGAGGGAGAAGGAGAGGGAGGGACAGGGGGAGAAAGAAAGGGGAGAGAGAGGGAGGGAGTGAGAGGGAGAGGAAGAGACAGAAGGGGGGAAGAGAGAGAGGGAGAGGGAGAGAGAGGGGTAAGGACAGGGAGATTGCAAGTTGAAAGGACACCATAGGTAAGAGTGTGAGGTTCTTAGGGCCAATGGAGCCATGTTGAAAATGTTCCCATAACCTAAGGGGTTCTATCTTTTTCCCACGGACACTAGAGAGCCACCCGGGATTAGACTCTCAGTCAATTTTGTTTTGAATACTTTGCTCTGAATGAACTGATCATGGATGAGAGAGCAAAGAATCAGAGGGAGGTCAGTGGTGAGGTTCCTGCAGTGGCTAAAGCCAGGCTGAAGGCTTGTACAGAGGCGCTGGCTTGGGGCTTGGGAGAGAAGGGACAGATGGAAGATAATGCACTTAGGAGGTAGACTTGGCAGAGTTCAGACAGCCCATGGTAGTATTTTGAGAATTTCCCAAAGACACTCCCAAGTTTAATCCTCTGATTGCCAGTTTCACACATGGCAGCTGACATGTGTATCATTATCTTATCATGGCTCTCCTGAGAGGGAGCAAAATGCAGGATCAATGTCATAAACACAGCTCCCTGTGCCACAGAGGTTAAGAAGGTGGAACAGATTTACAGCGATCTTGACAATCACCGATGCCTAGCTTTCTTCTTGCTCATTACCTCTGCTAAGGACCCATGGGCTGGCCCAACAAACATAAGTCATACAACGAGGCCCCCGAGTGCGATCCTTTGTGCTTCTCCTAGACAGCCAAGCAGCTTCGGCTTTGACATTTCTGTTCAGTTGGATTCAGCTTGGGCCACAATCTGCTTGCCTGCTTTGGGAGGATTCTCAACTGCTACTCAACCTGTCTCCCTCTTCATGGGGCTTGTCAGAGCTCCTGCTTGCGCACACTTCTGACAGAGACAACATGAAGGAGCATGCAGTCATGGCTGCAGAACTCTAGTCATGCCTGGTTGGTCTTTTCATCCCCTCTCCTAACCTCTGTTTTGTCAGCTCTGGTCCTTTCTGCCCTAAATATTCAGGCCACAGGGTCACCTGGCTCCCATCCTGATGCGTTATAGATTCCATTGAACTTTTCTCTCTGGCAGTTCTATCGGCCACACAAAAGAAGCTGGTGGACCTGACCCTAGACCATGTGGCTGCTCAACCCTTCTCATAGCCTACCTACCAGAGAGAGGACTTGTCCCACCTCATCACTCAACAAACACTGATTTACCTCAGTTCAATTCCACAAGCATTTCAGGAGAACCTACCATGTGCCTGTCACTATAATAGGCAATGAAGATACAACAATAAATAAAACAGTTCTAATAATCCAGAAGCTTATCATCCAAATGAGGGCATATAAATAAAACCAATTAATTATGAAAACATAAAATGACATAACTGCTAAATAGAATACAAACACCGTGCCAGGCCAGCAATGAGGAGGAAATAGATCATTCTGATCAGCAAAGATGTGAGAAGAATGGTTTAATGAGGTTTCATTTGTTTTGTTCTGAGTCAGCTCTACTGAGGCATAATTTATAAGCAATAAAACATTTTAAGTATACAGTTCAGTAAGTATTGATAAATTTGTGTACACCCATGAAACAACAATCACAATCAAGATATACAATGCCTCCGTCACCCCAGAAGTTCCCCCGAGCTCTTCCTATGGGACTCTCTCCCCTGCCCCCAAGATCTGTGTTCTAGCAACATAGATTAGACTCCTCCTTCCTACACTGGGTACAAATGGAATCCCATAATATGTACCCTTTTGTCTGCCTTCTTTGTTCAGTATGATACTTCTGAGATTCATTCATATTCACGTAACAGTGCTTAATTTCTTGTTCTTGGGAATATCGCTCCATTGTATGCAGATATTGCATCTTGTTTATCCACTCACATGTTGATGGCCAGTTGGGTTTTGGCCAGTTGTAGGCTACAATGAATAAAGCTGCTGTGAACATTTGCAATGCATACAGATGTGTGTTGTGGCTGTAAGCATTTTGTGAATTTTCATTTCTCTTGTGTAAATACCTGGGAGTCGAATTGTCAGGCCATGCAGTAAGTTTGAATAACTTCATAAGAAACTGCTAAATTACATTCCAAAGCAAATGTTACCATTTTATATTCTCATCAGCAACATGCGAGAGTTCCATTGGTCCCCATCTTGATAACATTTGGTACTGTCAGTCTTCTTTATATCTTAACCATCCAAGTGGGTGTGTTAGTCGTATCCCACTGTGATTCTAATTTGACCTTCCCTGATGACTAATGTCCTTTAACAGTTTTTCATGTGTTTATTGACTGTTCACACATCTGTTTTTGCATTAGTGCCTATTCAAAGTTTTTAACTGGGTATTTGTCTCATTGAATTTTAAGGTTTATTCCCCACATATTCTATATACAAGTCCTTGGACAAATATATGTACATATATAGCTCATATTTTCTCCCAATATGTAGCTTATCTTTTCATTTTCATAAGGTACCTTTTAAAATGCAGACATTTTAAATTTTGATGAGGTGCGTGTCACCAATTTTTCTTAATAGGCATTGCCTGTTTTGTCCTCTTTGCCAACCCCAGAGTCACAAAGATTTGTCTCTTCACTTTTCTCCATAAGTATTACAGTTTTAACTTTCAGATTTAGGTGAATGATCCAGTCTGTATTAAATTTTTTTGTGTATACCATTTAATATCAGAAGACTAATCCTGTAGTTAAATTCACTATCGAGGGGTACCTGGGTGGCTCAGTCATTAAGCGTCTGCCTTCGGCTCAGGTCATGATCTCAGGGTCCTGGGATCGAGCCCCATGTCGTCGGGCTCCTTGCTCAGCGGGAAGGCTGCTTCTCCCTCTCCCACTCCCCCTGCTTGCGTTCCTTTTCTCACTATCTCTCTCTCTGTCAAATAAATAAATAAAATCTTAAAAAAAAATTCACTATGTAACTTCTAATTTCAGATAACGTATATTTTACTTCTGTTTCATTTGTTTCTTATTAAGATTCTGGTTCTCTGTTGAAATTCTCTTGTTTGTTTTCTCTTTTCTTCTATTTCCTTATGTGTATTAATCACAGTTAGATGAAACTCATTTTCTATTATTTCTAATGAGAATGATCTATCATTTTCTTTCCTTTGTCTGCTTTGTCTTTGGATTCCAGTCCACTTTCAGAGTGATTTGAGTGACTTTAGCCTCTTACCCTGTGTAGCATCTCTATTATGATGTTTCTTGCCCTTACTAAACACCAGTCCTCTGGGTGAACCCCAGATTCTCAGCCTCTTGCTCTGCAAACAGATTTGGCAAATGCCCCCAGGGAAAACGGCTCCAGAGCTCAGTTTAGCCCTCTGAGGTTCTCTCCCGCCTGAAATCCTGGCCTCTTCGGGCCCCATTGCATCATTAGCTCACTAACGACCTCACACATAATATATTTGTATTTGACTTGGCACTTCTTATTGTTTCAGCAGACACATTGATCTTTGCAAGCAATCCTACCTCATCCAGAATGCAGTCCTTGCATTTTCCCGCATGTGGTGAATATGCATGTGAAAACCATTCAGAGACCATGCTGCCCTGCTCTCCAGCCCCACAGAAGTCATCGAATCACGGTGGACAGTGACTGCAATAACTAGCAAAGCTTACTTCAACATATCAGGGTACAAAATACATCACATCTTGATGCTGAAATCATTTTAAACAGGAACTCCTTTTGCACTGTGGTTTTACTCAGCCAGGTCCCTCGGGTCAGGCAAAGAGAGTGTTGGGGCATGCCAGCTTGGTAATTCCTCAGGTTGGATAGAGCCCACTTTACTTCCTCTGACCTTCCATTGCCTCCAACAAGTCACACAGTCTCACCAAAATGCAAGGAAGGCTCAGAAGAGTGGTCCCTGGCGGGGAAGCCACTTGTCAGAAACATGTTCACACTCTGGAGCTGAAGATGAGAATATTCAGTGTCCGTGGATCATCCCTGCGACGGCAGACGTGTAGGGAAAGACTCTGGAGGTAACGCTGGGGAAGAATACAGACAGGTGTGGGTGGGAAGGCAGCAGAACGGAGAGAACGTGCTTTCTTGGAACAAAGGAGAAATCAAATGGTTAGACCAGAAGTCAGGATAATAAAACACAATCTTTTTCACAAATCTACACTGCCATGTATGAAATGTGTACATGTTTTGTGTATCACTAAGAAGAAAAAAAGGGCTACCTACTACGTAAGGGTACAGTGCTTTCAATTAATACGAACTGTAATAAGCCAGTCAACTGCAGTTATTAAAACTAGTCATATGGTTTTCATGAAATATGGTTGATGAGATCTTGTAAAGTTTTGCCCTCCTTCTCCCAAAATATGCAATCTAGTCAGCTGAGGCTTACAGTAAATTAAGAGTCAACAGTGGAGTTCACAGCCGGCATCATGAGGTCCGAGAGAGACTCTCAACTTAGTATTATTGAGGCCCTGACTATGACCTCCCTTCAAGGGTTTTACTTTCATTTTTGTTTTTACTTGGTTTGTTGGCTGGGTTTGGTCTATAATTGCCTAGTCACTTTTCCTATTTGTGCCCAAACACTTTAACTCCCACAGCTCTGTAGGAGCCTCCTCAAACCCCCGGAGGCAGAGATTTTAAATCACTGAGGCACATTCTCTCAGGTTAAAACAAAGAATACGGCAGCTTGACAGAGCAAATCGAGGCCCTTGCCTTTAAATATAACCTGCAACTAAGTATCCTATATTTATATTTTCTATAATAAATACATGTAAATTCCTTAATCATTTTATATATCTGTTAATTTCTTGGCTTTTAAATATGGGAAATTTGACTCGAATTCAGTTTAATTTTTAGTTAGTGTGTGGTAAGGGGAAGAGGAACATGAAAATCTTTCTGTTGTGACAGGTTTGGGAGACCGCCATTAAGGACAACATTGCTGTTATTATAGCTACTATTAAAATCCCAATGAATGTACTATCAGTCAATAAACATATTTTCCTGAATATACACATAATGAATATGAACTCATTATAACCATATGGGCTCCATGGGTCAAAATCATTACAACCCTCTGTCCTCAGGAGATTGGAATTTCTTGGTGATATAACAAATGTTTAGAAATTCTGCATTATAATTTTGTTGCCAAAATGTTATTATTACTCAGATTAATCAGATCTTAGCACATTGTAACAATATTAGTCATCATCCAAGTATATTATCATAATAAATATCCTGCTATATAAATCTTCTAGGATGCTTGTTTAGTGTCAGAACATTTCAGAGTTGGATGGGCCCTTAGAAACATCTGACCAAGTATGATCCTGGACTCCATGCCTCAGTCATCTGCTTGGCTCTGAGTTCATTTAGCCACTGCTTGAGTACTTCAAAAGATGAGAGCTCGCTATTTCTAAAGAGCTGATTGTGTTGTTGAGTGATTCTAATTAGGAAAGTCTTCCAACCCCCTCCTTCCGTCCCCCATCCACTGTGTACCACACACCTCCCAGAACCGCAACAGGGATCAAGGAAGATGACGCTTGGAAAAGCTTGGCAGAGTCTCTAAGACATAATAAATCATCAATAAAAGCCACCATTTATTAATTTTATTTTCCTTCTACCCAACTTTCATCTGTAGAAATTCTAGTTTCCTTTAGGATTTTGCTTACGAACAGCTTCGTCCCAGAAGTCCTTTCAGACTCCTGACACTGGGTTGGTTAGGTTCCCTTGCCTGGTGTCCTTACAGCATGTCAGGCTGACCAACTGATGGCCACCCAGTCGTGCATTCTTGTTGGTGTTCCCCATCCCATCATCAGCTTCCTCAGGGCAAGGGCTTGGTCCTGTTTCCTAGTGTTTATAGTACCCAGCCAATTATTTGGCACACAGGAGACGGCTGATACGATTTTTTGAATGAATGGCTAAAACGTGTGAATAACTACCACAGCTATTAGGTAAAGCAACGACTGCTATGCCTAGAACAATTTCAAATGCTGAGTGATAGATGCGGCGTGAAATGTGACCTATTACTATCAGCAGCTTCGTTGGGGTCTCGCATGTCAGTGTAAGAGCAGATAAAAGTGAAGTCATGTTTAAATTAGGCAAGGTCAAGATTATACTAGTGTGAAGTAGCTGGGAGAAATGGAAGCGAAGCCAGGTCTGAGTTCCTCCAATTCTTCGATCTGGTTCATGATGCAGATTGGCTGCTTAATACCTTCCCCTGCAGAATTGTTCTTTTATAGGACAGTCAGTTCTCCTACCTTTCCAAAATTAATACTCGTTATTTAGTTCTGTAGAATTTTTGTTTTGGCCAGATCCAGTGTTTTCTGTGTTCATTATATCTCTTCCCAGTTTTCTACTCAGAAAAACAGGCTAGATCTAAGAATGCAGTAAGAAGCCTTTGATTTCTATACCAAACACAGATCATTTGCATTTGTGTATGTGATTTTATCTGGTATTATGATTGTATCTGGTTTTATGTTTGTCTAGAAGTAGCAGCACTTGGTGAGCTCACACTAAGCTCTGGCTCCGTCTCTGACATCGCCATGCTCTATATGCAAAGCGTCTGATGTCATAGCCACAGTTATGGGAGATGTTCCCCAATCTCCACAGTCGCTTCTGTGTCAGAATCTCACACTATTTCTCTTTCTTGCAGAGATTCTAGCAAGCAATACGTTGGGTGTTTTTAATTTTTATTTTGCATATTATTTATATTTGTCTCAGAGATACTTACCAAAAGAAATAAATACAAACTCAAGCTAACTTAAATTAAAGGTAAAGGAAAGAGAACCGCCATGCAGTATCAGGAGAATCCCACGGAACACTATTGTCCATGCAGCTGTCTTTCTCTAGGATGACACCACCATATGACCTTTCATGGGTGTCCTCTGTCATCGTTATCTCCTTTCTCTGGGTCTGAGTCTCTCCCTGGGGCTCTCCGTCCTCGTTTTCCAGAGTAATTGCATATATGTGTCTTTGAGCTGCCATGGCACTGACTGCTTTCTCCGAAAATTCCAGCACTCAGCAGGTATGATGCAATCATTTTGTCACTTATCTTGACAGAGAAAGAAAGAAATCTGTGTTGGGTATCCTCTTTGATTGATTCTGCCTGACTGCCCCTGACAGAAGGGTGGGGTCACCTGATCCACATGGGGACACTATGGCCATGTCCCCTAGGGGTTGCAGCCCACACATAGCCACTCACTGACAGGACATACCCTTGCACGATAGCCTGCTTCCCTCTGAAGAGCTACCAGACAAGAAAACTCAATTATTAAATTTCAACACAAAAAAATTTCAACCAGAAAGAATTCAACAACCAGAAAGAATTCAACACAAATTATTAAATTTCAACTCCGAACCCTGTGAAACTGTGTGCAAGATTGTATGTGTGACCTGCATGTACATGTGTGTGAACATTCCTATCTGAGCGTATTTTTGGGAATAGCTTTCTTTAGCTCTGTAAAGGAGGTCTGTGATCCCAAAAGAATAGTCACCAACCTGGTTCAGGCCTTCTATCTGGACTAGAGCAACAGCCTCCTTTCTGGTATTCTCCCCAGTGACAACTCTGGGAACCCTATTAAACACTGCAGGTACTTGAAGGATCTGTTCTGTTACTCCACTGAAATGGTTTAAGTTATTTTTCATCAAGTGTTTAAAAACTGTGTGTGGAGTAGTTTCTAAACCAGGAATTTTATGTGTCTATGAAGCGCTGGCTGTTTCTTTAATTCATTCTTATTCTTACATGGCTAGATTTGATATTAGATTGGCCCAGCTATTTTTTCGGGTATAAAACAAATACTGGACAACTTTGTGTGCAAAGGTGTTTACATGGCAACTAATTAAAATACAGACTAACACAAATTTATCTTGTTCTCAGAGCCACATCTAAAACTCATATATCTCCATTCTGAGGCAGACATTACATGCCCTAATTTAGTTCTTCATTTTTCAAAAACTTAAACTCATTACATACAGATGAATACACTGTTCATGTGCATTTGCATATGGAAACTGAGTTGTCAGCTATATTTTATTTAATTGTATTTTCCTCTTTGGGGTATTATTTTCTTTCCCGTCATATGGAAACTATACACTGGAAGGCTCTGACAAATAACTGAAGGATTTGGGGATGGTACTATGTTTTCCTTGCCCTGGTTAGTAGAAATGTAGACCGCTTGATAACCTACCAACTGTAATTTGGAGTTGGCTTCTATGTTATGGAATCCTATGTCCTCAAGGAATTCTTTCTGCACTTACTTTCCCAAAACGCTGGCTCCATCCATTCATCCATTTCTATCCCATGCAATGACTGCCTGGTCCCTGTTCTGGGTGCTCCTCACCTGGGAACTTTAGAAGCTTTCCTCTTCTTTCTTTGGAGTCATTCTCCAAAAAGCCATGATAGCTTTGTCAGGAATCCTTTACGTTCCGGTTCAAAACCCAGGAATTTGTTTTCTTCTCTCTAATATTTCAAGTTAAATTAAATTCCCTGCAACCCTTCAGAATGAGTTGGCAAATACACGAAGGAAGGCCCTGAACACCCCAGCTGGACCCACAGGAGACGCTGCTAATTGCACATGGCATGGTTTCCAGATGGACCCAGATACCCTCAGTCGCTCTCTACACATCTCTTCTGTCATCACCCTGATGGGATTAACAAGGGAGAAGAAACCTATTTACAATCCCTGTGTCATGTATTCACCTAACAAACATTAGATAGGAACTGTGCTTTGTGCTGGAGTTAGCAGAGAAAGACCCTTTCCCACCCTTGGGGGGTTCACAGGCAACGGCTTAAAGAGATGTTAATACTGTCCACAGCCTGGTGGCCAGCAATACGAGGGACAATGGCCGAACTAGGCAAGAGGGTTTCACGCTGCCTGCATGGGGACGGGAGGGCCTGGAGGGCCTCCCATGGCGGGAGACCTGGAATGGAGTCTTGAGCTCACCTTAAGAAAAGCTGAACATCCCAGGCAGTATACACAGCCACAGGAGAGCAAGTAGGCACGGAAACTGTGGTTCTGCCCAGCAGCAATGACCAGCAGGGAGTGGTCGCCGACAGGACGGAAGACAGGCATTACAGGTTGAATTGTGTCCTAACCCCTGTCTCTCAGAATGTGACCTTCTTCGAGGATAGGGTCTTTCCAGAGGTCATCACGTAACCCAAGGTCATTAGCGTGGGCTCTAATCCAGTACAACTGGGGTCCTTATAACGGGGAAGTTTGGAGACAGACAGGACTCAGTGAGAACGCCATGTGGACATGAAGACAGCCCCTGGGAACCAAGGCGAGAGACTGGAAGGGAGGCTTCTGCACCAGCCTAGCGAACGCCCCCTGTCTGAGCCCCAATCAGACCTGCCGCCTCCAGAACAGTGAGGTTCTGGGGTGCTTTGTTAGGGCAGCCCCAGGAAACTAACACCCCAGGTGCCGGGCAACATGGGGCTCCCTGTCACAGAGCATGACCTTCACCCTGTTGCAAGGAAGCATCCTCGGAGAGCCTCCAGGAAAGTGTGGCCGGCATCAGCCGTGCCCTAGAAAGGGTGGAAGGAATTCAGCCACCCAGCTCAGCACAACAAGCCTTTCCTGATCATCGGGATTATCTGGGTGAAGTGTTTTAAAAGCCAGAGCATGTGCCTTCAAGGAACTCACAAACTGGCAGACCCACAAAAATGTAAAATGTAGACCATAAGAATGCAAGACAGGAAATGCTCGCCTCGGGATGAGAACAAACAGCCCTCAGAATACAGAAGAGGAAGGAATTCACCCTGATGTGTGGGGGGAAACTGGGGAACATATTATAAAGAAAGACACAGTAAACTCTCAGTGAGGAAATAGTCTGATATTATTATCACAATTAAGTTACGTGGGGGTAAGAGCGTGGTAGCCATCGTGGCACAACTAAATCCAGATACGTTCACGCAAATTTCATACGGACAGAATCTGCTGTATACACGCGCCTTTCAAAAGAAAAAAAGAAAAGATGTGATAAAATGAAGTCATTGCAGCTCGTGATGTTTTAGAAACACCTTAATGTCACCCAGGAGACAGACTTGTATTTCTAACCAACAGAGAAGGTGGAAAAAACTGCAAAAAATTCTTAAAAAGTTGCCAAGTTGCCACGATGTTTGACAAATCACAGGCAGATCTGATTGCAAAGGAAGCCTGTAGCTCTCACCCAGTATTACTCCTTTGAGAGGATTAAATCCTTCTAGAAAAACCTTCTATCTGACTTCATGAGCTACATCTTGATCATCACCCATTACTGTTTTTTGGGGTTTTTGAAAAAAATTTTTTTTTACCTCTCCTAGCACATTGAGGTCCTGCTGGGAAGGGTTAACAGCAGCTCCGATCATAAAGGGCTGGCTGCTGCGTCTTCAAGGGCTTGTTTATGCGTCCTGTTGGCGTCTGCCAGACTGTGGGGCCGAAGCGAGGAGAGCTGTGGGCCCGCGAGTGACGGCTGACCAGTCTGGCTAGTGTGTGTTTATTACGGACTCTGTTCTCACACCAACCGTAGGGTGTCGGGGATTGAAATAAAAGTTCTGCCAGAATGACCTTAGGAATCTGTGAAAGTTTTCTGTTTGGTAGCTGAAAGCTTGCTTTTTATTTTTCTTTTGTTGACAAACTCCTGAGTTTTCTGCCCTGTGGCAAAAGCCCTGCAATTTCTCCAGAGGCTATTGAAACTGTGGATTATTACTCCCCAGAGTTGGCAGTTAAAGAATGATGGTTGAGCAGTGGAGGGAGCTAAAAAAATCATGGTTAAAAACCATAGACAAAATGTTGAGAGTTACCGAGGGGTGGGCACAGGGCCTTATGACTCGCCCCAGCTTTCCATGCCGCTGTGACACGCAAAAAATCCAGGTCCCTCTTCTTCAAAAGTAACTGCTCATGCTGGACCTTGGGGTGGGACACCTGTGCTTAATTTCTCGGTTGACCACTACCTGACCCAGGGGTTCTCGGCTCTGACTGCCCATGAGAATCACCTGGGCAACTTTTCAAATGCTCAGTACCCCAGTAGCACCCCAGACCAATTAGATCAGGGTCTATGGGGTGGGGACCCTAGAGGCAGCATTTTTAATGTTTCTCAAGTGATAACATGAGGCCCGGTTTGAAATCAGCATGGCTTTTTGTCCTGGATAGGTGGTCTCATCCGCCTTCACCTACGCTTTTCCACCTGCAGAATGGACCCCTGCGAATGTTCCAATCTCCCACTCTGCATCGAGGGAGGGGGAAGGAAGGTGTTTGATTCAACACCCTTCTCAGTAGTCACAGTCTGTGTTGACGACTCCATTGCGGGGCCCCTGAGGGACAGTGCCACATACGTGTGTCTGAGCCTAGGGCACCCTGAGAAGGTAGACAACGTGGCCTCGTGCTGAGACTTCCCTTCCGAAGCAACTGAAGAGCAGAGGAGGTGCCAATAACTTGATGACCCGCAGGTCGGTGTTCTTTCTTCCAGGCCAAACCCCACTCGTCAACACCATCCTGGCTTCAGAACATTCCTTCCTGGGCTTCAAGCACAGACAGACCTGGGAGGCTGGGTTTTAGCTACTGATTCTGTTTAGAGACAGATTCATGGCTGTGGGTCCAAAAGCTGAGCCAGGAGGAGCCAAGCACAGGTAGGCGGTCAAGCAGCATCAAGCTCAGGAAGGAGACCTTTCATGGCCTGGGAGGAAAAGACAGGAAAACAAAACCGAACTCACCAAAGCCTCGAAGCCCACAGTGGGATGGATACCAGTTAGCAAGCAGTAGGTGCTGTGGGGAGAAGGATCCAGCTCAGGTGAACAGTAACAAAGAAGCCAGGAGCGAGCTCTTGGCTCAATCTAGGGATGCATCTTGGGGACCCCAGCTCCCAGTGAAGAGTGGGTCAGTGCTGTTTTGGCAGAATAAGGTCAGTGTTTGGAAACAACAGGTCTCCCTCCACAGGGATGTCCAGAGAACTCCCTCTCTTAGTTAGCTACTCTATCCCTGGGTGTTCCATGGGTGAGTATTTGTCCCGTTCACTTGGAAATGAACCCTCAGCTGTTGAGACCCTTTCTTCCTGCTGTGTCTTCACCCTTGTTTTTTTGCGGCCCCTTTTTGAGGTTAGGTTCACCTTCCATTTTACTCAGCACCAATCTTGGCCAAGCAGAAGCACTTCACAAGTATCTGTCTTCCAAAGTAGTAATAAACTGGGGAGAAAGTATTGCAATTGAGGGATGCTAAGGAAATATGGGTGTCCAAATAGAGTAGAAGAAAATCATATATGACTTTGAGGTAGGGCAGGTGTAGAGGCCTCTCTGCCTCAATCATAGGATGCAATGCACACATCTCTTCATTAGAGGTTCCTCCTGATGTTGGAGGTATCTGTTAATGGATCTCTTACCTCCACTAGTCTGTAGGATTTTAGAGGACAGGGTCTGGACCCTCTTCTTCCTATAAATTAATACCTACTATGCCTCAGGGAGGACTGGGATTATTACAACAGGAATGTCATTGCACATCAATATTCCAGAACGGGCTCTTGGATCTCATTGTAGAGACCATAACTGCAAAAGTCTAACCCCGTTATACTAAGAGCCAGGTGCCTGAAAGAGAAAATTCTTCCTCTAGGGTATAATCACAACCTGGGGACATGGGCATAGGTCCACACCGGGCTATTCTCTATAACAGCGCAGGCTGGTATGATAGGAAGCTGTGCCACCTCTGGAGAGGTTGCTCAACAGCCAACCTCCCAGTGGGAGCAAGGAAGAGCAGAGAATACACAGCTGAAAGGCCATGAGTCTCTGACAGCACTCACGTCCCTAACCTGCCCCCTCTGTCCAAGGCCTGGAGGGGCCATAAGAGCAGGACAAATGGAATCCCTAGATAACTTGGAAATGCCACAACGGAAGGGCACTGGATAGCTTTCCAAGGTGTTCCCCAAGAGACTTCTCTTCTCATAGAAAGTCCCATCTTCACCCACCGTGACACATAAATAACAGAGTCAGACAATGTGATTGACAGCAGCCTCTCAGAACCCACACAAATCATGCCATTTAGGACATCCACTCACACCCACCATCTGCCTAGTAGTGCCTGAGAGCTGGCCTGTAGTCTCAAGAAGCAATGGTCCCTAGAAGAAAGCTGCACAACCTAGGGATCATGGCATATTCAAGGGTGAGAGTGGGGACAGTGTAATGAGGAGCCAGCCAACTCTACAGAAAAACAGAAGCTAGTGTGTAAGATTACCTAAGCGCAGCCAGGCCGCCCATGAGCTTGGTCATCAGCCCTCATCCAGAGCCTCTTAAAGGAAAAAAAAAAAAGAAGAAAGCAAGGATCTACAGTTTGAATAGTTTCCAAAGGGGAAGGAATTGAGTTCTGCACTGGGGTCTGGGGTTCTGGGTTGATGAGTTAAGTGTCCCCTTATAAGCAGCGACGGAGTCCATAAATGCCGTTGCTCATAAGCTTGAGTCTGGTTATAGAGAAATTAAGTAAATTACATACTCATGTCCCTGAGTTTTGTGGACTAGCATTCCTGAGACTTCATAATGAGCTGCATTTTGTAGCCCCAGCCTTTAGGACTCTAGCTGATGTTCACCAGTGCCAAAGTACTTGCTGGCACCTTTTCTGTATTAGGCCCTGAGCCAGGTCCTCAGGTGGCAGACAGGTTCTGGTTTTGTGGAGCCAGAAGCTAAGCCAGGAAGGGAGAAGTTACCAGTGACACAGGGTGACCCACAGGGACATGAAGGATGTGAATGAGGAGTAAGCAGGAGACCTCGCTTTATCTGGGACTCAGGGGATCCTCCCTGGGGTGTGACCCCTGAGCCAGACCTGATGGAGTCAGGCAAAAAGGAGGAAAAGAGGGTCCCAGGCAAAAGGAATCGTCCAGAGCTTTCAAGCTCTGCATCTCACACAAGAGGTCAGTGTGATCCTGGTCCCAGCTAGAAAGGGATTAAAGACACACTGAAACTCAGGCCTTGGGATGAAGGGTGCAGGTACTGACCTTCCAGATTCAAAGTAACCTAGCTGCTGCTAGGGCCTGGAGACAGCACTTTTCTTAGCACATAGAGTAGCTTCATTTTAACCGCTGTTCTGGAGACATAACCTTGGACCCTCTGGATTTAATGCTTCCTGAAATTCTGGCCAAGAAGGTCAACATATTTGGAAGATTTTAACTATTCTTCTAGCAAGTATTTTCTGTGAAGGGGGAGGTAGTAAATACTTTTGGCTTTGTGGGCCGTCACAACTACATGAAATCGGCCATAGTCACTAAGTGAAGGAATGGGCGAGCCGCATTCTCATGAAACCTTATTTACGAAGATAAGGCGCTGTGACCATAGTTTACCAACTGCTGCTCTAAATATTTGAAATATCTAAAACATCCTAAAATGTATTCCTGAACTAACCTGGGGAACAGGGAACTTTGATTGCAGACGACATGACTGAGCTTTGCAGAATCATCTAACCGTTAGCGGGAGGCAGCACCAGCAGACCGCAGTGAAGACTGTTGTGGGAAGACCATGGTAGGAAACCCCACTGGATGTGACTGGGCTGAATGGCGTGCCCACGCTTGGTTGCAAGAGAGGCAAGAACACAAGTGACCGGTATTTCCGAAGCTATCGTGGGGGGTGGGCCCAGGCTGACGAGGTGATGGCGTCAGTCAGGATCGGCTTACATTACCGACGTGCATGCGTCCTTCCCATGATTGTCCGTCCTGCCTCTGTGGGGACTGGCTCTCCATCATCACTGGTTTCACTCCAGGACCCTGGATGACAGAGGGGGACTCTCTAGAATAGTGCAGGTTACCATGGCAGAAGGTGTCACGTGAGTATGCGGGGTTTTAATGGCCGGGTTAATGCGAATTTACCATTAAGTCCACAGAGAGAAGGAGACACAATCTCTCTAAACAACACCGATGTTAGCACAGCACGTTTGGCTGTCTACTAGCCTGTGACATGAATCCGGAGAGGAAGAGATGAGGGCTCTGTGACGTGCGGGGGGCGGGGGGGCATGGCAGCTGACCGGGACCGGCTCCTCCCTCCCACAGGGCAGGTGGTGGCCATGGCAGTCTACATGGGCCTCTGCAGTCTACAGCATGGCCCTCGCATGGGGATTCTCACAAGATTTTATCTGGGTAAAATACTAAGCTATCAATCAGCTCCCACCTGCCGGGCTCACGAGAGCCCCCCTCGGGCCTCAGAGCTGCCCACAGTGTCCTTGGGGGTCCCACAGAAGCCAGGGAATGCGTCGTTGTCCCATCAGGTCACTTCTCTTGTGGGGGAAAAAAAAAATGTGAAATTTCCCGTGAAAACATGCACAAAGTAAAAACGAAATGTTAACCACACAACTGCACGCAGAGGTTTTCCCCTCATAATACCCCTTCCTCGAGCACCCCTGGTCCCACCATCGTCCTGCGTTTACTTGTCTCCCACTAGCAGCCACACCGGAGTCCACAGCCTTCTCTCTTCTCCGGGGCAGGGGGCCTAGAGCCGCCACTTGGACAGCTGGCTCTGAGCTCCCCTCGACAGGCCCGGTGACTCACATCTCTCTATCTATCTGGTTGCTTCATGCTTCAGTAACTAATCCAGAGTCAGCACCACTGTTAAAAACACCAGTTGTTAAAGATGAAACAGAGATTGGAGCAGGTGGGCTGTGTGGGCTGAGATATTACACCTACAAAATCAGCAGAGAAAAAAGAACTTCACTGTGCAGTTCACTGCACTTTAAAACACACACACAGACGTGCATCTACTTGGAGCCAAAAACAAAGAAAGAGCGGGCCAGGGGGGGAGTGTCGCTAACACAAAGGCAAAGGCGGCGTGTCCCCCTGGGCTCTGCCTTGAGAAGTGCCAATATGCAAAAGCCTGGAATATGCACTTAGGATTTCTTTGCTCTGTCTGCGTGAGCTTCTGGGGGTGGAGATCTTGACTTTTCCATCTCAGCAGCCTGAGCCCAGCACATGGCCTTTGGTTACACAAAATAATGTTGAATCAAGAAAGAAAAGAGAGTTGGGGGGGGGAATCAAAAACAAAACCAACGAGGGAGATTTCTTTCTTCCTCCCACAAAAGAATTTGATGTGAGGTCCCCTTAAATAGTGTGCCTCTGGGGGCACCTGGATGGCTGCTGGGAGACCATTAATTACCTGACACCTGGGCACAGATCAGAAAAGAAGTGATGAAAATGGTTTCTACTTCGGTGGGACGTTCCGACTTCCTTCCTCCTCTGGGTCTCAGATCTCCGCCCATCCAGCTCGCCGATGTGAGATTGTGTTCTGTTTCTTTGGTTCTCTTAGCTGATGCTGATGACATTTCATCATTCACTCTAACAGTAACATCATTTATTCCAATAAGCAATTAGAGAGCATAGCTCACCTGACAAAAATTCATTCATTCTTGTATTTATTCATTCATTTGATAAATATATGGTGACACCTTGTGCCAGACATTGGTTAGGGGTCCATTTTGGCTTATAATTTGCAACACATGGTATAGAGCATGGAGTTTTGAAGTAAGAAACACAGAACATAATAAAAAAAATTATTTAAAAAAATCACACTACAAAAAAAGAAACACTGAAATGGCAGCTTCACTCTTCCCCTTTGTAATCATAGGAAAACCCCTGTATCTCTCTGGTTATCTCAGCTTTATCGTAGGTGAATAGGGATGAGGGTCCTCCCTGAAGCACTGACATGAGGGAAAGAGGAGAAAATACCATGTGCCGGGCGCACAGTAGGCTCTAGATAAAGAAAGTTTTGTGTTTTTTTTTCTCACCATTATAATTCATAAATTCGGGTCAGATTAACCAATTAAGAAACATATTTACTATTTTTATTATAAAAAGACATAAGTATCAAAATTTCAGAGGTAAGATGACTTCTACTTTTTCAACAGATGTAAAGTTAGCAGAAGGAACACAACAAGGAGAGAGAGAGAATTCCCTTATATATATTATACATATAATACAGTTATACAGGATTATGGGAGAAGTACATACAGTAGAGCCCTGACTTCTCCCACTGCATCTGTCATGGGTTCCTTCTATGAGCCAGATCCCCCGATGTTGGCTCCTCCCAGGGAGCACAGCTGTGGGTTCTGGGGATGCTCAGTGATCTTCCACATAAACTTTACCCCATACAGGCAACGCATTCTTCATCTGACCCCCTCCAACTCTTCCTTAGAGCCTGTTTGGGGTAAACCAGTCAATTTGCCCTGGTGGACAGATCTTTGGAGTGGAGAATGTTCAGAATGTCCCAAGTCTGGCTAATTTCTGGGGGAATCATTCTGGTCCAAGGAAAATACTTCATAAATTTGTCTACCAAATCCTGAAAAATCAGTGTGCTCTCATGCAAGCCTTCCAACTGCTCTGCTCTGCCATCAGGGCAGAGCCAGCTAGCTTTATTCTTCTAGACGTTTCTAGTCTAGAAACCAGTGCTTGCTTCTGACACTTTAGTCTCTGCCCTCCAAACACCAAGAGACATATGTATCCCCTTTTGTGTTTTCTTTCTAGAAATTTTCACTACTAAGATTTTTCTATCTTCTTTTATAAATAGGCTGGAAGTTGGGTGAGGGGCTAAGAGTCACAGAAGTATTATTGGACTATTGCCTTTCCAAGTCAAGCAAAGATGCTCCAGTAACTTCCTTTAAAATGTATGTTTTTCTTTTAATCTTTATACACAATTGAAAAGTAAAAGCCTTAATAAATTCATCTGGAATCTCTGACTTTAGGTAATTAGTAAAGTGTAGCCTTTAGATATGATTTCACAAGTTATGAATGCTTTGGTTTATGGGTGTTACTCTTCTTTGAAACCAGGTGTTTTTCTCTTTGTTGAAAAAAAAGGGCAGCTAATGGCATTGGCAGATGATATCGACTATTCGGTGTATCTTCACTTCTAAGAAGGTAGTACTTTACACTTCTGTGCTTGAAATGATGTCTTCTGTAATAAGGATTCCCTTCTATTGTGCAATTCTGGCCTTTCTCACCCTGTAACTCAAATTAAATGATAAATCTTCTGTATTAGAAGAAAACACAACCTCTCCACAACTCCATCCAGAATAGCAATTCTCTTTGCCAAAATGTTAAAACTCTTATCTGTATGTGACTTCTGTGATTTAAACCTGTGTGTGATGTACAGCAAGGCACAGAAGAAATAAAATGGATTCTGGCCCAACCTACATCTGACCCACGGGTTCTAGCAAGTGAATGATTGTATCCCAAAAATTTAAAGAGACTTTCTGCTCCTTTGGGGAAGATCTTCTCACAATCCATGCTAGCTAAAAATAATGTTCTCTTATGTCATTTTACTTGGATTGCTAGAGCAGAACTCTGCCGTAGAACTTGTCTACATGGTATTAACAAGGATAACTGGTCCCTGGTATGGCTCACTTTCTAGTGTGAAATGATTCTAGGCCAAACTATATGGAATCAAGAACAAAGATGGTAGCTGAGTGTCTGCAGTTTGACTTCAGTATGGGTCAGCTTAAAATAGGTTTATCAATCTGTGCAAGAAATATCTGTGTAATTCCTAGTACATGTGTTTTTTTAATACCCACTGGTAATCTGCCCTCAGCAGCATCCTAATGCAGGGCACTGCGGAAGAGCGATAAAACTGAAAAATCCTTTGCCTTGAGAGTGTGCTGTCCGGGTCAGAGTCAGGTCAACCACCTCATTTCAAAGATGGGCAAAGAGAGGTCCTAAGGAGTGCAAAGGAATGAACTGGAAAATGACAAATAAGAGGTGCGACCACCAATTATCTAAAACCACAGCAAGCACAAGTATGTGACAGTAGACATCAGAGCCCAGCAAAATAATGTTTCTGTCGAGAAAACTCTATACTACATTTTAGCACCATAGCACTAATCCCTTTGCTTTATGACTTTGCTTTCTCATTTCTTCCTTCATTGTATACATTCACTGTACATAACTAGCATGTCTGTAAAGGAATACAAAATGAATGAATGAATGAATGAATGAATGAGGGCACAGATGTGTGGGCGGATATAAACCATTCCCAAAAAGTGATATTAGGGTCGTCTTCTTGTTTGATGACTAGATTCTATAAAGGTAAATCTTCAACTACCTGTATGGAATGCATCATTTCGAAGAATGAATGAGATCTTGCTCTTCCATTTTCTGGAGGCATTCATGGGAGGGTGTGGGAGGAACACTGGGAAATGCACACACACGCCTCGCTAAATATTGGTTTTCAATGAGGCAATGTTATGCACTGGGGAAAGTATAAGACTTGGAGCTAGCTGGACATCTGTCCCAAACCTGAATTTTCCATCACGTCTGACCTCAGGCAAGTTCCTTCCCCTCTCTGAATCTTCATTTCCGCATCTGTGATATGGAAATAAGGAGACTCTGCAGGGCTGGGCATGGTGGTAGGAGGCTGGCTCTGAGTCAGTAGGCAGGTGGGCTCTGGCACATGGAAGGATCAGCACACATGTACCCAAAATCCTTCCTCCCTCCAACCTCACTGCTTCTCTGGTTGTTGTCTACAACACGCACAATAATAGATTTCTCTCTCAATAAACAGCCATCGGATCAGGTCAACGTGACTCTAGGAAACCAATCTCCTGGGAGTATGTGCTGGCATCCAGCCTCCCTGACCCCTGACAAAAGAGCCCAAATGAGGCTATTTCACATTTCACCTAAATAATATTAACTTCTTCCCCAGTGGGAAAAAAACTTGGTAATTTCTGCTCACCCCTTTGGATTTTACTATGAAGTGACTAACACTCAAGTGTCTGTTTGGCTGTTTCTGTGAAGAACTTTCTCCAGCCTAACAAATGTTCATGCAAAGCCTCTGGCACCCATCTGACCTGGCAGCTCCCCAAGAGCACACCTGCACCTCCCGTCCCCGCTCCCCCAACCCCGCCTCCCCCACAGCGCAATGGGGGAAGAAGGATGGGCATGTGTTCTAGCCTCATTCCAAATACTGAAAGCATCATTTTTCCAACATTGGCTTGGAGAGTTCATCAGAGCTAATGGGATCTGTCCCCTAAGGACGCGGCAGGGGCGCCTGCGCCAGCCCAGAGCAGATGAGTCCAGCAAAGCCCTCCTGCAGGCTGGCCGCCGCACCGGTCTCTGCAGGGCTGCGCAAGATGCCCCCAGGAAGCAGCACCAACAGCACCTCCGGCAGGGCCTCTGCGCCGGGAGCATCAGTCAGCACACTCCCAGGGCTGGGACCTGCCTCCCTGCCCCGGGCTCCTCCTGCCTTCGACACTCACACGTGCCCACAGCACCCCTCCACACACACACGCACACACGCATGCACACCCACAGCACATACACACATGCACACGCACTCACATGCCCACAACACACTCATGCACGTGCACAGAGAGCACACCCCCATGTGCATGCACACAAGCATGCACACATGCCCACAGCACACACACCCATGCACGCATGCACAAGCACACACACTCACACACACACGCAGGCACACACACGCACCCAGACACATACACACTCACATCCCCATGGCACACACGCATGCATGCACAGAAGCCCAGAGCACACACACCCATGCACGCATGCACAAGCACACACACTCACATGCCCCAGCACATGCATGCCATGCACACATGCATGCACACACACACGCATTCACATGCACACTCATGCACATTCACACGTGTGCACATTCACACCAGCACTCACACATCATACACACTCACACACACACACGTGCACTCACACACCACTACTCTTTCTCCCCCTTCACAGCCCTCACACTCAAGCACAGCACCTGGGCTGGACTCCTCTTTCCAGACCGGGCCTGGCTCATCTTCAGTTGCTATTTCTCACAAAAACCACATTTCCTTTCAAAGTACTAAGGACCCATCGAAGCCAGAATTTAAACACTGGTCATTTCTGTCCCCTTGAAAAGTTCCTCCGGGTAGGAAGCTCAAAGAGCGGAAAAGGGGAGTTAAAATACACACTTAACATAAAACTGATATAAAAGCACCCCAAATGGTCAGACCTCTTTCTGCAAGAATGCCAGGAGAGTCGAGTCAAAGGGATTCGGGACCTCAGAGTGAGGGACCCGTAACCTGGCCTTGGGGAGTCTTCCGTGTGCCCCCTTCCCCATGCCCCACTCATCATGGGCCCTACACCCGCCATGCACATCCTAATGCTCAGTCTGGCACTTGGTGAACTTATACACATACGTCAAATCACAGCTTGGATGTACTCACCTCTGTGGGGGGGTTTTATTCTTACCTACCCCTGCCCCATGGTGGACATGCGTGATCATGCCTCCTGTAGTCTAGGAAATCATTAGGCTTTCATGTTGTCATCTCCTTCCTGACAAGGATGTTGCCAGAGTGATCTTTGACTCTTCACTCTTC
This sequence comes from Mirounga angustirostris, assembly GCF_029215605.1. Taxonomy (NCBI): domain Eukaryota; kingdom Metazoa; phylum Chordata; class Mammalia; order Carnivora; family Phocidae; genus Mirounga; species Mirounga angustirostris. The sequence goes on from NW_026991718.1 coordinate 6,780,476, forward strand.
TCTGACCTTTGAGCAAAGCCAGGCTCCGCAGGGTGCGTTGGATTCCCAAGGCCACCTGGCCTCTACATGGAGAATGCTGTATTTGGCCTGAAACTCATCTGACTTCAACACCCAGTTCCCGTGCCCAGGGCTCTTTTGCCTCTTTCCTCCCACGGCGGGTGCAACACAGGCAGAAGAGGATCCAGAATTCACGAAGCAACTACAGTCGGCCCTTTGTGCATTTGTTCAGTGTTCCCGCGCGGATGGGAGACTCCGGGCTTCTCAGGAACAGAGCAGAGACTTTTTCATCACTATCTTCTGCTCTGTGTCTGCACAGTCGGTGAGAAATGCGTGGAGCCCCTAAGACCCATCCCCTCTGTCACCAGTAATAAGAATGCCTTGCGCTCGGAAAGCACTTTCCAGATGATGAAGCGCTCTTGTATCTAATCCTAAAAACGGCTCTGGGAGGTAACTTAGAGAAAACAGTATTTATAGTAACAGCCTTGGTGCAGACGAGAAAACGGAGGGTCAGAGTGTTTGGCTTGCCCAAGCTCGTGATGCCACAGGAGCGACTGGCACCTGGAGCCCTGCTGCCCCAGAAGCAGCCTCCCCGCAGGGCTCAGAGCTTCCGTCTACACAGTGGCTTCTGTCTACACAGCGTGCTCCAGAGCACATGCTCAATGCTGCTCCAACATCCCCGACCAAAGGCCCGAGGCTGATGCCTGCGTTTCCTGCGGCAGGTCGTGTGCCCGGCAGCACCGGCCTGTCCAGGAAGCTGTGCGCTGCCTTCATCTGGCTCCGCGTCGGGAACTGTGAGGTCAACACGCTAGAGCGCGTGCCTCACGACTTCCCTGACACGCACACCCGTCCTTTCAGTTTCCTGTTTCCAAAGCATGCTGGCAATGATGAAAGACAGCAAGACAGTCAAGGAAAAACACCCAAGGAACCCCAGCCTCGGAGAGGCCCCAGGTGAGACTGTTTCTCGAACCTTCTTTACTACGTGCTGGCAGGAATCACGCTCAGAGGGCTTGGAGGTCTGCTGCTCTCTGGTGGGGCCTAGGAGGTGGCCGCCACGCCCGCCCCATCTCTGTGTGCGTCCGTGTGTTTCCAACGCAGGGTATGTCATGCGGGGGACCTATGGTGTGAGCGGGGTTCGGACAACCACTGGATGCTCTGAAGAGTGGGGAGGAAGGGAGAGTCTGAGCACAGAAGTTGCAAAGAGGGCTGGGACTACTTCAGAGAAAGACTCTGCCTGGAACAAAGACCCACAGACCAGGCTCAGTCCAAAACAGCATGTACTGCGAGGAGATAGAGATTGTGTTGTTCTCGCGAAAAGAGCCGCCGCCCCTCAGCATGCCAGAACGTTGTTCCATGGACCCCGTTGAAGGGGCTACCACGGGAAAGTCAGCACCCTCCACGAAGCTCCTTCTGCAGGGAGCACGCATCCTAACGAGGCAGTGGTAGCCCCCCCACCCCCGCAAGTGGACAGCCGTCCAAACAGAGCACAGGGTATCACTCAGGGTGGTGCCCTGGCAAAAACAGGCTCTTGAGTCGAGCCCAGCCGAGGCGAGGGGGAGCCAAGGAAGCCGCACCCGGCAGATCCCTGTGGCCCGTGGCCTGGCCACAGGAGCCTGCAGAGAAAATGAGGGGCCCAGTCTCAGAAGGCAGCCCGCTGAGGACCACCACATGCAGACCTGTGTGATGATGCAAGAAGACACGTTCATTTCCCTTTCATCTTATCAACTCCTTCTCCCTGAGATGCTGCTGAACACGCAGGGCGATTGCGAGCAGGGAAGGACGTGCTGTGTGCAGACCCGGGATCAAAATCAGACCCACGAGGCCCTGGGCCCACAGGTCCCGCAGTCAGCCTGGCCGCCTCTGTCCCCTCACAGGGCAGACCGCGTAGGGACAACAGCAGCTGTGACTGGGGTCAAAGATTCGGTCCGACATCTGCTCACAGCGTGACGCGGACAGCAGTCAAGAGAGTCTCACTCAGGAGGAAAGGCTCCGAGTGACCCTTACCTTATTCGGGCTTCACAAAATCTCTTCAGATGCCATGAAAACAAACATAAATACCGTTCCTTAGTCTGGAAAAGAAAAAAAAAAAAAAAAAATATATATATATATATATATATCCCTCTCCATATGGTCCTCTCTCTAGCATAAGAACACAATACTTCTCATCCCCAAGCCACAGGAGGCCTTTCACAGTATTTTGAATTAATTTCTGTCTGGTTGTTTAAAATGAACCATACTAATAACTCTTGGTTTCCAAAATAAGCCAGAGTCTCATCACCTGAAAAATACGGGCACACAGCACAACTTGGGTCTGAAAGAAGACGTGCATTTGAGGGGGGAAGCGAACTGCCAAGGAGCTGGAGAAAACAGTGATTGCCTCCCTTTCTCTTATACTCACGGCTGCAGGTGGGACAGAGAGTGTACCTACCTCCTACATTTCACACAATTTTAGCCAGAGGTCAACGGTGGCCAGGGGACCAAATCCAGCCTGCCGTCCTACGTGGTCAACGGAGTATTATTGGAAGGCCGCGGTGCCCACCAGCTTAGAGATGGTCTGTAGCAGCTTGCAAGCGCCTGCAGCAGAACTCAGCGGTTGTGACGGAGACCAGAGGGCCTGTGAAGCCCCACATGTCACTATCTGGACCCTCACAGAAAAAGCTTGCCCACAGCTGCAATCCGCCTTCAAAGTGTTCCGAGTCCTTCACAGACGTCTTCAGCTACATGACAAGATCGTAAGGTTTCTGGCATTGGAAGTGTTAAGTCGGGGTACCTCTCAGCCACAAATACTAAAACCAAGACACCTGCATCAGTGCAGAAGGTGGGCAGATGGCCCCTAAGAAGAGGATTTCAGGTCCTCGGTCATTCCAGCCATGCTGTTGTCCCCACAGGTATCATCGTGTTCTGTTGTCCCCATAACAACCTAATACTACTAATAATAATGACAATGATAATAATAATTGTCTAAGTTCAGATTTGAGGGTCAGAAGAAAATGGTCCCCACGTAATGATCTGCATGTGATAAATCTGTGTGCCCTAGTAGGATGCTTTATCCTCCTAACCTCCTTTACAATGACTATTCTACTAGAACCCCTCTGCTTTTAAGGCATCTGGACTTAAGGAAACCAGCACTTATTAAGTTAAGAGCCAAGCGTCAGGAAAGGCAAAATCATACTATGTTCATTATTGCACAAATCAAAAAAACAAAATCCTTTTCACTGAGGGAAAACACAAGGCCCAGTGATTTGGTGACAGTCCCAGAGTTGCCCAGAAGGAAATGGCAGAGCTGGCCTAGGGAGCCAGGTCTGGGGGTCTCCGGAGCCCTAGGGCCTTTCCAGGCCCATCGCCCTCAGCCCCGGTCAGACCGCAGTCCTCAACTAGTTACGGTCAAGGATTCCGCCCCATCATCCCCGTAATGCCCCGGTGCTTCTTAGACACAAAGACAGAGTACTTGAAGGGCTTACACATTAATCAAGCCCCTCATCCCCCCTCCCCCTGACGCGGAGCTGGGGACCCCCACGGCTGACAGCGAGCGCAAGGGGCTTGATGGAGTACCGGGCTGCGGTCACTGTCAGCTCTGCCACACAGACACCACCCCGGCTGGATGAGAGTGAGGATTTCTGAGAGAACCTTGTTTGAAGAGAAAGAAAGGGCATTGAACAGCCTGCTTTCCGATCCCAATCTGTCGCAAAGACGGCACATTATAAAAACATTAGCACTCAACCACAGCTTGAGCAATCCCTGAATGTGTGGTGGGGACAACGCTGGTGATTTATCAGAACCCCGACCACACCAGATAAGAGCAATTCTCAGAAGTCCTCAAGCAGGCCAAGGTTTGCGCTCACGAGATCGGAGCCTGGCGTCTCTCCAAACCCCCAAGTCCTCTCCGTGTTGGGGCAAGTCACGGGCCTGGCTTGGGCACGGAGTATGGGCTCAAGATTACATTTCCAAAGTGAGCAGATGGTGCAGCCCGTGTTCCATGCGCGCGAGAGATCACGCCCAGCTAGCATGAGCATTTTGACAGAGCACCAAATAAGGCATTTATCAATCTGACATGGTATCTGACAGGGGCTGCCTGCTGGCCCCCCACCCCCCTCGCAGCGTGGCGAAACCTTCCAATTATTGAGGTCACAGATGTCAAAGCCTTCTAGCACATATTCGAAAATGTCAAAATCACCCTCTGCATCTCTTTATTTGGGTCTCCGAAATCAAACCTTAATCTTGCATCACATGTCCAAGGGTACAGTTGGAGATTGGACCTTCTTTGGGAGAATGGGTGGTATTCAGTCTGATTTCGGGTGGCTTCCCACTACAACACACCGTGTCCTTTACCTGGTTTCGCTCTGGCAAGCTCCTGTTACAAAAAAGAAAAAAAAAAAGAGAGAGAGAGAGAGAGAACGAACTCTGGACTAGGAATTAGAAAACCCAGATCTTATTTGTTGCTATTCCACTGGCTTTGGTTTTGGTTCTTTTTGCTTTAAGACTTGGTTTTTTTGAGCTTTAAAATGGAAATAGCACGTACAGTTAGGTCTATCTTACAGACGTCAAGGGGGATCAAAAGCATTTTGCAAAACTTGAAACAATCTCTACCATGATAAATTGACTGAACTATTAATAAATAAAACTATGCTGCTGATTGTGGCTGGATCATATCACCTGTCTTTTTCTGTGACCTTTCCCAAGAGGTAGGTCAGTGGGGATGACCCCAGCTGTGGTTTAGGTGAACGCTGGGTCAAACCAGGAGCAGGCGACGGGGAGCTTAGTGAACATGCCAAGGCATAGTGGAAAGAGGAACGTGTAAGGAGGAGGGAAGAGAGGCAAGAAGCAGGCTGGGCTGAGCACAGGTCAAGTTGAAGATGAAAGTCAGGGAGAGTAGATTGAGATGCAAGTCTGTGGCCAAAGGTATGCTCATTATATCAATAATCCACATCTTGACAAAGCAGTTTCATGTATGTACTCGTTTAACAACTGTTTATTAATGAAAAGCTCTCCAGGCCCTCGGGATTCAACAGTTTAGAACCAAGAGCCCGGGGCTCAGCATGGACATCAGTCTCAGAAATCCTTCCCTGACCCCTGGTCTCCTCACTCCTACTGCATGTCTTCATGGTTCTAGGTATAAATAGATCCCTGCACCTACCGACTTCCTTCACCAGGTCTGACCATGTCTCTCCAATCCCCCCTAATGAAGGAAGGGGCTTTATTCCTTTCTCCAACTATATTCTCAGAGTAGATGCTTAATAAATGTTGGTTGCAGGAACTGGCTTTTCCTTCTAGAAATATTACCAGTGAGCAAGCACCATAATCACTCATTTACCTCAGTCCCCATGTAGAACAAGGAAAATATCACACAGAGAGGGAGAGTATGTTAGGGTTCTTAAGGGTCAGGGGCATGACAGAAATGAAAGGCCTTGTCCATCACATTAGCAAATGGTATTAGACTTTATCATACTTTTTGTCAAGAATTCTAAAATAGGTCATATATTGCGAGGTAGTGATTACAATTGTATGGATTTGAATCAGTAATTTGAAAAAAAATATCTTGTAATCCAGTTTGCCACTGGAAACATCACAGGTCCAAGCCCTAACTTTGATTTCTCCATCCACATGATCCAGATATAATCATGTATTACAAAAGGTACCCCCATCGTATCAGATCGTCAATTGACAAGTCAACCGTCTTTACGTTTCTGAAGAAAATGTGGACTCTTGGCAGCATTTAATCACTGCAAACCTTCACGGCTTTCCCCATTACTGGTTTCCTGCCGCAAATTTCAGCAGATTGGACACATGAGGTGTCACTACATTTAAAAGTTCATGATGAACATTTTGCTCAGTTGGAAAAGATTAAGAGCTCTGAACGATGCGGGGCTTTCAGCGTCTGTTCAGGGAAACAGCGATATTATTGACCCTCCGATGTGCGCCCTGCTAGCAAAGACAATCCAGCACTTCTCCATCTACCTTGCTGAAAACAGTTAAAAATGAGCCGTATCACATCTCCGAATGGCAATTTCTCTACATTGGATTGCTTCTTTAGCATATCCTGAGCTGCCCACACAAACAAACAGAAACGTATTTGTACTATTTCTGCAAAGGGAAATCTCCTGCTCCTCAGAACAATAGCGCCTTTGAGGTAAACTATGCCTGGACGTGCATAATATCAATGCAATAACTTGAAAAATAGAACAAAATTTGGTGATTCAGCTGGTTATTTTGTCTTTCTCTTGCCAAACTATTGGTTCAACTGGGGTTTTTTCCTTCTGAATTGACAGGATTGAGTGGTGTTTTTCTTGGTGTCATTTCCACGTATAGGTGTAAGTTCAAGAATGCTTCATCTCCAAGCCAAGTGGCCATCACCTGTAATCCCTGGGATGCTTTTTCCCTCCAATCCCCCTGAAGAAATCCTACATATCTTGTTGGGTTTGCCCAATGGCTGCTTCTTCCAAGGGGCCTTCTCCAACCCCCCATTACAATTATTTAATTCCAAAGTCCATTTGTTTTACCTCTGGTATAGCCTTTATTCCATTCTGGCTACATGGTAACTGATAACGATTGCATAGATGTCTCCTTAGTAGTAGAAACCATATATTATTTATTATTTAATAGATGCCAAGTAACTATTGATTCCATAGAATGCTGTAATACTAAGGAATAATAATGAGTCAAAAGAATTATTTTGCTTATCTGTGAAAAGGACATTGCCCTTGGCTCTGTCCTAAAGTTTGGAGTCCCTTCGTCTGGTTCATGCATCATGGTCAGTATGACTCAGGTGCCAGGCCTCCATCTGTCTAGTATCACGGGACATGAAGGGATGGGAAGTCCAACAGCATTGATTTTCCCCAGCTGAGATGGATGGCTGCCTGAGGACTGAGAGATCTGGAGTTCCTACTTTGGAGTAAGCTATTGAAGGCAATGTGGAGGGGCAGGTGCAGTATTTCAAGACAAGGATCACCTAATGGTTTGATGATTATGCAGCAGAAAAGGAAGAAGTATACAGGATAGCTGAGTAATGGGAGCATGGGCAGCTGACAATAAATAACTTCCAGCCAAAGTATAAAGGGGATGAGGATATGCTTTGAAATAGCTCCTTAAGCATGTTCTCTCTTTAAATCTAATCTCCTTTCTAGCGCTTCTACCACAATTGGCCATGGTAATGGGAAGGCCAGCCGCATTCCTGCCGCCACGCTGCTATGTTACCTAAGTAACTCGCTCTCCCACTTTGATGATTCATACTCCCCGCCAAGGGGATGGCCCAGCTGTCTCCTATGGAAATATTCAGATCTGCCGACCTACAGAGCAACTTCCTCTAACTGGTGTGGTCCAACATCCTAGATCTCAGTGATATTTCTACATTAGCTCGTTCTTCTCCCACTTTGTGAAACAAGAGGAATCGAATTACATTCATTGATATTTCAGAGACAAACCATTGTACCCTTTAGAGTAAACATAGCATTTCCTATCCCACCTGGCTGGCCTTTGTGAAGACATCCCCAAGGTCATAAATTAGATGGCATCTGTGTTCAGGTCTTCAGAAGTTAGTTTTGACATTTCTCAATCCTCTTTCTTTAACAGTTGCCATTTGTCTTAGTCAGCTCAGGCTGCTATAACAAAATGCCCTAGATTGGGGGCTTAAAGAAGAGACATTTATTTCTCACAATTCTAGAGCCTGGACGTCCAAGATCAAGGTGTTGGCAGGGTTAGTTTCTGGTGAGAGTCCTTCTCCCATCTTGCAGTTGATCACCTTCTTGCTGTGTCCTCACATGGTAGAGAGAAAGAGGGAGAAGAAAAAATCTCTCTGGTCTTTTCCTGTCTTTTCCTATAAGGTTCGCATCATAGGGTCCCCACCTTCAAGACCTCGTCAAGCCTTATTACCTTCCAAAGGCCCCACCTCCGAAAACCGTCCTACCCACCACTGGTTAGGGTTCCAACATATGAGTTGGGCGAGGGGCACAATCATTCAGGCCATAATACGTTTGCTTTGAAAGGACATTTTAATTTTGAAAGCACCTGTCCCTCATTTTATTTTTCTTGGGCAAATAAAAGACTCTGTGGCCAAAAAAAAAGGCCCAAAGATACTGGAGCACACTGTATAACCAGAACTTGAAGTTCAGACGGCAACATTTCACTGTTGAAAGGATCAAATGTGAGCGACTGAAACTGGGCCCCAGCACTTAATCTTGCATCTTCATCCACGACCCCATCCACTCATCACTGCTCTCCAGTCCTGGAGGCCAGAAAGGTGCTGTGCTCCTCGGAACTCTGAAAAGCCAAAGCAATAACTACCCCCCTATTTTTGGCTTGGGGTGTTTTTATGTGCTTGTTTTGCTTTAAAAATGATTTTAATAAAATAATGCATAGGTTTATCTTCTTAAACTATTAGACCATGTCAGATGAAGCTTTCCATCTCACAAAATACACTTCCTGATCCTACTTCTACTGGTCATTTCTCCCTTCCACCCTCCCCTCAGAAGAAATTTATATTGAAATCTAGTTTTCTCTTCCCAGGGGTATTTTGCTTTTTGTCTGGTTTTGTTTTAATTAGGAATACTTCTACAAACAATATCATTTGAGAACACATAATATTGATTTCTCCACTTTTTATTAACTGAAATGTTATCATACCCTAATATCATAATATTAGGGTGAATAACCTGCATTATTCACTCCCCATTAATACTTTCAGGATTATCGGTGTTGACATGGGAGGATATAGTTTACTCCCAGGGGTATGCCAGAGCCGGCTTGCCCTGGCTGGCCAAAGCACCTTCTCCCAGCTCCTTATTCACTGGTATCACCTTAGTAGGTTGAAATTGGCCAGGATGGGAATATTTACACCTCTGAGATCAGAAATCTGATTATAAAACATGTATCAGCAGACCACTGCATTCCTTTTCATTGTATATAACATTTTATCATATTAATGGATGGCATTTTACTTCATTGTTCCTCAATTCATGAACAATGAGATTACTTCCAATTTTCTATGCTGTAAGAATGCTTCAGTAAAACATCTTACATTTCTTCTCCTGCACACATGAGAGTTCTCAAGGGTCGGACATCTAGAGGTAGATTTTCTGGGTAATAGGTATGCATATTTTTAACTTGAGTAGATAAAACACTACTTCTTTTTTTTAAGATTTTATTTATTTTATTTTAGAGAGAGTGGAAGTGGGAAGAGGGGCAGAGGGAGAGAGAGAGAGAATCTCAAGCAGACTCCCTGCTGAGTGTGGAGCCTGACATAGGGCTCCATTCCGTGACCCTGAGATCATGAGCTGAGCTAAAACCAAGGGTCAGACAGATGTTCAACCAACTGGGCCACTCAAGTAACCCAGATAAAACCACTACTTCTTAATCAATAAGACCCACATTTTATTATTTATCTATTGCTTACTAAACACTATTGGTCAGATAATTCCATGGGTAATCCCAACAGCCTTAAACTACTGACCATCCTCCTTCTGTTTTCCTTCTCCTCCTGCTGCACCTGTGTCTTCCATTGCTCTCTTCTGGCCCCAGTATGGACCCTGTCATCTAGGTGAGAAACCCGGACATCAGCCTAACTCTTCTCTCTTGCTTTCACTCCACCCCTAATAACTCTTTCCTGGTGATTCTACCATAATGGTGACTCTCTTCTTCACCCCCTCTCTCTGTGTGTGCCAGCACTCTGAGGAAGACTCCCCAGGCCCCAGGTGGTAGTTAATTTCCTCCCTCCAGTCCTTTCTCTGTGTCTTCAACAGAACTGTTTTTCTCCAGCTGAGAAGCAATCATGGGATTCCTGTCATCTCAATAAGTCTCCGATGGTCTCGGTTAGCCCATTGCATATAGATCCCACTGCTCGCAGGGGGTGAGAATTTGGCCACACTTTGCACCTACACAGATGCCCAGCCTGCACCCCAAGACTATGTTTTGTCCCTGCATTTCCGCTCTCTCCATCTGTACTCCTAGAACATTTCTGCATACCTCTATTTTGTTTTAGAGAAAAGACATTTAGAAGATAGACTGAAGAGTTGAAGGCCTGGACTATATGGCAAAAGCAGTGGGGATGGTGAAAGGGAAGAGATTCAAGCCATTCTGCAGTTGTAAAAGTGCTTAGGATGTGATCATTAAGTTACCAAGGTGAATGATAAGAGGCACAGGAGTTTAAGGTGGCAGCATGATTTTTAGCTGGGAAGACTGGACAATGCTGTTGCCAAAGGGAGCAAAGAAATCCAGTTGAAGATCTAGATAATTTAATAGTCCTCATGCTTCTTTGATATACTTCTTTGATATACTTTGATATATACGATATAGTCGTATACAGAATTTCTGTTCAAATAAAAAGGAAAGACTTAAGAGAAGAAATGATGGAACTGTATACTTCCTCTGCCTTTGCTACATAGTTTCTTTAAGTATAAAACACAGAGCCTTTGTATTCTGGCTTTTAGAACTGGGTGCAACACCCATCTGTTCAGTCAATCATGGAGCAGATGGAAGTGGGAGCTTAAGGAAGTGTATGACCACAATCTTGGATAATAATAAATATTTAAATATGTATTTGTTCTTTGTAATGGATTTAGAAGCTGAGTAATGAACACACTTAAAAAAATCAATAACAACAACAATAATGAGATGTCTTACTAATCACGGATTACATACGAGTTTGGGTTTATTCTAAATGCTAAACTTGAGGCAGGGAGGCATGTGTAAAACTTCCCTTGAGCTGTGAGAAGGAACAGCGAGGGCCTGGCCCCGTTTCTCCCCTCTGAACTAGAACATAGAGGTCCACCCTGTAAGCCAGTGGGGCGGGACGGGGCAGGGATCTTACAGAACGCCTTGCCCAGGTCTCTCCCACTGCAGAGGAGAAAACCTGAGATCCAGAGAGAAATGACAAGCCACCCTCGGAGGGAGAGCCCACACCTGACCCCAACCTCCTGGGCCGCATGCTTGTCCCTCCCGAGGGGAGCTGAAAAGAAAATGGGAACACCTGGAACGGGGCTGTTTCAAAGGAAATGCATCCAGGGTGGACAGGTAACATCTGAAGCCTAGAAAGTACCACATGGACAATTTTAGTACTGATTTTAGGTGCCGAGGGGTGTAAGAGCTGAGAATTGCCAATATTGCATGATGTTCATGTCCCGCTGTGAAATTCAGAAACTGTGCTGCTTTTGTTTTATTAAACTGCATCTGGGATGCTTTCTAGAGCATCCCTCTATTTTGTGGAGGAAAACCACTATCTGCAAACTAGCTGGGTGCTTATGTAAAGCACAACCTCATCTAAGTTCAGTGCACCCAGTCCTCCCCCAAAAGGAGAAGTCCCCAATTCCACAGGGAAGAACTTTCTGCATCACTGCTACCCGGTAGGCTCTGAATGAACCACAGGAACCAGTAAGATGAAAAGATCGCATTTTCTTCATGGAGGGCTACAGAGCAGGTATGGGACTCCCTGTTGTCTTAGGTATAGGAGGAAAATGCATGTGCACCCCACTTTTTCTTCCAGGATAAAAATTATAGATGTAAAAATTCCAACAGTATAAGGGCATGAAAAGTCAGTCTTCTGACCATGACCTTCACTTCTTGGCTCTCCTAAAAGGGAACCTACCACTGGTGTCTATATACAAACACTTCCTCTTCTCACATAATGACTGCTGTTCAGAAAAAGGACATCAGACACCAGCATAAGGACAAATGAATATACGTATGCAGTCCTACCACAGACTGTATCAGAAATACCTCATTTCATTCAACAGTAGCTTATCTTTTTAGTTGGTAATTAAAAATAATTCAAGTTGGCACCCTGAATTTCATAGGGTGGTTTTGACCACAGGGGAACTTCAAAACATCTTGTTTCACAGTTGCCCAAGTGTGTTTGTCTCAGGAGTTAGTGATGATAACAAGTCCACACTCGGTCATGACATCCCAGCCAGGGGACCCCGGGAGGGTGCTGGAGCCTGTCCAAAACTCTATTTCCTTGTCTGTGAAAGGGGTATGGTAACTGTAGCTGATAGGTTAGGATCAAAGTAGAATATGTCCCAGGAGATAACTCATGTCAAGTATGCATCGAGAAAGATACAGAATAAGGAGTCTTAGTTCCACTCTGGGATATCTTGAAAAAATTACCTTCTTCTAGTTTCAGCCCCTCAAAATGTTATGAAGGTACAATTCATGACCCCTTAATCCTGCATACCCCTAACTCCCTGCAAAGCATAACATTACTGGCAGGTGACCTGTAATTTCAATCGCGTGGATCATTTTCTCTAAATAAAGTGAAGCATACCTCAGGATCACATGCATCACTGCAAATAAAAGCAGGTACTCCCAAAAAGTCAGCCTTATTCCAGAAAGCTCATCTAGAACCATTGTTTAAGTGCATGGGTCTACAATTACCTACGAGTCTTGTCAGGTGACTGGAGAAAGAGAAAGAGAAAGAATCAGTTGTCCTATCTCAGCAGTGTCTACGGATTTTAAAGTTTTTGAAATACCAGTCACGTTATCGAGGTACCAGTGCTGAAAATAGAAATTTTACAGTGAGCCTCTGGCAAATAAACCGTGCTGAGCATCAACTGAGAGGTGGGAGTCAAGTCCACCTTTGTCTTTCTGAGAGAGAGAAGGGGCAAGAAGAAGAGGGTGTGCAGAGACAGAGGAAGAAGCCGCACGGGGCGAGGGGTCTGCTGGGACATTTGCCTCCTTGCCGTATATCACGGCTCCAGAGGCCCCGTGATGACAGGGAGGCCAGGTGTCAAGGTGTGGCCGTGTAGCTACTACTCCCATGCACACGTGCATAGAGAGCATCTCAAAAGCCCCGATTTCTGTTTGTGGAACATGGAGAGTCAAGTACACGTGTGGTCCCCAGGGATGAAAGCAAGCACCTTATGCCTGAGATCCGCAAAAGGAGACTAAATCTCAGAAAAGCAAGACCCTGAGCCCCCTCCCGGCTTGGGAGGCTACAGCAGGGGACAGAAGTGTTCCATCTGTGACTCCTGACAAGCTTTTCAAGTTGCCTCTGGGCCTGGCCTCCCCAGAGCATTGCTCTAGGCCCCAACTGTGTCTCCCACACCCGAACATGGAGAATTCCGATCGTCGGAGCCAGGGAGAACAGGCAGCCCTGGATGTCACTGGAGGAAGCCCGTGGCCTGCTTGGGAAGGTGATGGCCACCCTGGCTTTGCCCATTGTGGATACAGAGAGAGAGGTAGAGATAGAGATTTAAATAATAGACATAAATTGATATATTGATCTAGTTCTATGGAAAACCATTCATTCTAGGAACTGGTTTGCATGATTACAGAGGCCAAGCCAAGAAGTCCTACCATCTGCCATCTGAGCACTCATGTCCAAAGACAGGGGAAGACAGACATCCCAGCTCAGAGAAAGTGAATCTCACCTTCCTCCGCCTTTTTTTCTATTCATGCCCTCAATGGATTGAATGATGCCACACATATTGGTGAGGGGGTACTTTACTCAGTCTCCTGAATCAGTGCTAATCTCTTCTGGAAACACCCTCACAGACACAGCCAGGAGTAACACTTTACCAGCTCTCTGAGTATCCCTTAGCTCTGTCATGTTGACACATAAAATTAACCATCATACACAAATGGCCTGTTTTCTCTCTCAAACCAAGAGTGGGGGTCTCAGCAAACTCCAGAAACTGGAGCTGTAAGCCAAGACATCCTGACATCCAGAAGAGGGACCCCCCTCTCCCACCCCACATGGCACTTCCTCTGCACTTTGCCCTCCCTAAAAATCAAGGCTCTCCTAGAAAGTTTCCTGCATCTCATTCTGGTCCCCAGGCAAGGACAAATATCTGTCTCACTGAGGAAATTGGTATCATAAAGAAAACCGGTTAATGACCCTGATTTTATAATTCTGATCACCGTAGTGCAATTTCCTTATTGTGACGATTTCTGAAAAATTTTAAATCTAATGTGGTATGAAGTCCATGAGCAGATGACATATTTTATTTTTATTTTTATTTATTCATGAGAGACAGAGAGAGAGAGGCAGAGGGAGAAGCAGGCTCCCAAGGAGCAGGGAGCCCGATGTGGGACTCGATCCCAGGACCCTGGGATCATGACCTGAGCCGAAGGCAGACGCTTAACCATCTGAGCCACCCAGGTGCCCAGATGACATATTTTTTTCTGGCATATCCCTCAAACCTATTAAAAACAAATTCTAATTTTTTTTTCTGTTATTTCTGTTTACCATTTCTTCACCTAAACTTTTTTGGAATTTCTCCAGACTAGAGAGAAGTAAAGGTTTTAAACCAGGCTCTAGACTCCTATACTCAGAGATCAGCCAATACCGAGTGGCAAGGGAGGTGCTCAGACCCCACCCCTCGTGCCTCACCCTTTCCTCCCCTGCCCCCCACAAACACAGACTTACATGGGCACCAGTGGTTGAGCTAGGAGGGTCCTCATCACATGTGTGAATGTGGCCAAGTCACCTGGGGCTGAGCATTCCCAGGCCCCCCAGTGCCTCTCAGTGGCCTCACCACACCCCAGGACAGCCGGAATGTCCCAGCTGTCTGGCCCTGCCTGCATTCAAAGACATCCACACAGAGTGCGAGGCTCTGGACAACTAGAGGCCAGAGGGCCGTATCTTCCAACAATGCCTGAACTGAACTTTCCTTCTTTCCTGTTCTGACATTTCTCAAACAGGGGACCGCCCTCCAGGACATGGAGGCTCTTTCATGGCAGGGCACCCATGAAAGCTACTCTCTCTCCCTTTTAATCTCCCACCCGACCCTTTTCTTTTCTTGACATGAATTCAATTCAACTGCCACTTAAAAATAGGCCTGCTTGTCACATTCTGTTTGCCAGTTGGAGTGAATGTCACTAAGTGTCACAGAATCTGTGGCTACAGCTTGTGGATTGATTGTGGGAGAAACTAGGTCCAAAGTGGAGTGAGTCCCTCTTATGACCTCACCCAGATTTACACCCACAGAGAAAGCATGGATTTTTCTTGCCATTGTCTTCCTTCCCATTAATTTCTTCCCATAACTATTTAAAACCACCATCTGTTCTCTCCTTGGAAATTTAAGTAACTTACAGCACAATTTTTTGATTTTTACCCCCAGTTGTAGATAAGCCATATGTGGGGAGATTGGGTCAAATGCCAGGTATTTAAAATGAGGTAAGAGGAGTTATGCAAATGATTTGACAATCTCTTTGGGGCCATTCATCTGTTGCCGCATATTCATCCAGCAAGCATTAATTGAGCACTAGCTGTTTGCTAGGCACTGTTCTAAGTTCTGGGGCTGTAGAGATGAATGGGGGCCCCACAGTCCCTGACCTCCAGGAGCATAGGATGGTGTAGAATGTGAGCAATCCATTAGTCCCTGCAATGCAGTGGGCTGAGCTCTATATTGTGTAGCTATGATAGGGCTCATGCTCTTTTTTCCACATTGAGGACATTGTCCCCCAGTCTAACTGGAAAGCTTCTACTTCTGAATATAATTTAAGTGCTTTGTCTGGGCGTGTTGACCGACCTTTCTTACTAGATTTAACTAACTCTTCCTTGGGGGCTCCCTCATGCTATTTACTGAAATTTATAAACAAGAAATTTATACTCATCCACCAGATTATGAACCCCTTGAAGGCAGACATTTCATCTTACTTAATGTGAAAACGCCAGCCAAGTGCTCACCCAGAGTAATTTCTTAATAATATTTGTTTAATGGCTGAATGATCCCCTCCACTTAAAAATTTACTGAATACCTGTGTTGTCCAGCTACGGTGCCAGGCAACTACATGTGTGTGTGTCCAAGTGTATGCCCGTATGTGTCCATCTGTGTATGTGCCTGTATGTGCCCATGTGCATGTCCATGTATGTGTCCATGTGTATCCATCTCTGTGTGTTCCATGTGTGTGCCCATGTGTCCATGCGTGTGCCCATCGGCATGTGCCCGTGTGCCCATGTGTGTTTCTGTGTGTGTCCATGTGCATGTCCATATGTGTGTGTGCCCATGTGTGTGTGGCAGGGGACAGATGGTCACTGGGGAAGCTAGGCAAAGGTGAACAACAAAACTCCTGATCTCATGGAGCTCACAACTTAGTAAAAGATACAAGTAATACCTATTACTCAAGTGTCTGTTTTTATCCCTTGCAGGAAATCTTAAGGAAGAAGGGCTTGAGATAATTATAAATATAAAAAGAAATGTCTGTGTCTCATTTCAAGATTCATTTTTAGTATTCTGTTCTCAAATTCTTTATGTTGGATTGTTAATTTTGCCTTGGCTATGAAAATAATATTTGACACATGAATACACCCTTCTTTTGCATCTCTTGTTCCATCTGTAGCTCTTATTATGAGGAGTTTGGGGTTGCTTTTATTATTGTATGTAGAATTTCTCTCTGATGAAGTGATTTTTGCATTTCTGGATTTCCCTCCTCTGGAAGGTGTATCTCACACACAGGGTGCATTTCTCTTCATCCGTTGTGCCCTGAAGTTCACCACTTCTTCTCGGAGTGGGAAGCTGACACATGGCACCTCCAAGAGCTCTTCCACGACCAGCATTCAACATAACCATGTTAAAATCAACTCAACAAATGCTTCCTGAGCACCTACTTTGTGCACACAACTGTACCACTCTGGGACGGAGTCCAAGATAAACAGAACAGTACCCAAAACCGGGTGTGGGAGAGAAATGTTCTCTGAATGTCAAGGAGGCTTCTCAGAGAAGCAGTCCTTGCCTCAGATGAGTAAAAAAGACAATTCTCTTTTTTTCACCTAAGAATTGGAGCAGGTTGCATAATCAAGTTGGACCTTAAAGAATTAGTAAGGAAAGACATAAACAAAACAATAAAATCACCTGTAACTTAATACCTCTTTTCTTGAATAGAATTTTGGACCTCTGTTTTAAAGAGGAAATCCCTGCCCCTGAGGTTTTTGGTGACTTCCAAGAAGATTGAATAACACTATCTGTCCCTTTCTTTGGGCATGACTGTCCACCCAAGCTCTTCAGCTATTTCTCCTTTCTATCCCCCTTCTAGAATTTTCTCTTCTCTCCCAGTAGCTACTCTGCTCTTGGGAAATGTGTATTAGAAAAGATGCCATTCTCTGCCCTCACTGAGGATTCACAAGTGTAATGCCCAGAAGTGAACATTATCAAGAGTCTGGGTACTGACAAGCCCAAATACCCAGGCTAGAGCTACTTCTGTCCACGCCTGCCCGAGCAGGAGCCCTTCTGTGCACAGCCCCCATCTGCAAACCTTTGATAGCATTGTTACATGGCCAGTCCTTTGTTTGAAGATGCTGAACAGCAGCATGCAGCAAGCAATCCGAACAATCAGCTCTGTACCATTCACGGCATATCAAAGCCAGTTAGCCTCAGCCATGGTGGGTCTCAGTGACACAGGAGAAATGATAAAGCAACTGGGTCCCAGGGAGAATCTTCTGAGCCCATGGTGTCTCCAAACACCTTCTTATATAACATCCCGCAGCACCTGAGCTAAAATATCCAGTGTAAACACAGGCAATAGAAGTGCAAAGGAAAATGTATTTTTGGATGGGTTTCAAAAACACACGTTTCTTGGAAAGCAGATACTATTATTTTTCGTATCGTAAGGCATATTTTAGCAGCAGAGTAGGGGGTACTGTAAATATTGAGACTACCGTGCTTGATTCTGGGTAAGGAAGGCCCATGTTGAGGATACCGACATTTGGGGAAGTATGAGGAGATGACAGAGAATGTGGGAAGTATATGTAGCTAAGGATCCAGAGTGAAAGAGACCCCGGAATTAATTAGGCTCTTGATCACGGAAAACCCGGACAGTAAAGGCTAGAGAATGAGCCTCCCATTGGCCTGGTTGCCCAGAGTAGGTCCACAATGGAAGCTCACGAATAACTGGCCGGTTGAAGGATTCGAAATGTAGATACCCTTCACTGTTGAATGGGGAGAAGCAAAGAAAGAGAATAACGTAAAGCAACTGGGCTACATGAATGTCTCCGGGGATACTAATCTCACAGGCAAATAACTCACAGGTAGAAAAAGAAGTTTCCTAATTCAATGTGTTCAGAGTCCTAGATGATCTAGCACAACACTGTTACCTACTTGGAAAGTAATAAAAAATGGAATACCCACCTGACCAGGTTGGCAACTTCATATTCAAAATGAGTTCTCTAGCCCATCCTAAAATAGCTTTCCCGAGGCTGATCCTCGGATGTCCTCAGCATTCCTTTTACGTCAGAAAACTCTCTACACACAAATACGCTCTTAGAGTTAACCTTCATTTCTTCTTTCTTCTTATTTCCTATTTAATCTCAGTAATACCGGCAAAACTGCTATTTGACATAATTCCTTCCAGCAACTGATTCAAATACTGGGATTTATACAATTTTCCCTGGTGTTGTTTCTTTAAGAGCTAATTATTTTAGAGCACTTTTAGGTTCCCATTCACCTCCTGCCCCCACACAGGCACAGCCTTACCCATTAGCAACACCACCCCTCCCCCCGCGAGTTGAGACACCTGTTACAATTGATGACACTGCATTGACCCGTCATTACCACCCAAAGTCCATAGTTTACATTAGGGTTCACTTTTGTTGTCGCAGGTTTTCTCACTTACCTTTTAACCCCTTATTTGCCTCAATTTCTGCAGACATCTCTAGACCACAGGTGCTCCTCGTCACCAGCCCCTGGGGGCCTGGGCAGAAGAAAGGGCTTCTCCCTCTGTGCACCTTGTAGACTGGATGCAGGAGAAGCCCAGGAGAGGACACGAGGTAGTTCCCTTCCGGGGAGGGCTCAGAACTGGAGATCAGTCCTGCTACCAGACCCTCTACAGACACAGAAACAGTGTATACGAGGGGCTGCTCACAGTGAACTGGACCTCAGCGTGTGATCACTTGGCTTGGAAGTTAATTCTGATCTTGTCAACATGCCCTGCTTAGAAAAGGAGCCGCATCCAGCTTTGCAACCCAGAGCTTCAGGGATGCAGGCATCTAGGACCTGAACTCTGAGTCCTGCTCTGATGCTCGTGAGCCTCATCGGTATCTAGCTACAGGCAGAGTAGCTGGGGAAGCACTATTTGTATTGAGTATTTTTAAATTGTATCTAATTGTAGGGTATTCATTTTAAAAATTACATTTCAAAACCCAATTACACATGTTTTTCTTGGTTCTACTTTAATTTTCTATAAAGGCTTTACCCTTTGTGGTTGGTCTCAGTATTCCAAAATTCACTTGAATATCCTGCTGCGCTTTGAGGACCCTCTTTCTCTTGGTGGGATCGACAAGTTAGCTCTGTCTTTCTCTGGTAGAGGATGCGGTTAGTGTGTGTGTGATGGTTGAGAACGGTTTTTGAGGCAGACTTGATCCTTTGCTTGCTGGTTGCCTGGTCTCAGACAAAGTACCATCTCTGAGCCGGTTTCTCTATCTGTAAATTGGGTATGATTATAAAAATAGGGATGATTCCTCTTTCGCATCATTGTCTCTACTATGTCTTGTTTTGTTTATGACATATACTTCCATATCCTTTCAGGATCCTACACTATTTATAAACTTAAAGATTATATCCTCCCTTCCAATAATGTGCATTCCCTACAAAATATTCTCAACATTCCATCTCTGATCCTCACTTCTTGAGTTCAACCCAGTTAAGTCACCACTAAATATTTGGGTGATTTAATGCACATTTTCTCTGCCCACTGAGAAGTGAAAGCAACTCTAAACTTCCCTTTATACACTTGGATATTGGCTACTGGCAAAGTTTGGACTGGTGCAGTGTCATAAAGCAAATGGATTTGTCTCCATAAACCCACATGAATGTATGAATGTCAGGAAATAAAATACACTCTTTGGTGTATTTTTTAATTTTTTGATATAGATATAAAAATGAGGATTCTGAGGATTCTTTGGTTTGTCCATTTTTCAGGGCCCACAAATAGGTGTACATTAATATTTTCTTTGCTTTGGGGATTCAACTAAATTCCAAGCATTCTAAAAAAAAACTTGCCAATTTCACACCAAGAATGTAATGCCATTCCTTGAATAACCTTGGAAGCTTCATTATAAAGTTATCCTCAGGCCTTATGGATGACTTTTAAATTTACTTGAAAAGATTCAGAGACTTATAGGGAATGGCCAAGTGTGGTAGTGAGGGCTTTTCATGGTCCCCAGAAAGAAGTCCCACTGAAGAGAGGTCCAAAGGTGGCATCCTTGGCAAAGATGAGCAGTAGGAGAATTGGAGGCTCTTGAGGGGAAGGGAGGCTGCAGTGACCTCGCCACATCAAGTATCTCTTTTTGCATCCATCACAGCATTGATCACGAACTTTAACATTTCAGGCGGAATTCTTGTTTTTCAACGATTGATGAGAACAGCCGATTATGTGGAGACTTCAGTGATAAAGGCCAGACTAAAATAAGGAAAAGCAATCTACATCCCAAAGCCAATTTCCTTTAGGAATACTCTCTTCCTAGAGAGGAAACAAAGAACAAAACACCCAACACGCAAATGCCAAATGCGGAAGAAAAGACTCCGCTGACAGTGCCCCACTCTGGGAGTCGGGCACGTCATCTTCCTTCCCCTCAATTTCCCAGCACCGTGCCAATTCGAAATTTTTTCCCTGACTTAGTCGGGCTGGGAGCAGGGAAAAAGAAGAGTAAGTTTTCTGGATGTTGCTGAGGCACTGACATTTGCGATTCAGTATGGCTTCTCGGTCCCCGACCGGTCCTGGAAGGCCAGACCATCCTGGAGGCCAAGAACACCTTCTGCCCTCCGATTTTGGCACAGCGGTGGCCTCTTCACTCGGATGTGTGCCTCCCGGCATTCCTCCTGCCTCGGCGCCTGCAGACTGGCATGCCGCAATATGCTCTACCTAAGGCTACACCTGAGACCATATGGACCTTCAGCTGCTGCCCCATACAGGGGCCCGCCTGCAGCAAGGCGAGGACCAGATGGAGCAGACGATACCTGTCTGAGGCCGTCTGACTCGACGCGGCTGGGGACGTGGTGTGCAGAGAATGGCAGACTGTAAACATTTAAATAATAATACCACAACACATGCTGATTCTTTTCCACCAGGAAGGAAAAAGAGTACCTTTCTGGGAGAGATACGCCGGAAGAATACGATGGAGGAGGAAGGAACCTCATTTTTAAAACAAAGCTAAAAGTCAAATGATGGCAACCAAAGATGGAACTGGAAAGTAGTTGTAAGGGTGAGCATGGAGCAGTGCAAAGCAGGGCGGTGGGAGCCAGGAGACACAGCACTTTCCCTGTGCCTCAGTCTCCCCACTGATAATATAAAGGAAGTGGCCGGTGCTCTTCAAAATGCCAAGATAAGGAGCTTGGGCCAGGATGTAAATCAACACATGGAGAATCATCAAGAGAGTCTGGTTAACAGAAATCATTTCAGTGGAATTAAGCAGGATGCTTTGGAATGTGGTTGAGTCCCATTCTGCTGCAAAAGCATCTCACGGCAGACAGTTCACAAATCATGCAGATCTTGGCAACGGTTTACAAACTGGTACTGGGCTGTGGGTATTTTGAGTGGCGTTGGACCAGGTCACCTCTTTACACTCTCAGGACTTTCAATTTTGCTTTTGTGTGAGTCTAAGTAGAGAACTCCTAAGTAGAGTACTCACTTGCTTTCAAATATAAAACAAATATTTAAAAAATGAGATGTGGCTTAAAGGGTCTCAGTTGCTGGAAGTTCTAAAGTCCCCCAAAGTGTAAAAAAAAAAAAGATCGCTTTTTCAATGATTCTGGCATTTCACGAATATTCATGAACGGCTGGCAAGCTTCATAGAAAAATTGTACCGTGGTGTAATGTGTCAACAGTTCTAGCTTTGAGGGCTTCCTGGAAGATGTGATTCTTGAGGGGGGACTTCACTGATGTTGCTAGACAAAGAACCGAGAACAGCAACGAGAGAGGATAGGAAGTCCCCGCTGAGGGAAGGCACGGCCATGTGCTGCAAGCAGAAATGCACAGTAGTGATCTGTTGCTGGAATGCAAATGTGAGAGTGAACCATGAGAAGGCAGGCACGCTCTTGGTCACAGAAGACCCAGAGCTCCAGAATGAGGGATTCAGACAGCTCCTATAGGGGATGGGAGGTGACCAAGGGGCTGTCAGCCTGTAGGGGGATAGAGTCAGATCTCCAATGGTGGCATGAAGAATGGATTTGGGAAGGGAAAGTCTGGATACATAAAGACCAAATCCAGTTAGGAGGCGTTTACAAACAGTATCTTGGGATGGAGAGATGACCAAGTCTTGAAGTAGGTAAGAAGAAAAACAAATTAGATTCAAGAAACAGGATCAAATTCATAGGCTGGATTACCTACTGCGTAGTCTTCATTCCTTGATTTTGGCTTCTATCCACCAACCTCTCCCACAATACCTTTGGTTTAATTATTGGTGATTTGGAGATGATACTGTTAAAACCTTGTACAGTTGGTTCCTCGACCTCCCACACCCAATGATTTTTCATCTGCTGGACCCCAAGTTTGTGCCATTAGCAATGGGCATGACTCCTTCAACACCCCGTTCTTCCACCACTGCCTCTCCTCTCTGCAGGCCAATCTCTCTCGTATTTCATCACTAACAGTCTTTCCATCCCAATATTGCCACCAATCCATGTCTCCTACCAACCCTCCACTGTCCTTCAGCCCCTTGCTGCCCTGTCTTGCTCCCTACCATCTACAGTTCCATGATCCATCTTCACCAGAAACCCCCTGCATTCACTTATCTTCAAACACTCACCCCTTGTGGTTCATCATCCTCATTTGGCAAAAACCATGGCTTCGGTAAATCTAACTCTCTACCCTCTCTGCCCCCTGCTCACACATCAAACCACTCCAGAGACAAGTATGCAGCCACACTGAATACCGTCAAATTAAAATTCACGTCAAGAACTTCAAGTGGCGCATTATTGCTCTTGGGCCATCCTAGTATTGTTTGGTCTCTCCACTCTTTCACTTCCAGATTACTATTCTATGCCCTCTCTTTTCTCCTCAGACCTCCAGCACCTTCATTAACTAACCTTTGCTTGGTATTTTACTGATATAACTGTAGCAGCTATCAGAAGAGAATTTCCAAGCCTACCAGCACCAACTCTACCAAACAGCCTATCCTGTGTCTTTATTCTCTGACTTCTCTCTTATGACTGTGGATGAAATCTTCCCAAGTCCTTAACGAAGGCAAACCCCTCCACTTACACACCACTTCTCCCAGCTTCTCCCTTACCCAAGGATAATTCCTAGACCAGTTATCCTTTTCCTCTTCCCCTCCTCATCCTTCCCCACCCTACTGGACCACTCTTATTGATACAGATATACTATTATTTTTCCTATTTTATAAACAAAAACAAAACCCTCTTTTGATCACAATTCTTCCCTTCTCTGCTCCCTTATATAGAAATACTTTTTGAAAACATTTTCTCTACTTTCTGTCATAACCTGCTGTGAGCTGTTCTTTGTGCTGCCCTGGCATCATCTGTGGGCCTTTAACTGCTCAATTAAACAACAATGAATGCTCTGTTTCACTGCCCTACTTAGATAAGCCCATGCCCTGACCTCTCCTGACCACCCAACTTCTGCTTTTACCCCCCAGACATATGAGACAGCTGACACCAAGACCTTCAGGTTCCTGCCAGACAGGCCCCTGGGACCCCTGCCTGACTATACACTAACCAGTCCATCATGAGTATGGGAACCCTGCTTGGCTAATGCCCTGGACCCCAGTGAAGGCTGCAACCCACAGGTGCCTCTCCCTCCCTCCCACTTGCTGGTCAAGCCCACGTGTCACCATAACTTCCTGCAGGCCCAGGAAGGTGTACTGAGGTTTCCTCTCTAGGACCCGCGAGTAACAAATTCCATTGACTCTGGCATTCTGGTCTCTGAGTGTCATTCGCTGGGCTGCCCCAGACACCCCCATGGCTCACTAAACTTTGTGTCCTTACTCTCTTCCATGTCAATGCCCATCCTCTTTGGGGCCCCCTTGGAATCAGCATTTACTCTCTCCGCTGACATATCTTTTATGAAGGGCGCCCAATGGCCTCTCATGGCTAAGTCCAAAGTCAGTTCTCCATCTTGGCTACAAGAGCACTGGACTTCTCCTGCAGCAGACTTTCCTTAGTCTCCAGGACACAATATTGCAGTGGTTCTCTTCCTGCGCACTGGGTGCTCCTTCTCAGGTTACTCTTGATCTCCCTAGCTCCTATTCTCAAATGCTCCGGGCCAAGTCCTGAGACCTCCTCTCTGTCTATTCCCTGTGCCTTAGTGATATCATCTATTCTACGGGCTTCAAACACCAATCAAAAGCTAGACTTCTTTCAGATTTGTATAAATCAGCCTACATGCCGCATCTGAATTTCAATTAGCAATAATCGCGCCTCGGATAAACCTCATTGGCTATGATACTGCCACTGCGCAAAACTTGCATTTGAATTTCAGACTCATCCATCTGCCTGCCTGTTCACCACCTCCAGTTCTTTCCCGGATTTCACACAATCAAATCCAAATTCCTGCTCTTCCCAAGCCTCTTTCACCTGAAGTCATCCCCCATCCTGTTTGTTGGCAACCCTATTCTTCCAGTTGCTCAGGCCAAAAACCTAGAAGTGACTTTGACTCCTCTATTTCCTTCAGAATACACGTTCAGCCTGTTAGCAGTCCTATCTTTCAGAACACACCCAGAATTCACCACCTCTGCCACTAAATGCTTCAGTTCAGGGCACCTTCACCTCTTGCTTGGTGACTGCAATGGCTTCCTACCCAGTTACCCATACTCTGCCTTCTCCCCAACACTGTGATGATCCGCTTAAGAATGATCTTGTCACCCTTCTGCTCAAAACCCCCCAGTGGTTTCCCATCTCACTCAGAATAAAACCTAAGTGTTCAGACCTCTAAAGCCTTTCATGATGTGGAGCCTCGACTCTTCCAGAATCTTGCCTCCAGTGACTCTGCCCTTGCCCTCACCCTGTTAGCTATCCTGCGCTCCCTGCTATTCCTCAAACACAGGAGTTCTTTAAATATTCTAGACATGGGTTCTTGGATAAATATATGTAGTGCAAATATCTCCCCCCCCCAACTATGGTTTGCCTTTTCCCTCTCTTCAAGATGTCCTCAATTTATTTTTAGTGGATAGTTGAGATTGTAATAAAAAAGAAAATCTCTACTAGCAGAAGCAAAGAAGCATTTGACTGCCAGAGAGTGAAGCTCCAACACTACGGCTGCCATAGTTCTGGAGCATCAGCAGTCTCACAAATGCTCTGGCACTAAAGCCTTCATGACCATGACCACCCACAAATGGGAGACAAGCCCTCAAGCCCATGAGAGGTGGGGGATGGGAGGTGATGTCCTTGCATAAAACCAGAACTCCCAAAGT
Source organism: Mirounga angustirostris (assembly GCF_029215605.1). Lineage (NCBI taxonomy): Eukaryota > Metazoa > Chordata > Mammalia > Carnivora > Phocidae > Mirounga > Mirounga angustirostris. The sequence continues at coordinate 6,805,758 of NW_026991718.1, forward strand.
GCCACTACTTCAGAGAATGAAAACTAATAAAATCTGTCCAACAGCCTAAGGAGAAAAAAGAGATTTTGCCCTCCGTGGAAAAACAATGTATTCCATTAGAAACTTCCACTAGAAACTAAACCATGCACTTCACATGGATTTGGAGGCCAAGATTGCATTTTCCTTATTATGAAGGAAAACTCAAATTATGAATTAGTGCTTTAAAATAGAAACAGTCCTACCTTTAACAGAAACACATTGAAAATCATTCAGCAACTCCTACCTCACACAATTCCCATGGGAGAAGGAAGGCAGGGACCAAGACCTACCGAAGAGCAGTTTATGAACAAAATAAGAAATGAAGAATTCCATCAAGACTACAGAAAGCAGACGCAACACAAAAGGGTGTTAGCATCTTCAGTACTTGAAATCATAGAGCAAGATGTGGAGGAGGTCATAAACTCTTTTTAAAACGGTTAAAAGGATAAAAGAATGTTTACAGAAACTTCTGGAAAGAATGGAACAATATGCAAAATCAACCAAAAATGCTTGAAAAGAAGAACCAAATAGAACTACACTAACCAAAGTTACAGTAATTAAAAAATAGAAGAAACTTAATACATGATTCAAACAGCAGACTAAACACAATTTAAGAGAGTATTCGTAAACATGAAGGTAGATCTGTGAAAAATACCCAGAAAGGAGCAAAGTGCAATGGAAAACATAACGACTTATAGAGGATACACTGTAAGACCTGGATTTCTGGCTAATGGGAGCTCCAGGGAAGTGACCAGAGAGATGTAGGGAGGAGAATTACTAATAGGCAAAGCTAAGAACTTTCCAGATTTCTTTCAGCATGAGTCAGAAAAATCAGTTCTAAGCAGGATAAGGAAAAGTTTGCTTTCCTTTAGTGGATATAAATTGATATAATTGATCCCTAATTGAAAATTCAAGTTGTTTCCATTCATCTTATTATTATAAACAATACCACAATAAGTATTTTTTTAAAGATAAATCATTTCACATAATTTTTGTCTATAGATAAATTTGTAAAAATGGGATGGGTGTGTCAGAGATGGGTGTAATTTTAGAAATATAGATAAATAATAAGTACTCTTTTGTTTGCTTCTATGCAAGGGCTGCATGCTAAACTTTGGACATATTTACTTAGATTTCAAAACATTCAAGGGCTGACATCACCCTTTTTTTTTTTTCTTTCTTTCGTCAAAGCACCCAACACAAAAGACCCAACTCACCATTTGATTTACATATGTCATGTGCTTTAACGATGATATTGACAATACCTCATCCAGGTGCATATTTTCATTCTATTGCTCTTGGGCTGTTGTGTGACTCCCAGAACAAAAACCAAACACGATGTGATAACAGATATACCACCATCCCCCCATCTTTAAAAAATCATTCTTCAAGATACACATCAAAAGCTATGTTCTCAGTTCTGGTTACTCTGAACCCCATTTCCCCAAATCAGAATTTGTCAACTTTCTGTTGACAATTTGTCAACTTCCTTAGCTTCACCCAAGCCAGCTAATGACTGTTTCCGTATAACCTGCCACTACCTTAGACCACAAGCCTTCCCAAGCCTGGGACTGGCCACCTGTCTTACCCCAGTGCCTGGCTGAGCATCAGATGGTACAGCCCAGTGAGCTTTTACTATACTGAACCGAAAATAGAACGGTTACATTGCAGTTCCAAGTTTGAAGCATGGAATATTCCAAAATTAACATAAAGTAAGAAATTAATAAGCCAAAGTAAACTTCAATACACAAAATATTTTTGGTTAAATTTTTGAAGCTTCCAGTGTTCAAGATGAACACTCAAAAGTATGCTTGGGTGGGAGTAACATTTTTATAGATGATCATCAAATTCTCCCTCAGAAACTCCTGACATAGTAGAAATAGAAACCATTTTGGAGAGCTCTCTGGCTCTGAAACTGTGACCATGCAAGGGTTTCCCGATGCAAGAGACCTCAGTTATACCAACCTTGTGACAGTGGGTGTACGTACTCCGAAAACAGCTTATCATGCAGACCTCCTAGGGTGTGAACGGAAAGGTCCATCAGGCAATTATCTGTGTGAGACAACACTGAATTTCCTAAAATTTGTGGAGAATTTGCATTTGGTATGAAGGATGGAAAATATATAAAAAAATAAAAACAGGCTGAGAATTTTGTGAAATTCGCTTAAAATTCTCCATACGCTGATCTGGTCTGCTTGGCCTCTGGGGCCCCAAGTACATGTTTTCTGGGTGAATCAATACATCTGCCCAGCAAGCAAGCGACTGTCAGCTGGGGACTTCCTCTCTTCTGGGTTTGCAATCCTGAGGCTCTGTACAATGCCTGAACCTAATGTGCTCTTGCTGTATACACAGCAAGAACAAGACATCCTCTTCACCTGTAACTTTGCAAGAACAAACTTCCAGATTAGCAAAATGATGTAAATTCATTAAGGTTGAGAATATTCAATATGTTTAATTTTTACTCTGTGCATTTTTTCTTTTTAGGAGGTGGATCTCTTTGACGAGATGAATGTCACAAACGGTGAAAGTTTCCTATACCTTATTTTGAAAGACAAAGACTTGCCGGGGCTTTCTTTGATTCAGCTTGAATCAGTAATTAATTAGGAGCATAATTTAGGTCCATACAATATTCTGTTTAATCCCCAACAAAGTATAATTTTCAAGGAAAACTACTTGGTTCACAAGAGTGAGAGAATTGTTATGAGCATGGTCCTGTAAACTGCACTGAAAGCTACATGACATGTACATTTTCTTTAATGCATCGGAAGTAACATTGCAACTCTTCAAATGCTTCATTCCAGAAATAGAGCTTCGGAGCATACATTTATATTTCATTTGCCCACAAGCGTTTTAGGTTCTCATAAAGCTAATGAATTTCTTCCAAAATCATAAGTCACCTTACCAAATACAAATATGTTGCCACTTGAAGCAATTACCCAAAATGGTTGATTTATTCAGCCTCACAAATCATAAATTTCCAGGCAAATAAATCACTTTGCATATGGTTTCAACAAAGATAAAATAAAAGATTTTTTTAAAGGTGCTGACTAAGAACTTTGTGGCATTTGCTTGAATACTTCATACTTTAATTAAAATATATATCAATGTGTTTCATTTCCCTGAGAGCAGCAGTATGGTAATGAGTTCTTAACAACTCAGACCCATGCCATTTCGTGGTTCATTCGGCAATTTTACCCTACTTTTTTTTTTCCCCTCTAATCAGTAATCAGTACTTTTTGAGGTTTATGTGTACAGTATGTAATTTGATTTTCTTCCCTGGCGGGTTGTTACATAGATTGAATACAGAAATTGAAAGTACATATATTTAGAATCAAGAGAAGCATAATATATGTTTTTGCAGCTCTTCAATGATGAGCCCTATACATTAATCAAGGTAGCAGGTTTCAAGCAAAGCATTGCAGTTTTTCCAGCTCAAAGAAAATAACAGCAATTCTTTAATCAGTGTCTCAGTGTCAGGTATGGAGCTGGGGAAAAAAACAGAAGCATGCGGTCTCTGGCTACAAATGGCTTTAAACTTAGTGTAAAAGGGTTGCTTCGGTTCCCAACCCTAAAGCCTCGGATAAAGTTGTGATAGATACTGTCAAATGTATCCACGATGATAATGACATTTAATTCTTGCATTTTAGTTAACTGGTTCCATAGAGGGGTTGCCTTTTTCTAAATTTTTTAATGCACTTGTAGCTTTAAATGCAGAATCTAGAATCTGTCTTAATAGAAACCACCTGTTGGGTTGATACCCAGCTTTGTTAGCTGGGCATTGTTTGTGTGCTCTCTGATTTAATTGCTGTAAAGTGCACCTGGGTTACTATGGCATTAGAACACATTGTGATTTGATTGGAGGCTAGAGACTGAGCAGTTTTCATGGAATTATAGAATTTTATAATAATCAAACCGGGTCAAGCCCTACAATTATTTATCTCCAACTTCCTTGGTTTACAGATGAGGAAACTGAGGCCCAGGGAGTAAAGAGAATATATCATGTTTATCCAGTTGATTGGTTAACAAAACAAAAACAAGAACAGAATTCCTTTGATCACAAAACTGAGTGATTTCACATCTGGCACAAATCCAAGCAATTTATAGATGCCTTTGGACACATTTGGGATTTTTTTTCCCCTAGCAAATTTCATTCTTGATTTTGAATTTGTATGGGAAGCCAGATCTGTGACTCTCTAATAAAGATATATTTTAAAAGAAATTAAATATTTCAAATAATAACCACAGAGGAGTTGTTTATGTGTCTTTGGGATCTGGTTACCTACTCTAAACAAAATATAATGTGATATGAACAATTTCCACAATTCAAAAGGAAGAATTTCAATGCCTTGATTTTTTTATTTTTTAGGAATTTACCTTTTTATCATTTTATTGTATTTTATTTTCATCATGGTAAGTATTCTCTTTAATCCCCTTCACCTATTTCCCCGATCCCCCCACCCACTTCCCCTCTGGTAACCACCACTTTGTTCTCTATAGTTAAGGGTCTATTTCTTGGTTTCTCTCTCTCTCTCTCTCTTTTTTTTCCTTTGACCATTTGTTTTGTTTTTTTCAATTCCACAGATGAGTGAGATCATATGGTATTTGTCTTTATCTGACTGACTTATTTCACTTAGGATTATATTCTCTAGCTCCATGCATGTTGATGCAAATGGCAAGATTTCATTCTTTTTTTATGACTGAATAATATTCCATTGTGTGTGTGTGTGTGTGTGTGTGTATCATCTTCTTTATCCATTTGTCAATCAATGGACACTTGGACTACGTGTGTAGTCTGGCTACTGTAAATAATGCTTCAATAAACATCAGGGTGCATGTATCCCTTTGAATTAGTGTTTTTGTATTTTTTGGGTAAATACCAAGCAGTGCAATTCCTGATTTGTAGGGTAGTTTTATTTTTAATTTTTTGATGAATCTCCACACTGTTTTCCACAGTGGCTGCACCAATTTAAATTCCCACCAACAGTGCGAAAGGGTTTTTTTTTTTTTTCTCCACATCCTCACCAACACTTGTTTCTTGTGTTTTTTATTTTAGCCATTCTGACAGGTGTGAGATGATATCTCACTCTAGTTTTGATTTGCATCTCCCTGATAATGAGTGATGCTGAGCATCTTTTCATGTGTCTGTTGACCATCTGTATGCTTTCTTTGGAGAAATGTCTATTTATGTCTTCTGCTTAATTTTTAATGAGATTATTTGTTTTTTGCTTCTTAAGTTGTGTCAGTTCTTAAATATTTTGGATACTAACCCTTTATTGGTTATGTCATTTGCAGATACCTTCTCCCATTCCAGAGGTTGTCAATGGCCTAATTTAGAAAGAGAAATGATATCACTGAATGTCTGGGAAGATTATTATCTGTGACTGAATTGGATAGTACCAGTCTCATTAGCATGGGACTTTCTTTTTTTTTAAGATTTTATTTATTTATTTGACAGAAAGAGAGCACAAGCAGGGGAAGCAGCAGACAGACGGAGAGGGAGAAGCAGGCTCTCCACTGAACAGAGAACCTGATGTGGGGCTCGAACCCAGGACCCTGGGATCATGACCTGAGCCGAAGGCAGCCGCTTAACTGACTGAGCCACCCAGGCACCCCAGCATGGGACTTTCTGATCCATAAAGTGGATTTATAGTCAAAATTCCCTTTCGTCCTTACTGTGATGATGATGATGATAAATGTGTTAGGGGCCATATATTGTTCTAAGTTCTTTTACTAGTATCTTGTTCAACTGATACTATTATGATTATTCTACTTTATAGGTAAACTGCAATAGGTAAACTTACTTTCTTACTTTATAGATAAACCTCTATGATATTTATACTATTCCATTCAAGTTTGGGTCTGATTTAAGCCCAAGAATACCAGTAAGCCTATATCCATGTTAGCTATTATTGGGATATAACTGCAGGGAAATCCAGGCATCTCAAGGAAGAGATATTGCAAGGATCATTTACTGTAATTATTGTACTTGCTAACAAAGCTTCCTAGCTCAGTTGGATGGTGGTATCATAAAAGAGCAAAGTATCTCTTCCATCAAAGGGACCCAGGTAACTACTATCAGCTAGAAAGTAGGGGACACCTGATGCTAGTAGAGATGTCAGTTACCTGGGGAATTCATTGACTGTGAAGAAAGGGACACACCTAGGGTAAGATTTATTATTGAAATTGGAGCACTAGTGTATCTACAAGAAAACACTGACTTTGGTCAGTAGTTAATTACAATTCTTTAGACTTCAAAAAAAAGTTGGAAGCTGGGAGCTAAGTTCTCCCTCAAAGCACTCTTTAATGAAGCTATTTTTGAACCTGAATTTCTTTTAGAATATTTCTCATGCCAACTGATAAAGACAGATCATTAAATATCAGGAATTGTCCTTTTTTGCTCTGAAGCACTTCCAAGATGGATAATTTGGTCATATCAAAAGTTCTCCAAATTATCTCTGGTGAAATTATAATTGATGAAATTGTGCCATTTAATGACATGTGCAAGCATTTGAGTTATAAAGATGCACAACTGGAGACAGGCATCCAGCCTGTCTAAGATGTAGGATGAGATCATCAGGTGAACTTTGTTAGCAACTGGTTGAATGTGTCCTTTAGAACCTCATGTTTCATGCCAGCTGACCAGAAGTTGGCTGTTTGTGACCACCAGACATAACAATTTGCCTTTTCTGGCACAAAGAGGCAGTTTTGGAGATTTCATCTTCTAAATCATCTCTCAGGAATGCAGATAGGAGGGAGGAAAAATAGACACTCTAAGGTTTCCAGATGGTGACCCAAGGCAAAGTTTGTCCAAAGAAGGGCAGCAGGAGGACAAGACTTGAAGCTTTTTAGTCCTTGGAGTCGGTTTTCATCAGTGAATTTATTGGGATTCTCTCTATTGGCTGTTCCCTTTCAGAGAATGTTCTTAACAATATGGAGCAAGGCAAAGTCAGGTCCAGTGAACCCAATTTCCCCAAGAAGTTTTAAGAAAACAATTCCAATTGAAACAAAGACTTCCACAAGTGAAATCTAATTTTTCACAGGACCAAACAAAGTTAGAAGCTTTAAAAAAATCAGAGCAGAAACCTAGCATGTGGCCAATCTCTCTGCTGTGGCCCAGGAAACTGAAGAGGAAAAAGACATCAGCTGTCTTGACAGATGCTAACTCAAGTGGTCTGGATCAAGAGCCCTGGTCCATGCCAGGGTCATGGGAAGTCATAGCTGAATTTTGTTGAGTCCTCCAAGTCACAGAAAGCACCCTCCTCAAACCAAGAAACTGTTATAATGGAGTTTTATTGACTTACTGTAGCAATGGAGAAACAACATAGACAATATTATTACTATTATTATTATTATTATTCAAGGAAGTGAGCATGCAGCTTTGATTGCTGGTGAGTTGGGCTCAGAAATTCTTGATGTGGGTTACCAGGAGGGGAAAGCTTTGGATTGGTTGATATTTTGAGGCCAGGGTCAACGTGAGCGAGTTGAGGTTCTGGGAAAAGGAAACATCGTGTAATCGGGATACTCTGCAATTGTTAATGTGTAACTGATGCAAGAGGTGGCTGGTCCAGTTTTCAGGTGTTGGAAGAAACCTCACCATGTCCCCCAGTGCACAGCTCTCTTCCATGGTTCCACATAGTAGTTCTGCATTGTAAGAATTTGAAACAGAGGCTTTCTGCTTTATAAAAGTTCACATTATCTCAGAGTGCCTAACACCGTGTCAGGGCACACATGGCCCAGGTTCATTAGCTGGCCCTCACTTACCAGGCCCTCTTTCAGATGAGATTCAGAGCCTGTTCCTAACGATGCTGTTGAATGGGCCAGTATTTGGCCTTCTCTGCCAGATCTGCGCATTCCCCAGGGCATCCCTCCCTCCTGAATGCCTTGCCTTGGCTGGTGAAGACCCTGCTGCCTCTGCCCCCTTTGCTCCCACTCCCCTACATGCAGGTGATGCGGCGCATCCCGAGCTGTTGCCACACATGCTCCCTCTCTTTGTTTCAGCTCCAGTTCCCACCAGTTACAGTGTAATTTCCCCCAACTGCTACGATCCTTGCCACAGGAAGACACACAATTGCTTCTGTAAAGTAATATTGTATTTTACAATCAGTTCAGCCATTTTTCAACACAGGTGCATTTAATGGATGAGAGCCACAGCTCTATAAATGAAACAGACTGTCCTTTTTGATCTGAAATGAGCCCACCATGCTTCAAGATAAGGCCAATAAGGTTCTGCAGCGAATTATTAGAATGTAATGACTTTGTTTTGGAGTATGAGACACACAGGCCGGTATGGTTGGTAAAGAAGGCAGCCTCATAGGACTCTAAGTAGGACCCAGTTACAGCGATGACCTCAAAGGGCCACATCAATACATTGAGTCCAAAAAGTGAGATAAGGTCACTGTAGTCATGGTATTCAAGGGAATGAGAATTCAATCTCATGTTATGAGAGGGGACTCAGCCCAGGGAGCCCAGGTGACAGGTAGATACTGAATTTTCTTTCTTTCTTTCTTTCTTTCTTTCTTTCTTTCTTTCTTTCTTTCTTTCTTTCTTTCTTTCTTTCTTTCTTTCTTTCTTTCTTTCTTTCTTACTTTCTTTCTTTCTCTTTCTTTCTTTCTTTCTTTCTTTCTTTCTTTCTTTCTTTCTTCCTTCCTTCCTTCCTTCCTTCCTTCCTTCCTTCCTTCCTTCCTTCCTTCCTTCCTTCCTTTCTTTCTTTCTTTTAATTATGTTATGTTAGTTAGTTTTAAAGATTTTATTTATTTATTTGAGAGCGAGAGAGCATGGGGCGGGGAGGCAGACTTCCCCACTGAGCAGGGAGCCCGATGCGGGGCTTGATCCCAGGACTCTGGGATCATGACCTGAGCCGAAGGCAGACACTTAACTGACTAAGCCACCCAGGCGCCCCATGACTTGTCTTTAGAATCTAGCCCAGAGCCTAGCAAATGGTAGGCAGGCAGTAAATCGTGTGCATTAAAGACAGGTAAGCAGATCCCAGCCCCCAAGAGAAAAGCTTGACAGGTGCCAGGTGTCAAAAGCTCAGCTGAGGGACCTGGGATCAGGGCAGGTACTGAGGTGCTCCTTTATCCAGGAGATGAAGTTGGGGATAAAGACCGGTAGGTGAGGGAAACCGGAGGAAAGTATGACTCAGGGAGCGGTGGGTAGGCAAGATTCCCCTAAGTCGCCCCAGGCAACTGGCCTTAACACTGATTCGGGGCCTCCTGGCTGGGCAGATAAAGTTGTTAATGCTCCACCTCGTTGGTCGGGACTGGCTGAAGACAAGGTGTGACTGAGTCTCTATGTAGAAGGCATCCCTGATTACAGATATTGTGGACTAAGGAAGGCGAGATTTGACATTTTAGTGCTGACATCCTTCCTGAAAGTAGCCCAGCCAACTTGTAACAGGGATGTTGCTGTTGCAGCTTAGGAGCTCTTGTTCTTTCTCAGTGTTGCCATCCAAAGCTCAATTGCAAAAGCTTCCCCACTAAAAAATACCTTACTAGGAGTCTTCACTTCATCTTTGAACCTACAGTCATCCTATGGGACTGGATAGGGGGAGGTGTTCTCAGGGGTAATTGGACGGGAACTGAGCAAAGGTGTGAGGCCGTTGTGTGTCCCTTTGACTGGGCCGTTGGTGGACATGGTCCCTGTGTCAGCCAAGTCTTCCCTAAGGCCCACAGGCAGAGCATGGGTGTTGCAGGCTGCACTTCCAGGTCCTGGCCCAGGTAGATCCCATGTCATAGGAGGCAAGCCCTTGCCTCCCATACACTCTTGCACACTCAAGAACAGCTCCAACTCTCAGCTCTCCCAGAAAAGCAGGACCGAGTCCTCCTTCCAGGCCAGCTTCACCAAGGGCAGCTTGAGGCCTGTGGGGCTTCTGTGATTACAACTTTCGCTTCTCTCCCCCACCTTCCTGTGCCATTCCCAGCTGTCTCCCTCTAGGTTATACTTCCTCCTCTTTATTTCATCTCCCCACCCCAAGGCTTCTATTGGCTCCCCAGCCCCACCTTTTCATAACTAAACCCGGAGTTCCAATCATTCACCACCATGAATTGGTCCTTCCTCTGAGACAGGGAACACTTCATCTTCCAATATTCCCTGGAAGTAAGGAGAAGTATTTTCATTCCCTCTTTAAATTGCAGCAAATGAAAGGAAGGAAATTCCTCAGGGGCCAAAAGTCAGCTGCCATTTTCACATCAGGACACTGCCTTACCATGAAGGGTTGGCTTAGCACTCTACTGGATGGGGTCTTGCCTTCAGAGTTTATAATGGCGACAGAAGACATTGTAAGACCATGCACCAAGAAACAGTGCTGCATCTGACATACAACTGGGATCTTGGGAAAAGGAGATGTAATTATGGGAATTATCATGGAAGAGGTAGAACATAAGCTGGACTTGAGGTTTAGGCATGTTCTGGCTAGTAGAGAGAGAGGGTGAGGAAAATTAAGTAAAAAGAGAAGAAAGGAAGAATATGGCTTGCAAGCCAGACCAAAGGGAGCTCTGCCTTATCAGAGGGAAACTGCAGTTTGGAGAATTAGAAGTTGCTTGATTCTGTAGGGAGGAATTATATAGGACTTTAAAACCAGGGACCGAGTTTAGACCTGGTATAAAGTAAATACGTGAGCAGCAGGGTATTGAGTGGATCTGCTGGGAAGGGAGGCAGCCAGGGTACCATTGCAGTAATCAGGGCTTGGGTTTGGAAGGTGTCTATGGGGACTTCAAAGTGCATTATACAAAATGGCCTATTCGTGTTCTGCAAGTGTTGATCTTCTAGAGCTGTATTTCTTTAATTTGTAATATCAGTGGATTATTTTTCAAACAAAATCATATTCCGAAGTTCATGTGCCATGAAGCAGAGAGGGAGCAGAGTCTTGAAGTGGGTGAAGAAGGGGTAGGAGTCAATCACCATGTCCATTCACTCCCTGGGCTTCCATGCACATGACCCTAAAGCGTCTCCCGCAGATATCCCCAGGACCCCAGAGACCATCCCGGGCTGAGGAGAACACAGAGCTAAAACATCCTATTGCACTGAGTATACAAGGAAAGAGTGGCTACTGATGGCCCTTCGTGACAATGTTCACTGGGACACTGTGGGGCCAGGAGGGGTCTGGAGAGAAAGGGAATGCGCACTTGTCACGGCATGTCCTGGGACATAAAGCCAGATAATTAGCACAGAAGTTGCAGACACAGAGAACAGCAGTACAAATGCAAGGAAAAGTATAAAGATGGTTAAATGAGGAAAGACTCAGAATCCAAGCGCCCAGTGAGCACAGACCCGAGTTGCTGAAGTAATGTCCTACATGACCTTTTTGACCTACTCTTGCCATCCTCCTATTTATTCCTCAGAATGTGGCAAGAGGGAGAATTTTGAAATAGGCATATTTAAGCCCCTTCAGTGTTTTCTATGGTTTTCAAAGTGAACCCCAAACCTTTAAGCTGCCTCCAGGGCTTACAAAGACTTCTGCCATTGGACCAGAATAATCCATGTGGCTCTGGAGACCTTTCCCATGTCATCACCCATCTCAGCTTCTCTTCTCACCCCCTCTCATCTCCTTGAGTGTCCTTGAGTCCCCTCTGACTCTGTCTCTGGCTCTGACACACACACACACACACACACACACACACTCCCCACACTTTGATCTCTGTACCTGGCCCCACTTCAGCTGCTCTGTGGGTTTCTTTCCATCTCTTTCTTACTCCAGAGTCTTTGCATGAGGCAGTCCCTCCCTCTGAAGCGTTTTCACCTTCTTCATCAGGCTAATCCCTATTCATCCTCCAGATCGTGGTCTCAGTGCTCTGACCTCAGCGAGAACTTCTCTGAACCCTGGACCTCACACAACCCCTTCCAATTTTTGCCAAATCTGTAAATGCACATGTCTCTTTTCCCACCAGATCAGAGTGCCACGCATGTAAGAATCAGCTGCTAGCGCAGTAGCTGATGCATGGTGAACACTCCATGAACACTGGAAGAAGGGGGGGCAGCAAAACTCCAAAGAAGCTACTCTCTCTGTATGGCTATAATCATCCTGGGAAAACTGAGTACAACAGCTGATTGCTTTCATTTAATGAACAGGCATTTATGGAGTTGGTGATGTACAAAAAATCTGCAGGAAAGTAAAGGTAACTTTGAGATGTTAGTGATATGTCAGCTAAGATTAAACTTGTTTGCAGGTAACAGGAAACCTAAGAAAATGGTGGCTTAAACCCACAAGGTTTAATTCTTTCATGAAAAAGAAGCAGTCCCAGATTAAGGTGGTGTTTCATCCACATATTCAAGGACAAGTTACCCACGACCACTGCTCTGCCATCTCTAAGGTGCCATGCTCATCCCCTGGTCTGAGCAGCACATCCCACACGGGGACAGGATGGAGGAAGAACAGAAGGGATCCCCTCCCACCCTTGGGCACAACCCCAAAGCTACACAGAACACCCATTAGTCAGAGCTTAGTAACGTGGCCACACAGAGCTGAAAGGAAGGCTGGAAATGTGGTGTTTAAAATGGCGCATACGGAATTAGCAGTCCTACCAAGGAAGGGGGAAGGATAGGTGTCATATTGGCCTTCGGTGGCTTTCCACCACAGCAACACCTTCCTGTATCAACCACTTTGTGATTTTGCTGCAAGTCTACAATAAAGACAGGATTCCAGAGTCCTAAAGTTGACACCACTCTCAAGCGCCAAGCTACAGGAGCAAAACAAAGCAGAAAATAAAAATGAAAAGAGCACAATAAACAACAGAATGGTGACTAAAAACCTGACATACAGAATCTCACAAAAATAGGAAATGTTTTCCTTCAAAACCTACACTCACCCACAAACACACCTCCTTCAAATTTGGTAGCGTTAAACAAAAACAAAGTCGTGTTTTGCTGAGATTTTTCAAGTCACCATGAAGCACACCAGATTTCGGAGATGAACCATGAGAAACTATGGACTCCGAGAAACAAACTGAGGGTTTTAGAGGGGAGGGAGGTGGGGGGATGGGTTAGCTCCATGATGGGTATTAAGGAGGACACATATTGCATGGAGCGCTCGCTGGGTGTTATATGAAAACAATGAATCATGGAACACTACATCAAAAACTAATGATGTACTAACTGACTAACATAACATAATAAAATTAATTTGTTAATTAATTTTTAATTAATTAAAGTTAATTAATTTTAAAAATAAATTTAATTAATTAAATGTACTAACTCACTAACATAACATAATAAAATTAAATTAAAAAAAAAAAAAAGATTTCCAAAGAGGAGCAGGGATCCTATCAACGGCATCACAGGGTCAACTCAGAACACCAGCAACTGTGAACTCAAAGATTATTGTACTGCTGAGAAATGCTTCCTGAAGTCTTGGCTGGGAGGGAAAGAAAGCAGGTCATGGACGTGTCCAAGTGGTATTCTTTGCTTCCTGCAACTTTGCTCTGAAGCTGGCCTGGCAGCTGGACTGATTGAGTTCTATCATACATTAATGGAATGGATGACAGAGTGTCAGCAGCGAGGGTGTCATATGTGCAGTATTGCTGGGGCCAGAGGTCTGGGAGATGGAGTGTGATGGGTCCATCTGTCACCCGAGGCAAAGATGTTCTCCAACCTGAGGCTGTGCAAGGCACCTAGGTCTCCACCTGATGTTAGACAGCCTGTTTCTTTATTTGAAAGAAAAATAACTAGGGCTGGGTGCCAGGGAGAAGGCATTGGCTCCCCACCACAACAGCAGGAAAGCTCATTAGCTTAATCTTCAACCACTTGCAACTGAAAACAAGGTAGCTCCAGAGAGAAGGACCAAGGCCCAACTCATGGCTCACCTCCTTCAGCTCCATAGGATTCAGGAAAGCAGAGCAGAGGACTCCAGCCCAGCCCTTCTAGAGATTTCTCTGTCTTGACTCTATTCACATCATGCCCTTAGGACTTAGATGGGCCGCCCCTTCCCTGATCACTGGAGCTCAGGGACTACTGTCCCGCCACAGAACTCTGAGCCTCGGGTCTATACTGGTCGTCTTATTATTAGAACACCTGCGTCACACAGTTTCAGTGATTTTATGTGCATATCCCAACTATATTATTCGAACTTAAGCTTATTTATAGTTCTTCCTAAACCCCTCAGAACTAGCGTGCATTTGGCATGTAGTGGTTGTTTGCTTCAGGAAGTTGTGTGGGAGGCTGAACGAAGCATTCTATTTCATGCCTGCCATCTTCGGTCCAAGTCCACCAAACATCTTCTGATGCTGTCCCTCCAGCAGGCCAAGCGAGACTTCCCTTGGAGCAACCACTCTGCTCAAGCTAGGTGGACTATGGTTCACGGGACCTGCAGCCCCACTGGGCGCCTCCCTCAGTCTTGAGATGGGCAAGTGTAGGTCTTCATCAAGAATAAAGACACCCTGATGCTGAACACAAGTTGATAACGTCACTTTCTTGCAGTTTCGTTAGCACTCCGGAACCTGCCTCATCAATAGGACCTTGTCAAGTTTGGGCAGTTTCTGATGCCATCATGATATGGTGGATCTACAGTTCCTTGGAAGCCCAGAGCAGGCTTTTGCTCATTAGGTGTGTCCCACCATCTAAATGATCACAAGGTCTTCTTGCCTCCAAAACCTACAACCTTGGTAAGAAATGAGGCCACTTCCTCATGCACAATTTCTAGCAGACTCACTATCATCATTTGCATAGGAAGATTGTATAGCAAGGCTTCAGGGCTAATTCTGGGGGAAATCAGGGGAAGGAGGAGCTACCATCACGGTGTATTGGAAGATACTGCCATGAAAAATGTCATAGCCTCAGAAGACTTCAGTGGCATGCCTCCCTGTCCAGCATGGTAGCCTGAGTTTCTGCCTGAACGCAGATGGCCAGGTTGAAATGAAACATCAACCTGGCAAGAGCTTTTCTTTCTGTTCAGTGAAATTCTACTGCTATGTGTACAGGGAGATTTATGGCTTCCTCTGACAGGCCAACATGTTTACAACCTTTCCAAAGTAAGCTTCTTTAGAGACAGCCAACAGAGAGTGTTCTCGTGACAAACATCCAGGACAATGGTCCTCTGAATGCTCCTGTGCCCCGACCAGCAAGGGCTGTCTGTCCTACAGTTCGCTAGTGTCTCACTCTATCTCAGGACAATTTGAGTAAACAGGTGGTAGGGGTAGGGTGGAAGAAGACAAGATTTGGTATCTCGGGCCTTCTAAGCTGTCAGTAAATGAAAAGTCCTGAGAAAATGTAAAAACGGAGGGAATTGGCTGAAATCAAGCAGGGACCAAGCTCAGATTGCAAAGCTAATGTTTACCTGCTATTTTTGTGTTGTTCTCTTTTCCTTACTTAAGAGTGGGACCAGTTACGTGTTAGCTGGGGAGGGTGGGTGGTCAGGGGAGAAGAGGATTCTGTAGAGATGAACTAAAATACACTAAACTCCCCAAAATATCTTTAACAATAGGAACATTCTGAGACATTCAGAGACCATCATGTGGCAGAAGGAGAATTCTGTTCTTCTCTAGAAGTCAGTATAAGCAGGGATGTGCAGACACAATAAGGAAGGTCTCTCCATAAAATTTTAAAAAGGAAATAAAACAACAACAACAACAATCTCTCCAAACATGAAATTTTCCTGGGTGAAATAGAGAGCACCCAGAGACAGGGGGTCCCAGGCCTGCCTGGTGAAGGCTGGTGTCTGCACGGGCCCCTTTGAAAGGACACGTTGAGTAGGGCGGTGAACTCCAAATTCAAGAGACCCACATCTCCTCTGTGGGTTGACATGATTGTGTCACCAGGTGGACATGAATGACACAGGCCTGATGACCTGGACGGCCCTCACTCAGAACACACACCCACCAGCTCAGCATTGTTGCTAACAGGCTAACTCATGAGAGAAACTCAGAAGAAATAGCCAACATAGATAAAACATGTACTCAGCATCACTCATAAAGGTTATATCATCTCCTGGAAACTGTGGTTCGTGGATACTTAGGTTCTCTAAGGCTACAGAGCTCATATATAGAATACCCCCGATTTGAACTAGGTTGAGTACACTCTTATGACTTTGTTACACAGCCCAGTGCAAGCATCCTTTAATCACAGAGCAGATGGTTTTTTCTAGGGCCCTTTGTTCAATGGCTTACCTAACAGCAGGAAGCTGCCTTCTTATGTGAGACTAAATGTTATTATTTAATAAAGATTCTTTGGGCAGCTAGTATTAGCAAA
Source organism: Mirounga angustirostris (assembly GCF_029215605.1). Taxonomy (NCBI): domain Eukaryota; kingdom Metazoa; phylum Chordata; class Mammalia; order Carnivora; family Phocidae; genus Mirounga; species Mirounga angustirostris. The sequence goes on from NW_026991718.1 coordinate 6,821,952, forward strand.
GATCTGATATAGAAGGGGGTGCTTTGTGAAAATGCATAATGATGGTCTGTGCCCTCTAAGGAGCTCATGAGCATGGGAGGAACTTCAGAGAACAACTGTTGTGTGCTAAACATTGGCCTGGGGACTTATCTGTAGTCTGACTCGATCTTCCTAACATACCTGTGAGATAGACAATATTATTATCCATTTAGATGTAGAAGAAACTGAGTCTCAAAACATGTGACCAAATGGTACAAGATCACGAGTAAAGAGCGGAGCCAGGATTTGGGCGCCAGACGGGAGTGAGGGCTCTGCTTCACCTGGCCGCAGACGCCCCCACAAGTCAGGAGAGGGAAAGCCTCTGCTTAAAAACCAAGCATGCATTTGCTGGAATCACTACGATGTGCTCTCAGCCAAGTGGCATTTGAGAAACTAGGACAACGAGGTCCAACTGACACCTTCGAGGTCTTGTGAGAGCCTAAGGTGGATTTCGCAGAATCGCTGTTTGCTTCCGGCACTGCAGTTCCAAAGAGCTTTCACAGTTGTCACCTCCTCGGATTTCCCAAGAGCCTAAGAAGTAGGTGGACAACTGCCATGTCACTTCACGGCTAAGGCAACCGAGGTGCAGTGTGTTCAAGGGACTTGCTTGGGTACTTAGAGAAAAGAGTGTGTATCCCATGCTGATGCCTGAAGTCTCAAAGCCTTCTCATCCATGGTCACACCAAACACCAGGTCACCCGCCGCGCTTTGTGCTGAAGGAGCAGGGTTTCCATGGTCTTCCTTTCGATTGCATCCAGGTGCTCAACTTCAGATCCTGGGTAAGCATGGCCTCAACTTGATTAGGAAGAGGCTTCAGCGGGGGAGGAGGCACAGGGACTCCCTTCCTGCCCCGTGTCCCGGCTGGTCCTCTGCCTTGTTCTCCGCTGTGCTCCATGTGGCCATCAAGGTGCTTCTGGTGTCCACTGAACCAGCTCTCCTGGCCACACATCAGCCTGCCCTCTGCCTCCCACAGCCCGGCAGGTACCACATTTCTCCCCTGCCCGTCGCCTTCCTCACAAATGGGCTGCAAACGTGTGGCATGCCTTGGCCATTAGGAATAGCACCGGCCCTGCCTTCTGATGCCCTTGCGGACCCGTCTGCAAAGGGGACTTGAAGCTGAAGGGGATTTCAGTGTCGCAGGTTCCAATCCTAAAAGCATTTCTAAAAGGTCTGCTTTGCTCCGGAGGCAAACCTGTTTCTTCCAAACAGGCTGGGCCAGTGGCTTAATTAACATATCCTAGAGAACAAAGCGGCTCTCGCAAGCACCCCTGGAAGCGTCCGTGTGTCTGAGTGTGAGTGTGGAGATGTGTGTGGCTGCCATTAAGGTCTCTTTGGGGAAAAAGCCGAGGGTTTACCGGTGCCGAAGGAATTCTGGGACTCACAGCCCGGACATTCGAGCTCTTCCTTGGGAATTCGGGCAAAGGGGCATCAACCGGCTTTCACGTTTTAATGAGATGTGTCACTCCTACTCACTATGTCAGATTCAGGTAAAAATAGTAGGGGCTTTACATTTGTTCCATTGTTTAATTAGCACACATACTGATTTCTGGAAAATTGTCAGGATGGAGCTAGCAGAAGTTTTCTTTACACACGAAGCAAAGCCCGTGGGTACCGGCTGCCGCCTGATGCGGCTCTATGCTCTTTGCACACATTATTTCACACCATCCTCTCGGTAAGCTCCTGAGGTCAATCCCAGGACTACACAGTGCTTATCACGGAGCGAGGTACATAAACTCCTCTTGGGGCAATTGTTGGGGGGTGTTATTAGTTCCAGAAATACCTGACCCAGCGGTTTTTGTTACCACCACCTGTATATTAGTCACGCTTCCTCAGACAGACCAGCCGCTCTTTCAGGAAGCAGGTCTTGGGTTGTCCAGTGCATCTCGGTGCCTTGGGTCTCCCCGGTGATCGATAAACAGCTACTGATTGACAGGAAGGAGGAAAGCTGTGCAAGAAGACTCTGTACGGAGGCTTTGTACAGAAGACCTCTTTATGCATTGATCTTGGCTCTCCCATTACTGGCCCCACAGTCTTAGAAAAAAAAGGTAATCTTTTAGAGCCATGGGGTTCTCCTTGGTCGGAGGGGACAGCAATACCAAGCAAACCACGGTGTAGGGTGTTTTAATGAGGGTGAAGAAAAGCCTATTTATGAAGGGCCCTGCACAGTATCCGCCGTAGGTGCCTGGCCACACACAAACGGAGTGAATCTGAATTCCCCATCTCCTGATCGTTAACCACAAAGTAATCACTCATTTGCACTGAACCGAGATGGAAAGGGATGGGTCGGAGACAGATTTCCACCCCCTGAGAGACTCAGGGCCTTCTCAGTCTCCCCTGAGAAGGAGCTCGGCTTTCATATCCATGCCCTTCCTAGCACCCACCATGTGCTCAGCTCCTGGGACTCACATCATGTGTTTAATCGGTCGAACGTGATAAGTAAATAAAAGTAAAAGAGCAGCAGGTCATGATGAACAGTTCATGATCCCCAGCATGTGTTAGGCTCTGTGCTGGACGCAAGAGTACAAAATTAAACAAGATCTGTCCTGTGTCATTAAGAAGGTCAAAATCTAGTAGCCAACGTGTTTTCTATGGGTTATCCCTGCTTTGGGATTCAGGTTTAGAGATTTCTTAACCTTTCATCAACGCAAAAGGAAAAAATACATATACACAAACATAGGTGGAGGAGTTAAGTGATGACTAGCATCATACCCGGCCCGGAGTTTAGCTCCTTGCATTTGAGAAGATATGGAAATAAAACACACAACAAACTTCAGGAGTTTGATTCCATCTTATAAATCACTTTTAAGCGGGTTTTCTTTGCAGGAATGTTAGCTGTTTCTGTACTGAGACATATTACAGGTGATCATATCCAGTCTGACCAGCGGTTGAGTACCTTTTCAGGGACGCAACACGGAATAATGCTACTGGCTTTAAGGATAAATAAAAACTAATTTTGCTACCCACTTCTACCTTTTAGGCCACAAAGAAATATGTGTAAGGGCTTGTTTAAACCTGGGTCCTTCCTTGCAGCCTTCCCATCGCAGAAGTGTTGTTTTGGTCAAAGGAACTCGACACCTGTCAGTCACAATGCTTTACCAGCCCCTCCGTGTGCTATGCTCACATTTCTCTCAAGGGCCAGCCTCAGCTGAGCAGGTCCACCTGTCAGGAGTGACTTCAACCAATGTCAGATCCAACAAACACCCACCGATTCAAAGCCTTTTATAAACAGTCCTTGTTTAAACAAAGCCTGTGTTTTAAGGTTAAAGTTTTACTCCTCTTAGAGCCGTACAGTTAATAGCTTTGTAACTGGTGTTCTCCAGAAACTGTTTGCCTCCTGGTCTGGGGTGATGACTAGGCTCTCCCGTGATAGAATAGAGAATTTTGGAAGGAGTACATTTGGTTCTCAAATGGGAACACATTGACTGCATTTCATACCATAGAACAAAGAGGCAAAAAAAATCTAAATTCAGGCAATGACATTTTCCTACATAGAATCTGTGTTTAAATATTATTTGTTCATCAAACGTTAGCTCATTTTAAGATGAATTCACTCTTTGCTCTACATTTGAGACTGAAATAATAACATGTTGGTAAATAAAAACTAATTGACAAATACTTCTTGAGAGTACCACTGCCATCAAATTGGCTTTTTTTTTCCCAAAGCAGAAAAACAGAGCTTATATTATTTTATTCTTGTTATGCTATCTTAATTTTGGGGGGAAGGTTAAATTATTCTGAAGAGCTATGAACCATCTACATATTTATTCTTTTTAAAGGTTCTGTGGTGTGTTAGCATCTGTATTGCCAGAAAACAAAATTTTCTTCAAAGTTATTCTTGGGCAGGCCTGGGACTCAACCCATATGTCTCAGAGTTAGTTGCAGCTCAAGGCTTTAATTTATGTGACTTGTTCCAAACTTGGCTGCACAGCGATTCAGTTCGGTGAATGCGTGGCGCCACCTATGGGCGGACCCTCGGAAATTCACCTTCCTTTATCTGAAGATAAGGTGTTTCACATTATTTCCCAAAAATTATGTTTTGGGGGGCCTTCAAGATTTCAGAGTGTATGGCTGAAAAAAAAAGTACTATCTCGATTACATTATCTTCCCTACAATAACTGAAAAGGCATCATTCTTCCATTTAAGGTCTCGGGCTGAGTGATTTAGTAGAAACAGACAAAGAAGTATTTTTTCATCCGTTCTCGCCTTCCCTTAAAATATTTCCGCTGGTTTTCCTTTCGGAGGCATCTCTCACGGAAATCAAATCCATGTCTGTGTACCAGCTCTTAAGAAAGGAAGAACACCGTGCCAGCCCAGGAACAAATACTAATAAGAATCTAAAACCACACAGTGAAAATCACGCTCTACTATTTCCTTCCACCATTATGTACAGATACACACAATTTAAAGACCAAAAATTCCTGTGGGTAGAAGCTCAGGGAGAATTTCACAGTACATTGTTCTCATGCAATAAATATCTTTCATAAAACACTTCCAGCTTGTGATAGCCTTAGAACTTCGATCTTTCTCCTCAAACAACACTGGCCTTGCTATATTAAGGACCTCTTACTCCCCCACAAAGTAACTGAGGGCATTAGACTGCAGAGAAGCCCAGAGCTTTGTCCCTTGCATGAAAATTAGGGGAAGTCCACACAAGCAAAAATGCTCTTCCCATTGGTATTAAATACCCAATTCATACCTTCCTTTGCATCTTTACAACAAAAATCAAGGTTTGGATGGGAGAGACGAACAACTTTGAATATTTCTGTTAATTGAGCTGCCCAAATGCTAGCACTTCTCCCTTTTTTAACCTTCGGTGCAACAAAGAGAAGTTGGGCAGCTACTGATGGTGGGGCGCAGCAGTCAACTACCTTGTAAATTAGAAGCTGTGGTTGTAAAGCCGGATTTGTATATCACCAGGAGTGGGGAGTGTGTCTGCCTTGTAAATTTAATTAAACAGCAGGTGCAAAAATCAGGTCATATGGCTTTGATGTGCCCCGTGTGAGGGTGACAACTAGACAATGATTCTAATATGAAGAAATTTGCATACATTTGCATTGGATAGCAGAGAGCATGTAGCTCCTCACTCACTTTCCTATTTCATTTCTAGGAAGTTGAATAAGATTTGAATGAACAGTTTCTATTTAGACGTTGCAGAAAAAATGCAAGGAAGGTTTTAGCACTGAAACAGACCGTGCGGACTGAAGGCTAAGATTTCCTGATGCACGCTTAAAAATGCAAGTGCCCTTCCTGAAAGATGGAGCAGGGAAATGGGAGAAAACAGTGCAGAGAATAGGGAATATATACACATTATATATATATATATATATATATATATATATATATATATATATATATATTCCCTAATAGAATATATCTATTCTATCCATATATATATTCTATTTCTTTTTTTTTTTAATTTTCACAGATAATGTAACACTGATTGAAATCTTCTTTGTTGGGATCTACCTGGGAGGTGCGTCACTTGTCACTTGTTCTCTTTACTCCCATAGTCAGTGCCATAGATTCTGGAATGGCAAAGAACGGAAAGAGGACTTTTCACATACAGCAATGAGCATTTTACATATTTTTTTAAAATAATGTATTTTCCTGCCTTACTGGGTAGACCATATCTTTGATAACGGCAAACCAGAATGTTTAGTATAAACACCATCTTTCCACTCCCTGTGATTGCTTGCCCAGGTATTAGAACAGAGTAAATAAGCAGTCACTGCCAGAAACCAGCATCATCTTTTTTTTTTTTAAAGATTTTATTTATTTATTTGAGAGAGAGAATGAGAGACAGCACAAGAGGGAAGAGGGTCAGAGGGAGAGACAGACCCCCTGCTGAACAGGGAGCCCAATGCGGGACTCGATCCTGGGACTCCAGGATCATGACCTGAGCCGAAGGCAGTCGCCTAACCAACTGAGCCACCCAGGCATCATCTTTAATGTGGCATGGGCAAAGCCTCCAGGGACAGAGGCGCAGCAAACCAGCACTGAGGAAAGAGGTCCAGGAGAATTCACCTGTGAGAACTCAACCACCCCCCTCTCATCTCAGTTATAGGCCAACCTGCTTCCTAGGTTCCCCGATCCTCACCAAGAACTCTTCCACCTCCGTGCCCATATCCACTCCACATCTCAGCACACAGAGCTTCTGGTTCTGAGGTTGCCGGAGCTGGCTCCCACCTTTCTAGCCCCTTCATCTCCGAGTGAAGCTAATGTCGTCCCAAGCACAGCACAGGTGTGTGTGTTCAACCAGCAATCTACCAATTTTTGTGGAAGTTATAAGATATGATGTCAGAAGAAATGTTATTTTGGGTTCCCAGTGAATTTATTTTTGGTATTACTTATTGAAACCAAATCCTACCATACCGTAGTTAGATACTTCAGAAAAGTCAACGTTTAATGCACAATTCTGTACTTGTGACATCGTATAATTTATTCTTTGTCCGAATGAACTTGCTAACAATTCATAGTGTGGTAAAATATCTTAAAATATGACATGCAGGAAATCGTTTGCTCTTATCTTTAAGGACATTTTTTTCAGGCACTCACCACGCGGAATTCTACTTGCTTATTGTGTTCATCTTCCCCATTGGCTTGCAACTCCGTGAGGGCAGGAGCTGCTTCACCTCGCTACCTGTGTCCTCAGGATTTACGCCAGTGTCTGGCGAGTGGGAAAAGTTGATAGATAGGGATGGCTAAGTGAGATAGTGAAAACATAAATGAAGAACACATAATACACCAGCCTGTGGATAGATGGCATGCACTGGGTGCTAAAAAAAGGAAGGCAAGAAGCAAGTGCATGTGGAACTGGCCTGTAAGAGGTCCATGGTCTGCTAGGATGAAGCAGACGTGTGGCCAGGCCCATGATTCTGGAGCTCGGTGTCTGTGGCGGAAAGAATGCATGCTACCTCCCCCATCACCGAGAGTAGGTGCTGGGTGTGACCGCTGGGTAAGGGTTGCAATGGTAGTTATGTGGAAGGGTTTGAAAGGAGATACCCATAGGCAATTCAGCTTGCTGTTGTCAGCTGCTTTCCCGGGGTTGGGAGAAAGGCCAGACAGATGTCCAATTGTCACACCAGTTAACTGTGGGTCGTTTGGATTTAACGGCTCCCCCTCCAGGCCACTTCCTTGACCAAAACCACGTCGATAGAACTGAGGTACACACTTCCTGACGTTGTTTGTTGTCTCCCTCTACTAGAAAATCGTGCGTCCCTGGAGGGCAGAAAATATCCCTCAAAGTCTACCACCGAGTCTGGCACAGAATCCATGCACAGTGTTGGTGGAAGGCACACCTAGAATAGAGTCAAGACAGCAACAGCTGAAAAATGCCCTCCTGATGCGAGTTATCTGGAATGTATCCACAAGAGACTCCCTCAGAGCCAAGCCAACCTTTCTTCTCAGAATCGGGAAATGTGCCCAGGCCTCATGGTCTGACCTCCTCTAAAGAGCATTTCCCTCGTGGATCACTCTCTTCTGTGGTCCCAGTTGTCTCCCACACATATCTCCATCACTGGACCACTGTCACATTTGTTTCCCTCCGTCTGCCTCTCCTACTTCATTGCAACACTCTTGAGAACAGGGTCTGGGCGTCACGTGTCTTTGTAACCTCAGTACCTGGTGTGAAACCCAACCCCTGCTAAATGCTTAATAAACATTGGTAGAACTAACTAAATAAATGGAATGTGAGGGACTCACTAGACAAACATCTCATTTTGCTCTGCTTTTCATGTGGGGATCCTAAAGAAAGACATAATTGGAACTTCCCACTTGGTGCACGGTGTAGCTCAAATGGATTGCAGGTGGGTCACCGTACTGACCCCTGTGGCCTTCGAAGAGGCCAGATGGGGTCTGAGTTGGTGAGAACCCCAGCTGGTGGCCTCCACCATGAGCAGCCTCCTTCTTTCCCTGCAGAAGGCTGGACACATTATTTTCTGAGTCTACCATGATATGGGGGGTGGGGGGGGTTCTTCCAAGATCAACTATAAGAGAATGACATTACTTAGCACTGCTCCTTCCCGGATGTAAACTCTTTCAGGAAGGCAGCTTCCCCACTGCTTCATCCACAACAGCGGCCCTTGATCATTACAACTGCAGGCTCGCCCGGCTACGCAAGGACCCTCTCCAGTCCCTGAGCTTATTCCTAGAGAAACAACTCACATCTCCACCTGAAGAAGAAAAGCAGGCATCCAAAACCTTCAAGACCTTGATCTAAAATGTAGCTATCTGAAAAACCTAACCCCAATTTCTGAATTTAAAGCAAATACACAATACACATACACTCCATTGCCATCATAGCGAAATAATTGTGGGAAGCCTGTATTATACGAGGTTTAGCACTCTTCTTGAAGGATGACTTTCCAACATTATTGACAACAATGTGTGTTGTGTCTGGTCCACAGTAGGGGCCATGCGTGAGCAATGAGTGAATGAGTGAATTTGTAACCTCTGATTCTCAACATATCTCTCATCTCGTTTGCGCTGCTGGGTAAGTTCCCTTGCCCTTCATTTCGGATGGTGTAATTGAATTCTAGCTGAGCTCTTCGTCAACACTTCCTCGATCCTGTCTTAAGAGCCGGCCCACCCAATTGCAGCAGGCCACCTGATGCTTCTGGGGGCTCTCAGGAGGCTGGGGACATCTGGAAAGCGCTCGAAAGTGCAGGCGTGCGGGCCCTCTCCGCTGTGACAGGGGAGAGAACATGTATTGTGCATCGCACACATTGGTGTGATAACTGCACAATTTCTCAGTGGACGCTCAGACAATTATGAGAGTCTTTAGTGGGGCAGGTCCTAATGAGCTGAAAGTCAGTGCATTTCTAGAGGAAAGACAGATATTGAAGAGAGACCGGCACTCTAAGGAATTCTGCTCGTCTTGTGACACTAATGTTACCCTCAGGCTTTCCTGGAGAATGCTTGCTCGGACAGCACTTTTCAAGACCAGTCAAATCCTGCTGCCATGTTCGCGTGCAGTCTTTCTGGTTGTCCTCTGTTTTCAACGGTCTCGTAACATAGCACACACACTCCGCAGGCTCATTTGATTCAAGCTGATGATTAACCCTATGATCCTTCACAGAGTCCTGTGGTTTGGGGAGCTGGTTTTCCCCTTCTTTCTGCAATGTTTCCCAACAGGTCTCTTCCAGGCAAAGATCACCACAGACACCCTGGGCCCCGCAATGCTGTGACACACAGCTCCACCCTCTAAAACTCCGTTTGCTGTTTTGAAACCCTTAAAATGAAAAATGAAACTGGGCAGTCATTTTTTTATAACTTTGTTCATTATTAGGATTTAAAAATTGACACAGATTTTTTTTAAAAAAACATTAGCTTCCTTTATAATCTGTGCTCTTCCTCAACATGATGGGGAGGTGGAGCAAGAGACGCAGGTGTGTGGGAACAGGAAGAAGGGTGTTCCCTCTGCTCAGCCCCTTGGGCGGCCCTGGTCGCAGATGCGAACTCCACACGGCATGTGCTCGGCTGTGCCCCAGGGAGACAGGCGGCCTTCTCCCCTCTGTCTTGCTGTCACTGGTCCTGGTGTATCGAAACGTTGTCTCCCCACACACAGCTCCAGGATAGCTAGGTGATCAGTTTCTTCATTCCCTACTGGCTGCAGAAACCACTTCATATACCTGTTTCATTTTAGAGCTTAATTATGAGCAAAACAGAAGAAAGCAGAAAGTTACAAACTAGCCAACAGGGGAAATTATGATATTTCTGTGGTCTCACTTTCAAGTCCTGTTCCCTCCCTTATCTGTAACGTGACCTATGGACAGGGCAGTATATAGACTTCTTGTCTTCTTCAGGCCTTACCTCTCCTTGTGACCAGAATATGCCAACAAAAAATACTTTTTGGTCCAAATGGGAAATTTGCTTTACTAAATGTAAGTGGCCTCCACTCATAAAGGATCGGGCTCGATGAGGGGGGGTCATGGCTGAGCTGAACCCCACATGCACTTATCATGAAATTACTCATTTATGCCACAGCCATCATTTCTAGATGCCACTGCTACGGAAGACTTTGGATGGCAAACATCATACTTCTGCTTGCCTGCTGGCGCTGCTTTTTGGGAAAAGAAAATGTTCAAGGATTATTAAAAAAACAGGCAAAAAAAAAATGGACAGAATTTATCTTAGATTGAGTTTCCCCCGATGCAGACTCTGAGACAGTGTGACTGCTAATAATTTATTTAAAAGGTGATCCTGGGAAGAGCCAGTAAAAACATGGGGAAGTGAGATAGGCTGGGGAGGAAGCCAAGGAAAAGAGTGTTTGTGCAACAAACCCCATAGGTGAGCACTGAGCAGAGACGAGACCACCCCTCAGCTGTACCCCAGGCAGGGGTGGGCACCTGGGCATTAATTTACCCACGATGGCAGGTGCTCACAGAGCCACTGTGTGGAAGGGTGGGGTCAAAACTCAGGAAGTCTGGATCCCCAGCCTGTTCTTCACCACATCTCTCTGGTTTCTAACTGATGACTAAGCATCCTCATGACCATCGGGCATCTCAATGTGCAGCAGACAGAAGGACGTGGAAGCAGGGGCGATTTGTTTTCATGCACCAAGAGGCTTCAGACAATTGCACTTGCTTTTTAGTGTTGGTTCTCTATGTCCCTCTTGGTGATGCTGCCAAGTATCAGCAGGCATCTTTCTTAAGGACCTAATATTGAGAAAGCACCATTTAGTAGAATTTTGTGTTGGATACAGTCACAACGTCATTTCACTAAAAGTAGCAAGCACAGTATTTGTATCAACTGTTGAGGGATTCCCCTAAGACATTTTCATTTAGCTTCCATGTCCGTACCAGTCTCCAATGTTAGAGTGAGGACCGCAGTCTGATATCTGAAAAAGTTTCTGAATGACACAGAGCGATACTGTATGACAATACTATTCATGGAAGTTTAATGGGAGCCAAGATCCAAATTTAATGAGTAATAGAAAGTAAATCGAGGAAATCTATACGCCCTATGAGACCAGCCCTTTCTCTCTCTCATTCATGGTTGTATCCACAGTATTTACAGTAAAGCCTAGGGATTCAAGAAATGTTTTTTTATTAAAAATTTTTAGCATAGCGTTTGATCTACAGAACATTATGAAGTAAGTGCAGGGAGTTCCCATATATTCCACAGTCAGCTTCCCTCTTATTAACATCTTACGTTAGCATGGCATATTTGTTAATTAATGAATTGTCTTGGATATTGACACATTATTGTTAACTGAAGTCCATAGTTTATTCAGATTTTCTTAGTTTTTACCTAATGTTGGTTTTATGTTCCAGGATCCCAGGTAGGATATCACATGGCATTTAGCTGTAATTCCTCCTTCGGGTCTTTTTGGCTGTGATGGTTTCTCACACGTTTCTTGGTTTAATAACTTCAACAGGTTTGAGGGTTGCTAGTCGAGTATTTTAAAGAATGTCCCTTAACTGGGAATTTTCTGATTTTTTTCCTTATTTGACAGGGATTCTGTGCTTTGGGGAGGAAAATCATATTTTCATCACATTATATAAAGGGTAGATGCTATCACCATGACTTGTCACTGCTGATGTTGACCTGGATCACATGGCTGAAGTAGTAGTTGTCGTTTCTCGTCTGCTGAATTCGTCATTTTCCCTCCAAACTCTCCCCTTTGGAAGGAAGTCATTCTGTGCAGCCCACACTTAAGGAGTGCGGGGCTGTGCTCCATCCCCTTGAGGGTGAAATCCCTACATAAATTATTTGGAATTCTTCTGCATGGGAGATTGGTCTTTTCACTCTCGTTTATTTATTAATTCAATTTTTTAGTTATGTAAGTAAAAACTCCTGAATATATATTGCATACTTTGGTTTATAAAACAACACTAATTTATGTCTTTTTGTGACTCAAAGTTTTCTAGCTGTAGTCATTAGGAGCTCTTTCATTTGGCTTCTGTGTCCCTTCTATACACCCCTGTCACTGAGGGGGTTTTCTTTCATTTTATTTTCTATCAGCCCTTTCTTATTTTCTGGGATTACAAAATTCTCCAGGCTCATCTTGAATATTTTCTGTCCCAGCCCTAGAACCAGACAATTTCTCAAGGAGCTCGGGGTCCTCTCATTGGAGAATGGTGTTAGAAAACAAGATCTGGTCACCAGATGTGCTTGTTGTTCCCTCCGCATCATTGCTTAAGACCATCTTCACTGATAGAGCAAGAAAAAGTATGTGTGTACTAACCCATGCGCATTCTTGTATCTACAAATAGTTCTATATGAACCATCTGTATCCTTAAGCAATATATTTTTACTAAGATTAGAGGAAGAAATTTTAAAAGCTAACCAATAAATGGGGAGGGTGGAGGAGGGAGAGAGAAGCAACTCAACTTCTACCTGATAAGGTGAAACCACGAAGCTCAAGTGTGAAGCGGGTGTGAGACGAGGCTGCTAATGCTGTCAAGTACACAGAGCCCCGAGCAGTACGTAGATCATAGGTCATGCCCTACACTGGAGTACGGTGCACAGTTCTCCGTGAGAAGCTGGCACGGATCCGGATATTTGAACAGTGCCAAGACATACTAGGGCCATGAAGTCACTGGTCAGCTTCACTCCATTGGGTGAATTCCTTATGTGTACGTAAGTTGTGGCCTTTACATGTCAAAGCAGATGTGCAGGAAGTGGAAAAATTCTAAAAGTGAGCAACTGCAGAGCAAAGTAGACACAAAACGTGGAGGAATGAACACGTCTTCAACAATTCATCCTTGCAGGGATGAAAAGTGGGACAGAGAATGGGGCGCCCGGGTGGCTCAGTTGTTAAGTGTCTGCCTTCGGCTCAGGCTATGATCCCAGGGTCCTGGGATCAAGTCCAGCATCAGGCTCCCTGCTCAGCGGGAAGCCTGCTTCTCCCTCTTCCACTCCCCCGCTTGTGTTCCCTCTCTGGCTGTGTCTCTCTCTGTCAAATAAATAAATAAAATATTAAAAAGAAAAAAAAAGAAAAATGGGACAGAGAAGTACAGCAAATTTCCTCCAGGGACACAGCAGGTCAGCGCCCAGCTAACACAGGGTCCCACGTGAGCTGAGCCCATCCTTCCATCCTTTCCCTCACTCTCTGTAACCTCTCATTCAGGGCAAAAGACCCCATTGGAAATGCACCCCACGTAGGAGACAATCTAGAAAGAGAAGAAGAACAAGTCAAAACGATCAGAGGCAGCACACAGATGGCTTCCAACATGGAAGAAGACGTCTGCAAGCCACGAGCAGACGTTGTCTGTGTTCAGAGAATGGGTAGGACAGTAGAATAATTTGTAGCCAGCAGGCCGACATGTACCGAGTGTGAGGCACTCGGGGCAGAACAGATAAAAAGATCAGATGAGAAAAAGTCAAAAATCTGCCTTTGAAGAAGGCAGTTGTTTAAAAGGAAGCATGTTTCTGTCTACAAAATGGGTATTTGTAAGCCAGTTGGCCTTTGCAGGAAAGAGATTCAGAGAAAATGGGGTAGTGTTTGAAGAAGCTGACAGCACGAGCTACAGGTGCTGCTCCTCCACGAAATCAGAGCATCCACAGCAAACAGCCCCGAAGTTGTAAATCGAGGACATGACCGTGGTCCGCGTTTCTTGGAGGGGATGGGGAGCAGGTGGCCATGGTAGTGTCACTCCCTCGTGGCCTCTTCAACCCCGAGACTCTTGGAAACATAAGAGGTGCACAGGTGGGAATATAAGGGGAAGATAAAATAAATACCTAGTTTCTGGCATAAGTGGGGAAACAATGAGTTTCGGAACATCTCATTTTGCTTCTCCTATATTCTCTCAAAGCTCCCCTTAATCTGAAAATTTCAGCCTTCATTACTCTAGGATGCTTCTTTAAACCCATGAGTGAAAACTTCTTTGATAGATGTATCCCCTGCAACATGATTTTTTAAAAATTATGAAGTACGATGAGCATTATCCAACCAAGACCAAATGTTCTCGGAACCCCACAGAAATGCTGAAGTCTGCAGTCATTCTCATCTGAATCAGCTACAAGGACACATATGATTAATGTGATAGCAGGAGCCTCTAACTAGATATGTAATCACAGCGAGTGCTTGGAACAAACCCCACATGAAGTCACAGCACTCCATTTTACATGGCCTCACAGGGAAATAGAGTTGCTCCTCACCACCTGTATTCCACTGAACACCTCACCCATATTATTTCCCTAACCTTGACTATAACCTTGCATGGTAGATACTATTCCCCCATCTTACAGGTGAGGAAACACAGACTTGGAGAAGTCTATATGGTCAAGCAGAAACTCTGGTCCAAGTCAATGTTATTCCCAAATTCACGCTCTTTGCTTATCACTGTGTTGGCTCCAAAGTGTTTCTCTTCTCTACCATCTTGCCTTTTAGTTTCTCTTGAAGAAAGGAACTCCCAAGCAGGAGGCAGCGCATGCAGTGAAGGGAGAACCATGTGGGACTCAGACAATCCCGAGTCTAACACATCTCCATGTGACCTTTGGCCAGCCCTCTACAATTTCCATCTTCCTTCCTGATCTGTCCAATAAGGAGGAAAAATTATAACTTTTCTTCTCCATTCTCTGAAGAATCATTGCATGCATAAATAAACGAAAGTTAGCATTAATCCTTCTAAAATCACATTACCAATTTTTTCCCTGCAAACAAGAAGCCAAGAAAAAAAAAAAAAGGTGCCCTTGGGTTTCTTCTTAAATTTCTATTTAAAATGTTGCAGAATCCAAGCATTTGCCCACTCTTATCTCGCGTTTCTTTGAACAATAGCGTGTTCTAAACCCAGGCTCTCCCCCAACCTCTCCTCGTAGCCAAAACCAGCTGCTGGCTCTGGCATCAGTGCTCCTTCTAAACAGACTACGGTCAAGTCTGAAGCAAATGCTGAGTTCTTCCTTGTATGGAAGAAGCGTCCTGTCACTCAGCACTTATTGATAATAAAAGCTGGAACCTGGCACCTGGGGCCCATGGCTCCTTGATGATTTAGTTAAACTGGCCTCCAAACCCCATTTTCAAAGCCTGGGAGACAAAAAGTCCTCAAGTCCTTGCCCACACTTCCTGTATTCAGGGTCTCTGTCAGGCCCCTCCTAACATCTGGGGATCCTAGAGAGGAGTAATGCTTAGCTGCGCTGCCTTCCACGCTCTCGCTTGACCCTTCTCTGTTGCCTCTCACTTCTCACTGACCCCTTCCCAGTACAGCAACGTTTCTTTCTTGACCACATTCTTGGTGACTCACTGGTCAAGCCCTATGGCTTATCAAATATGTCTTCCAGACAACACTTGCATTCTTCCTAAAAGGAAATCTATTAAGTAAAATAGGTCTAGAGAAGAGTCGATGGAAAATAGGTCCATCCTATAGGAGATTCAGAAGATGATAAAAGATGGGTCTCAGTAATTTTGCTAGAATTTCATATTATCATTGACCAAAAATGCCACTGACATCATGTAATCCCTTCCCTGTTCACCCCCACCTCCGCATCGGTAATGTCCCCTCTTGTCTGCCCAGTGGATCAGTCAGGGTCCTGCCTGGAAACTCCTGGCCCTCTCAATCTGGGTCATTTGAAGAGGTGTCAATCATGATTATTTACAAATTTGTGAGGATGGTCTAGGGAATCCACAAGGAAAAGTGTGATAGCCCAGAACCAGCAATAGTGGGAATTGTTTGTATCCCTAAACCTGAAGGGGCAACCGGTAGGAATGGATTCTAAAACCCAAAACGCTGGGTGGAAATTGCTGTGGCACTTAGCAGGGGCGTTTGGCCAGCCCACACCATCTGGGCGGCTGTAGGAGGTCAGGGGTAAGTATGAAACATCTCTCTTCTTCCCACCTGATTTCCCACAAGCACCCCCACTGGACAACCCAGCTAGAGTCAGCCCCTAGAATTGACTCCCTAAATCAGAAGAGGTCAGTGGAGATACTGCACAAGTGTGAAGGCCAGTTTCTGGTTGAGAACTGATTCCTCATCTCTGCCCCACATCTCCTGCTGCTCAAGCTTTCCCCATCCAGTGGGTCTGCTAGTGTCCCCAATTTCAAGTTCAGCAAGAGCCCAAGTTCTGTAAGTGCCCCTGTTTGCAGAAGCCGTGAGGGACTTTCAAGGTAAGCTGTACACAAAATACAAGATGCTCTTTTTGTACTTGCTGATGAGCACTAATCTAATTTCCAGTCATGACTGGGTCACTTGTGAAAGTCTGAGCCTGCCTTCCTGCTCCTAGTCTGCCCACATTTGTGACATCTTAGACTGAGCTGTCACATGTTTGGAATATTAGTTGCAAAAGACCTATAAGTTGCAAAAGACCTATATCAACATCAATTTTTTGAGTGGAGGAAAGAACACCGATAGTACCAGCCCCATAAATTCCACAGATATATTTGTCCCTTTTTCCCTGATGGTTTTTTCAATGCCTTCCATTGATTTCCTCAAGACTTACAGAAGAAGTCCAAACAACTTAGAGCCAAAGTCCAACATAATACAGCTAAACTACTAAGGTCCTCCCCCTCCCCTGGATTCCCATTCATAAATTCCCTATCCCTGCAAAGTGGCTGACTTGCGTCTTGTCTACATACTTCCATATCTACTCAGTTCTTACTCCTTCCCACCTAAATCACACTGCTGGGGCGCCTGGGTGGCTCAGTCGTTAAGCGTCTGCCTTTGGCTCAGGTCATGATCCCAGGGTCCTGGGATCGAGCCCTGCATCGGGCTCCCTGCTCGGCGGGAAGCCTGCTTCTCCCTCTCCCACACCCCCTGCTTGTGTTCCTGCTCTTGCTATCTCTCTCTCTGTCAAATAAATAAAATCTTAAGAAAAAAAAAAAAAAGTCCAGCCCAGGGGCACCTGGGTGGCTCAGTCGTTAAGCGTCTGCCTTCGGCTCAGGTCATGATCCCAGGGTCCTGGGATCGAGCCCCGCATCGGGCTCCCTGCTCCGCGGGGAGCCTGCTTCTCCCTCTCCTACTCCCCCGTTTGTGTTCCCTCTCTCGCTGTGTCTCTCTGTCAAATAAAGAAATAAAATCTTTAAAGAAAAAAAATCACACTGTTGACCATGGCAGATCTCTCATCATTCACAAAACTCTCCAAGACAGCAACTCAGACTCGCAACGCTCCTTTTCCTGGGCAGATTGCATTGTGCTGGTGGTGTTATCATGACAGCAATTATCATCACTAATATTAACACTAATTGGACTTTCAACTGTGCCAAACACAGTAACAAGTTCTCTACATGCATTATGTCACTACTGTTCATAACATCATGTAAAGTCAGGACTACTGTTTTTTGTTTTTTTTTAATAAATGAAGCATATACACAAAGACTAAGTTTAAAGTAAGTTCCCCAGGGCCATGCAGCTGATAAGGGTCAGAGCCAGGTCTCAATCCCTCATCCGTCTTACTCATAAACATGATTATCTACATCATCCTGTCTAAAACCAGTCACAACACATGGTCTCTCCCCACTCTAGCCCATGGTTTTCTCCTGCTCTGTCCATTCTTTCTCAAACGTCAAGACCTAGTCTAGCTCCTGGAATACGGCCACCCTTTTCACGCAGACAGATTTACTCTAAGAGCTCACATCTGCTCACACGGAACCCTGTTCTAGCTCATTCCATAGCCCTGACCACTCTGTACTGTGTGTTCTCCTGTCACACAGTTTTCTCCAGGCAATAGGGTTTTCCTCCTCATTTGATATGTCTCCTCCTGGGCAGATTAGACAGGGCTTGGTGGGGCTTTCATCTCAAAATGTTTTATGCCCATCACCCTGATTCTGGTCTGCATTGAATAGTTTTCACCCAAAGAAAGAATATCTGCTAGGGGGACACAAGGACTGTTTCTCCAGATTGAAACCCGAGACTGTGCCTTCGGCTCAGGTCATGATCCCAGGGTCCTGGGATCAAGTCCCGCATCGGGCTCCCTGCTCCATAGGAAGCCTGCTTCTCCCTCTCCTTCTGCTGCTCCCCTTGCTTGTTGTCTCTCTCTCTGTCAAATAAATAAATAAAATCTTAAAAAATATATATATGACAGAGTGTTTCTCCCTTTATATACATATATATAATTATATATTATATTATTATATTATATATAATACATACATATATAATATATTATATACATATATGTATATATATATTTTTGTTTGTTTGTTTTTTTAGAGAGGGAGAGGGTTAGCTGTGAGAGGCAGAGGGAAAGGGAGAGGGAAAACCTTAAGCAGGCTCCACACCCAGCGCAGAACATGAGGTGGGGCTCGATCTCACTACCCTGAGGTCATGACCTGAGCCGAAATCAAGAGTCAGACGCTTAAAGGACTGAGCCACCCAGGGGTCCCTCTACCTTTATATTTTCAAAGAAAATGGAAACAGCTGTTCCTGTGGATTTTTTTTTTTTTTTTTTTTTACCCAAACCAAAAAAGACAGTTTAAAATCCTTCTTCTCTAAAATCCTAGGCACTTTTTGTTTATTTGTCTTCCCAACCTATGCTGAGAACATGCTGTCTGAGGAAATCTTCCATCTCTGAAAGGCTCCAGGGGAAGAAAGGGAAGTGGAGAATAATGCCACCTGAGTGTAACCACCCTGGAATGACGGCATTTCGTCTTTCATTTTATGGTTTTCTTTCCACTAAGATTTTGAGAGAAAAATATTCAGAATTCCTCACTGCATGTACAAACACATACACAACTGAATATAAAACGTCAACTCTTTGCCCCCAAGAATATTCCAAGAAAATAGCATTCATTGTTACTCTGATCCTAACTTCAGACAGATTCTTTAGATTATGAGGGGAAAAAATGTGCTCCCATGAGAGAACCCATTTCCTGTGACCCAAATGAATGTGCCCGAGGTAATGAGCCGGTATGTTTCTATGTGCAAGAGCCCCAGTTCTTTAATTTTTAGGGCATGGTAATTACTATAAAGCCTAAGGGAAAACGCCACTTACAAAGAAGGAGGCTTTATATTCTATATGCTCAAAACTGTGTGTCACTCAGTTATGTCTATGAGACAGTGCTTTTCGGATTTGTGCAGGGCACAACCCACACAATGAAATACGGGAGGGAAGGGGCTGCCATATTCTGTTTCAATATTGAGAATGAAAAAAGAAAAAACTCTTTATATTCCTCAAATAAATGCTGAAAAGTATCTGCAGGTAGCCAGGTTCAAATCCTGGCAGCATACTCCTGAATAAATTAGCTCAGCTCTCTGGGTATTTGTCGTAATCTACAAAACGCAGACAAAACCAGACTCAAAGAGAAGTGATCAGAATCCAATCACTATTAGAACATATGTCATTCATCTGTTGCCACACACGCAACATAGCTTGCCCACGGCTGCAGTGACATCCTGTGTGGGGCACATAGGACAATCATCCATTTACTTTATTGGGAGTTCCTTGAATTTTGTGATGAATGGACGGCTGTCATCCCAACCACTGCCCGGTACACGTCTCTGTTGTGCAAAGGCTAGAAAGCTAAGAACTTTATGTCCATGACTCCCCGACCCTGGGACGCTGGCTGTGAATTACTTTCTCCCAGTTGGTGGCTGCTGTGCATGGCTGGAAGACTGAAGCGTTGTGGGGCGTTGCCCGCGGGTTGTTTCAAGGGTCAGTCCCAGTGTCGCAGGGGTTGGGAGTCTGTTTTGGGGGGGGTGGTAAAGTCGGTTTGCCGTCGCGACCCCAGGACTGGAGCTATGATTTTTAACTCAGCAGAAGCAGCCGTCCTCCGAGAAAGCCACAAAGGCCGATGGAAGACGTAGTTATTGCAAAAGCTGGTGTTGAGGCGATGCTTGCTAAAAGAGCGATACGCTTCGAAGCAGGAATTGACAATATATGTTCTGTACGGTCAGAATAAACAGGTCTGGACACTCAGGGGTTAAATGAAATTCACACTGTCGCTAATTCAACTAATGATTCGTCCACTCACAAAACTTCCGCTGCCCGTCTCCATGACTTTCAGTTCTGCCGGTTAGGGTTCTTCTCACCCAGCATGTGAAAGTGTCCATGAAGGTTACATCGTTGACTGGAAGCAGGTTTACTAGGCCTTGGGATTAACCGGCCGAAGGGAGGACCACTGTGCTGAGCTGGGGAGATGATGCTGATTGCTAAGGGGGAGTAGCTGGCTGCTATGGAATGCCGGCAGGCAGGAGTGAGTTTGAAATCCAGGAGATTCTCTGGGGCTCCTCCAGGAACTCCATGTCCAGCTATAAAAATTAAGAGACGATTCTAGCAGGTTGTACTAGGCAGGACCACCAAGGGCTTAGCCTGCAAGGGAGGATGATGTGCCCTCACCTGACCATGTATACAAACCCTGACCAGGTAGGGCCACAGAACCAGAATGGACTGGGACGAGAGGATGTCCAAAACGTCAGGTATGGCCTTATGAGGAGCTGCAGATAAAGGAAATTTACTAGCCACTCCTAAGTTCTTCTTGGTTTTGTCATGCACATACGTGTAATTACTAAATACTTCTGCTTTCCTCAATTTCTTTTCCATATTTTTTTTAACATTTATTTATTTATCTTACAGAGAAAGTATACGTGCGTGCCAAGTTATGGGCGGGTGGAGCAGAGGGAGAGAATCTCAAGCAGCCTCCCCGCTGAGCGTGGAGACGATGCGGGGCTCGATCCCATGACCTACGAGATCATGACCTGAGCTGAAACCAAGAGTCGGATGCTTAAACGACTGCGCCACCCAGGCACCCTCCCATATTGGTTACATTGCTCAGCCTTCAGGTTATAAGACATCAAGGTAATATTGGAAACATACCATGTCACAAGGATGGATACAGTGACTGATAGAAATGTGGGTCTTCCCTTTTGGAGAGAAGTAAGTTCATTTGAACTTGAGTGCTATGTTCAGTGGGTCACGCTGTTGGTGATATAAGGATTGTGTGGCCATCTAAATGTGGGTAGAAAAAGATATCACAGCACGGAGCGGCCAGCAGGGTCAAATCCTGGAGCATTTGATCCGCATTTGGTGTCCTTCCCAATCACCTGCTGTGTATCCTCCCATATTTCAGAATTACAGAGATGGAAACCACATGTCCAAGACTTCCTGGTAGCCAGGGTTCTGGACACAGTCAAGGCTGTAGGAATAAGGTGAATATGGGCAGGAAGTGGTTAGAAGGGCAAGGTGAGGAGGAAACCATCTGACTGTGGCTCTCTTGTCCCTGGCAAGAGAAGTCATCAAGAGTTGGGGCTTTCTGGGGCAGCTGGCTGGTTCAGTCTGTTAAGCGTCCAACTCTTGATTCCGGCTCAGGTCATGATCTCCAGGGTCATGAGATCAAGCCCCGTGTCAGGCTCTGCACTAGGCATGGAGCCTGATTAAAGTTCTCCCTCTCCCTCTGCCTCTGCCTCTCCCCTCCCCTCCACTTCCACTCTCGCTCTCAAAAAGAAAAAAAAAAAGAGTTGGGGCTTCCTGCTGCAGTATTGACACTAACGTCCCGGCCGGAGCTCCACAGGTGCTGAGAGGGCTCGAGTGGGAGCAGCTTCCCGTCTGCTGGGCTGAAGCCCAGCAAATCTTCCTTGAACCCAGGTGACCAGTGACATCTCCCCATTCCCCCACATCCTCGACCGTGGGGCCGACAGGCAGGTCCTTCCGAAGGTCATCCTCAGCCTACAGCCATCTTCTCTAGCTTTTCCCTCAATTTGGGAAGAGCCCAGTTCCTTCTGTTTGAAGCAGAGTGGGCTCTGCCCCCATGGCTGAGCCCTGAGGCCTACCCGTGCTCTACCCACGAGGGAAGGAGGTGGGGGAAGTCCACACGGAGGAGATTTTTATCAGTGACATTACTGAAATGTCTGGTGCATGGTGATAATAAAAATCAGTCTGACTTATAATTTGTTTTATTATTGTGTTGGGGTTCCCCACAAACAATGCACCCCATTGCCTGCACCTGGAACAAGCCCCCCCCCCACCTCTGACTCGCAAAACCTAAAAATTCAGATGCCGTCTGTCTCTCACAGAGAAGGTCCCCAAATCATCTAATTACCCTCAGGTCCCAGCAACTCCTCATTCTCCTACCACCTCCATAAACTTGATTATCCTGTTTTCCAGTTCTCAATAAACAAGCCGTAACAACTTAGAAGGGCTTCCAGGGAAGAGACAGCAGAAGCAGGTACAGGGGAGCCGAAGAGAGGCCCAGGCCCACACCAGGAGGAGAGCCACACTGGGTGAGATCGTGTGGACTATGACCTCTCTTCCAGTTCTGAATAGCTAGGCCTTCTGGGGCAAACCAGATTCAGTAACTCCACAGAATATACTGAGCGCTTGTTCAAACAGGCCACTATACCAGCCCACAAAAACCTCCCCCCCAAAAAACTCCTTATTATTCAAACACCTTCACTTATTTTTTTCTTTAGAGCGTTCATAACTATCTCTGTGTGTGTGTGTGTGTGTGTGTGTGTGTGTGTGTGTGTTGTATGTCTTCCCCACTAGAATATTAACTTCTTGCAGTCAGAGACTTTAATCTTTCCGGTTCCCGGCTGGAAGAAGCACCTCGTTTGCACCCAGTACGTGTTCATTGAATGAATGAAGCTAAGGATGAGTAAGTCATGGTTCCTTTTTGCAAAGAGTTGATGATCTAGAAGGGAAATTAGGCACGTGTGCTGGTAATCCCAGCAGAGTCGCTTGCATGTTATGAAGATCAGGCAGTGAGAGGTTATATTCATCAATTCCGGATTATCCCTTTTACCAGAAACGACGTCGAGGTGATGAAAACAAAAGAGAAGATCCTTCTCTCTCACGTAATAATCTGAACGGATAGTTGCCCTAGGATGTCCCACAGGTGATCTAAAAACCTGGAGTCCTTCTTTATCCTGATGTGTCCCCATCCACAAGCACAATCACTCAGCTTCCGAAACACAGGATTATCTGGCCTGTGTGCACAGTGGGGAGGGAAGGGGCTCCTGCTTGTGGCAAATGAGAGATTCTAGTTTTGTTGGTGCAGTGTGACCCAGACATCGTTTTTGTTTTTGTTTTATTTTAAGATACTCACATGAGTCTAATGTGCACGAAGGGCGAAAATCATTGCTCTAGAGCGTTGTCTTCATTCCTGGGTTCAGACGGGTTGAAAGAGAGGCTGAGGGCAGCGGCATCCCCTGCCCACACCCCGTCCGCCAGAGGGCAAGTGTCCCCGCGAAAGCTTGGGGGCAATCCACAGTGACCCGAACATACAGCACTAGCTTCTAACAGGGTGTGAGCGTGAGTGTGGAGGAGACCACATAAAGGAAGGGCTTGGGGCGTCTGTTCAAACTGGCATGCTCCCTAGCACTCTGTCTACAGCTGGGTCAAGTAAAGAATGAGAGGCCGAGGATCCCAGCGTCTTCCACCGGCCCCGGGTTAAGGGGCCAGCATCAGAGCACCAGCCAACACTCTGGAATGAGGCTCTTGACAGGGTGAACATTTGCCAGGATGGTGGAAATAACATTTACACTAAAACGACTAAAGCCATTGAAACCATGACTCTGAAGCAAAAACTTGGCAGTAGAGAAAAAGGAAAGAACAAGAGAGAAGTCGACAAGTTCTGGAATCCTACCCATGGGCAACAAAATTCTCTCTTGATCTTTCCTTTTTCTCTACTGCCAAGTTGTCCATGTTTGTTTCACCTTTTCAGGATGGGACTCACCATAAACCAAACCAAACCAAAAAAAAAAAAAAGGCACCATCTTTGCTTTGCTGCTAGACCAATGCCCTTGCCTGAGCTGTATTTATCAGGAGAGTGGCTTATTCCTGGTTTGAGCTCATTCACCACAAAGAGAAGTGAACTCTAGAGCTACTGAAACCAACGTCCATACTGTCCCTTGACAGAAAGAGGAAAGCCAGCAGAAGGGATGCATAGGAATACTGCTTGACTTCTCCCGTTCACCCTGCGCTTGTGACCATTTCTCATTTGGCTGGTAGGGAATTAGGGAAGGGTGTCTTACCATTATTTCAACACTACAATTGGTTTTGCAGATCTTGGAAACACTGGTGAAGATGAGAACTTCTTTGAAATGTAGATGTGAGCTTCCAAACCCAACACCCCTGCAGTCCATAGCAAGAGTCGCCCAGAGCTGTGATGGTCAAGACCAGACTCGAAAACCCTTCCATCACTGTTTTCCCTTGAATGAGTGTTCCTCTCACAGAAAGCTTTAATTAAGCAGAGGAAAGTTGTAAGTCTAGCTGCATCATGAATTAGCAATGAATTCCCCTTCAAAAGGGCCTGACAGAGCCATGTTATAGTCATTATTAAAGTATACAGGACTATGAGCAGAACCACACAAAGGACAGCAATTTACCCACTGCCTAGCTTTCATGACTACATATTAAATTTCAGAAAGATGGTGAAGAAAATCAGAGATTTTGTTTTCAGGTTTTATTTTTTATAAACTGTATTGGATGCCCATTCTAGGAAAGCAAAGCTGTCCAAATACTCAGAAAGGAATCTTGGCCCAAAGTCACATTGGGTCAAGTGTTATTTATTTCTAATTGTAGAGGAATAGAAGGTAAATGACTATTACAGTCCATTAAGAAGCCATAGGGGAGGCTGGAAACAGAACAGAGAAAACACAATGGGCTTTGGACAACCAAGTGGTCCACTTTGGGTCTATCACGCCTGTTCTCTGGCCTACAAAATGGCATACTTTTTTTTTTTTTCTAATACTCTCAGAATACAGGCCCTTACTTCAGTTTGTTGACTCCAGTCTTGAATGGTTCAGCAAGTCCCCAGAGGTGCAAAAATAGAAAGCCAGTTTTTATCTGTGATTAAAACTGTTTTCTGTGGTTTTCTTGGCTTGACTGCGCACACAGGCTATGAGTTCAACACAGTTCCTCTGACCAGCATTTACGTCTGCACCCTCCCTTAAAGCCAGCCCTCCCCTCGGAATCCTCGTTTTGTTCGTCCACGTAGTTGATGATTCTCAGCACAAATCTGGCGGCTTTCATCTGCTATATTTCTAGCCCCCCCACCCCCAGTCTTAAACTGGCAGGCCTGTGCTCAGGAGTGGGGCTTTCCTGGTGATGGAGTTACAGTTGCTCATTGTCTTGACAGGGGAGAAGAGACTGTGAATGCTGTTTGCTGCTCCGTCTGAGAGAATCATATCGCAGCCCCTGCATGAAACAGCTTTCTCCGTACCAAGTGGGAAACCGACTTTCTTTACAGAATGGCATCGTTTCGAACACACTCAGGTGTGCATCGTGCCCAACTTGTCCGTCTGGGCTGCAGACATGCCCCTGGGCAAGAGGAATCAGAAACAGGAGGGGGAGGGGAGCGCAGGGCCCAGGAGCCCTGGAAGTGTGTCTGTTTTACGTGCAGGGTGTTTCCTCAGGACAGAAGCAGGATGGCATTACGGGACAAAAGAACATAGGTGCCATCTCTTTTTGCACCTTTCTCTGAAATTTCACTTTCTATACCTAGGCACAGAAAGAAGAGTGCTTTGTGCCAGGCAGCCTACCTCTGCCCCCTGAAGCTTGGAGAGCGTCAGCTGGTATTTATTCTGTGGACACCAGGGTTTCCTCATAAGAGGCTTGGGGACAATGATACCTGTCTGCCATATCAGTAGGAGCATCGAGGAGGTGACACAGTGAAGCTCTCACACGCTCGGGGTAGACTCTCCACAGATCTTGGCCTGCTTGCTGCACTCTCACATTACACTTTAAGGTATGCAGGGAGGGCTTCACAGAGGAGGAGATATCATAAATTACAGACTCACCTGGCAGGTTTTTTTTTTTTTTTTTAATTTGAATTACCTTGAGAACACAGCTCAATGGTGACAGAAATAGCATTTAATTAAATAGGCACTGCTGAGTTCCACGGCTGAAAACTTAGTAGATAAGGAACACAATGAGAAATTAAGATGAATGCTGCTTTCCAGAATCTTCTACCGGAAGAGGTCAGGTTCCTGATTGACACAGGTGGAAGGTAAGAAAGCATGCAAGACAGTGTCGATGAGACTGGAGCCCCAGTGAAAAGCAGATACACTTGAAAAATGTCAAATTGAGAAGGAAATAGAATTTGGGTTGGGCCTGATTAATATGCTGGAGCCCACACATTTAGACGACCCTCAGTGGTCAGGGAAGGACCTCACGGTTTCATATGTAACTCAGTATCTCCCATGCTTCTTGCTGAAAAACAATTTCATTCTTTTTGTTCTTTTTAGTGTATTTGGCTCCCCAAGGAGTGGCTTTGGCTGTTCCAAGCAAGACGTACGAGAGGCAGAGCCTGGATGGCGCCTTCGCCTCCCTCCAAAGTGAAGTTAGTTCTGCAGCGGCGGGCGGTTTCCATCTGCGAACTGTGCATCCCCATCTCCCGCCACTGGTCTCGCAGCCGAGACTCTGTGCAGGTGAAAAGAGCTTGGGATCCAATTTGTTAACGAGTGCTTTCTTCCATGCCAGGTTGACCAGCCTGGGAAGAGGATGAAGACAAAGCAAGAGGAAAGAAAGTAACAGGTACACTACTACATCTGAACAGTGGCCAAAGCCATCCATCGGTCCCAGTAGCAGATGCCTGCAGCGCCCTTGGATGCCAGCCATCGATCTGGGGACTGAGGTACAGCCAAGAAACGGAGGCAAATCCCTGTCTGCATAGAGCTTTTGTTCTCGTGCAGGGAGGCAGAGAAGTAACACATGAATAGATGAAATAAGGCGATGTTTGTTCACGACAGTTGCCACAGGGAAACAAGAAGACGAGGGGACAGGGAGTGCAGGCTCAGAGCTAGGAATCACCAGCGGGAAGGTGAGGGAGCCAGCTGTGCAAAGACCGGGCTATTGGTGAATAAATTGTTGATAAAAATAAGACTGAGGGAGAATTACCACAATAATCCAGATGAACAACGAGGTGACTACTCCAAGAATTTTGGCCGGAGGAAGAGGAAGAATGGGGTTATCATTACCCATAAAATGAAGACAAAACAGAGAGCGGGTTTCAGGGGGAAGGAATGAAGAGTTTTGGTTTCGGACACTGTGTTCGTTTCCTAGGACTGCTCCAGCAACGTACCACAGGCTTGGGGGTTTCAAACTTCAGAAACTTGTGTCACATTTCTGGAAGCTTCAGTCTGAGATCCAGGTGTCAGGAGACCATGCTCCCTCCAAAGGCCATAGGGGGTGATCCTTCCTTCCCTTCCCTCTTCCCAGGTTTGTGTGGCTGCCAGCAATGCTTGGCATTCCTGGACCTGCAGCTGGACCACCCCCATGTCTGCCTGCGTCTTCACACGGCATCTTCCCACGTGTCTGTGTCCACTCTCCTCTTCCCATAAGGACCCAGTAAGACTGGAGCAGGGCCCACCCTAACCCAAGGTGACCTCCTCTTAACTCGACCACATCTGCAAAGACCCTAGTTTCAGGTAAGGTCATATTCACAGGTATTGGGCTTAGGATTTCAACCTATTGCTCTGGAGAACACAATTTAACCCACAGAAGATGTGATATTGGGTAGGCAACTGAATGTGCAAATGTGGGGATTACGGGAGAAATCCAAGTGGCAGATATTAATTCGGAGGTCATTCCTACACAGGTAATGATTAAAGCCATGTGACTGCATGAGACCATGAAGGGAGAGAATAACAGGGAAAAGAATAGGGTCAAGGACTGAGCCCTGAGCACTCTAGCATTTGCCAAGAGTCAGGATGCTGCCAAGAAGAATGAGGAGTCACTGTCCATGAGAGACAGACAGTGGGGAAAGATGGAGCCCCAGGAGCCAAGCGAAGAAAGTGGGTCAAGGAGGAGGGAGTAGCAGAACAATGAATAAGGTGTTCAGGAAAGAGGGAGATGTTGGGAGATGGTAGCCAGGGAATAGGATTCCTGCACCGAACCGGCGCTTAACACATCCTGGGGAATGAGTGAATGGAGGGTGAATAGAGGAGCCTCACTCTCTGCGGGACACAGTCTGTAACTCATCTGTGCAACAGACACGCGGCAAGTGTCCTCACACATGGCTTTGCTGCAAGCTTGCTTCCCTCATCTCATCTCCCCTCTGACCTCTCCCCCCTCCCCTCCTCCCTCCCTCCCTCACAAGGACCTTTGTGATTCCATTGGGCTGGTGATGCCAAGATGAATCAGAAACATCCCTTCAAACAGCCCAAGTAAAAAATAAAGAAGTCTGGCTTATGTAACAGGCACAGGTCCAGGAGGATCAAGAACAATGCAAGAAGAATCCTAGTCACTGACCTCAAACACATCACAGACGTCCCAAGTGGAGTCAACTCAAAGTAACCGGAAGCAACCATTGACGGGGGGGTGGGGGAAGGCAGAAGACGGAGGTGGCGCTCAGGACCTCACCTGAGATTTATCTGACGTTTGCAGTGAACAGTGGACACCGGACTGGCCTTCTGTGATTTGTGCATTCAGGGACCAGCTTTGGGGCAGCGGCCATGGGGGTGGGAGGGAGGGAGTCAAAGGATTGCCATCTAAACCGGCAATGTTTCTAAAAAGCTGCAGAGAGTCCATCAAAAACAGGCTTTTTACTGCAGCTCTACGGAGGTAAAATTGACATATAAAATTGTAAGACATTTAAAGTATACAGTTTTCCTCATGTTTGCCCTTTTTTAGAGCAGAACTGGAAACCAGGAAACATTAAGTCAGGCCAGTGATGCAAGAGGAGCTGAGGCCAAGGTTCTTGAGCACTCTCATCCTACAAAAAATCATCTTTTTATCTGTCGAGGTAACTGTATTACATTAAAAAAAAAAGATAATAGGTCTAAACACTGTGTTTGTGGGAGCCACTTATTTGTCATTAAGTATGCGAAAACAGGCAGATATGCATTCCTGGTAAATATACCAGTATTCTCATGCCTGTAAGAATGAAACTATAGGTAAATATTCATCAAAACTTTGGTGATAAACCTCAGCATTCAGTAACGAAGAAATGTGTCTGGTGTTCTTATGAATTCTTCATTTCAATGCCAAGTGTATTACAGCTTTTAAAAAGTAACTTGAAAGTGTATTTGCTCGAAGGGCTGACTTTGGGGAGTGGGGAAACATGCTTCTCGGCTTAAATCCTTTTAGTCAATAATTCAGAAATGGCTAAGGGGGAATAAGCACATGTTAAACTTGGCTTCCGTGCAAGAACAGTCTCCTGAGCAAAGGGTGCTTTCTTAAGTCACAGCTGCTTCCAAACTGCCAGGTGGCAGCCACAGACTTTTCTAAAAACTGCCTCTGGATAAAAAAAATTAAACTCCCTCTCCATTTCTGCTCCAGGGTGTTGCCTCCCAAGCCATCCCTGGCCAACTACAAGATAACTGCCCCTCTGCCCCTGTGGGTACCCTCAGTCGCCAGCAACTGGAGATGCACTCGGCTCACACTTGTACCAGAAAGGACTGGTGTGTCTGTTCCTCCCCATTAACAGAATGAGTGCAGAGTGGAGAGCTGATTCTCGGGCTTCTTTTAGCCCAGATCCCCCCTGCATGAGGTGGGAGGGGAGGGAGGCTGGGCTAAAAGATGTTGTTCAGTATGCCCTTGTTCTTGTCCCCAGCTGCCTCCTTCCCCTCCCCTTTGCACCATGTTGAACCACAGTAACGTTCTGGAGCCTAAACACACAGAATGCAATAATCCATGCATGGTAGCAGATTAGGGACAGAGAGGAGGCAAGCACTGAAGAAATGTCTTCTAAAACACCACACAAGCGGGGACCCTGGGTGGCTCAGTCGGTTGAGCATCCTCTTGATCTCAGCTCAGGTCTTGATCTTAGGGCGGTGGGTTCAAGCCCCATGTTGCACTCTGCACTGGGGGTGGAGCCTACTTAAAAAAAAAATGCAGCACAAGAAACACATCACACACTAAAAGATTCTGGAGGGTTACAAAGGCAGCACAATAAAGGAAGAAGACTAAAACTCAATGCTCTCAAGATTTTCTAAAAGCAACTAATGTATCCAAGATGACCCCAGAATTCTTTCTAGAAAATGCTGGGTGGGTCCACAGTCTTGACCTTTAGATTTCAGTCTAAAATCTGTCACTGACATCGTCTTCCTCTCTCCCTGCTATACATCCACAGGGATTTTTGAAATCAACATTGAGTAACATACAGAACTCACCCCTGCATGGGTAATTTTGCTGTTTCATTTATAAAGACCAGATCTAGATACTGTGTTATCACCAAAAATGTCCCCTTTTTTCCCATTCTCATATAAAACTCAGAAAGGTCAGAAGTGGGGGCGGGGGGAATGGGTGTCCTCAACCAATCAACTAGGTTCAGTGAGGCAATGCCCCCACCTAATGCTGGGTGAGCCTTGCTCGACCCTGCGGGTCCCATCTTGCCTGGGGAGACCTAGGAGAGGGGCCCCACCACCCGCAGCTCAGGAGTCCTCACTCTGCGATGTTGCCATGGCCTCCATCCTGTTTCCATTTCAGGCAGAGCAAACATGTGTAAATACTTTATTAAAATTAAAAAAAACTCATGAAGTGAAAGCTGTTCCCTTCTGATTGATTTTTCAAAAGCTCCCTAGCCTGCTCCTGCTACAGATGTTTGCAAAATGATTGGATGCAAAGTGGGCTTAATTCATAAAAGCAATAAAATGTTGCTTATTGACTGAACAGATGAACTAGCTGAGGGGGGATAATTTGGAGTGTTCTTATTGGAAATGCTCTGAAGAAATGTAATGATAGTGGAGAGACAGAGTCTTATTAGCTGTGGTAAATATATTTTCCTGCAGAATGCTTAGGAAATTTTGGAAATAACTAGAAAATAACTCTCAGATTTTCAGTTATACTGGGTTTTTGATTAAACCTGTTAACATTCTGCTTCGTAAATCCATAAAATCCTTGACATGATGAAATGCAGACAAGCCTTGGCCCAGGAGTCAGGACATCTAGGTTTGCCCCTGACTCAATCACAGCTCACTTCTTGCTGGAGAGACAAAGATGGGTACACATGGTCTCCTCCCCCAATGAGCACAGAGCCTAGTGTCATAGTTGGGGTGCTCAAAGAGCCCCAAACGGTCCAGGGCAGCCCACTGGGGACCGCTGAGGAGGAGTAGAATGGGATGAAATGTGGGGCCTGGGATCCAGGCCCCTACTTCAGCAAAGCAGTTCTGCTCTCTCCTGCCATATAGA
Source organism: Mirounga angustirostris (assembly GCF_029215605.1). Taxonomy (NCBI): domain Eukaryota; kingdom Metazoa; phylum Chordata; class Mammalia; order Carnivora; family Phocidae; genus Mirounga; species Mirounga angustirostris. The sequence continues at coordinate 6,852,912 of NW_026991718.1, forward strand.
ACCACAGAGTAAGATGTCACTTGCCAAAAGAATGTGTTGCTTACAAATTTAGGGGAAGCAGTAGTTGCATGATAAGTAATGCCCGTCCTACCCGTCAGGCAAGCGTACCATGAGAAGTATGGAACCGCGATAGGAATGCAATTCCTTTTATTATTATTATCTGAATCATGAACACATGGGTGTTACTTTCTCAGTTGCCATCGTCTTAGCTCTAGTTCACTGATCTTGGATTCATCAGTATTATTTTAACTCCTTATTTTTATTTTTTAAAGATTTTATTTATTTATTTATTTGACAGAGAGAGAGCACAAGCAGGAGGAGCGGCAGGCAGAGGGAGAGGGAGAAACGGGCTCCCCGCTGAGCAGGGAGTCCTATGTGAGGCTCGATCCCAGGACCTGAGATCATGACCTGAGGTGAAGGCAGATGCTTAACTGACTGAGCCACCCAGGTGCTCCATATTTTAGCTCCCTATTTTTAAATACGTTAAATTTCACTTAGAGGTCCATGAATAAGAATGAGCCCATGCAGTGATTTTTACTCAGCAGAGAAATATCAGGGGTATTGGTGAAATGAAGAGTAAGACACAAGTGATGCCCACCCACTGGAGGTAAGTTCTGGTGGAATCAATACGAGACTATGTTTGGAGGCCCATGGCCTGTGATACCTGTATCCTCACCCTATGACACAATTCCTCCATGAACTCCAGGAATTGGGCCCAGAAAATCTACATTTACAGTGTCAGACAGGAGACCTTGCATAGCACGAACAGACATTAGTATCTTTGAAGAACACATCATCTACTGGTAACGATATAGCCTCTACTAAGGAGATGCGCTATCTTCATCTCTTCTGCTGTCCGTTTGCTTGCTGTCACTGCCTCTGGTCCCCAATACCCAAGAGTTATCACACCAGGGGAAGTAGGTCAAGACTTAATCCATAAACGCCACGAGTGTTGTGTCCTAGAGTTGTTTTTCCTTAATTTTATGGTTACTATATAGCTTTGGCATCAAGGAGGTAATGAAAATATTTAAACAAAAAATTAATTACTTTAAATGCCAAGACATAAATGCATACTTGGTCATCATGGATAATTTCCTATATTTTATTACACACTTATGTTAGCTCTAAGTTCCTAGTGTCAGACACATGTTAGGTATTTAAAACATATCTGTAATGAATAACTTATTGTATATACATAACTGAGTTTTTAATTCCAAACTCCATCATTATGGGCTGGCAGGAAAGTCCCTTTTAGTCCTTCTTGCAGATTTCCTCTCACCTGCCCTCCCAGAGGGGAATCCATAGTCCCTGTCCCCTCATAGTGGGTCCTCAGGTCATTGGTTATTTGTCCATGAAAGTACTATTGAAATGTCCACTGTCCCTGTCAGCATGGCCCACTGGGTGAGCAGCTCTTTGGGAATCTTTTGGAAGCCTCAGAACCTCTGTAGATCTGGTCCCATCTCTTTATGACTTTATGCCCCAAGGACCATTCCTTCCTGGGCTCTCCCAGCCTCCCTGGAGCACTACCATAGTAGTACTCCGAGCCCTACCCCTATGAGGGTGAAAGTTATCACTCTTTGCCCTAAGTGGAGGAATCATTATATACCCACCTCTTGCTTGCTTGCTTGTTTTGTCATCTATCTACCTATCATATTTCTTTTTTTTTTTTAAAGATTTTATTTATTTATTTATTTGAGACAGAGAGAATGAGAGACAGAGAGCATGAGAGGGAGGAGGGTCAGAGGGAGAAGCAGACTCCCTGCCGAGCCGGGAGCCCGATGCGGGACTCGATCCCGGGACTCCAGGATCATGACCTGAGCTGAAGGCAGTCGCTTAACCAACTGAGCCACCCAGGCGCCCTACCTATCATATTTCTGAGAAACCCTTCTCCCTTCTCCTGCTTCAAGTCTCATGGCTTATTTCTACATGCTCAGACTTCTCCATGATCTTAAGTAGTTGGAAAGTAATGCCAGAAGAACTAGCAGGTTATTTCTGTTTTCCCGCATGCAGAGCAAAACCCAGTTATTTCCAAATGGAGGATTATAAAGTGCAAAGTAAATGGAGAGAAACATTCTCCAATATGCAACTATATTTCTATTGAAAAAAAAAATGAACCAATAGCTAAACCCCCTTAGAAATGTTGACCCATTCAGGGTCACTAACCTAATGATGGAGCTGAACTTCAAATCCACATATTACTAGCACATTTGGGTTTGTTATTTTGTTTCATTTTGCCACAACTATCAGAGTATAGCATAATGCTTATGAAGCACAGTTTTGGAATTAAAATTTCAGCTGCACCATTTATGAGTAGTGTGAATGGGTAAGTTACACAAATTCTTTGTTCTCTGGTTTCCTCTTTTGTAAATGAGATAAGATTACCTACATATAAGGAGTTAAAATGAGATAAAAAGCTCTTACTTCATGGTACCAGTCATATAGCAAGCTCTTAATAAATGTTAGCTATAGTCATTACATTACAGCCTCCCAATAAAACAAAAGATTTCACACCTTATGGTATGTTTTACATATACTTATAGTTGGAAAGTGACAAATCTGAAGGAGCATGTATTGGTCAAGGGTGCTCAAGGTTTGGGGCATTGGAAGTAGTATGAAAAGTCACCAGACTTCCTCTGCCACCTTCAGAACATCTAACACAGGCAAGACACTTGACATTCAAGTCTATTCTCAACAGAGCCAAGGACAGATGTTGGCTGATGTAACAGGCTATCATTTGATAAATAAAGGGGAGAATATTTATAGATGTGGTACATAGCAGTGAGCTCCATCAGAAGAGAAAAAAAAATAGTGAAACAAGACCAGATACCAAGATGGATGGGTAGAAAAATGAAAGCAATCTAGATAATCTAGATTGAAAAGAGAGAGAGAGAAGTTTTTTTTCATGGAATTTCTGAGTACGGACCCTGCAGTAACTGTCATTAAGTAGCAGTGGACCTTGACGCAGAGTGACAGCCCTCCAGGAGGTAAATTGACCCTAGATACTTGACGTTTCCTAAAAATCTTACAGTGAACTCTTTATTAGACACAGGGAGATTACTGGATGTGAAAGAGTCACAGAGCATCTTAACCCATCCAACGTGGGCCTGTGTGGGTTTGCATATTCATACTTCACAAGACAACTTTCCTTAAATGGTGTTTCATATTGTTAGACCCAAGATACCTGTGATCCTGATAGAATAAGGACATCGACCTGAATGGATAATGGATATGGATTGGACTGCTTTGGGATAATTGATTTCTAATTCTATCTCTAGAGAGAATCGAACTAGGTACACAATGTAGACAGAGCAGTGAGTAACGCAGAGCCTATCTCCTCCCACATGAATTGAAAGCGTTGGGCTGCACCATCTCTAATGTGCTTGCTGGTGGCTTTTCTTATGGATAATTCAGCAATATGGATAATACTGGTTCACTCCTGACTTCTTTGGTCTTCCAGATTATCCATGACCTTCATAGAACTGTCTTTGAAAGAATTGGTATTTACTTGTAAAGGAGAGAGACAGGGAGTGCCATGATTCATGTCTGAGGAGAGCCTTTTACTTGCCTCCAGATTCCTTTGAAGTTGAACACAGATACAAGGGGAGTCACAGCTCTGAAATTGGGCATTAGTCACAGCCCAGAAAGTAAATGACAGCTCCCTTGATTCTCTTCACCAATTTTAAATGAGTGAAATGAGGAGAGGTGGGTGTGTTCAAGTCTCTTTTGAAAGTGTTGTGCTGAATTTCATTTTGTGGAGAAGTTTCCCTCAGGTCAAGCACCATTCTGTTAAATTTCACATGGTTATGCTTTTTAAACTATGAATATTCATTTGATTAATATTTCTAGAACCATGAGTTAAAAAAAAAAGTCTATTCAAACACAACCGTCTGAGAACATTAGGATATGAACATATTATTAGACCTGAATGGTCTACCGACAGGGTTCCTCCATTATCTGCCCTCATGTAGGAGACAGGAAAGAAAGAAAGAAAGAAAATCAGAAAATCAGAGGTCAGCTTTCCAAAAGGCAGTTACCAGCATTTCAAACACTGCAGTTAGCAGGAGAACAAAGCAGAAAGAATAATACACTTTCTTTGAAGGAAGGTGTGTGGAAGGTGAATTTAAGAATATCCTTGACTCTGAAAGAATAAATTATTTTCAAAAGCATGCACTGACAACTTTTCCCAGTTGTAACTATTGGGGAAATACAGTTTTATAACCCTTTTAAGTGCTATTAGGAAATAGATATAGAGAGAGGGAAGGGATAGAGGGATGTACAGGTCACAGAGGGAAAGATGGATGGGGGAGGGAGAGATTGAATGTCAAAGACAGAGAAGGGCATGTGCTTTGCTGCAGCAATAATTCTTTATCTAGAAATATATTTTAAAACTAAGGTTTTTATATGTGTGGGTATAAATATTACATATTCATATAGGTGTGCATATATAAATATTATACATAGAAGTATATATGTGTATATATATTTCTATCCTATATGCAATATATGTGTATATATACTGCATATAGAAGTATATATATATACATATGCATATATACACGTGTATTTATGTGTGTGTGTGCGTATATATATATATATATATACTTCTATATAGATTTCTATCCTATATACCATATATATGTGCATATATATAGGATATATATAGATAATAGATATAGATAATAGAAATAGAATATTTCTATTCTATAGAATAGAAATCTTTCTTTCAAATATCATTGTATTTAATGCACTTACATATATAAGTATGTGTGTATTTTACATAATCAATTATCCTATCAGAATAAGAACATTAAACTGTAATTGACAAATTACTAAAGGTTCAGTGTGGAGCAGTTCCAGAATTAAATTTGGCCCCCAGGGGGGCCAAATCTTGGATGAAAGACTCACTCTTGTGACTTTTACCTCCAGGACACTGCTAGGTTTTCAGGGTGAATATAATCTGAGAAAAATCTTCTCATGATCCAGCAGAGAAGGGGGAAATAACCATTTTGAAATATAGCCAGAGCATTCTTTTTTCCTAACAAAGGACTTCCCTCAAAAAGACATGATTTTACCAGAGCATGAATGGTCTGGCAGAAGGGAAAGCCAGCCTCAGGGCCGCTAGCCTTCCTGTCTCACCTAACAGGAAAAAAGCTGAGGAGCTCAGGTGCAGGTCACAGCCCAGGCACATGGCTCACACAGACTAAGATCTGATCATAAGATTATAGACTGGTTCCCAACCCTCATACCTTGCATCATTAAACACTTATAAAAAAAACCAGGATTACAGCTAAAAGAACTTCAAAGCTCAGAGCGTATTTAAGAAAGATTCTCTAGGGAAACCCAGACAGCAGGAGAGACAAAAAACGAAGACACCACAGCAAATGTTAGTCTCTGACACCTACAGCTGCAGTGAGGAGTAGATCCAGCCCAACTCTTAGCCAGATGAAAATGAAAACTCACACCGAGGGCCTATCCTCCAGTCACTTTTATTCAGTACATCATATCCAGCTTTCAACAAAAAAAAATTATAAGGCATTCCTGAAAGGCAAAAAACACAGTTTGAAGAGGCAAATCAAGCATCAAAACAGACCATATTTGGCAAAGCTTTGGAATCATCATAGTAATAATTTAAAATAACAATGATTGATATTTTAAGGGCCCAGGTATATCATATTCCAATTGCAAAAAATCAAAGATAAGGAGAAAATCTAGAAAGAAGCCAGATAGGGGGAAAATAAGAATTACATTAGACTCTTCTCAAAAACCAAGCAAGCAAGAAGAGAATGGAGCGAAATAAAGTCTTAAAAGAAGAGAACCAACAACCTAGAATCATTTATCCAGTGAAATTACCCTTCCAAAATTGGATGAGAAATAAAGACTTTCTTAAACAAACATACATGGAGGGATTTTTTTTCACCAGGAGACCTGCCTTGCAAGAAATGTTGAAAGCATTTCTTCAAAGACAAGGAAAATTATAGAGGTCAGAAACTCAGATTTACATAAGGAAAGGAAGAACATTTGAGAAAGAGTAAATGAAGGTAAAATAAAATCTTTCAATTTTTTTATTTTTAAAGTATATAACAGATAATTGCTTGCCCAAATTACTGACAACAACGTGCTTGGTGATTATAGTTTATGGATAAGTCAAATGAATGACAATGTGCTATAAGGGTGGGGAAGGAACTGGGAAGGATCTTTTACAAGGCACCTGCACTATCCATAAAGCAGCGTAGTGTTCTTTGAAAGTGGGCATAGATTGGTCTTAAATGTATACTGCAAACACTAGGGCAACCACTATTTTTTTAAATTATTTATTTAAATTCAATATAGTTGACATATACAGTATTATTAGTTTCAGGGGTAGAATTTAGTGACTCATAGTTTGCATATAAGACCCAGTGCTCACTACATCAAGTGCCCTCCTTAATGTCCATCAACCATTTTGTTGAAGAAGTGAGTCTGAAATCTGTGATTTCCCCTTTCTATGCATTTGTGGAAGTCAGAAATGGCACAAGGCCAGCAGCTAAGAAGCTATGCATAAAGCCACTGAAATGCAGAACGGAGGATTCAGTCATTTGCTATGCTGAGTAGACAACTGGATTTCAGAACCAGACAGGAAGGAAGGTACCTATGTAAAAGAGCGCTCCAGTTTCACAGCTGGGATGCTTGGATGGTTGTATTCTAAAACTGAGCACTTCAATACTGCAAACCAGATGTCAGTTGAACCAGGACTCCTTCCCTGACGGAACATTAGTCACCTCCTCTGAGCCCTCGTCTCCTCTAGACCTCGACCCTGGCTGCTATCCTGGGCCTCCAGCCCTGTTTCAGCAAGAATCTTGGCATACAAGTTTAACAAGTATGCCCCCACTCTTGAAATCTAATCAAGCTCCTCTTAATAATTTTCCAACCACTGACTCCTGCCCTTCGTGTATAAATCCCCAGCTGCCCTTGCTGCATTTGTATTTGGAGCTGAGCTCAGATCAATACTCAAGTCTCTCTCCCTACTGCGGTAGCTCGCCCGACATCTGCCTTCCCATCTTTAACCAGTGTCCAGCCCAGTTTCTCTCTAACACAGCGGATGGTAGATGTGTTTCCAGCACATTCAACAAAACAGAAAAGAGAATGAAAGAACTACAAGATAGGTCAGTAGAAAATATCTAGGCTGAGGCTTGTAGAGCAAAAAGAATGGGAAATACAGAGCAAAAACATAAAAGATAGGTGGAGGAAAGTTTAATTTATATGGACTTGAGGTCCCAGGAAGGTTGTTGAGAAAGAATGGGGCAGAAGACGTATTTGAACACATGACGTGAAAGAATTCTCCTAAACCAGTGCAAGACATGAGGTTCAGGTTCAAGAAGTACTTATGGACCATTAACTGAATAAATGCAAACAAAACTGTCCATAGGTTTATTATAATACAATTGATAAAGGCAAAAAAAAATTTTGAAAACAGCCAAAAACATGAACATATGAAAATTAAAAAAAGAGTGAGGCAAACCAGGAAACAGACTCTTAACTCTAGAGAACACACTGAGGGTTCCTGGAGGGGAGGTGGGCAGGAGATGGGTGAAACAGGTGATGGGGATTCAGGAGAGCACTTGTGATGAGCCCTGTGTCATATGTAAGTGATGAATCACTAAATTCTACACCTGAAACTAACACTACACTATATGTTAAACATTTAATTAAAATTTTTAAATTTTCATTTAAATTAAAACATGAAATATTTATTTAAATAAAAACATGAAAAAAAAAAAAGAAATCACTGTAAAAGAAATAATTACCCTGATACCTGGCCTCACAACAGAAATGACAAAACCCCTAAGACAGCATGTCATCTTTAAAGTGGTGAAAGGAAGACGCTAACATAGAACTCCATAGAATTCAATACCCAGCAAAAATACCCTTGAAACACGAAATTAAACAGAGATATTTCTAGCTGAACAAGAACTCAGAGAATTTTTTGCCAGTTGGCATTCACTAAAGAAATTACTTAAGATAATTTTTCAAAAATAAAGAAAAAAAATCCCAGATGGAAACATGAGAATGCCAGAAGGAATGAGGAATAAAAAATAATAAATATGTAATTAAATATAAATATATATGAACTATGCAAAGCATGAATATTAAAGCCTCATGGAGCTTAAAATACGTGTAGAATTCAAATATATAGAAACAAGCCCCACAAACATCAAGAGAGTATAAGTGGTGATAAAGGCATTAAGTGGAAAGTGCAGAAAGTTCTATTATATGCCAGGTAGTAATAAGTCAATAAAAACAATAAAAAGATCAATCTAAAATATAATGAAATATAATAAAATTATATTATAATATAATAGTGTAAGTGTGTTAACAGACAAGGTGATAGAGATGAAACTGTAAAATGAGATGTCTTTAAAAAGAAGTCAACAAAAGAGAAAAACTTATAAAAATATAAGAATGTGAGAGAGATTAAAAATTTAGTCATAAATTTCCATTAATTCAAAAGAGGACAAGAAAAGAGAAAAAATGTAAATACACGAGCAGTAACCAGTGGAGACAATTAACAAAGGCAAGTGTTGCTTTGTGGAGACATAAAGACTGATCAGTGCTGGTCAAGAGGCAAAAAGAAGACACCATTAACCAAGAAGGAAAGACAGTGATATTACTACAGATCCTACAGAAGTTAAAATGATGAGAAATATTAAAATGACTCTATACCAAAAAAAAAAAAAATTGAGAACGGAAATAAAATGGACAGATTCTTTGGGGGAAGGGAAAAAACTTACCAAAATGGCATAAGAAGAAATATAAAATCTGAATATATTTATATTTATTAAAACAATGCCATTTATAATTGCACTAAAAAATCTGAAACGTATAGGAATAAATTTAAGAAAAGACATGCAAAACCGCTTTACTAAAAGATGAGAAGCATTACTGGCAAAATTAAAGCCAAACTTAATGCAGAGATATGTCATGCTTATAGACTAGAAAACTCAGTAGTTTTCAGGAATCTATTTTCCCCAAACTGACCTATAGATCTGAAATCCTAACAATGGTTTACTGTGGAAATTGACAAACTATTCTAAACTGTATATGAAAACACACACAAAAAAATTAAAATTATCTCAAAGAACAAAGTTAGGGGATGTACAAGACTTGAGGTCAAGCCTTACTACAGAAGACAGTCACTGGTCTGTGGACACAGAAATAGATTATAAGTACAGAACAGAGGTCAGAAATAGACTCAGGTATATTCAACTGAGTTTTTACTAAGGCCCCAGGGCATCTCAACAGAGAAACTCTTTTGAAAAAAATGGTACTTCGTTAACTGAGTAAAATGGGGTGAGATCTAGACTGACTCCTAAATCAGATTTTTCACAACATTTGAGATGGATCATGGACCTAAACTTAAGTTCTCTCCAAAGTCACAGGAGGGTAGCTTTTCAAACTTCAGATAAGTAAGAATTTCTTAGCCCCCAAAAATCATAACCATAAAAGAAACAGGGCAAGTGGGAAACTAATGATAATTCAAAACACCCACTCTTCAAAAGATACAAAGAAAATGAAAAGGCAAGACACAAACTGGGAGAAAACATTTTCAGTGCACGTATCTGGTCATGGAGTGAAGGAAGCATTGTGTATGGTACCGGGGTCGACCGACAGATGAATATACACATTTGTCAAAACCCATCGAGCTAAAGCAAGCAAACAAATAAAAAATCCCAAGAGCTGGACGTATCTCTGAGTCAACTTTAATGTATGCAAACTGAAAAATAAAAATTAAACCAGAATGTCAAGGATCCCAGGATGGAATGGCAAACAAATCTAAGTATCACAGATGTATGACATAATCCCACTGAAGGAGGAAGTAGTGGAGAACCTGAGCAAAGAGAGCTTGGAAACCGGTGTTTTGATCTGGAAACTGTAAGACTAAAGACAAAGGAACTATAGTTTTACATTTGCTTCTCCTGGCAGGGTGGGTTAATAACGATTAAACTACATGTACAACGGTGTTGAGCAAATAAGAAATGGATGGGGGGTGGCTGGAGCTAAGTTTCTTATTGTTGGAAAAGGAAATCACTAGTAAGCAAGAAGGCAAGGCTTCAATGACCCCAGGGGAGTGTGGATTGGTGAGAGTCATCAGTTTGAGCTCATGTGTGCATACACACACACACACACACACACACGGGTGTAGAGACACTGGTTACTGCACGTACATATGCCATCTAGTCCTGTCCACTGAGACAGCCTTGACACCTGGTACCAACATCCAGGTTTTGGTGTCTAAATATCATTCTCCTAGAAAGGGAACCAGGATCCCTTGCAGAAACGTCTGATTTGAGAACAGTGATGGGGAGTGTACAAGATGAGCCCAGAGCATCTCCTCAGTCCAGAAACTATGGAAGTGTTGTCCAAAACTGAAAGGATGGGCAGATAATCCAAAGGACATGACAAACCTGAGAGCCACCAACGGCCAAAGCTGGAACCACTTGAACGACAGAAAAAAATAATGTAGTTTGAATTATAATCCACAGGACAAAATAAGTCTGTGGTCATATAAATAAACAGTTGAATATACAAATAAATGAAGAAGAGGCAAATCTCCCTTACAGAAAAATCTCAAACAGTATTTGTGGATACCCTCCTCTATTGGAGGTCCAGCTTAATCCATCCCACCCCTTGAGAGTGGTCTGAATTTAGTGACTCACTCACAGGAACAGAGTAGAGAGAAAAGTAATAACTTCATACTGGAAGAACCTGGCCAACACTCCCTAAGTAAGGGGTCAGGTAAATATGCCACTGATGCTTTGCGGAGGCCAGGTAACCCCACAGGAGGTGATAAAGACGCTTCACCTCTGAGATATTCTCTCCAAAAACTCCTAACCAAGTCTAATTAGGAGGAAATATATCCACATTCTGCAAAGTACCTGACCGGGACTCTTTAATATTGTCAAGGTCCTCTCTCTCTCTCTCTCTCAAATAAATAAATAAAATCTTTAAAAAGGGGGGGCGCCTGGAGGCTCAGTTGGTTACGTGTCTGCCTTCGGCTCAGGTCATGATCCCAGGGTCCTGGGATCAAATCCTGCATCGGGCTCCCTGCTCAGCTGGGAGTCTGCTTCTCTCTCTGCCCCTCCCCCTACTTGAGCTCACTCTCTCTCTCTCTCTCTCTCTCTCTCTCAAATAAATAAATAAAATCTTTAAAAAAACTATCAAGGTCATCAAAAACAAGGACAATGTGAGACAGTCGCAGACTGGAGGAAGCAGATTGTATCCAGGGACAGGAAATGACCATTAATTAAACACTAGCAAAATCCCAGTGAGGGATGAATTTTGTTGACTAGTAAGTTACTGATACTGATTTTTAGTTTTGATAAAGGTACCAGGGTACTGTAAGAGGGTGACATTAGGGAAGGTGATAGCGGATGAGGGGCACGGGGGCACTCTCTGGGCTATTTCTGTAAATCTGTAAATCCAAAATTCAATAGAAAGTTTACTTCTAAAAAGCCTTATCATGCAGTGTTTAGCCCAGCAGAGGGATTCAATAAATATTGTTGAATGAAAGGATTATAGATGTGAATGACTTAGTGCATCTGGAACACAGTAAGTAATCACTAATATGATAGTTTAAGGTAACAATTACAAAGTAATAATAAATTGTCCTCAATTAGGGATCACACTCAGGTCTTTATAGTAAACACTTAATCAAGATATGACCCCAAACTGCTTTTGGCATAGCTTTTTAGGTCTTTTTAGTGTGTGGATCATACACAAATTTCTCTCCATAACCATTCTCTTAGCTATAAAGATCAGATCTGACATCTCTAAGCCAGAAAAACACAACATAAAATTCAAGGTCTCCTTTTTAATAATACATGTTAGATTCCCAGGAACAAAGAAAAATCTGATTACTCTCCTCGAATTCTTCTTTGCCTTTTGCGCTAAAACTAGTTTTAAGTCAAAGGCATGCCAGAGCTCAACGGAAATCCCCGCGTGATACCATATCTGAAACCCACCTTGACAGAAAGAATGTGAAGGACTGATGGAATTTTAAAATGCATGCCTTCCCTTTCTTTTCAATAGACCACTCTGTGCTTCAGACGAAGCCTCTGTAAACATACTGTCGGGGTGAAGGATATCTTGTTTCCTAGCCGCAATACAATTTCACAGAACGTGGAAATGAGAGACAGAAGAGAAGTATTAAATCATCCTGTCCAATCCCTGCAGCACAGGATTGCTCCCTGCAGCACATTTTCCATTGCTTTGTCAATTTTGAAATGACTCAAGCAAGGAGGTTTCCATCACTTCCCTTGGGAGACTTTTCAATGGTTTAATGGCCCTCACTGTTAAGATTGCTTTAATTTTCCTTTGCTCAATTTTCCCTTGCTTAATTTTCTTCTGTCTTCCTCAGTTGCAGTCCCGTGGATGTGCTCTCCCCTCCCCAGCACGTAGAGCGAGCTATCATCTGTTAGTCATCGGAGGCATGAATTCAGTTCTTTCAGTCTCACTCAAGTCTCCCCCGGGTTTTCCTCATTGACTTTCCATGGAGACCCTGGATTTGTTGTCAGTCAACACCAGATCAATTTAAACAAAATATAACTAAATGAGTAGTACCCCATTTATTCCAGAACTCTCTAACATGTGCCTAACATATCCTTGGACAAACAGCAAGCCCCTCTGTGATCTAACACCTACTTAGTCCAACAATGTGCAAAGGAGAAGTACACACTGCTTTCCATGGGCTTAAACCCTAAATCCAAACATGTCCCTAGTAGGGCAGAAGAGAAATAGACCACTTCCAGACAGCAAACGGGCCTGATTAGGGGTGGACCAATTTTTTTCACCATGAGAATGCTTCCATCTTGTTCTAGGAGATTTGAAAAATTATAATGGAATAAGTTATGATTTATTTCAAATGAAATATATCTGGCAACTATTACAAAGATATATTTCAAGAATTTTTTACAGTTTATCTTTTGATATTTGAAATTTTAAAAGGAAAAATTCAATAAACTTGATTCTTATATTTGTAATATGGGAATTAGGGTCCTTCTCCTTAGCCTGTGGGAAGCAGCATGGGATCAGAGAATCAGACCCAGGAGCATTTAGCTTGAAGCAACAGAAGCCTGAGGAACCCTCAGTCTCCTGCCCCCTGCTATGAACTGAACGTGTGTGCCCCACTCCTCCCATACTGATATGTTGAAAGTTAACCTCCAAGGGGACGATATTAGGAGGTGAGGTGTTTGGGAGGTGATTAGGTCATGATCAGTGCCCTTATAAAAGCTGCTCAAGACAGCTCCCTTCCCCTTCTGCCATGTGAGGACATAGTGAGTGGATGGGTGGCTGAACCAGGTAGCAGGCTCTCACTAGACACCAAATCTGCCAGCATCTTGACCTTGGACTTCCAGCCTCCAGAACTATGAGAACTAAGTGTTTATTGTTTATAAGCCACCCAATCTGTGGTATTTAGTGATAGCAGCCCAAGCTAAAACACCCCTCTTCCTCCCATTAATGCCCAGAGTTGCTGGGAATATTCTTGTGTGTGTGTGTGTGTGTGTGTGTGCATGCACATTTGGTGGGGGACAATTTGCAATGGGGAGGAATTTCTGAGTCAGCATATCTGTTCAATTGCCCAAAGACAGATCAGACAGATCGGGACCTCAACCTCTAATGCTCTGGCAATTGCTATTATGTGTATTTGCATTCTAAATATGTATCCCATTTCTTTCCTAATTATGTATTTATAATTTATAATTTTTTCTCAACCAAGAGCACCCAAGCTTTAGATCATGTCATTGTGAACCCATCTTTGTTGGCTTAATGATGCTTCAGGTTCCCCAAACCACAGCATGAGCCAAGCAGAAGATTCTGAACACTGACACAAGATGAGGGCAGGTAGTGTGTTCTGTTTCTGTCCCTCTGCCAAGTGATCAAACACAGAATCCCAAAGGTACACGTTAAGAATCTAGTGACAGGGTGCCTGGGTGGCTCAGTTGGTTAAGCGACTGCCTTCGGCTCAGGTCATGATCCTGGAGTCCCGGGATCGAGTCCCGCATCGGGCTCCCTGCTCGGCAGGGATTCTGCTTCTCCCTCTGACCCTCTTCCCTCTCATGCTCTCTGTCTCTCATTCTCTCTGTCTCAAATAAATAAATAAAATCTTTAAAAAAAAAAAAAAGAATCTAGTGACAAAGTAAGTTTATCCAGTTATTTTATTCCCTAAATTTTACAGGTTTTGATAAATTCTACAAGTTTAAACTTAAAAAAATCAAAACCTTAGTGATATTGTTTAACCATTACTTTTTGATTTTATTTGGCTACAAACCCACTTTTTTTTTTTTCCTTTTTAACACGTTACCCACCATTTTGCTGATGGAATTCATATTCTGAGGAACACATTCTGGGAAATATTCCACCACTGCATCGCTTACAAATCTTGCATAGTGCTCTTTGCACAGTAGGGTTTATAGCATACATTTAATTTATTTGATTATTGTATCCTATAAAGAGGTAAAAAAAAAAAAAAAACTAGACAGAAATCTCCATGAAGCTTAATGAGTAAAAGTCTCTCACTTCCTCAGTTACTAAACCCTGACAGACACAAGAGGAATTAGAGCTGTCCTGTTTCTGAGTGATTTCATGAAGTTTATAGTCTCTACCTGGCTCCAAGTCTCTGATCCTTGTAGGTACTTTTCCACCTGAAGTGTATTGGGGCAATCATGGCAGACCTCCACCTGGCTGATAAATCATGCAGAATTACTGTCTGCCTCAAGCCTCACCAGAGGTTTCTTGAAATGCCATCTGGGCTGATGTTACTTATCCAGCTGTATTTCTTAAATCTTTAATTAGCAACAGGTTTTTTGTGTGAGGACAGAATGCAACCCCTGGGCTACTTTGTGTGCCAGTGAACCTCACATGCTCTTGGGAAGGCTTAGTTTCAAATATATTCTCTTAGTGTGCTTCCTCCACAAATGCTCTGGGTTGGAAGCAGGTGAGAAAACAAATTATTCTGATGCCTCCAAAGTGAAAATGAATGCCAGTTGATCTAGAAAATCCTACTATCCATATGATCTCTTCCACAAAATCAGATATTTAAAAAGATGAATATATTCTTACTGATTTTTATATCTACTTCTTCTATCAGTTTTTTGAGACAGAGGAATTGATATCTCCAGCTATAACTGATTCATCTATTTCTCTTTGCAGTTCTTTCAGTTACATCCTCTGAATTAATCCACTACTTTATTATTCTGAGAATTTATTTATCTCTGGCAATGTGGTTTTTTCCTTTCTAGAATATAATTTGATGGATAATATGGTAAATTGAGTTTTCTTTTATAACTGTTTACTACTTTGTCATTTTAATATATTAATGTCTTTATATTTAATGTGCACTGTAGTACTGAAAATACTGCAGTACACCTGTGGTCTAGGTTTTAATCCAATATGACAATCTCTGTCTTTTAATTTGGTTGTTTAGACCATTTACACTTAATGGGATTTTGCTGACATTAGATTTGTCTATCACTTTGCTATGTGCCTTCTATTTGTTTCATCTATTGTTCCTTCCTCTTCAAACTGCCCACTTTTAAATTAATTGCATTTTTTATGCTTTCATTCAATCTCCTTTGTCAGATTATCAGATATAACTTTTAGTTTAGTTATTTAGTGGTTGCTTTAGGGTTTCTAATATGTGTCTTTTACGTGCCACAGTATACTTTACATGATTAAAACCACCCCACGTATAGCAAATAAACCAAACAATAGTTTACTCCCATTTACCCCTCTAAACCTCTGTTGTTATACATTCCATTCCCATGTTTGTTTGTTTGTTTGTTTGTTTGTTTGTTTGTTTGTTTGTTTTAGAGAGGGAGAGGGAGGGATGAGCAGAAGAAGAGGTAGAGAGAGAATCTTAAGCAGGCTCCACATCCAGCATGGAGTCCAAAACAGGGCTTGATCTCATGACCCTTGAAATCATGACCTGAGCTGAAATCAAGAGTCAGATGTTTAACCAACTGAGCCCCCCCATGCACCCCTCCATTCCTATATGTTATAAACACTATGACACATTATTACTTTTGTTTAAACAGTCAAGAATCTTCTAAATGTATTTAAATATTAAGAAAATACTCTTAGACTGGAGGAGAGGGAAGAAAAGATGGCAGAGGAGTAGGGGACCCTATTTCAACTGGTCCCTGGAATTGAGCTGTATATCTACCAGACCACTCTGAGCACCCATGAAACCAGCCTGAGATGTAAGAAGATCTGGATCTCTACAAACAGAATATCGCAGGCAGTTGGTTTTGAGGTATGAAGCGGGGAGCCCTGATTCCGCGGGCAGATATCAGAGGATAAACAACAGTGGGAGGGTGCCTGGCCGTGGGGATCCTACACCGCTGGTGAGTGACAGCCTCGCACACTGGGGACTGGGCACAGACTCGCAGACCAGTAGCGGCAGGGAAAGGACTTTAGGGCAGCCCCTGGGGCGGAAACCCGGAGCGGCGGGGTCATGCGGGCGAACTGGGAGTGGCTGGCGGTTTTAGAAGCACAAAGGGCAGAGACGTGCCCCGACCTGGAGGCAGGACTGGGGGTGCTGCGGAGGGGCGCACAACCCAGGACACTGCAGTTTATAGCAGCAGGGACAGAAACGGAGACGGTGTGGCCTGGAGAGCTCACTGAAGAACAGACTGCGATCTCTCTGCTCTGAGGCAGAGGGTTGGAAACGGTCTCTTCTGCTCTGACTCGCAGAAGAGACGCAGAAAGCCACCAGGGAAAGCCGCCAGAGAACAAAAGCCCCCAAAACTGATTCCTGCTGAGCCCATCCCCCACCACAGGGGGGCAGGGCAACTCCGCCCAAACAGGGTTGCCTGAGTAACAGCGCGGCAGGCCCCTCCCCCAGGAGACAGGCTGGGAAAACAAGAGGCCAGCAACCCTAAGGTCCCAAGAAAACAGGGGCATCTTGCTTGGGTTCTGGTCAATAATTTAGACTCTATACATTCCCTCAAACATCCATCAACAGAATGACTAGGAGGAGGAGCCCCCAAAATAGAAAAGACTCAGAGATTATGACTTATGCTGCAGATTTACAAATGGATGCAGATATAACCAAGACGTCGGAGATGGAATTCAGGCTAGCAATTGTGAAGACAATGGCTAGAATGGAAAAATCAATTAATGGCAACATAGAGTCTCTAAGGGCAGAAATAAAAGGTGAATTGGCAGAACTTAAAAATGCCATCAATGAGATCCAATCCAATCTAGATAATCTAACAGCTAGGGTAACTGAGACAGAAGAGAGAATAAGTGATCTGGAAGACAGTATAATAGATAAAAAGGGAAAAGAGGAGGCCAGGGAAAAACAACTCAATCCATGAAAATAGAAACAGAGAAATAAGTGACACCATGAAGCGTTCCAATGTCAGAATAATTGGAATCCTGAGGGAGTGGAGAGAGAGTGAGGACTAGAAGATGTATTTGAGCAAATCATAGCTGAGAATCTGGGGAATGAAACAAACATTCACGTCCTAGAGGCAGAGAGGACCCCTCCCAAGATCAAGGAAAACAGGCTAACACCCCGGCATGTAATAGTAAAACTTGCAAATCTTAGAACCAAGGAAACCATCTTAAAGGCAGTTAGGGGGAAGAGATTTCTTACATACAAAGGGAGGAACATCAGAATAATGTCAGAGACCTGGCAAGCCAGAAAGGCCTGGCAAGACATATTCAGGGTACTAAACGAGAAGAACATGCAGCCAAGAATACTTTATCCGGCAAGGCTGTCATTTAGAATGGATGGAGAGATGCAGAGCTTCCACGACCGGCAGAAACTGAAAGAATATGTGACCACTAAGCCAGCCCTGAAAGAAATATTAAGGGGGGGTTCTATAAAAGGAGAAAGGCCACAAGAGTGATATACAAGAGAAATTTACAGGGACAATCTATAAAAGCAACGTCTTCACAGGCAACATGATGACAATTAATTCATATCTTTCAATAATCACTCTCAACGTGAATGGCCTAAATGCTCCCATAAAACGGCACAGGGTTGCAGATTGGATAAAAAGACAGGACCCATCCATATGCTGCCTACAAGAGACTCATTCTGAACCTAAAGATACATCCAGACTGAAAGTGAAGGGATGGAGATCCATCTTCCATGCCTGCGGACCTCAAAAGAAAGCTGGGGTAGCAATTCTTATATCAGACAAATTAGATTTTAAACTAAAGTCTGTAATAAGAGACACAGAAGGACACTATATCATTCTTAAAGGGTCTATCCAACAAGAAGATCTAACAATTGTAAATATCTATGCCCCCAACATGGGAGCAGCCATCTACATAAGCCAACTGTTAACCAAAGTAAAGAGTCATATTGATAACAATACGTTAATTGTAGGAGACCTCAATACTCCACTCTCAGCAATGGACAGATCATCGAAGCAGGAAATCAACAAGGAAACAAGAGCTTTAAATGATACATTGGACCAGATGGACCTCATAGATATTTAGAGAACATTCCACCCTAAAACAACAGAATACTCATTCTTCTCAAGCACACATGGAACTTTCTCCAGAATAGACCACATACTGGGTCACAAATCAGGTCTCAACTGATACCAAAAGATTGAGATTATTCCCTGCATATTCTCAGACCACAGTGCTTTAAAACTGGAACTCAATCACAAGAAAAAAATTGGCAGAAATTCAAACACTTGGAAGCTAAAGACCACTCTGCTCAAGAATGTTTGGGTCAACCAGGAAATCAAAGAAGAACTTAAACAATTCATGGAAATCAATGAGAATGAAAACACATCAGTCCTAAACCTATGGGATACTGCAAAGGCCGTCCTGAGGGGGAAATACATAGCCATCCAAGTCTCACTCAAAAAACTAGAAAAATCCCGAATTCACCAACTAACTCTACACCTTAAAGAACTAGAGAAAAAAGAACAAACGTGCCTAAGCCACACATTAGAAGAGAAGTAATTAAAATTAGAGCAGAAATGAATGAATTAGAAACCAGAAACACAGTAGATCAGATCAACGAAACTAGAAGTTGGTTCTTTGAAAGAATTAATAAGATCAATAGACCACTGGCCAGACTTATCCAAAAGAAAAGAGAAAGGACCCAAATTAATAAAATTATGAATGAAAGGGAAGAGATCATGACTAACACCAAGGAAATAGAAACAATTATTAGAAATTATTATCAACAACTATATGCCAGTAAACTGAGCAATCTGGATGAAATGGAGGCTTTCCTGGAAACCTATAAGCTGCCAAGACTGAAACAGTAAGAAATTGACAACCTGAATAGGCCAGTAACCAGTAACGAGATTGAAGCAGTGATCAAAAACCTCCCAAAAAATAAGAGTCCAGGGCCTGATGGATTCCCTGGGGAATTCTACCAAACATTCAAAGAAATAATACCTGTTCTACTGAAGCTGTTTCAAAAAATAGAAACAGAAGGAAAACTTCCAAACTCATTCTATGAGGGCAACATTACCTTAATCCCCAAACCAGGCAAAGACCCCATCAAAAAGGAGAATTTCAGACCAATATCCCTGATGAAGATGGATTCCAAAATCCTCAACAAAATCCTAGCTAATAGGATCCAACAATACATTAAAAGGATCATCCACCACGACCAAGTGGGATTTATCCCTGGGATGCAAGGGTGGTTCAACATTCACAAATCAATCAATGTGATAGAACACATTAATAAGAGGAGGGAGAAGAACCATATGGTCCTCTCAATTGATGCAGAAAAAGCATTTGACAAAATACAACACCCTTTCCTGATTAAAACTCTTCAGAGTATAGGGATAGAGGGAACATTCTTCAAGTTCATAAAATCCATCTATGAAAAACCCACAGTGAATATCATCCTCAATGGGGAAAAGCTGAGAGCCTTTCCCTTAAGATCAGGAATACGTCAAGGATGCCCACTCCCGCCACTCTTGTTCAACATAGTACTAGAAGTCCTAGCAACAGCAATCAGACAACAAAAAGAAATAAAAGGTATTCAAATTGGCAAAGAAGAAGTCAAACTCTCTTTTTGCAGATGACATGATACTTTATGTGGAAAACCCAAAAGACTCCACCCCCAAATTACTAGAACTCATACAGCAATTCAGTAATGTGGCAGGATACAAAATCACTGCACAGAAATCAGTTGCTTTCTTATACACTAACAACACAACCGTAGAAAGAGAAATTAGAGAAACTATTCCATTTACAATAACACCAAAAACCATAAGATACCTCGGAATAAACCTAACCAAAGAGGTGAAGGATCTATACTCTAAGAACTACAGAACACTCATGAAAGAAATTGAAGAAGACACAAAAAGATGGAAAAATATTCCATGCTCATGGATCGGAAAAATAAACATTGTTAAAATGTCTATGTTACCCAGAGCAATCTATATCTTCAATGCCATCCCAATCAAAATCCCAATGACATTTTTCAAAGTGCTGGAACAAACAATCTTAAAATTTGTATGGAATCAGAAAAGACCCCAAATAGTCAAGGAAATGTTGAAAAAGAAAAACAAAGCTGGGGGCATCACGTTGCCCAATCTCAAGCTATATTACAAAGCTGTGATCACCAAGACAGCATGGTACTGGCACAAAAACAGACATACAGACCAATGGAACAGAATAGAGAACCCAGATATGGACCCTCAACTCTATGGTCAAATAATCTTTGACAAAGCAGGAAAAAACATGCAATGGAAAAAAGACAGTCTCTTCAATAAATGGTGCTGGGAAAACTGGAGAGCCACATGCAGAAGAATGAAACTCGACCATTCTCTAACACCATTCACAAAGATAAACTCAAAGTGGATGAAAGACCTTAATGTGATACAGGAATCCATCAAAATCCTAGAGGAGAACATAGGCAGTAACCTCTTTGACATCGCCCACAGCAACTTCTTTCAAGATACATCTCCAAAAGCTAGTGAAACAAAAGCAAAAATGAACTTTGGGGACTTCATCAAGATAAAAAGCTTCTGCACAGCAAAGGAAACAGTCAACAAAACAAAGAGGCAACCCACAGAATGGGAGAAGATATTTGCAAATGACACTACCGAGAAAGGGCTGGTATCCAAGATCTCTAAAGAACTTCTCAAACTCAACACCCAAAAAACAAATAATCAAGTCAAAAAGTGGGCAGAAGATATGAAAAGACACTTCTCTGAAGAAGACATACAAATGGCTAACAGACACATGAAAAAAATGTTCATCATCATTAGCCATCAGGGAAATTCAAATCAAAACCACATTCAGATACCACCTTACACCAGTTATAATGGTAAAAATGGACAGGGAGAGAAACAACAAATGTTGGAGAGGTTGTGGAGAAAGGGGAACCCTCTTACACTGTTGGTGGTAATGCAAGTTGGTACAGCCACTTTGGAAAACAGTGTGGGGGTTCCTCAAAAATTTAAAAATAGAGCTACCCTATGACCCAGCAATTGCACTCCTGGGTATTTACCCCAAAGACACAGATGTAGCGAAAAGAAGGGCCATATGCACCCCAACGTTCATAACAACAATGTCCGCAATAGCCAAACTGTGGTAAGAGCCGAGATGCCTTTCAACAGATGAATGGATAAAGAAGATGTGGTCCATATATACAATGGAATATTACTCAGCCATCAGAAAGGATGAATACCCAACTTTTACATCAACATGGATGGGACTGGAGGAGATTATGCTAAGCGAAATAAGTCAAGCAGAGAAAGTCAATTATCATATGGTTTCACTTATTCGTGGAACATAAGGAATAGCACGGAGGACATTAGGAGAAGGAAGGGAAAAATGAGGGGGGCGGAATTGGAGGGAGAGATGAACCATGAGAGACTATGGACTCTGAGAAACAAACAGGCTTTTAGAGGGCAGGGGGGAGGGGTGATTGGTTAGCCCGGTGATGAGTATTAAGGAGGGCATGTACTGCATGGAGCACTGGGTGTTATACGCAAACAATGGATCGTGGATCACCACATCAAAAACTACTGATGTACTGTATGGTGACTAACATAACATAATAAAATTTTTAAAAAATAAAAATAAAAAATACTCTTATATTCTTATTAGTGTAAC